>NC_064459.1:3148121-3818846 GCF_023343835.1 Lagopus muta
CACAGCTCTAGCATGCTTTATAGAAATGGGAATTCATAGGAGAGATCTGAATCCTCCACTGAAGGAAAGGCTGCAGAGCTCCGATCGCATTGTAAGACAAGAGAGAAGCTACCAACCCCAGGAAACCAGGTTATCTAAATGGCAGAGAACATGTATGTGTCCATAGCACTTTGTCAAATATACTCAGTAGCACCACAGAAGTGCAGGTCTGTGCTGGGAAGAGTAGAGCAGACAAATGTATTAAGTATTGAATAGGAAAGTTCAATACATTTTCTATTATTGAGGAGGTAGTCCAGTGCATCACAATGAAAATCTATTTTCTTGTGAGAATTGATCTTATTATTTTCATGTTACTCTTAGTGCTTTATATTGCGATGCAGCTGTCACACAGCTTCTATCTGACAAACCATCAGAGAATGGAGCAGCTTGGGGATGCAAATGAGACCACTTCTCTCTTGAACTGTGGTTGTCTCTATAAACAGGAGTTTCTCCTCTAAATATATCCCCTTTACATCCAACCTGCGCTTGGCAAACACTGAAGAAATGTGGAGACATTAATATCTAGCCCAGGAGACTGAGGAGTGTGAAATTCTGCAAAGTGAAAGCATGGGAAGATGTACTTCTGTCAGAATTAATAACAGCAGCACCAACGAGCAGCTCCACTACCAGCAGGGTCATGTCATATTAAGTCCTTAATAATTATTAAGTGCTGAGATAACCTCAGATAGAAAGCGCGAAGGGTCAAGTCATTTAAAACTACTGAGCAGCTGGCTATAGGCACATCACAGGTATAGCAGTGATAATTACTCATAGAAAACCAGACCTTGAAAGGTTCATCAGGGCCTCGCTGCGTCAGACATGTGCTTCCTTTCTGTACATGAGGAACTGCCATGGGCAGAAGAAGGATTAAGCACTGCCTGTGGTTGTGCAGGAAAGCTGAAGACAGGGGAACAGATCTCCCAGGTCCTAGGCAGATCTTTTTGTCACCAGGCCACCAATACTTTCCTAAAACGTGGAAGCCGAAAAGCAGTGATCTTAGTATTGTGAAGTGTGTTTCTGTTTGTGCCCTCAATATTTAATATACCATCAAATATTAATGTTTGACCTGATTATACTTGGTCTTTTTTTTTTTTTTTTTTAATAGTAACAATACAGGTTGTTTGAAGAAGAAAATGATAAAGTGTTTGAAGATGAGTATAAAAATCAGATATAAATTTCAAGGGTAAATCTAAATGCCACAGCAGAGCTGTTATGGGAGCTCATATGCATCCTGTAATGTGTATTTATAATGGGCTCCTAGCAAAGTGTGCTGTGCTGGCATTGCTGTAGTAACGGTTCTGTCAGCATTTCCACTCTTAAGTGCTATCATTCAGGGTGCTGCATCTCACCCATCAAACTCCTCTCATCACCAAAATGTTATGTGTGGACTTTTCCCTACAGATGCCAGATGGAAAACCCTTCTAAGGGTGAAGCCAATAAGATTCTGTGGGTGTCCAACAGTGTCCTGGAGTATGGCAAAAATCTAGTGGAATGGCTTGTTACTGGCAGTGGCAGCTGCTGAACCAACTGACATCAGTAGTTAGTATAATAAGGATGATAAGTCTGTTTTTAAATCACCATAATTAAATATTTATCCTCCATATGAACCTTAAACTGGTGTGAATGCAGGTTACACATACACCTCCATGTTCTGTATTACTTCTCTATCATCAATTGTTCTTAGAACAGGACATTTGTTCCCTGCTGCTAATCCAGCAGTAGCCTCATATTCTGCTGTAATACTACACAGATTCACATTCTCTGCTCCTTTAAGTAGTGCCATTATAACTCCATTGACTTTAATAACACTTACCTCAGTTTATGCCAGCTGCAGATATGTCTCGTAGGCTTTCATATCTTAAGTTTGATCACAGCTCTGCATTTACTTTGTCGTACAGTTTCTAACCTGGAAATGCGTATTTCAGGGAGATTTTGAACATAATTCTCCTTGCTGAGCAAAAATCCTCCTGGAGTTAACTTGTCAGAGCAATGCAATATAAACTAATCTGTAGGATATGTTGGTCTCCCAGGCTGTGGTGTTTCACTTTCTGTGCCAGGTACCAAGGATAGGAGGTACTGTTTTACTAAAGCTTGTAAGCAGATTTGAGAAGCTCCTGTTATCTGCTTGTGGAAAGCAAGGCTTACAAGGATACAGTGAGTTCTAGAAATTGGAAGAGTGAGTTCAGTTGGCCCGAACACAACTGATGTGATCTGTAAGCATTTGCACAGAGCAGCTCCTGGGCTCCTTCAGCCTGTTGAAGACATTGCTGTGTTGGGAGTGTGGTGTTTGAGAAAGCTGTTACTGAAACAGCAAATATAGCACAATGTGTGCTTCTGGTAGCATCCTTCCAACTCTAGGTCTCTAGGTCCTAATGTACTCCTCCGAGTGGACTGACCAGATGCACCTACTTCCCAATGCACAGAATTGCTGTTGACTGTAAGCAAAGATCTTCTGTAGTCAGCAATGTGAAGATAAATATTTTATTCTGTAGGGTGAATACTAAGCATCTCTTTACTGTTGGTTTGAGTGATGGTAGTCCTCAGTGCAAAGCTGGAGTCCAAGACTTTAAGACCATGGGTGCTTTGTTTTCTGTATGTTAAGCTCTTGAAGGTTAGGTGTCATGCTCTAAATATTAAATATGCTCCCTTGCTCAGTTTTCTATGCTCCAGATACGTCTAGAAGTATGCATACCTTGTTTCTCCTCATTTATGCTTTGCAAACAGTGGGCTTGTTGGCATTTGCTCTGTGTCATAGAGTAAAGCATAGGCGAGCTGCAGAACTTTGCCAAGGGCTTTGACTGAGGCCCTTTTTTGACTGGCGGAGAGGGAGAACACGCATCTCCCAGGGCATCACTGTGATATCAGAGCGAGCTGTCACTCATGGTACATTGTGCAGATCTTCAAAACATCCTCCTCCTTCACCAGTCTTATGTGCTTTGATGTGTGGTGAAATAATTAATACTTTAAATGTCAGCACTGTTATCATTGGGTATCTGAGTTAGTCCCCGTTGAGATGAGTGGGACTGAGTTGTTGTTTCAGGTTGTGCAAATGCAGACAGGTGTCATGGCATCATATTCCAGTGGGCCATAGTAACTGGAGACTTGTATTTAAAATGGAAGCATGGTTTATCTAGGATAAGTAATGATATAAAAGAGGCAGCATTATGCTGTACTCTGTTTGGGTCTTGTCATAAATTGCCAGGCAGGCTGTGGGGCATTCAGACCTCTCCCTGCTGCTGACTGTGACAATTCTATAACATAATTCTAACAACTGCGCTAGAGTGCAGTTTATAAACTGACCAACAATGTGTTTATTTTCTAGAAGAGTGCTCTTTTGTGCACATGCTATCTCATGTCATGAACAATTTTTTAAGTTACTTTCTGGGAAATTCAAGAGACCCTTAGTGCCTGAAACATTGGATCTGTGAGCGGTCAAAGAGATTTTGCTGTGCCTCAGTCAGTTTTCTGGAGGGCTTCACTTTGGATACCTATCTCTTTGTGGTCTCTACCAGGAACCAAAAAGCATTTGGATATAACTTTGACATATGGTCTATGTAACACATAGATAAATCACTGCTGATCCAATAGTTCTTTTCTCGGTGGAGGTGGTATTGTGGTAAAGCTGTTTAAACTTGCTGATGGAGTCTACATCTCACCTCTCCTGTTGCAGCTTCAGTTGAAAAGGTACCATCTATTTCCAAAAATATCACATGTTTCTTTGCAGGATTTCATGACAGAGATAGTTTTGTTTCATTAATGAGTAAAATAAGCAGTAATCTTTTTTACTACAGATCATACAGAAAACCTTTTGTGACAAGAGGCATAATATCTGCATGAACTGTAAATGGTTGAGTTCTTAGACAGTTCAACATTGTTGAGAATTTATTTGTTGCTATTTATTTGTCTGAATAGAATTAAAAAAAAATCCATGTCAGTACTTTGGAAGAATGTTTGTTGAATAACAGCCTATTTCTTTTTCCTGAATTAGAATGCTGTATATTCCCGTTAGCTAATTTTAGTTAACTATATATAGATATATGTTATATTTCTTGTATATTTTACATTGCTCTTGCTTATATCTAAAAAATGCAACATAACTCATTGGACTTGTAATCAAGAAGAGAAATGGCACACAATGATGTATAGGCTCATGAGAGAATTGGCCTGTAATTCTCAGGATTATTGGCAAAAAAAAAAAACCAACAAAAACAACCCACCCCCTCAAAAAAACCTCTTCCCAAATGGGATGTAGATTCTGTGGCAGTTGAAATGTGTATTATTAAACTCCTTAAGCAAACCAGAATGGCTCCCAGTGGAGAGCAAAGACATTCTAAGTATAGCCAAGACTAAATTCTCTGGTCTGGGTTTTCTCTTCACAATTCCCACTTGATTATCTCCTGTAATATTTAAACTTCATGCCATGCCATAATTATTTAATAAAAAGTAAATATAAAATGTATCTCGGTGGGGAATATGACCTTTTACCTTCATGTTGTTATACCAAAGATAGAAACAGATAAACAGAGAATTTGGATCCGTATAATAGTCTGTCTCACTTGATAGTTTAATTCTCCCGGTGTTTGAAATGGTTATCCTGAAAGATGCTGAGAATATTTCAGAGGAGTCAGTAAATGTCACCTGCATTTCTTGGAATCAGGTATTTTTTCAGCTGTGCTGATGTCACCAGTTCTTTAAAAAAAAAAAAAAAAAAAAAAAAAGTTGTGGAAAAAGGAGAAATTGTACCAAAAGGTGAAAGAAGCCAGCACTGAATGAGGATATTGCTACAGGAGTTAGATGCATCGCTTGTTAGATGGTTCATGGAATTCTAAGCAAGATTCTTTGCATACGATTGCATGAATGTGTCATTTACATTACAATGCTCATTCTGAAGTATAATGAAATTCTATCTATCTATATATTTATTACTAAACACTAATAATCCTAACATATTAGAGGCAGATCCTACCAGCGTGCAGAATTCTGAAGAGCTGATGTTGGTTTCTATATTAATTTCAAACAGATTTTAATTTTGAATAATCAGAAACTACATTATTACTGTCAAAGTAGAGACTATCAGCATGTCTGAAGTTATATGAAATTATCAACGATTCCATCAGGGCTCCACCAGCTTGTACTAAGGATCTCTTGGTTTGCCACTGGAAATTAACATCGTTACAGTGAAGTGGTTACGTATGCATAAAAGCCACATACACATACAATTAAAGAATTTAATGTGTCTAATGAATAGCTGCACCCTAGTTTGTGATAGCAGAATGTATGCAGGGTGGGTGATGTGTTTATTAGATGACCAAATATGGTACTGTTGATTTCTGACTGTATAATCAATACCGTATGTAAATTTTTGAGGGTTTTTTTTTTTTTTTTCCATAACTTGCTAGATATTGTGGCAGTGGAGAAGCTGTAAAACTCATCTTTCTTTGCAAGACTTTAAGTTTGGTATTGCCTGAGACACATAATCATGTAATACATTATCTTCTGTTTTCCTTTCAGCTTTAAATGAACCTACTATAGATTACGGTTTCCAAAGACTGCAAAAAGTCATCCCAAGACATCCCGGGGACCCTGAAAGATTAGCTAAGGTAAAAACATTTTTAAGCATTCCAACCAAGCCCAGTAAGTATTTTCTTTCACTTTTAAATAACTCATAAAGATGGAAAATTGTACCTTAACTGACAATTATATCTGAACATAAGTAAAAGTTCTCTAATTGGTTGTAGGTCCAAACAACAATTTGATCATGTTGGCTCTATAGCTACCACTAAGTTTTACCTGTTAGAACTCAAGCACTGTCTATGAATTCTTTCACTGCTAAAATGTGCGTTGACTGCACATATCTTCTCAATTCATATTCATATGGATATAGTCGCTGGAACAGGCTGCCCAGGGATGTGGTGGAGTCTCCTTCTCTGGAGATGTTCAAGACCTGCCTGGATGCCTACTTGTGTGACCTGGTGTAGGGAACCTGCTTTGGCAGGGGGGTTGGACTCGATGATCTCTGGAGGTCCCTTCCAACCCCTACAATTCTGTGATTCTGTGATATTCTGTTTGTCTTTATCAATGCTGGCAAATCTCTGAACCTAAATATGATAAGCATAAAGGAATTGATGCAGAGTTCTAATCTGAAAGGAATCTTTCATTAAAGATCACCTGAAAGTCAGCTTTCTGCAGCCACAACCGCAGCATGTACGTGTTGAAAGCGCTGTCTGTAATCTTACAGCTTGTTGATGCAGTGCCTCGCGCTACGAGAGCTGCATGAATGACTTTACTCCTCTACTTCAGTGCAGTAGAAGACTAACTGTTATTACCTATCTCTGCGTGATGATAGGCGATCAGGTTCTGCGTTCTCGCCTGATATGCCTATGCAAAAAGATGCACTGAAATCCAGCAGGAAGCCGATTTGCTATTGGAAATCAGGGATGGCCGACCGCCTTCAGGACGCTGGAGAGCTCCGGGCCCGGCGCGCCGCTCAGCCGCCGCCCGCTGCCGTCCAGCGCCCGCACCGCGCCGCTTCCTCTGCACGGGACTCCTGTCCTTTCCAGCTGCTTTACGTGTCTCTCTATCTGGTCCTTCCCTAGGAAATGCTGTTGAAACGAGCTGCTGACCTAGTTGAAGCACTGTACGGAACGCCGCATAACAACCAGGTCAGAGTAACTACTCTGGGCAGGGTAGTGGGATGCCTTGAGATGAACAAACTCCAGCACTTTTCTCCCAGCACTTTGCTGAAGTTGTGCCCTTCGTTCTGCAGGACATCATTCTGAAACGAGCTGCAGACATCGCAGAAGCTCTCTACAGCGTACCGCGGAATCCCGCGCAGATCCCTGCACTGTCCAGCTCCCCGGCGCACAGCAGCATGATGGGCATTAACTCCTACGGCAGCCAGCTGGGCGTCAGCATCTCAGAGTCAACACAGGGAAACAACCAAGGTGAGCAGTGCAAGCGGTACAGTGTTAATTCACACAGTGAGAAATTGAATCTCAGTTATTTCAACAGTAGTGTCTCAACTTGAGCCTCCTTCGATGGAGGTACTGAAGACCCATCTGGATGTCTATCTGTGTGACCTGGTGTAGTAGCTGTAGTTAAGAGTATTGGATCACACCCTTCTAACAAAGTCTTTTCAGTGGAAAAACCCTTTTACAGCTGTAATAATAGACTGGTACTTTAATGATGATAGCTGTAGTATTCTTCAAATCTCTTTCTGGAGGAAAAGAAGGCTAAGAAAAATACCACAAACATTTTGCAACCAAACATGAAAGACAACAAATGGCTTTTATTTACTTACATTGTTCTTTCCCCCCCTCACAGTTTAATTACACTTACTTGGCTGTTTTATTTAAGCTGGATTTAAATAAATAATTTAACTGTGAGCCAGGGTTTTTTTTTTTTTTTTTTTTTTAATTGAAGAGAAAGTTTTAAGCTAAATTCCTTGGCATTCCATGAAATATGTTTTATTTGTAGGTTACATTCGTAACACAAGCAGCATCTCACCCCGCGGTTACTCATCCAGTTCCACACCTCAACAGTCCAATTACAGCACTTCCAGCAACAGCATGAACGGCTACAGCAACGTCCCCATGTCAAACCTGGGTGTTCCAGGCTCCCCCGGTTTCATTAACGGCTCTCCAACAGGATCTCCTTATGGAAGTAAGTGCTTTGCTTCTTCTAGGTTTGTGCCTGGCCCTGCTTAATTTCATTTACTGCATCAAGTAACAGAGCAACATCTTTCAAGAAAAGTTTTTGAGATTCAGTGAAAATTCTGTAAGAGGCTTAGAATTTGTGTTCGAGTATATCTACAAACGTTCCCCTCTTTCAAGAATAACAGAGGAATACTGAACCCTGCCTATGAATTGAATATCCTTAGTAAAAGACATTCTGAAATGACTTTTGTACTACATTAGCAATAACAGAGCTGAACTCTGGATTATTTTTACTTTGATGAAGTAAGTATTATTGCACTTCCAGTTACGAGGGTGACCACAGGCAAGTCACTCTTCCTTCCATGACTTGATTTCCCTCTGTAGGACTTCATTAAGGAAAGGACCAAGTCTGCAGCATATTGTTGTTATTCTTTCTAACTAATACTTAAAGGAGATTTGGGGATTCATTTGAAAACACAAGAAATATTGTTTAATTCTTCTTACAGTTTGGGCTAATTAGACATATTTTCTTTGACCTAGCTGTTCAATCTAACTGACTACCCTTCTACTTTAGACTTACCTCAGCCAAGCCAACAGGACAGACATATAAAGCAACACCAAACACGTCTTACTGCATCTCTGATGAGGAATAACTTTTTCTTCTCTTGCAGTAATGTCTTCAAGTCCAACAGTTGGCTCCTCCAGCACTTCTTCCATCCTTCCGTTCTCCTCTTCCGTCTTTCCTGCTGTCAAACAGAAGAGTGCCTTTGCTCCCGTCATCAGACCCCAAGGGTCTCCTTCTCCTGCCTGCTCCAGTGGCAATGGAAATGGGTTTAGAGGTAAGAAATGCACAATTCACATTCAGCTGGCATATACCAAGCACACTGTGTTCACCTGTAGCCAATACAATAGCCACCTGAAAGACCATTACACCATTAGAGGACTCTATTGTGAAAGTCTGACCCAACTCAGCTGGATTAAAGCATTGCTCCATGTTTTGTCTTTTTCACGTTAAAGCAATGAGGGACAGATACTCATTTATACCAACAAGGATTTCACCCATGCTTCTTTTAAATACCAGCTCTTTTGCGAGGAATGGCTTCTCCTTAAGCTGCAGGGACTTGTAAAACAAATGTCTGCCCTGCAGAGTTAATAGACAGCTCTGCACACAATGGCCAATGTCTTGAAACCTGCTGCAAGGTTTAGGCTCATGCAGGGAATTAAGCCCTGTAGTACATTTACAGCCTTTTTAAAGGTGATCTGCAAAACAAATGTGAGTATTAAGATAAGAATGGAAACCTGTATTAAATTCTTTTCTTTAACAGGCTGTGGGAGGGGAGGGGGGGTTGTGCAGCACATAAATACACTCCAAGTCTCCATAAAAGAAAGCTTTTATAGGGCCTTAGAAGTCATCTGGCTCCTTCAGACTTCACTAGAGATATCATAGAAAAAAAACAAATCTGGGAACTCAGCCATGCCAAGAGCCAGTGGTAATTCTAAAAATGAGTCCTACAAACCGCACCTGTTGATTTGGGTGCATTATAAATCCTTAGCCAGGCCACAGGGACCTACATAAGCTGTGATTATTTTATATAATAAGGAAATTTTAGGTGTGTTGAACAAAAATAATTACATTTTTAAAAGCTAGCATGCAGAATTCTGCTATATATGTGAAACAGCTTCTTCCCCTGCCGCAATTACCTGAAACTTTGTGCCTCTTTAAGATCATCTCCTCCCCATTAAAGAAACACATTGCCCCATCCATGTAAATGCACAGGCAACATGTTGACAGGGAACACAATTTCTTTCCTACTCTGTTTAAAGGAGAAGGGCAGGAGTATTTGAAGCAATTTTTGTGCACGGATTTGTACATAAAGAAAGCTTTGTTGACCCAACAGCTGGGGCTATTTATCTAAACTGTTTACAGGCAAATTTATCTTTGTGTCGGGTATGATCATGGACTCTGAAGAGTTATCATCACTACCTGGTCTGCAGTTACCTTTGTTTTTTTTTTTAGTTCTATCAGCTGATGTTGGACCATAGTGATTTCACTGTATTTTTATATGTATAAAAGCAAACAAAACCCATGGTGAGATTTTAGCTGATTTGAGAAACTGTTTCACGGCCACGTGATTGTAAACAGGTTTGAACATCGAACTAGGAAGGCCTATCAAGCTCAGGAGTAGTTTGGTTCTATAGCTTGAAGCAGTTGGACGTAATCTAAAGAGAAATCACTCAACGGCAGCTCTTGTTCAGAGTAGATTTAAATTGGATTTAAATTCAAACTTGTGTACCCAGCAGGCTAGAAGGGCTAATTTTAAGTTACCAAAGGCAGAGCTAACTGCAGATCAATTTAGGGAAAAATCATTGTCAAGACACTTCCTGGGAGAAAGGAAAAGATTGGGTAACAAAAACCACACCGACTAGTTATGAACTTCAGTTAACACTGTCCCTTGACTTACTGTGTCCATCCCATCTGCTTCAGATGCAGCTTAGCAAGAGTTTTTTTTAATTTTTCTTTAATCCCTTTTGTAAACAAGTGAAGTAACAGAGTTCATTTTGTGCTATTAATGGCATTTAGTGTTTACAATGTGTTTTATTCAATCTATTAATTGGAAATAAGAGATTCTAGTAATGGAACTTCAATATAACAGAAAATCTTAGAACTAAAAACCCAGCACTCACATCTTTGCATTTTTCACCGATAGAAGTCCACTGTGTCTCCTTCACTGTGGGAAATCTTGTACTTCAGCACTGCAATACATAACAGCAGTAATAAAGCCACAAGTGACTTCAGCAGATACAGTACCTGCACAGTGAGACTTGTCAGTCAGACTGCAGCAGCAAACCACAGCTGTGACTCACAGCAAAGACAGCAGCTGATTCACAGACCACTCTGCCCCAGGTTCGCTATGTCAGGTTTTCGTAGCTATTTAACTATTTCAGCCAGAGATGGAAAGTTTTTTTCCAACTGAACTGCTTAAATTGATGCTGAGGAGCGCATGATTTGGCGAGGGTCCAGCTACACACAGCCTGATATCCAAATTAATATTCCCACAGTGTTGACAGACAGATGTGGCCAGAAAGTCAACAGGAGGGTCCCAAACAGGCTTCCTGAATAGACTTACTGTGCTGCAGTAATGGGACACTGTTAATCTCCTTTTGCTGTGCCATTGCCATGTAATATATAAGCTAAGAACAGGCATGCTGTTAATAATATATATATATATTAATTTTATTTTAACATGGGCATCAGCAAAAGCACAGAACAAGCTGTAAGTATATTCAGGCTCCAACTGAAAGCACATCATGCAGTGGTTTTGACATCACCTCCCAGTTTCCCTACCCATAATACAGCAAAAGCATCTTTCCAGCTGGGATTTTTTTAAGCTCTGTTGTAACATCTCCAGTGTTGTACTTTGCCTGCATCTACTGTTGAAAGGCAAAAAGTCTCCTAGTGATACATCCTACTTATTGCATCCTGTTGCAGTGATAGCATCAAAAATGCTACCTGGCCCCCAGGGCCACTCTGCTTACAAGCAGCAACAGAAGTCTTGAATGGAGCTTCTGTGTACGTTAACTACAGCAGTGTTTAAGCCTGGATAAAAACTAGTCTTAACAGGAGCCTTATGAGCTTAATCCTCAGATTAGCACTCTCATTATTCCTGGCCATTTAAGAGATGCAAAGATGGTTTTTTGAGGGATAATCTTGTGCTGGAAATAACAGGACAGCTTGAGGAAAACACACTGTGAATCAAAACTATGAGCTAAGCATGAGATGTGCCTATCTGCTGGCTTTCAGCTTGGGGATGCACAACTCAGCCAAGACCTGTGGAATGCCCTCTGATAACTCCATCCTGTGCCACGTGTTCTTGCTTACCTCTTCCACCTGCCATCTGCTATACATTCCTACCCTGTTACAGGACACGATAGGTAGAGAACAAGCAGCAATCCATACTGGATGCCACTCAGTTCTATATGTTACCCAAATTGAGAGCAGGTGATCCTGATCAGAACAATTGTATTCTCCATTCACATCAGATGTCAAGGGAGTTTAAAGAAGGCATTGGGAAGATATAATGTGACGTGATGCAACACGGCATGATTAGTACACAAATGCCTAATCAACTCATCTCAGGTGGAGGACAGCTGATGGGGAGAAGTAAGCAAATTGGAAACTGCTGGAACAGCATGGACCGCTGACTGCCCAGATTACCTTTGGCCAGCTCAGCACATCTCAACATGAAAATGCAAGCTCAGTTACAAGGAATAGCAGGCAAGCCCCAGAAGGTCAGATGTTCCATTAACCATCAGGATCCTAGCCAACCCAAAAAGTATTGAAGTCTGATACCCATAGGAACAGTCTCAATTTAGCAAGGGGGACATCTGTACTATTTCCTAAGGAAATAGAGGTATTTGAGTTGAAGGCCGTAATTATTCATATCTTGTCTTGACAAAGTCAGAGGTGTTAACATGAGGGACTCTTGCATTGAACATTTGTACAAACAGGTAATGAGAGAACAGTTGCTCAGAAGTTTGTAGAGGGTGGGATTCAGGTGGAACGACTGGCTCACGTTTCCAAAGCACTGTTCCTGATTGCTACCAGTGCAGTGCCTGACCTGCCAGCTGGAATCTTAGCTCCAGTCAGCACTTACAACACAGCACTTCAAACCAACCCTTAACAGGCATAACCAGGTGAAAATAAAAGTGGGCATTTCATTGCTGGGAACCTCCAGTGATACGCTGCCAAGTCAGAGTGACTCCAGAGCCTAGACAGTGCTTTAAGTACCTTACAGACCATAAATGATATATTCATGATGTCAATATGTAAGAAAACTATATATGTGTCATTTGATTAAATTTGATATATAAGGATGAAGTACATTTTTCTCTGCAGTTTATTGGCAGAGACGTATGGGGCACAAACTGTTTCAAAGTAAAGAAAGTCATAAAAGATATTTCAAACTTCTTGTTAGAAGTTAGCTAAACAAAAATCCTATTATTTGCTTATCCTTCACTTGATGGGATGTTAATTATAGGAGCTCATTATATGTCACAATGTACAACTAGGATTTCTGGAGGAAAACACCGAGCTGATTGCTCATTTGTAAAACAGTGCATTGTTTTACAAACAGTTCCCCAGTCTTAATATTAAAAGTGAAACTATGCATTTTCTACTGGCAGCCACGATGGGAAGCAAAGATAGCAATAGGGTAAAGCTTGCACCTACCAGCTGCATCTGGTACCAACAGCTTGGTGGCTTTTGCAATTACAAACCTACCTCTTTGTGTGCAGGACACCTCATGCACAGAGGTATTTCTGACCTTGCAGGATAGCAGCATTCATTTAAGATGCTCAAAATTGCACCACTGCAGCACATTGTTCACCTCTGTGGAGAGCTGTAGAACTGTAAGATTGCAGTTCACTGGAAACTGTGGCAAAAGAGGAAAACAAAGAGTCATACAACCAAAGGAGAGAGGAAGACACAGTGGCTGAAAATGCTCAACACCCTTCTTTAGAAAGTGGGGTTTGTAAAACAAGTCATAATTTAGCCACCAAAGCACCTATGCTAGCTATAGAATGCATAAGCAGCGCAGAGCCCATCCCCAGTTCTTACCGAATGGTTGTGTGAACTGCAGAGTTCTTTCCACTGCAGAGCACGATGGCATTTCCAGGAGCCACTCGTGTACACTAGGCTTATGATCATTATTAATTACAGCCATTAAAGGTGCCTATCACCATAGCATCTGGGTACTATCCATGTTTGATTATTTATTTATAAAAAAATTCTCCAACCTTGTGACAATTTTAATCAAGTGTTTCAGTTGATAATTGCAAGCTGTCAAGGTTAATACAATAAGGCTCATCTCTAATTCTTTTTCCATTTCCCTCCAAGAAAAAAAAAAAAAAACCCACCCTCTGGGATAATGACTGTGGTTTCTATATTCCCAACTCATCAGGGAGTGTCCTGCATTGAACCACCTTTATTGAAAAGTTACATCGATTCAATATATAGTAATACAGGCAAAAATAATTACAGCTTTGCTAGCAGTGTAAGACCTTAATCCAAACCTCACAAACATTCAATAAAAAGCGATACAGGCTGGGAATAGGCTTTTGACAGTGCAGCCCCAAAGGGGAGTGGAGGTGGGGTGGAAATGGACAGATAAGGGTAGGCAGAAAGAGAGAACCACAGAGCAAAGGCGTTTGTGTGAGCTGGGGAAGAACAGGTGAGAATCCCAGCCAACAGTCCTCAGCCTCCTTTTTTTGTTGCAGAAAGAGGTGAAGCTGCAACATTCAGATGAAACACCAGGGCAGCAATAAAGCTCGTTGCCTGTCCTTATTATCTTACAGTTCCACCTCGATTTCTCCATGGGCAGATTCCATCCTAACAGCTTCCAAGGGCTTCTCACCACTCCGGAGCATTTACAGCCTGCAATGACAAACCAGACTTTCTGAGGGGGGCGAAAGGAGAGGATAGAGAGACTGCTCAGGGGAAAAGGTGGCAAAAGAGAGATCAGAGCCCCAGAGGTAATAACACAGTGGGTTGCAGATGGCAATTCTGTTGTTGCTGGCAGCAGTCTGAGTCCAGGACTGCTGGACCCAAACGTCATCTCTTTAATTACGCCGTGAAAATGTGCTCCTCCCTCACTGTAAGGGGCTTTACAAAATGCTGCCTCTGCAAGCATTCCTAAAATATTTTTGAAGGCTCCTGGAAGAAACTCAGATTTAATCCTTGTTTTGATCTGCTGGAAATTTAACTTGATTAAAAGAACGACAATAACATTGATAAGAGTAGTATCAGAAGTGGCTCCTATGCCAGTGTGGCCTCTCCCCCTTAGGAGCAGAGTTTAAACCACACTGACAGCAGACTATGGATGTCTCAAATTAAACCATGTTAGCTGTAACAGGGACTGCTGCTTCTCTGCAGAGTCATCCAAACAGGGGACTGACCAGGCACAGTCTGTGCAAGCCTTGCTTTCTTTGCTTCAGGCAAAAGACCCAGCCAGGATACTTCAGACAAACAACTTAAATTCTTTGAGCTAACTTGGATGATTTTGCCTGAAGCAGATTAGGAAGTGCTCACATAGATTGCTCCGCTGGGAAACCTGTGGATGGCGGTGAGCAGCCGAGGGAGCGCGTGCCTCTTCCCCCAGCACTGCAGAATCCAGGCAAGGGCGTCAACCCAAGGCTTAAATCCAGTTTTCTAGAGGGTAGAAAGGCAGGTCAGTGGGTAACTCTTCAGTGTGCCAACCCTCCAGGAAATTAAAGTCATTTTCCAGTTTGGGGGAGTGAGGAAGAAGAAAGGAGCAGCCCCTCACGTGACCAGAAGGCCTCTCTTCTTCAGATGCACTCTCTTCCCCCTTGACCCTCAGTAGGCATGCAAATATTTACCTTCCTCATTTAGGGTGACATCAATTGCCTGTTTGAAAAAGATCTCCATTTGAAACACACTAACAAATGCCATTAAGAACAGCAGATACTTGACTCAAGATTGTTCAGTTTCACTTTCTTTTTCGGCTGTCAAAATTGGCAGGAAATTTTAGTCCTAGTCACATAGAAAATATGAAAATATTTGTTTTCCTATTGTATTAAATCACAGACCATGTCCACAGTTGTTTAAAATCAACAGAGCTCCAATAAAAGAGTCATGTTAGCTGAGGATCTTGCCCTGAGCATTTTTTTTTTAAACACTGTGAACATAAGGGTGAAATTAATTCTCGGAGGACAGGGCTTTAAACACATGAATAATCCCACAAATTTCAATGAACGTAAATCTTCACAGGATTAGGACCTTGCACTATGCTGAGGCCCCTTTGAAAATATGACTCACTCATTTGTTATATAAATACATATAAACTTAACTTACCCCTCAAAACCTTTGGGAACAGCACCAGTTCCAGGCAGCTTCAGATGTTGCCGTTGTCAGTTATGAAGAATATAACTGCAATTAAAGGCAGCGAGAGTGACTAATAAATAATTTACATAAGCCCGGTGTTCTGGGAACGTGCCAGGTAAGACTACAGTGATTCAGACATATGGGGTAAACCAAGCGAGAAAGAGAGGCTAGTCCATTATTTCCACTGAAACTGAATTAGTAAAGCTCAGCTCTGGTCATTCTCCAATGAATCAGCACTCACAGTTCTATGGCGAGGTCCCATAAGTGGTTCCTGGGTAAATTCCGGTTTGCTTTCACATTATCCTTCCTCTCTCACACCATAACCTTTTCTTGCAAGCAAATTAGCAGGTTGAGTGAGAAACAAGGACCCCGCTTGGTCCTGACAGTTCAAGAATGATTTTGAGTGCTCAACTTGAGAAAGCATGAGAAATCTTCTAGGAACTGTCCCAAAAATTTCAGTGTCCATTTGCAAGAAGTCTTAGGACACGTGCACCAAAAATTATTAGGCATTTCTGAAAGTTCATGCACTAGAGCTTCAATTAGCTTCAATTAGAGCTTCAACGGATTAAGTTCTCTCCTTTATTGACTTAAAAGCCACCATGGGCCTGGCCCTGTGGAACCCACAATGAAGTGGCACGTTGTTCATTTTCTGTGGCTGCTGTCAGGCTTGCACTGTTGGCTCTTCTCACTAAAGCACAAATCAAGCATAAAAACATTCTGAGACATTGAAGGTCTTTTAATACCATCAATTAACCTGCAAATAGATGCACTGCTGCAATGTGTGACTGCACACGGAAGGGTGAAGGGCTCAAATAAACTTTTCTCCATAAAAATATGCCAGCATTTCATCTTTGTCAATTTTCTTTTTCAGCCATGACTGGTCTTGTCGTTCCCCCGATGTAAGGAAGAGGCAGCTTTGCTCCTCTCCCTCTTCCCTTTTTTCCTCTTTTTTTTCATTTTTCTTTTACAGCACAAAACTACTTATTGTGATGGACCACTAAAAAGAAAAAAAAAATAAATAGCACTACAAGCTCTTTTTGGGGGGAAAGCCAGGCCCAGGAAATAAAAGGAACATTTTTTATGGATTGGACGAGACAGAAGGCTGCATCTTTTACCTGTTTGATATTTCTGACACAACCACGTCAACTCCTAGAACACTGCGAACGAAAAATCAGCCAAGAGCCAGAGGACAAACAACAGTTGGCAGAATGGGATCAGAAATGCAAAGTCTTGAAAGACACGAAACCTTCCTAAGATTTGTAAAATATTAAAAGGAAAAAGAAATTGGCAAAAATGATTCAAGCTTGATATTTTGGATACAATTTGTTTTACTTTGTAGGGGAAAAAAGTTGAAGTTTCTATTTTATATGGAGCCTTTCAGATATCAATTTAGTTTATGCAGAAAAAAAAATAAAAAAAAAAAATCAACAAAACAGGGTACCAGCATGAGAGAATTTCTAGGACAAACTGACACGAGTGATGGAACTTTGGTGTATGTGTGTATTTGCTTATAGTTTAACCTCTTTAAAAATGTAAGATGTTTTACAATTATTTAAATAAATAAACTTGTAACTTATTGTATGTAGAGGTAGAAATTAAACCTTTTTTGGATTTTTTCCTCCAGTTGTACAATGAAGAAAAATGATGCAAAAATGTAGTGACAAGTTCAAGATATATTATTACTGCTGCGGTCGCTCCTCACTTCTTCCCTCTTAGTGAATCCATGTGCAAGGATATCATAGGATTCTTTCTGATCAATTAACAAAATCATCAGAAACTGATAAACACGTGATGATATACAGAACACTGATTCACATACAAATTTTCATCCTCCTCCTCTTCCCCCCCTCCTGTGTTTTGTTTGAATTAAGACATTCAGGTACTAAGATGAACTGGTAAGTTTCAACGACCCCATTGGCAAATGAGTGGCACACGTAGGGATTTGAACCATTTGGAGTCTTCACAAGGTACCGAGTTTACTTTATACACTCAGTGTATGAACTGGGGAGAGAAAGAGTTCTCTCAAATATTGTTCTTCTGTGCAGTTGGAACACCTTGCATTCAGTTATACTTCGCGTTAAGGGCGCATTTGTAAAGGGAAGATACGTTTTTCAATAACTTATGCACTTTTATCTTGAGTCATTCCCAGCGGTAAGTATTTTCCATTTATACACTGAAGTTTGTAGAAGCATCCAGTGTGATTTTTTTCTGCATTTTGGCCTAAAACTGACATTTAGCTCTCCTTTGCTTCTCCCCTCCTGAAGTTGGAAGGTGAGAATGTAAGGAAAGCAATCACAACTTATCTGATAAAGCGGAGACCACTAAAAAGAAATTGATTTTGTTGGAAAGCCATTTTTTTGAGGAAAATAAAAGTCAGCTACACTATTTACTCCCTACTAAAACACCATTCACAGCTTCATGAATAGTTGTTCCTATGATAGCATCTATCTGTTGATAAATAAATCCTTAATATATGGTCCCTAAAACTACTTGTCCAATGCCCAGTATTTTTACCAATACGTTAAATAGTATTCTTGTGATTCAACAATTTGTGGTAGATGACGTTCTCCATCTTGAGTCCATCCTGAACTGGACAGCTGGGACAGCAATGGCTGAGGCCATTTGGAGCAAATTTGGATTAGTAATAGATTAGAAGGTCCCTGTGGTTCAGAGCCAGCTGCAGCGATCAGTGCCTGAAGCTCGGTGTTGTGTGGTCTGATTGTCATAGGCTCCCACCTTACAGACAGGTTTTGGCACAGGACTGCATTCTGCAAACGTGTAAAATCATTCCTGTAAATAGCCTGGTGCAGGGAAGCTGACTTCTTGTGACTGCACTTCTGGTTCAAACTGCTAAAAACAGGGCCTCCTCGAAGCTTAATTTGGTGAAGCATACAGTTCACCTTCTGAGAAATGTATTTGGTTTACAGACATGTTAGCAGGATGTGTTTCTAAACTGGAATGCAGCACAGCAGGGAAGCCAGTGGACTGCAAAGACAATGAATTGAGCTATTCCTATGGCTCCTGATGGTGATCCACCTATTGGGAAGCAGCTCTGTGCTGCTCCTGACTGCTGTGATATTTCAGGAGGGCTTCTCATGTCATATTTTAGAAAGGGAAGAGAGAGGTTACTGTCTTCTAAAACTCATGGCCCAATTTATCAGAAAAAGTAGCAATTTAAAGCAGCTTTACAAAGAAATTTGCTGGGAATAATGTGCTTTTAAGAAGCACAGATACAGTTAGTCAGAGTCTTACAGCCAGGATACTAAGAAAGTGTCTCATTCCAGAAAAGATGAAAGAAAATAACTCACCGCTTATCGTGGTTGCAAGTTCATTGACACTGCAGGTTCTGTGCATGTCCTTCGTGCCATCAAGGAAGGAGCAACCACTGGAGGTCAGCAACACAACCAGCATTGAAGCCAAGAACTCCTGAAATACAAAAGAATGAGTCTTACCAGACTTGTTTCCAATAGACCATCTCTGTTCCCCTCACTCTGATGTACTAAAAAATTTTCCAGCAGCTCGAATGCATAGAAGTATTGCATTTTTTTCCCCAGTCTCCCTTTCTCTTCAGGCTACTTTCTAATTTTATCCCAATTATACTCAAAATTCCATGCCCAGGAAACACTCCAGATACAAACTTCTAGAACACAGGCTGAAAGGCAGCACCTTGCTGCCTTGATCCCTCATATTTTTAACAAACACGTTCCTTTCACATCTCAGTTACTTTCATTAGCTCCATTCAGTCCCACAACTGGGGGAGCTGTGAGCCCAATGAAAAAGAAAACCTCCCCAGGAAGGCACCTCCAGGGCTGTCTATGGGACAAGAACCAAGTCTGGCTGCCTGAGACATAATTTAACGAGGTTTGATTTGAGCCAAAAGAATGAAAGAAGTCAACATAGGAATGATTTTAGAACACAAATTTCGCTCACGCATGTAAATCCTTGTAATGAAACGAGCGTAGAAGTTACCAGTAGCTTTACAAAGAGAAAAGGTGTGTAAATAAATACAATCAAAAAAAATCCTTGAGCGTGAATGGAGGACATTGGCAGTGGCAAAACACCCAGCAAAAAGGAAAAGGAAATGTAAAAAGAGATATATATGTAAGGATTTTTTCCAATGTAATAAGCAAATCTGTCCTGTTTTAGTTATTGCTGTTTAATATTCCCATATGACTTTCCTTTTTGCCACTAGAAAGATGAAAGTGTCGCGATAGGTAATTACAGATCCTATCATAACTTTGAAAGAGTACATTTTATTTCATTATTTATCTTGGTATAGCATCTTACTCTCCCTATTTCTTTGCACACTTCCAATATGCATGGTTTTTTAAAGACCGTTTTCTCCCTTCTGTAAATTGAGGCCTCATTTCTCCCTACTGTATAGTTCTGGGGTTTGTTTGGGGTTGGCTGGTTGATTTTTTTGGTTTGGTTTTGTTTGGTTTTTTTTTTTGCTTTGTCAGTTACACTCAGTATGAAGTTGCTATGCACAGAGCTTTTGTAAAGACAGCATTTTTTGTTTTGTTTACTGTTTTTAATGGTCCTACTTATGGAAGAATATCTTGTTTGTAAAATGAATATGTCTACTTCCGTTTTAAACTTTAAATTATCCTAACAAAAAAAATAAAATTTTTGTACTGTAAACAAGGGGGGGGAATTATCTTAATTTCAGAGTATCTGGTCTGCTTTATTCTTCACCTTTTGTCATCCTCGTGAGTCACTCAAGGCTCTGTTATGGCAATAACTCTTTAAAAAATAAGGATTCTATGCTGCGCAGCAGTTTTTCAGATCAAGCCTTCATGCTGGTCTGTAGGATGCCCATCCACAACTGGGAGAGACAGCTCTAGGTTACAGTATTCAAAGAATAAGGCAGTGATGGTTTCATCTGACCTCTCCCTTTTCCACACCTGGCTGCCAAATCCCAGCTGAAGCACAGGTGAAGCAGGGATTTTGTGTTCCCTTTCTATGAACGCTGGTCAGAAAGGAAAACTGGCTTTATTTTATCAGGGAAAAAAAAAAAAAAATGCCAAAAAACTGGATTGCTGAGAAGTACCTTGGGAAATGATAGCCAACTGCCAAAGCCAGGAATATTTAGTTTTCTTCTGTGAAATCACAGGAAAGCGTGAAGATTTGGTTTAATGACAAAAGCCCCTTTTACGGACCTTTTTTTGCCTAACAGGTGACAGAATACGTGTCAGTGTTTAAACTACTGCAGATGCCCACGAAAGGAACTGAAATTGTAAGGCACTATCGACTAAATGCAGAGAAGAAAACAGGTTTTTTTTTTGGTCATCTGCTTCAATTAGTCATAGGGGGATAAATGCAATTAGTAGATGACCTTCTTCCCAGCAGTGATGCCAAAGTTGCCCACTGCTGTACTGCAACACCCTTCAACAGAGCCCATTCTACTTAAGACCTGATTCAGCTTTTTTTCCTCCCTGTGAACTCCCAGCAGTGCAGATTGCAGCCACGAAACAAACAGCTCCTTTGAAAGAGCCTTGGTCTGTACCAACGACCTACTTTTGTATTCAGGCAAGGAAGTTTATTATGCAGATGAAAGCCTGGAGATCTCCTGTGCTCTGCCGATCTGTTACCTCCTGATGCTGTACAATACAGCGTATTGCATTGTCCTGCCTGGGATGGGTTATTGCTGCCACCTTTGGAGCTGCCCTGTAGTCTGAGCAGATTCCCCCTGAGCAGTTTCCTAATAAAACACCGCATGAAGGAAGGAGATGCATGAAGAACCCCAGCAAAAGAGTGTCAGTAAAGATTAGCTGCTAAACTCAAAAAGCATATGCACAGCATCCCCCAACCCCAAGTGACTTAGATGGCATCATCAAAGAATATTTGTACTTAAAGAGAATCCCTGCTAAAAACAAACAAACCCAATGTCAAGGATCATCATGATGAACGTATGTGAATACCAATATCTTGCCTGACTTGTTCATCTTTCCTTTGTGAGATTGCTCTGGAAAGTATTTAATGATGTTTGCCACATTAAAAAAGCCATTTTGAAAGGCAAGTCATATGAACAGCCTTTAGTTGTACGGCATCAGGAACACCAAAGGAATTTTTCTCCTAATATTGGTGACAAACCAAAACTCTCCCATTAGCTGCCACTGAAGGTACAGCGAGATTTGCACGTGAGCAGCTGGTTGTGGGCACAGGGTGCCCTGCTTGAGAAAAGCCCTGCAGACAACCAACCCCACTCCTACCCGTTTTTCCTTCACAGGTCTTTTCTGGAGGGTTGTTTTGTCAGAACTTGAATTTCACTTTAATAAATGGGGAAATGAAAGCCACTCCTTCAACCACTTACTGAGGGCAGCTAGGGAATTGCCAGACCAGTTAAAATATTTATCTCAGTGACAACACACAGCTGTTGAGGTGCAAAGATCTGAAGCTTTAATTGCACCAGGTTAGTTAAGGAGGAATGTCTCATTAACTCCACTTGCAGGACTGGATTAAACAGACAGCTGGCGGCCATAGCAGAGGTGCAGACAGAGCACCGTGGCAGAGAAACACTCAGCAAGCATTGGTGTAGATGGAACCCAACACTTCCCCCTCCCAAAATGGAAGTCACCCAAACACCTTCCAACGGAGGATAGATAAGGAGATAAGGGGAAATCGTATCTGCTGCCCTGCTTCCCTGGGGGTTGTGCTAAGGTACCTCTTGTTTACAACAATCACAGAAAAAGACACGGTGACAAAACACAAGCCTGGCCATTGCCAGCTCCTCCTCCTGTGATACTAGGTGGATGCAGAATGCTATTTTCTTATTGGGTGAGTTCTACAGCATGCCTGCTTGGGGAAACAACCCACTTCATTCTTGTCCATAGTCTCAAACTCAATCCCACGCAGCTATCAATACTCAGTTTTGAATAAAAGTTGGAAAGTCAGTCTGTGATGAGAAGGTGAAATCCTGACACCATTAGAATTAGTGGGAGCTTCAAAGCTACCATACTAAACCTGGATCAAAGCTTTTATGTGATGCTAGTCGGAAAGGGGGTTTTTTCTTCCCTGGAAAAACACATTTTGGTCCAATAAGATCACATCTTTTGCTGCAGGTTAAACAGTGTCACAACATTTTCCTCCTATTGAGATGAAACAAATCTGCCCTTTCTTCAGTATTGAGGTGAGAAAAAAAAAAAAATAACCAGCAGACTTCAACTACAACGTGCTGACCACAAAACAGACCAGAGGAAGTCAGTAATTACCTTTCACACTTCAGGAAAGAGTTGTTCTTAGCCACAGCCACCATCCCACTTTTAGGTCCTGTGATAAAGGAATTCCTATGGAACAGCAGTTCATGAAGTAGGTTTCCACACACAGCACAGTGTGTAGATTGCAGCTGACTGCAAGACTTTTGTCTGTTTTGTAATTGCCAACCTGCCATAGTACTTGAGGAATGGCAAAACAAGAGAGCAGAACTGTACAAAATGACATCATTTTCTAAGATCTAATAATTATTTATAGGATCAGGAGAGCCAACATATGAAGAAATATTTCCAGCAGCAAGTAGGCTTTGGAGAATGCTTCATATCAGTGCTGAGAATGTAACTCATCCTGATGAGAAATTCAAGCACCCTACTTTGCCCATCAGGTTCAAGTGGCCACAGCAACACATCCAGCCAGACGATGCTTCTGCCAGACTCGGATGTAGGAGTTATCCCAGCACTTCACTGAGATTGTAGGAACTCGATTGAAATTTACCAGCAGGGTCCCTATGACACTGCAATTGCTGTAGTCATTTCTTTGTCTTCAAAATGCCATATAATTGCTAATGTAATTAGTGATGTATACAGAGGGGGCCCCCGCAATTACCAAGTCCTAAGATCAAGTAATTAATGTTCTGTCAACAAAACCGCAACTGTTTCATTAACAACTGTCTGGATCTGAAAACAGATCAGCTCGGAACGTTACCACTTGGCTGAATTTTGCACTAGCAGCCAATTCGTGCACCAAACACACCAGCCCAGATCAGCTCCTGACATCCACCTGCCTCTGCATCTCCTATCAGGAAGAGGAAACTTAAACAGTGCTCAGAGAGGTTTCACATCTTTGTCGGCTGCTTCCTTGCTGTCAACTGATGTTTCTAGTTTAATGAATGGTCTCAGTGAAGTTAGTAAGGCCTCTGACTCTTTTAATCTTTGGGCTTTGTTTATCTCCAAACTTTTCTCTACCACCACCAACACTTAATGTAGAAGTAGGAGCTTGTAGTCACCTTGACTTAATATTTCATTCTCCTTCGTTTACAACATTTATATACTCTATAGAAAGTAAATTCAGATTTACCTTGTCTTTTTCCCTATGGCTACTTTTGCTCTGACATCCTATTCCATCAAGTGTCAACTAAAACTCTTTTGTGTCTCTTACTGATCTCTTCATTTCAATGCCTACATTAAGAGGTCATTGTCAATGCTGAAACCCAGCCATCTGAAGCCAAGGAGGAGGCCCTGGGTGACTAAGCCCTGAGCTGTGCAATCTTGAGCACCATCTACTGGTCCTTTATCTCCCAGTTAGCTGTTTAGAAAGGGATTCAAGGTCTTCCCAGAACAAAATACAGGCTCAGTGTGCCAAGATGCTCTTCAAACTTCAAGTACAGGAATGGTCCCTGCAGCCTTAATACCCCATTTGCTAAGGAAAGGGCTTTAGCACCATGACAGCTGGGGGCTGACAGCAGTCAAGGTTCTTCCCAGCCTCTCCAAGGATGAGGTTTCCATTGCTGTAGTATCTGGGGGTGGCTGGAAAAGCAGACCTGCACTCTCAGTAGTTGCAGATGGTGAACAGAGCTCAGTGCTAAACAATAGCTGTGGTGGTAGAATGGAATTAAGCAGCAGAAGCAAGAGGGATCAGTGAGGATTTCCGGAGAGATTTGAAACACAAACAAGCATGAGGAACTCTAAAAGTACACAATCTTTCCTCCCGCTCTGCGCGTGTCATTTTATTACAGAGTAATTAAAGAACGCTTTAAAATTGTGATTAATAGGCTTTTTAGCTTCAGAGAAATCAAATCTTTGATGTCAGTTGCTTAAACATTCAGTTTACCATTGAGGAATGCAAATAAATAAAGAACGGCAACTGTAGTTTTTCCTCCTTTCATTTTATTCAGAGAGGAAAGTTTTGGAAATTTTTCTCAACTTTTTCTTTTACAAAGGAATAAAATTAAGGTGGCAGCTCTCAGGGTTTGATCTGAATATACCAAACCTTCAGTACACTTACAAGTTTATTATTTTTTATTTTTTAAGCACTATGGGCAGTGATTTTCCTTACAATTCTGTTGTAGCCTTCTTTTGAATCCTGCCTGACGAACTCTTTTCCTCCCAGATATTTGTACCCTGTCACACCTACGTGCAGATTAAAAATTACAGTTGCTTTTCATTCAGTTGCTCTTGGAAGAAACGCCACGTTTAATACTCTACAGTAGCACAAACCTCTTGGGCATAAAACATCGTTCAGGTAGACATCTGGTGAAATGCATCACATCAAATTAGTATCAAGGGTATTGAGATACTAAGACGACTGGCAGACAATTCCCTTTCTAATGTACTGCTTTTTAGATTGTTGAAGAAACTTGATCCCAAATCTCCTGTGAAATGAGTGATACTAAACATGCCTGCTCAAATACTGAAAGTGAAGATCAAAGACGCAGTGTCCAAATTGGCTTTGCAAACAAAGCAAGCCCGGAGATCCCCAAGAGAACATGGTGCTAATTTTATCAGATCTCCTTGACTTCTTCCTCCTAACAGTTTGTCATTTAAGAAAAATAACAGCAAGGAGAATGCAGAAGCCTTGTTTTAAGACCAACAAATTCATTCCCTTTTAAATATATGCTCTACAACTCACCTAATAGTCTTAATCTAGCTTAAACGAAAAATGAGCGCATTTCATCCTCTGAAAGCTACCTACATTTCAGTCCCCCAACCACACATATACAAACACACACACACAGCCATGAATATTTCAATACAACTCAGCCTTCTGATCAATACAGGCAACTCTCAAGTTCCATTGATTTTTCAGAGGTTTGGCTCACAAGGGTGATAAAATATTTCTCATGTTATGAAACCCGAGTTAAGGAGCTTTTGCTGACACTTCAGCATTTACCAGACACATCTCTCTCTCTCTCTGTCTCGATTTATGACTAAGCAATAAGTCTTGGTAAGGTGGGCAGTATCATCCCATAGGGCCCACTTAAGGTCAAGAAGAGAAGTCGGGATAATAGGACAGCCCTTAAGGTCCCTAAACTTCTGTTTTCTGAGGCAATCACTTATTCTTTTCCACATGCCCTCAAAGTCCTCATTCCAACATTCATTAGGCAGCGAGTGAAATTCCCTTTCAGTGTACCTCTGTAAGCTGTCAGAAAGAAAGGGACACCAAAGCAGACACCAAATAAAGCAACTCCCTGCTGAGGCAAGGAAGTTAATCCCCTCCATATGGAAAGGAAATATACTTAATTATGTATTTATGCATGTCATTGCAGGCTTATATCTCGTTTCACTTTCATCCACAATGATCCAAACCAATTTAAATATAATGAGTAAACATTTTTGCTTTTACAATATCATCAGCAAATGCTTTCTCAACATCACCTGACCATTTCCTTGCAGGACGTGGCAATTCTGTGCAGCAGTCATTATTTGCACAGCACCTAGGGAAGCCAGCCACAGACCACGACTCCATTGTGTTTATAATCACTAAAAGCAGAAGGCAATCATCGGCCCGAAAGAACCTGCCATCAAATTGAGAAAGTACTTTCAGTCTAAAGATGGATCCTGTGGATTCTGGATCCAATATTCCAATTATTCCATCCCCAAATGGGTAACTCTGCACAACAAAGAATTACATTTTTGACCTGATGGATAGCACACAGGCTGACATACTGCAGGCAAGGACCAAAGCTCTGTGCTGAACCCACCAAGAGACCTGTTGCACATGGCTAATAATGCCATATGTACCTCAGTTTCTCTTTCTCCTCTTACAGCTGTTCTATCTGCTTATATTACAGATTCTTTGGTGCAAGGGTTGGCTCTATCACGTCCAGGTAAAGGTCTGATCTCAAGGAGAATAGGATAAACACAAGCAACAAGCCTTACATTAGAATCTATCCAGGCAACAATAATAAACACTTACCAAGTGTTAGAACTCAAAACAAAAGCAGCACCCATTGTTGGAGGTATTTAGGGAATGAAATTTAGGCTGAATGAAATCAGAATCAGAAATCAGTTTGCTGCACACAAGCAGAAATGAGGGCCAAGACTTCATTCTGTTCCCCTATTCCTGAACCTTGTTGGTAGTTTTACACCTAACGTGACATTTATCACTGAAGCATCCCAAGGCATATTTTTGTAAGAAGATGGTTATTTATTATTCCTTGTGTACCGATAACAGCATAAAGAAATAAAAAAAAAGAGATTAACTGACTTGACCCATGTAAACAATCCAGCCCCTTAGCAGCTCTATTGATTCCCCACTGCCTTCTCCAGCCTTCCCTCCATTTTCTATTAGCTCTTTTGTTTTCAGGAATGAGGATTCATCTTTCACCACCTGAAACGTAAAGACCTTTCTCTTAGAACAATCTCATTAAGCAGGACAAGTCCTACAGACTCATTAGACACCAACACCTCCTCCTCCCCACCAATCTGCTGTTTACTGCGTACAGAGGGCTGGGCACTTTCTGGCATTATAGGAAATATGTTTGTTAAAATGAAACGGAAGATTTGAAATTGCAGAGTTGCATATTAAGATATATTAGCAGTATGTTAATTGCTGACTATTAGACACAGAAGCCATATTACTTTGCTCATGAGTCATTTTCCTTCCGTTTGACCACAGAAGGCCTCTAGTCCCTGTTTCCCTAGGCAAAATAACATCAGCTGCACGACTGTTCTCTGTTCCAAAACCCAGGAAAAGGTGAGGAATCCATACTCCATATTTCTGACTTCTCCCCTACAGCAAATACTTTGCTTCCTATGAGGAACGAGCATATTTTTGAAGCCTCAAGGAAGAAATGGAACAACGCGATGCTCATCCATTTAATTTTCCTCCTCTTTCCTACTGGTGCTTTACACAATGCTACTTTTTTTTTTTTTTTTTTTTTTTTTTTTTTTTTTTTCCTTTTCTTTCTTTTCCATTTGTTTGGTATTTTCTTCCAGCTGCTGCAATGTGATGGCACGATGGCTTGAAGGACTTTCCTACCAGAGCCCCTAAATCCCCTCCCTGATCAGTATGCTGAGCGGCTCTTCCATTTAATATGTATTCTCACTTTTGGTGCATTGCCCCCAAGACTTAGCATTTCATATTTATCTGCATTAAAACTACATTCTCCATTTACTGGTCTCAGAGTTGAGCCCTTGTAAAGGGGGTAGCAGTGTTACCTCAGTAAATTCTCTGCTTCCAGAAAAAAGTAAAATAAAGTGTATGCAGTTCGTACATACACAAGGCAGTACTAAACAGAGGAATTCTTAAGGACACCCGCAATGCAGGTAACTTTTGGAATACCACTCCTACAAAGCCTGAAGTGCTGAGCATTTAGTTATTATGATGCTTTATATTTTTTGAGGAAAAAACAACAACAAACAACCAAACAATTATTTAGTGTAAAGCACAGATTAGTATCTTAACTTCTGCCTCATGCCTGAAATTACCAGCAAATCTATTCTGAAATCTAAGCAAAAGAACAAATTGAACCTTGTTCCAGGTCCTAAACTGCTTTTTCAGTAACTCAGCAATATGATACTACCTCTGTGTCTTCATTTAAAGCTATTTTATTATTAACATTTTCTATCCAGTAGCATGAAGAAGCCTTGAGGACTCTGAGGTCAGGGACATGCTGTGCTACCACTGCACTTCACGTGGCAGGAACCTGTCCCAGCCACCTGCTCACTACAGAGAAGTTTGAGAGCACACGGGAGCACAAGAAAACTTGGCCAGCTTCACGGGTTCAGTGGCCAAGGCAAGAGTGGAAGCCACAAGAGACATTCTCTGAGCTTCAGCCTGTAATTGAGAAGGCAATACAAAGAACATCAGCATTTTACCTCCAAAGTCATTCCCACAAATAGATCTGTGTACCTGAGCAAAGGCCCACTGACAGTCACACCGTTCTGAGCTAGGAATGACCTCGAGAAGGCATCAGAGTTGCAGCTGGATACCACAGTGCACCCAGAAGAGCTCATCTGAGAGAACCTTCCCTGCAGAGCTGCCTTGAGGTCACAGCTTAGCACGAGTTCAGCTCCTCCACATTCCGTCCCTTTGCCCTGCATGCTGATCTTTAAGATGAGCAGGAAGTAGAAGGAAAAAAACAAATCCGCTCATTTCGCTCTCAAAACAAAACCTGGCTTTCACTCCCTTACTTGGCTGCAAGGACTCATCGCTCCCTTCTTTTAAGCACATTTCAAATAGGTTCAGCAGTACAGCTCAATGAAAGTAAGAGAAGCATCCCAGTTTGCCACTTCAAAACTGTAGCACAACTGCACAGCATCCAATCAAGGTCCACTGTCTCCCATGCCAGCAATACCTTTCAAGAATTCTGAGTTAGTTAAAACCTCCTTCAAAAACCCACGTTGGCCATCTCTAATCAAATTACACTTTTCAAGCTGTTCACTCCCAAACCCTCATAAAATGCTTTCTAATATTTTTCCCACAACTGGCATTAAACCGTAATTGCTTGCAGTATCTTTTTGCCCCTCTTGAATAATGGGTGTTAGATTTGCCACTTTATAGTCCTCGGGAATGTGACCTGTCATTATAAAGCTTCTAAAAATATCAGTTAACACTTCACAATTTTCTCTCCTTTATTTCCTTTAACAGCAATGGATGTACCCTCCCTGGACCAGATACCTGATCTGCCTTAGAGCTTAAAACCTTTCAGCAATAATTTTTGCAGTCATTTGCACACTAACACCTTTAACATGCCTGGAAATACAAATTCAGATCTGTAACTGATGTAAACTGATGTAAACTGATGTAACTCCATTGATTTTAGTAGTTATATGTTTGTGTCACTTGAGGAGTTTCGTACAAATTTCTATGTATTTACCTCATTTAAAAACCCCCCAAAATTCATTTCTCCTTATTTAAAAGACTGATGCAATTAGCTGGAATACTTCATAGAACATCAAACTCATACATGACCATGGCTGTTATTAAGCAGGGTTGCACAGAAGTTGGATTTTTCAACAGCAGCAGCCACAAGAATTCTCAGATAAAAAAGGTTCTACGTAGGTTCCTTTCTTGAGGCATGAGACTTGAATACAGAACTTTTTCTGAAAGCCCATGTTTCCTAAGGCAAAGAAATGCTTTCAAGCCTTCGCCCTGCCATCAGCTGGTTCGTCCTGTTCTCAGCTGGTGCTCCGATTCCTGCCTCCTGAATCCTTGAACCACAACCACTGTTATCAACAGGGCTGCCACACATACAACCCTGCTGCTCTAATGAGCAGACTCTTTAGGTTTACCCTCTGACATCTCAAGGCATAGCGTCCAGCTGCAATATTTAGAAGCACATCTGTTGACCAAGGATCGAAAAAAGGCCAATTTACGCCTAAGCAACCCCAGACTTTATACATTTCTCCTTCTTAGTATAGCCCCCAGGTGGTCCTAGCACAGCCTCATCTCTATGTTTAAGCACAGGAACCATCCTACCCCTCTCACACAATAAGCCCAGACCTCAAGAGGAAGGGGAGAGAGTCGGCTACATTCAGCACCGTTGCTAAAACTCCACAGTAGGCTGACCTCATGGCCTTTTCCAACAATCTTTAATACCCAGTGTTACATGATTCCTCACGGCACATTTTTGGCGCTGGACAGGGCAGAGGTCAAGGTCTGGAATGTCACCAGGGCTGCTACTTACCGAGCAAAGACAATTAGATGATTGTCTAGACAGCTGAGCCGTGTGCTGTGCGCGATAAGCGCCCCATCAGCTCTCGGAGGTGATACAAACAAGCTGCCTGGGCACTGCCTTTCCCTTGCAGCTTCCTCTTTCCTTTTCTGGGAATCTCTTGTATTCTTCTTTAAGTGCTGTTCTCTACAACTCTCCTCTGCAGCTGGAAGCTGGGGTGTTAGAAACAAGCCAGCTGTGGGCGTTGCAGAACACAGCACTTGAGCCACCGAGGCAAAGAGCTGGCTACCGTGCTACTTAATGCATAAGAAAACAGCAAAAATGCTCATCCAAACCATTTTCTTCTAACACGTAAAAAAAAATAAATATTTGGTCAGACAACGAAAGGACATCTTACAGTTCTATAGCACCTCTATTCCAATAATTCTAAAGTATCTGGTGAACTACGAGCACCAAAAACAATGTAATCACAGAACTAAAATCCCATTGACTCCAACAGAACGTGCTCAAGTGCTTTGCTGAACTGGGGACTAAGCTATCCAAATTTACATGCCCTCAAGGCAGGAGTTATCTATCCTGCTCAGCAGACAAGAGGAACACGAGTCTTGCAGAGAAACTCACTCAGACTTAAATGCCCAGATCAAACAGAAGGATGCACTAGAATCCAAAACCAACAGGCAGAAATCAGAGTTGGACTCCTGAGAAAAAGAGCGTATGAGAAAGTGCATCAGCCCTGAGCAGCCTAGAAATATTATCCTAATGGTTTCCTTCCCTCAAAATGGGCATTCAGTTCCAGTTTTAGACGTGGCAAAGTGGCACAAACCCAACACGTTAAACCCAAATCTTGCCTCCGGTTTCACAGGAGGATTTATGGGAACACGGCTCTTTTCAGACCCTAGGGCCTGCAGGAAACCCCTCATGGATGTCTGTCTTACACAGAGCTCTTTCATAGGACCTTTTCAAGCCAAACTTGCAACACATGGGAATCCTTCCCCCAAATTTCTAAACAGGACTCAGGAAGAAATGTGCCTCAGGAGAATCCTCTTTGGGCTTTTACACAGAACCCACCCACACATAAAGGGAGGCACTTTTCAGCCCCATGCTGTGCAGATACAATCAATAAAGCTCACAGCTCTCTCCCTCACTATCCATTCTCACCGCTTCGATTTAAAGAGCTCCCAATAACTCGGGACATAGCATCAAACTTCACACAGAGAGAGCATTAAACGAGGGCAAATTCCCTCTTACATCATCCAAAGGCTGACTATATACCAGTTAACAGAATATCCAGAACGTGTTTTATTTACATTCCTCAAATCAGGCACTTGGGTTTTTATTATTTTATTTAAAACCAACTTTAGTCAGATGAGTTTGTCTGAAAAGTTCTTTTAAAGCCCTGAATGAGTTCTGCTGAGCAAAGCCAGGCCTCTCTTTACTATTCTCCAAGCTTGCAAGGCACCTTCTTGCACCATACCAGCGCCATGACAGAGCAATGACATAAAACCAAGGGAAATGAATCAAGGCTGAGTATCCACACTATTAAATGTAAAACTTTTGTTTGTGAGCCTCGAAGGTTTCTTAAAGCATAAAGAACGTCATCAGCCCGACCGTGCTAGGAACAGTGAGTTGTGTAAGGCTTGATTTAGCACAACTTCTTGTTGGTACAAAGGCACTCAGGATGAAGTCCTGACTCACACAAAGTTGGATGTTTTATTAAAATTGAGAGAACGGCTTGTTTGAAAGACATCTGTTCAAATATTCTTTGTTGTCTAGATGAGCGGTAGGTTCAGATCCAGAGGAGTCCAGCAAATATGCTCAGAAGATTGGAAGGACTTCTCAGAGGAGGAGAAATTTTAAAAAATAAAATTAAATCTTAAAAGGACTTTGGAAGAGGACATTTATCAAAGGCACTCAAAATGCCATAGAAGCTTATTTGCTAAATACCAAGAGGAGCGTAGGTGTAGTAGAGATTGATTGACCCATCTAGGTGACAGAAACTAAACAAGCCCGTTCCAAGATCTGGACTGCCATTGGCACAGCGCTTCCAGTGCCACACAACTCAGCAGCTTTCCAAGCTTTCAGCGAAGGAATAAAATGAAAGGGATAAATAAACTCCCTGCCTCCAGTAGAGTTTCAAGATGTGGTGCTCAATGTGATTAAAGTCTTTTCTAGCTACTTCTAGATGCCTGTCCACATCTGTGCCCAGCTAAGCTCCGGACTTTTGGTTCTGTTAATAGGAAATAACCATTAAATGGTTAGGAGGAAAATCTACACATGCTCAGATCAATTCTTAAATTACTTTTAGCTCACAAGAAGTAATTTGTATGTAGTAATCAAGACACAAAAGAGAAGTAAAAGAACATTTAAATGAAGACCTGTAACCTGTTCAGACTTCATAGCAACTAGCTATGAAAATGAAATCTGTAATCTGCGTTAAATCAGCTTCCATTGGTAGCAGTGCTCCTGCAGCAAGAGGGCCCTTCCTCCTCCCTTCATATAATTTGACCCCCAGGGCATAAGAGCTTTCTCCTCTGCAGCTCTTGCCCATCGGTGCATCTTCTTTGCATCTCTTTTCCCCTTCAACTCATTCACACTCTCTTCTAAACTCAGCTGGAAGCATCTCTTTTCCCCCTTGCCCACAACTCTTAATTTCTCTCTCCCTTGGCAGTTATTTAACTCATTAACTGAATTAATTTTAACCCTAAAGCACTTCGGGTGAATAGATTTTATGAAAGATCTGATACAAAATAAAGTCTTGGGGGTTTCATGCCACTGTAGGCGCACAAAGGAGCCTCAGTGTAACTGAGAATCAGACCCTTATTTCCCAGATTGTACACAGAGTTCAATCGCAGCGCGACTCACAGATTCCATTTAATGACAAAGTGGCTCTGTGATTGATAAAGGTCCCGTGCCTCTGCTGCAGACTAAGTAGCCAAGCATCCTGACTGGTGGAAAAATTATTCTTGGATCTGTTTGAAACAGCATTCTCCACCATTTCCCCCCCACAAACTTGCTTCTTAGCAAAACTGATTCATTTTAGAATGCTTTTTTATTAGGTAATATTAAGGGGAAAGTAGAGTCTGATGAGGTGGCTTTGCCTTTTGCTCTGAGAGGTGGCTGCTTGGCAAGGGAAAAACACAGAAATTCTGCATAGAAATAACATGGAAGTTGCTCTCCAGAATGTTTGTTTTACCAGGTGTGCTGACAGCTTTGAAAATCAGCTAGGTTTCTTTTTCAGGTCAATTAAACTTCTGTTCAGCAAAACTGCACTGGAGACAAGAGCCTACCAACATGAGGTATTGATTGTAACCTGCTAGCACCCAAAAAGGGGCTAAATTTTGTCTGGCTGTGCACAAATGGTTCCTGAGCTTACAGTTTTCCATACAAACACTCAGGAAAGGAGGAGGGGAGTCAGCAGGGCTTGCAGAAGCGTGCTTGGGACAACCAGGGGGAATTGTGGCCCTTCAGCAATGGTTGCACTCCATAGAGCATCACACAGCTTCACAGCATTCACCTTACATAAAACTGGGTAGGCTGCTCCAAAAGTAATGCCTCCTACTTATTTCCATGGAAACTGCCATGGATGCAAAAAGAACAGCAACACTTTGATAGTTTGGTAACTGAGAACTCACACTATTTTTCAGCATAGCCACCACTGTTACCTACGCATTTTCACCAGTGATGAACAAGAGGCCTTGCTTCTAAAAATCTGCCTGGCTGCCCAGAATGTGGCTTCTTTTATCTCTGGAGCTAAATAATTTGCTGCAATTGTAAACATGCATACAAGAACACAAAGACTTTGGTTGGGTTTTCAGATATAAGGAACAGAAACAAGTCCTGTGTAACATCATCATAATTGCCAAAAGGAAAACAGTATCACTTTGCAGACCTAATGTGGCACATGTATGTCTCATCTCATTATTATTACAATATATTTATTTGTGTATTTGTAAATTTCATTAAATTCTGTAGCAACACTACTATTGTTGGCTGACCAACGAAAAAGAGAAAGAGAGAAAGAGGAAGAAAAAGAGAGGAAAAGGAAGAGAGAGAAAAAAAATTTAAAGACAAAAGGATGAGGTAGAGGAATTAAAAGAAATAAAAAAAAAAAAAAAAAAAAAGGAAGCTGTCTGGGACTGTGGTTAGTTTCTCCATTACAGATACTCACACTATAATCACAAGCACTAAAGAACTTGCTCTGATCTCCTCAGAATAGATGACCTTGCAGCTCTTTCCTCATCTGTAATTTCTAGATTTCAGCTGATTTAAAAGACAGCTAGGAAGCAAAATCGTGTTCACAGATCAGTGCCAAAGAGAAGTCCTTGTATCAGGAACACGTCTGTCTGTTTCTGATACATGGAGCAAATTGACCCCAAATACAGCCCTGGACTCGTCGGTCGTTTTCCCTGGGAGCAGTAAATAAGGAGCAGGGCTGAGAAGCTAAGCCAAACTAATTTGGCCAGTTATTATTTGACTGAAAGGTGATACTGAACGTTTAAATGGTTTATCCCCTTCTTGTTAGTGGCATCATTCAATCAGGAGTACTAAGCCTCCAAGTGAACGGATTGCAACCACCGAGGGAATTACTCACTCCAACCAGGAAATGTGGGGTTTGTTAGTTCAAACAGCATCTGTAGGAAGCTGGTAAACAACAGCTGAGATGATGAAAGATCACATCAACTCCTTGCTTTGAAGTAAAAGATATTAAAACTACGAGTGTACGAGTTCTTATTACAGCTTAGCCCCCTCCGCCTGCTCATCCCCGAGAACCTGGCACGGTTGTTCTTGCTGCATAACAAGCCGTGTAATAAAATTCCATAAAAACATCAACGATGCGTTTGAAAGTGACATGAAAAGGCGAGGGAGGCCTATTGCTGGTGCTGCTGCCATTAAAGGCGATTTGTTCCTTTTCGCCTGGAATGAAATCAAACATTCTGCCAGGCCCAGAGTGACATCCTGAGCCTCAGAAACTCAAGGTGTGTTGTCACTCGTGCACTTTCTGAAGATGCAGCAGCAGAACCATTCGCACTGTTGGTACACGGAGTGCAGCTTGGGTGCTTTGCCAGTGAGCTCAAGGATGGGGGTCACATTTTAACAGCAGACTCATAAGGCACTGCAGTGCAAATTCTCCCAGTTGCAAAGTTGCTCAGATATTTGCTGATAATTAGAGCTACGAAAGCGAGTGAGGTGCACATTCAAGGGCTACACGTTACTGCCTGCAGTGGTGTTAAAAGAACAAAACCATTCCTTTATGTGTATTCTTTGCTGTAGCGGCATCAATGATTTTAATATCTTAAAGATAACAGGTGTTCCCCAATAAAGCAATGCTAAGGGATGCAGAGCCAGCTATGAATCCGCATCTCAGAGCCACTGTATTCAGCCAATACCTTCCAGAAAATGGTATTTTCTGAGCCTCCTCCTCGCCCTTAAAAACAACGGTCAAGCAATTGTAATCCATCCTTCCTTACAGAGGCTATAAACTGTCACATTCATTTGCCAAATGCTTACGCGTAAACCTGAGCCAGAGACTGGTGGCAAGTAATGGGTTATTAATTAAGGCTGATAGATGCAGCCAGTAGCTTTCTCTTCATTTCCATTTCTGGGTGGAAAACTGCACGCTTCCCTTGAGCGGACAGAGTGCTGCAGCATGTCCTGCTTCTAGCTACAAAGTTGAGCTCATACGGGTCCCGATTTTGCTTGCCACAGAGTGCCTATGTCTGCTGACAGCATCAAGCATATATTTCAGGGGTTGGGGATAAAGAAGTGAGGCATGAGGAGGGCTCAACTGCACAGTCCTGCCACGGTGCTGCTGTTTGTCTACAGGAACACCTCTTTTTCCACCACAGAGCTGGTGGGTCCGATTCAATCAGCTTTGCAACGTAGAACATGAAAACAAATCTGTTCAGGTTCTCTCCCTCTCATTACAAGACTTAGCACCTTTGCAGAATGAGAAGAGAGAGAAACACACGCTCTGCAAATGAATTAATTAGACATCATGAAAGAATATGCAAGGCTGGGAGGGGTGTCTTACAGAGCAGATTCCAAAGTAACAATTGGTGAAAAAAACTGAATTGGATCCCCCAGTGCCCTGAGTATGACAGATTAGAGCAGCCAAGGTAGGGAGAAACATACACGTGTTAGGTCTGATGCATTGATCACCACGCATACAGACCTGCGAGCATTGCCCTTTTCCCTACTCTGATGGTATCTGCCTGCATTATGGGGCTACAAGTAATGCAATAAAAAAATTTCAGGTTTCATTTGACTCTTGTTGCACCGCACACCAGAGCTGCATGCTTTACAAGTCTACTAGAGGGAAATAAAAAGTAAGACTTCCTGCACGTCTGCACCGCTTCTCAGGTTATGAGGCAAAGAGAAAGAAAAAAAACCAGCAGTAATTGCTTTACATATAAATGTGAAAACAATTTTAGAACTCCCTGGTCCTGTATCAACATGCACGCATATGTCTTTTACCAGCTCTGAACTGCACATTATCATAACACCTACGAGTAATGATAAAGGAAAAAGTTATACTCCACAGTTCTGTGTTAACCTGTTTATATCTGAGCATTTGCAGAATTGCTCTTTTCCCCTTGAGGTGCACATGGGGATGCTAAGGGCTCTACAGCTTGTTTTATTTTGCAACGGGTAGTTAAAATTTAGGGTTATCTCCCCTAGTCCTGCCACAGTGTGCAGCAGGAGGAAGAACCAGTGCACAAACTACAGCCCCAGATGCAGACATGGTATCAGTTCATAGGTACTGATGGCTGAGCTGGATCGCTGCAGTGCTACAGTGATGCAGAAAGTATGACAGAGAAAGAGAGAAGTGCTGCTATGTGCATTTCATTAAACAAACCCAAAGAAGAGACAAATTCTGTGTGACAAACAAGCAGATTTTCCCCAAAATAACTGAATGGGTTTTTAATTCAATTGTATTGTTATTTCAGTGCTAATCTATCCACATAAACCAGCCGTGTATTCTACTACATCCATCAACAACAGAACATACGCTCCAGCAAGAAAAAGGAAAATCAATACTGTGCAATTAAAAATATTTCTTTTAAGTAGCAGTAACCTAACCTTGGCAAAGACAGCCAAAAGCTTGTATAGCACACACGTAACTAAAATAAACCCAAGCGGACATTCTCCTCAAGCATTCATAAGGAAGCCCTAGGGAGGTGAGTGCCACTTGAGGGAGAAACAAAGCACTTACCTCAGTGTAATGCATTGCCAGAATCCATTTAAAAAAAAAATACAACCCAGAGCACTTCAACTATTTGCCATGCCTGCTGCATATGGCCCCATGTTCCAGTCAGATCCATGGAGCAGTCGTTACAGCTCTTTGACAGAGGATTGAAACTCAACAGCCATAGTAATTAGTGCATTGAATAGTGAGCATGTGTGCTGCTGACAGACTGGGTTTGATTATAATTGTGGAGGGAAGTCCTTCTGGCCAGACCTTGTGCAAACCCACTGTAATTAAAGGGATCTGCAAAAGTCTTTGCGTGGGCCCAGGAGCTTGTGGAATTATTTCTTAGATTTGAAGGCCAGTCGGTGCCATTAGATCATGGCATCCAGTGCAGTACAGCGCAGCCTAGAGAATTCCATCAGTCAACCTTGCACTGAGCTTGCCAACTTGGTGTTCGTTAAAGGACACCCATCAGACTGTGGAGAAGCCTAAACAGCAGGCAAGCCAAGCTTCTGCCAAACTGATGACAAACTCATTGGTAGAAGAAAAGAATTTTGTTGCAATCTGCTCACTCTGATCCTAAAAACATTGAAGTCCTTTCTGAGGCAACTAAACTTCTTTCAGATCAAAAGAAATGCAGAATTAGAAGGCAGACAGTGGGGCATCACGACAAAAACGTGGATGCTATTTGTAACGAGCTGCAGTTTGAGATTCTCCTGCCCTTTTATGCTATGCTTTCATTTCTAAACCCAGTTAATTTTGTATCCCAACACATGAGAGCAGCCCTTTCAATATGTTCTCCTCCCTCTGGCTTGTGGAAGGTACTGAGAAAGAATTTTCAGTGCAATCGTTATCTCCGCACTCTAGAAGTTACCTTTTCCCCCCCGCCCAAATTCTCATCCTTTCCATTCTCATTCTTTAAACACTCATCATGCTATACTTAAAGTTAAAAAAAATGCAGCAACACAATGACAAATTTCAGTATCTGAAGGCAGCGATAGACTTCTCGAGGTGCTGTACCTTTAGCTCTGTGGAGCTGCTCATACTGGATTTAACTAACATTTTTAATGTAAAGATCTGAAAAGGAACATGGTACAAACCCTACTCTTGAGGGGCTCAAGGGCCTCACAAAACAAAGAGAGGGTTTTATTCCTAAGCAGAGTAGAAGATCAACAGGCAAACTAAGCTGAATTTGAACTTGAAATGTCATCGTCTGCTTGGATGCCAAAGACGGCAGTCTGAACACTGTCCAGAATGCTTAAGGCTCTGATTTAGTGCCCACTGAAATCAATTATTGATTGGAGCAAGCGTTGGAAGATGTCTTATGTGAGCTGCCCAAAGGGACATGGGAAGTTCATGGCAGAGCTGAAGCCAGCCCCAATCTCCAGACTTTCCATTTTAACCATATGTCCATCTGTCCTTTTAAATTTTTCTGTATTCTTTTTTAAAAGCAATTCCCCCCACTTCTGCCCCCCCTGCTCTGCTAGGAAGGAGAAGATGGCACTTTAACTCTCCTAGCTGCGCTCTGTCAGCTCTCACTGCCACTTGGGATGTGCTGTCGCTTCCATGGAAACAGAATCATGAATCTTTTTCCCAGGAAATGCCTCCAAACTGCCTTCATTTTGTTTTGTTGTTGTTTCTAGGCAAGCCTGTGTGTGCATGTGCACATATGCATGCTGAGGCTGTAGGACTTCTGCTGCTATTTAATGTAGAAACATCCTTTTGGAAACAGAATTAGGTGTAACGTATTACACTTATCCTAATACTATCTCAATTTTTAAAGGACTTCCCCTCTTCTGAGTGGGACTTCTTTGCCCATATTGGTTTTGCAGTTTGGATGGCATGCAAGTATTAAAATACTCAGATTTACCTGCATCTCTCATGCTCTAGGAAACATAGTTCTCTGCTGCAATCAAAGAAGAGGGGAATTCTGCTATGGCAGGTCTAGGTAAAGCTCTGCAGCTCACTCTGACTCTCCCTTTAACATGGCATGTGCTTTCCACCACTTTGGTCAGTGCTGGGGATTGGACTGGAACAGAAAAGTTGACAGTCTGCAGCTTGGGCTGCCACGGCAGATCCCACTGCTTGAAGTTGGGAAGGATCAGCATCACATACTGAATCAAACCCCAAAGAGGCAATATCATGCACACTGACAGTGATTTACAGCCAGGCAGGTTCTCTTACACCTGAGGAGAAATTTAAGAGGAAAGAAGTCCATAGAAAAGGCTGCAGAGCACCTCAAGTCACACGGTTGCAGAGATAAGGGTCAGCTTTACCCATCCTGTACAGGTTTTTCCCCATCAATATCACTGTGCAAAGCTGCCAGCTCTAAGCCATGATTTACCATCCAGGTTTACACCGTGGCAATCTGAAACAGAATATGAGACTGAAATCCTGAGCTCTGCTCCTCAAGAGCTCTTTGCAGAACAACAGGACACCGCAGGGCATTAGTGCTTGCATATTTTCAACTTCAATTCTTCCCCATGTAATTTTACTGGCTGTCTCATGGTATATACTCTGTACAGTGAGAAATATATGCACAGTATATTGTGTACCCACATATTACTGTAACTGACATTTTTTTTTGTACCTGAGAAAATGCAGATGCAACCGAAATTTGTCATAAATTTCTTAAACTTTGAAACCAAAGTTTTCAAAGATTATCTAGAAGCAAACACATCCGAATACTGATATTTAAGAGGATCTGCTGAGGAGAGAGGCAGTCTGGTGGCAGTGACACCATGCTGACCCAAGACATTGGCATAACTCTGCAAGAGAATTTAGTAGCATCTGGGGCACTCATCCCCATGCAATTCCATCTGATGTGAATAATAATCCTCTCCTGCCTTCTACTGCTCACCTTCCCTTCTATTTGAACAGCCAACTCCAAGGGGCATGCACTGAATACAGCTATCCAACAAGATGAGTCACTTGAACTTAAGTGCTCCTATCATGGACATCACCCAAGTCTAAGCTAATTCCAAAACAGGGCCTTAGCTTGTGAACTTAATGTCACATTTTGGCGTGATGCAAGTTGTTCTGATTGCAGACCCCCCAGTCTTACAGTGTTTTCAGCCATTCCCAGAAAAAAATAGAAGCCAGTAGTAATGACCAAGGTAGAATCATTAAAGTTGGAAAAGATCTTCAAGATCACCTCATCCAACAGTCAGCCCATCACCACTACACCCAATAAACCGCATCCCTCAATAATACACACTCCTTTTAAAAGCAGTTGATGAAGCCAACTCAAATATGGCAAGGGTTAATCTATCTGACATAGTAAAGCTGTATGAAATGGGCAGAGAAGCTTTGCTGTCATGTCCTCATACCAACTTGCATTGTACAACAAATGATTTTGGCTGCAAAGAATTCTCCCACTGTTACATCTGCAATTCTAGTGCAATCCACAGAAACAGTGTTGGTTTCGTGTATCATAACAGCCTGAGGGAAACTTTACTTTTTCTTTATTTCATTCCTATCACTTCCTATTTTTCCCTCCATCCTGCTAAGAATTAATTATAAAGCTACACCTAAATTATAAATTACTAACTTTAGAAAGGAAAAATTTACTTGAAATTCTGAAGGGCTGATATGTCAAGATTGGAGAGAAGCAGCTGTTTTGGAAATGTTGCCTTTTTCTTTGTTCCGAATGCTATTTAAACATTGGCAGGGGGCCTCATTAAAGATGAATTGATGAATTAGTAAGTAGTGTTGTAGCCAGAAGAGACAGCATGTGCTCCTGTGGTGAAAACAGATTTACACAAAAGAAAGGAAGGGGGGAGAAAATATCCCATCTCAATGTGTAACAAAGTCAGTTTTGCAATATTCTATCAGAGCTGCACCAATCCCAAGCAGGATCCATTAGAATTTCCAATATAAATTCATATTTGGGGATGGAAGTTGGAACTGGATGCAAAGTTTCCTCTGGGCTAAAAATGTAATAGACAAGTTTTGGGCCCTAGAGCATTTTAGTTACCAAAATGTTATGAAGTGTGAAATAATAATAATTAGGGATATAACATGGGAATCACAAAACACGATAATACAATCCAGCTGAAAAAGCAAAGAGAAACATCAGATGAGCTTGATATGATCACAGTAGAAGCACACGTGCCTTGCTGTTAAGAGCACCTTAAGTTTTGGCTACTGACTACAATGAAAGTCTAAGAAGGATCAGACAGGCCCAGATGATAAGAGAAGAAATACCAAGGGGCAGACCCAAGGTGGAACTGTTTATCTGACTGAAACACAAAGAAGTCAAAGACAAAAGATCTGTCACAGCTCCTGCCTGTGATACTCACTCCTCTGGCCTTCATCTCTTGCTCCATCACCAGGAGATGCAGAACAAGACAGATGGGGCAGTTCCACACTGCAAAAACCAGTGGTGCTTCCCATAGTGGGACTGAGTACACCTCACTCAGCCCTCATCACAAACGTGCACCCATCACCCAATTGGACACCAACCCATCTTTCATGTGATCTTTTAATAGCAGGGGAACGAGTGAGACTGTGACTCTGATCTTAATAAAAGAAACCAAATCCAGGTGCCCAAGACTTCTGTGTGGGAAGAGTTGCAAGTATTTGTCTTCAAAAGCTTCCTCAGACCTCCTTCTTGAAAGACACTTCAACATTTTGCCTATCTATATAAATTATTATTATTTTTTTAATTCAAAAGTTACTAAGAGTTGCTTTTGTATTTTAGGCAAATGGAAGAGAAGCCCCTTCCACTGACCTATGCACTACATAAGTGAATCCCATGCTATTCCTTGATGCTTAATTTCCCTGCTAATTACAACAATTTAGCCTCTAACAAGTAGAACTGTGAAAATTTATCTGATATTTTTTTTAAAGACTATAGAATGATGAGGGAGAAATAATCCATTATTATTATTTTACCACCTGTGAGCTGCTACTAATTATTCTCCTTCTGTGCTAGGCACTATACTGACATAGGTTAAATTAAAAATGTACACAGCCCACAGAGTATTTTAAATAACTTGGCTTTAAAAAAAATTAAAAATCAGAGCAAATATAATTTCTGAGTTCTGAAAATGAAGTATTGAGTCACAAAGAGGCTTTTTGATTTACTCAAGGTCACCCTGGCGATCTGTAGCACAGCCACAGGCTGCATCCAGACCTCTCATAGTCAATACTTTTTCATCTGCGACTGATCCTGCAAATTATGAAACAAAAGAACATAATCAACTACCAAGAAAACAGATCTGAGTGACTCCAGTGGGTGTTCAACACTTACAAAAGCACATATATATATATAAATAGAGAGAGAGCTCCAGGTTCCTACACTGATTCATTTCAGATCTATCACTATCACTATTAATAAACCTCAAGAAGAGTCCTAAAATCTTGCAAGACATGAGTTGCTCTTCCACAGTTACCAGAGGACCATTTATCCTACTTTGTTGAGTGTATAGGGTCGAGCTTTTCAATTGCTTTAATTTTTTATCCATGTCAAGGATTTGGGACAAATTTAAAAAAAAAGTGTCATCTGTGCCTTGATTGCTACGAGGCTGGGCTTCCTCTGTTGTTTTGTTCTGTTAAATCATTTATGAATTCAGATCTGGTTAGAGACATTTTGCATCTGATTTATTTTGCTTTCTTTAAGAGAAAAAATGCAAAACTTTCACGATGAACACCAAAGTTACTGACGTTCACAAAGGAGAAACTGAGGCACGGAGCAGTTGTTGACTTAGCATTGGCATGTGAGCATCCTGAGCCACAGCTCAGACTCAACCTCAAAATGCTGCTGCTTTCTCAGAACCCCCAACCAGATGGCACAGCTGGAACATCCCTGCACAAGGGCTATGTGCCCATTTTTCAACTTGAATTCTACTCTTCCCCTTTTAGAGGCACAAGAGGAGAAATGTAAAGAATAATAGAAAGTTCCCTACGAAATAACCAGCCCTACTCTCACATACACAAGCAGTAACAGCCAGCAGTTTAGGTTAAAGATGAGTGTAGAATTTGGCTTCCCTTTTAAACCAACTTTGGAGATCTTTCTGTCATTTTAAGTTTGTTATTAAGGGATGGTAGGAACAGATTTTTTTTTAATTAACTTTATGTCCCCTGACTCCTCCTCAACTGCTCCATGTACTTTATTACTCACATTGACTCCCTGTGACCATGACCCAGATTCTCCCCAACACAGAGATTTGATCAGGCAGAGCTGAGACCATGGAGGAGCAAGGGGAGCCTCCCAAAGACACACTGGGCAGCCGCACCAGGCCTAACTTGATGGCTTAAGTTAAAGCAACCCAGTGGTTCCTCCAACTCCATTAAGGCTATCAGTCTGATTGAGACCCAACAGCACTTAAAATTTGGTGTCAGATTTTCTGTTCTTTGTAACACGCACCTGTACAACAGCACACTAACTTGGAATCCCTCTATGTGAACAACTGCCATTGATGGTTAAAGCCTCACTGCTTTGCATCATCTGGGAAAAGTAAAATGGAAAAATACGGAAAGCTTTGCTCTGCTCGTGTCCATATTAAACAGCATTTTACTCCTTAAAAGTCAACTGAATTACTAACAAAATAAAATACCACCCAGCATAAACAAAGGGAGTGATACTTGGCCCACAACTAACACCCTAAATTAAATGAGGTACTGAGAAAATAGAGATGGAGAAAATTCTCCATCGGATTGTTTTCTAGCTCACACTAAGAATCACCAAATGAAATGCCAAATGGAAGATTAAATCTGAAGTGCTAGAATTATTTAAATAAAGGAGACAAAAAAAATGATAAGGGAAGCAGAGAGATAACAGCTTTTAAGAAAAAAATGGAGGTAGATAATCTGGACATTTAATGTCAAAATAATTTTGGGGTTGCAGCCCAGAAACAGTTAACGCACGCTTATGGCAGAACACCTTTTAAAAAATAAATAAATGAATAAATCTGAGCTGCCTATTCTTCTAAACCAAGATAGCTCCCATTCAAAACGTTTGTTTCATACCACTGCTGCTCCTCTGGCTTTGCTGTACTTTCTCTAGGTAGGGTCATAAAAAAATATTGTACCTTAAAAAAAAAAAAATGTACTTGAATCTATTGATTTCTGCTGTACTAAAGCCCCTGACATTCCGGCGCGATGAAGATATTGCTCTGGACCCTGTGTGCCTCCTCATACTTCTCCTCTGCTTATGAGGGTCTCTAAGGATGGTATTAAAGATATTGTAGTTCCCACTTTCCGACTCTGGGATATCAGCGAGATTCTCCTGTGTAAAGAATAATTATCAGCACTGCTGTTACCTCTAGTAAGTGTGTAATTACATGCTCTGTTTTGTGGGCTGTAGGCTGTGCAATTTTAAATTATACAGTAATGACAAATTCTCTCTTTTTCACCACCTTCTTCCAAATAATAATAATAATCATAATCATCAACATCGTAATGAAAGAAAGAAAACCTTCTCGCGTTACGATTGGCACTTTGCATTTGGTTGTGGATTTTTTTTTTCTTTGAGATAGAAAGGGGCATTGAAATCTAAAGAATCTACCACAAAATAGAAGAAAAAAGCTGATGGAGAAAGGGAATGAATAAAAACAGAGAGATAGGGAATATAGAACAAACCTTAAGAGAGAGAGGAGGCACAGAAGAATATTCTATTCAGTTCACCCAACAGAGTTTGCCCTGCTTTTATTGGAAAAATCTAGTCAATAAAAGGAGCCAAATGCATACTGGAATCCTCCAGAAATGGAAAGAATCTCTTTACAAGCCCCGAATTGAGATTTCTTTGCAAGAAAGAAATCAGCACTCGCTGAAGGAAATTAGCCTGACCATGATAAACAACATGTAGTGCAAAGTGCGTGTAATCAGTTCAAGAGATCAGATGTCAAAGAGCTCCCTTGTCTGTCCCTGGATCATCACACCAATTAGCGATTAAATATTAAACCAAGACCACTGCATATGTGCAGAGATCGCCAGAAGCTATCCTAAGAGTGCTTCTATGCCCACACAAAGGCAGAAGAGATGTTCAGCAGTACACCAAGCCTTTTGGAAAAGAGGGACCACCACCAAAAAGTGACAGCAGCACCCATTAGCTGCAATGCCAAAGCAACATTTTTCTGTGCAACAGGGAGGAGCTTTCCTTCCTGAATGCAGCAGCAGATCTTCAGCTTGTTTATTTGGCTTAAAGTTAAACCACTTTATGCTTGCTGAAAATTTTTAAACTGATTTTTATTTCCTTGCTCCTACTGTATGGTTTACATACAACCACATTCCCTTTGGGATAAGGCTTAGGTAGATTACCAGGAAGAAATGCAAAAGGGAGGTACAGGAAAAACCCCTCTAAAACCTACAGGATCTGCATTAGATCATTTCCATAGGTTATCTCAGGGATGAGGCTTGCAGGCAATTCTGTGGAACTGAACGGTTAGGAGACCATCCTCAGTGAAGTTGGATAGGAAAGCTACAAAACAGAAAACTCATCATGATATAAATTTACTATACAGGCTTCTTATTTCCAAGAGCAGGTTGTTGGTTTTGCTCCCATGCAATCACATAAAACCACACAAACTGCTGCTTACATTAATGTTTCCAATAATACTGTCCACACAAGGAAAACACATTGGGTCAGATGCTAAGAGATTTCAGGTACTGTGGCAGCTGTCCATCAGAACAGCCTCACAACAACAGAAACCTATGGAAATTTTGGCATGCAAGCCACCAAAGACTATTTGGAAATAGCAACTCATATTTACTTTTGCAGAACAACTACAGAAGCCTATCTGGGACCCTAAGTCTGTATTTTACTACTCAAGCACTTCGTAACACCAAGATCTGAAGACAACTTGGGCTTCACTTCAACTCCATCCTCAGTGTCCTACTAGGAGTTCTAGAGGCTCTGATTTGATAGCATCATGTCAGGCCACATGACATGAACTGCAAGAAAGATGAATGAAAACATCTATGAGAAAACCAGTGGTAGGACAATCCCACCTCAACACGGCCTGCACAAAGTTCAACAGAAGCATCCCATTCACCGGCTTTCCGATCACTTTGTGACTTTTTCTTCCTGCCTCCAAGCCCTAAAAGCAGCAGTTTTTTGTCTGTAGTAGGGGAAAGTAATAGAAAATGATTTCTTTTTGCTCTATTTCTTGTGCATCCTGTAGGCCTTCATGCAGGATCCCAAAACTAGCACTAAGAGATTTCTTCTCTTCCTCAACATTACAGGTCTTTCAGTTGCTGTGTCGAAATACTACTAACATGGGAGGCAAGGGGCAGCTTGGAGTCAAGTCCCTTTGAAAGTCAGTTGGATATGGGGACTAACATGCCTTGGAAAAATACTCTGCATTAACATCTGTGGGACTAGTTATATACTTATGTGAGTTATTGGATCAGACTCAAAAGACAAGCAGCAAGCCCTAAAAGAACAAGGTGAGGGATATGCACGACTGGGACATGAAAAATAGGAATTAAGTCAAGCGTGCAAAATTGTCATTAAAATTTACCTTTCCAGGGACTAAATATATGTCTCTCCCTTACAAAGCCTCATGGAGAAAGTCTTGTAAAAATTAATAGGCACTGAGTCAATAGCAGTCTACAGGAATAAAATAGGGTGCCATATAAATTAAAATCTACAAGGAAATGTGAAGTTTGAGAGTTTTATTTTCTTAAATAACAGTATTTTAAAAACTCTGCAATCACAATAAAAGCCTAAGATAACTTCAGAAGAGGAAATAATTTACAATTAAATATCTTGAAGATAATGGGAAAAGTACTGTTGTACTTGTCTTGAAGAAAGCATTGGCTTGCCTATAGATAGGATTTTATTCTCAAGTTGGACCTCACTTAAATTTGCCTGGCATTCTACCATTCTTGATAAATTCTGAAGGAAATGGCAGCTTTAAGCTATTAGCATGATCTCCATGATCTCATTAGTTCTGTTCTGTGACACAGAAGCAGTTCTGCACTGGTTTACCAGTGGGTATGTCAGACCCACAAAAATGCTAATTGTTCATTATAATTAATGAACAGGACCATGAGTAAAATGGTTCAGACGCACTGCAGTAGATGCTCATATCCTTTCCAACCAGAAGTTTGATAAAACTACGCTGTGCTGTGAGAAATCACCATGCCACACAAATGGAATACCTTTCCCATGAGAGCTTGTTGTCTGTCACAAGAGCTATTTAAGAACTCTGGATGATGCACTGGAAAATAATCTGCTGGGAGTGCTGCTGCATCAGTGGGAGGGAATGGCCTGATCATCTAACAGGTGTTCTCCATGTCCAATAATTAAACTTGGGCAAGGAATTGAAGGGAACAAAAGGAACACAGCAAAAAAATAAAAAACATTTCAGAAAATATTAAGAATGTTTTCAACACAATTACAGAAGAATTTTCCTATCTTTACAAAGCAGGTCTCTGTCTGACCAGCATTAAGTTCTGTGCTTTCAACCTGCCCACACTTCCAAGACGTTCTGTGCTCCAGCAAAGGAAGCCTTGACTGAATGCCCAACCTAATGCCAGCCAAGGACATTTTGAAAGATGCTACATTTGAGCCTCAAATATATGAATGTTGGAGAATCATAAGCAAACAGTAAATGGAAGCCAACCCCTAATGAGGCTACAATAAATAAATAAATAAATAAATCACTTCACCTGGTGCCTCAATTCCCCCTTTCTCAAAACAAGCACTATTCCTCAGCTTGACTCCCTTGCGTATCACTTTGCAGCCAACAGGATGCAAGCAGCAGGTAGAAGCTCTGATTCGTTATTACAAGGAATGAACTGCAGATAAAGAATTCTTTTGGACTGGTTCTGTATGGCCATGGGTTAAGTCACAAGCAGCTTCTGCTCAACACAATTTTTAGGATCAAAAATATATACAAATAATGCGGTCTTCTTGTATCTGTATATCTAGTTTGACCACTACAACAAGCACAAAGCACTGATTTGTTTCACATCATCAAAAGTTTCATTAGTGTACACAGCACATTCAAGATCCTGTTGAAAGATGCCCCATAACTGCCAAACATTATTCAGTAATGAATATCTTCTATACGCACAAGAGAATTTTTTAACTCTCCAAAAATAATAGGCTGTTTTCCTGCCCGTTCTGCCACATATCCATACAGATACCAGGCGCAGAGTTTTTTTTTTCCATAGCACCTCTTCAGAATTTGTTAGGACAGATTTGGCTCCTCTGCTTCAACTCAATTAGGAGGAAGGCTGTAAAAGTTCAGCCACGGTCGAAATTTTTCCTCTCAGAGACAGAAAGTGATCTGATCTCACTACAGAGTTTCAAAAAGCATCATCATTCTCCCCATCCTCTACCTGGGGTTCACATTTCAGATTTTTGAATGGATCTCTTCTCCTAGATTTTAATTGATAGTGAAAACCTGATTTCTGAAGCCAAGGTAAGGTACTGAAGGTAAGTGATCAAAACACTGCCCCTGTAATAAATCACTGCAGTCCAGGTCACGGTTTAGAGTGTGAATGCAGCGTTCAATAAAGAAACACACTCCACCTTTCAGCTTCAAGCCGACCCCAGCTAATTGACCTCATTGTGGTCCCACCATTAATCATTCTGGCACAAGGGGGCAAGAGGCTGCTCCACTGCATAGACTTGCACGGGGTGGGGGTGGAAATAAAAGGTAAGAGGAAATCATAGACAATTCTTCCATAATTAACTCATTGGATATCCTGCTTTGTTAAATGTCACTGTTTTACCAATAGGATATGAAGAACAACATGAGTGGTTAGTCTAGTTTGTGTTTGCTCAGCCCAAGGATGCCCAACACAGCAAACAAAAGAAGATGGGGCCAACTGCCTGGCACCAAGTGGTACAAAGACACAGGAGAGCAAAGCAGAGCTACACAGTTGTTTGAACACCCAGAGGAAAAAAAAAAAATAATAAAATCACACCCCTCACTCACAAAGCCTTCAAATATTCTCAGCTCTGTTCTGTGTGTGACCCTACTGTCTCTTGCACAAGAGCAGAGCAAATGACATTAGAGCTAGATCTGCATAGGGTTTCTTGTAAATGCTGTGTCAAAGAGTCTTGTGCCAGCACACTTTGGGAAACAAAGAATCCAGCCCTGCATTGTCACACCAGGTCTTAGCAATCCAAGATTTAAAGTCCTTTGTTTGCAGCAATAACCTCTAAAAACTGTTTAAAAGAAAAAGCCAATGGAAGATAGTGGAGTTTAAAATCTGAAGCTCCTATTGAAAAACTTCAGTGGCCCTGCTTTGAGTAGGGAATTGGAGCAGATGACCTTCAGACATCCTTGCACACCCTGAATTATCCAACTGTGTGAAAGGAGGTATGAAATAGACAGAAATAAGTCTTTGAATTTCAGTGTTTAAAAGGGATCTAAACGTGAACACACAGTTGTTGAATATCTTCTGGAGAAACAAGCTCCACAACTACCTAAAGGATTTACTGCAAACCAAGGATTTAAATTGAATAAATAGCTCAGTACTCTTGGACATGATCCCAAGCATCAGTGACAGAGAACACTGATCATCTTCAGAGATTGTTGAGAATTTAGAAAGAGGATAAAATACGTAGGAGCCATATAGTCCTTCCTTCACACAAAACGTTCAGTTGAGCAAGCTCAGTGGGACAAGTGTTATTATGCTGCAGAGATTTCACAAACTGCAGTGCCCACTGAATGCACAGATTTGGAATCATCTTCTAGCTCAAGCAATTGTTATGGTGTTGGGTATTAGAAAATCGCAAATCACAGACGATCAGTGTTTGATTTTCAAAGGCCCTGAGCACAGGAGCTCAATTTCTGGAAACAAGAGCATCAGTGTTTCTGCCAAGTCAGATCCCCAGTCTTAACATTTTTGAAGATATGCTCCAGTCTTTCCTGAAACACTCTTCTTTCTTTCTTCATTTTTCTCCATTTACATTGAGTGAATGCTTGAATGCCTCCCCGCTAGCAATTCAAAAGAAAGGACAATCCCCTCGGAGTGCAAGACACAGAACCTATTAATAAGCAAATGGAAAGAGCTGGCATATATTCCTCATTGTTTAATTCGTCAGCCACTAGAGTCTGAAGCATTTCTCTCCAGGGCCTCAGCCACGTAGAGTCAGTGTGGGAGATGACTTAATGCTATTGTCTTGAGCAAACTATCTCAAAGTCTCACACACAGCAAGGACTTGCAGGATGAAGGCACTCATTTAAACAGACAAATCTATGTTTTAGGGGAAACAAGCCTTTAAGCCTATACATGCTGCCCACATCTGTGCGAGATTCAATTGTGTGGGTGAAAAGGAGTGCAGAGCTTTAGGGAAATGACACGCTCTGCAGAACTGATGAACTGTGTGAGGATGGCTGGTGAGAAGATCAAGCCCTTATCCCCACCTGGAAAACTATCACTTCAGTTTGTGCTTCTGGAGCTGTCTTAACCCTCTCCTCTCTTTAATCTGATTTCCCCTTCCCCTCCTGCAATTGTGAGCAGTCTGAACTGATTACAAGTTAATGCTGTCTGATACACAACTTCCTAGCTCTCCATCTCTACTTTGGAGGTAACAGAGCCAACTTCTGTATTGCATTATAATGTGCTGGATTATTTTCATTAAGGGAAAAAATAGGGAGACAATTCCACTTATGGCAAAAATTAATAATTTCTTTGCCCTCATGCTTCATAGATCTCAAATAACTCTAGGATCTGATCCAGAGAAACATCACTCACTGGGAAAGGAATGCTGGGTTTTAAATCAGGCAGAAGGAAAGATGTAGCGCTAAGTGCTGCTCTCACTGAGTTCTCCAGCTTTATAGGAATTTTCACTTCGCTCTGCATGAAAAAGCATTATTCTGCCAAGCAACAAGAAATGTCAACACTGATAGAGCAAAATTAAAGCACGAGAACCCACTGTAACACCCAACTGATGGACCGAACAAAGTGTTGTATCCATGCAAGACCCAACTCATGCTCAACAGGTTGACTTCTTCAGCTTCAGTCCCTTTGGCAGTTGCTGCATTCCTGCATCTAACAAACTCAATTTGTTTGTGGGCACACCAGAAACCCGTGTAGGAAAATCCCAACACCACCACCCAAACCAACAGCCAACAACCTGGATAATTCCCCTCAACACTTCCCCCAAATGCTCAGCGTGTCTCCCTGAAGCTTCTGCCTTGGCTCTTCCCACTGTGTGTGATCTGCTGTGTATTTAAATTTCAGTCTGTGCGACAATACTGCTGGGTACAGCCTGTACTTAAATCATTTACTTGTCTTTCATATTGACACCTTCTCAAACGCAGTGCCATCACACGAGTGCTTCAGTGACACATTGAATACATAACAGGCTCCCCAGCGGACACTGGTCATTTTAATGTTGTGAACAGCTCGTCACACCTTTCATCCTCCTTCCACCTTGCTGCATTTGCTATTTCTGCTGTATAAATTGGGGTGACCGCAGAATGACAATAATCTCACATTCATGCACCACTTTTCATCCCACTGGATTCCTAAGTGATTTACAGATTTCACATATGATTCACTGCATCATTTCTGTGACAGAACATAGGCTGAACCAGAGCTCAGATTAGGTGAAGCTATCACTGTTTGAAATTGCAGGTTATGTTTTAGGAAGAGAGAATTTAAATAACCCTGCTGGAAAAAACACACCAGTCAAAATGCCCGAGAAAAAAACAACAAAACACAGGAATTAAAATTATCCCAACTCTTGAGGATAGTTTGTGATTTGTGTTCAAGCAAATAATAATAAATAAAGAGCAAGTAATGCTCTTGGCATTGTACACAGAGAACAGAGCATTTGAGCTGGCAAGAGGGAAAAGCAGATAATGAGATGTGTATACAAACACCTTAACCTATTTAGTGTGGGTCTATTTTATCTGTATGTTCTGCCTATATATACACATAGGCATTCAAGTGAAGGAATATATCCACTTTTATGAATATTAATTCATGCACTTAACTGTGTAGAGCAATGGGACAAGAACTGAATTCTCCTGCTGGCCATTACGAAAAATAGATGTAGTACAGATGTGGGACACATAAAGAACCTTTCATGATGAATTTGCATAGAACACTGAAAAAATTACAGTTAACTCTGAATGTGTTGATGAAAACAGCCATAGGAAATCCACACAAAAGAAGCCGATCTGTCCAAGCAAGCTCCATACTTACTTACTGCTGTCTCCGCATCAACTTCTGAGTTTCATTCAGTAAAGTAAGTCAAAATTGTCCATAAGAAGAGTTGCAAGGACTCCATATCATTTCAAAACTTCACAAAGTCTGACAGAAGGCAGGCATGTTTTCAGATAAAAGCTGGTGTGAGATATATTGCCTCAACTGGCATCACCAGGCCAACAGGACAACTGCCCTACAACCACCTGTGGTGCAGCCTGATGAGCTCCTTTAACTTGACCAAGTGTAACATAAAATATGCCACAATTACCATAAAGCTACACTTCACCTTTATCAAGCTTTGCCATTAGAATAACATCCTGATAAATGCTAGAAGTTTCATCATTTCAAGGCCAAGTCTTCACAGTGGACCCTGCAAAGTGAAGCCACTTGTTTCACTATTCTTCTTGGATATCCAGAAATTACACATTTCCTCATTAAGTCAGCTCCAAAGACCCCCAATTCCACTCTGCTTAGGCATTCTCATGCCAATGTAGAGAAGACAGATTTTAAGAGAAAACCATGTTCTGCATACACAGGTACAGTCCCTTGTCCACACGAGCAGCATGCTTAACACCCCATTTGCTGAAGTTTTACAGAGAACTACTCAAAGCCTGGTCCAGAGTTAGCACAACAAACTCAAATGCATTCACTTATAGCAGAAGAGCTTGGAAATTGCCTTAGGGGAAGGCTCAGGGACTGCACGTATGTCATCAGGACAGTGAAAATAAGCAGCCTTTAATGCACTTCAGATTTTGTCAATGATCTCAATGTGCTGACTTCATAAACGTTGGAACACGTAGATAGTTTTTAAGCCCCCCATTTCAACTTCTACAGTCAGCCAAAACAGGAAGAGTAATGAATGGCGACACTGCCCTTAAGAGGACCAAAGTTATTAGCCTAATGCATCGGGAGGAATGATGCATTAAGACATTAAGAATCAAAACAATCACATTAATGCTTGACAGCGTAAGGAGGAAACAAAAGATGAGAGCTGTAATACAAACCATATGGCTTAATAACTAATCTCTCATTTAAGAACCATTATTAAAACACCTCCTAAAAGTTTAGGCCTTAACAGAACATCTCAGCATCATTATTTTACATATTTATCCTTTTATTCCCTCCTCCCCCAGCCTTCTCCCTACTCTTTCCTCTCCCTAAAAATATTTTCTCTGAAAAGATCCTCAAACTGCTTCTCCTTTCACGAAGTCCAAATCCTACGTCAACCCAATTAAGCCTACACAGTCATAATAAATGAGTGTTGTCAGTTAGTCTCACTTGAGACACAAACTGCAGCTAATATTACTCAATATGCAGATGTTTTCTGTCTCTTTCTGTTGGAAAAAAAAAAAGTATTATTCAGATGGATTAATGATAAATTGCTATTAAAATGAAGAGGATATGCTACAGGATGACACAAGGTTGCAGAAATGTCAAGTGGAGATGTGTGTGAACAATGAAGTCCTCTCAACATGATGCGTTTCAGTAATTTATGGATTGCTGTGTTTCTGGACCGCGCCAGCCAGCCCTTAAAACAAAACAAAACAGGTTGCATACAAACGTTAGACCCTCTTACGTGGGTTCCAGCACGCAGATGGTGCTCAAACTGATTTCAGATGGGGACCTGTCAGAGGGAGGCCTTCCCATAGAAATTGCTGAGCTCATTTTCAACTCTTAGGGAAGTTGCTGGGAGTTACAAGTGCTCTGAATTCCTGAAAATAGTTTGCACCTGATTCTAGAAAGCAAAGTGGCTGCAGTACAAACACAAGGGTAGCAGCTCAAGTGACTCCAATGAAGATGATCTCCACCCAAATTAAAACATTGTCTCTGATGTGTTTTCAGCATCCTCAGCAGTACCAAGACCAACTTCAAGTATTAAAAGTTGTCTCCAAAACCATCAGCATTTGTTTGAAAACCATCCTTTGATTTTATGCTGCTTTTTCTATGATCCTTGGGGTCCCTTCCAACACAAGCCATTCTATGCTTTTATGATTCTACAGTTTTCCTGATTTTTCTGTCATTATTTCCCAGATCAATGCATACTGCTAATGGCAGAAAACTCAAGCTGAATTTCAGACATTTCAAAGCTTGGGAAAGCATTCAAATCCCAAGTCCAAGACTTATCTTCAAAACAGAAAATGTATATTTGAGTAACAGATGCAGGAAGAAACCACCAAAACAGGTCTGGGAAAGCACTTGGAGCAATTTTTTAAAACAGTATCTTTAAATTTATTTTTAATTGAAGACATCGCTGCTTGGAGGAGCTGCAGGGATTTAAGAGGAAGAAATACATACCATTCTGTATTGCTCTATTGCTCGGCCAACATTAAAGCATAATGCAAATAATTCCAAGTTCCCAAGTTTTCCACAAAAAGAATCAGAAAGGACCTGCAGTTTGGTTCCTCCTCAAGTACCCACTGCTGCATTTTGTACTTCACCAATCACATATTCCTTCTGAGCAGAAATATAAACGCTAATGATTATGATCATTCTTTGCTTTGCTTTCTCCCTGTCCTACAGTTAAAGATTTCTGCAGTGTAACCGAATGCACGGATATGTTTACATTACAGCCAATATTTAACTGAAGACAGAGTAGTGTTTTCATTCAAGAACAGCTTGCTGGAAAGCACCCAGAGTCTGAAATTTTGATGATGGGTGGTTTTTCTTTCCCTCTCCCCCCACTTTTTTTTTTTTTTTTTTTTTTTTCTTTTTTTTGTTTCCTGCATTGTTTCCAAAGTAATTTAATAGGGCATGAAATGTTACGGAAAAATCAAATTTTCAATAGAAATAAGCACTAAAAAACAAATCTCTTCTATTTAACCAGTCTTGGCATAAAAGCAGATGCACTAAGTGTTGAAATTCCAGCTATATCTGCCGTTACATAAACAATAACATATTTCACCAAAAGCCAACTTCTACCAACCCTTTTAAATGAGGTTCCAATAACTACCTTGGGCTGATACTTCTGTTGAATTACTGCTCTCCAGAATGAAAGCAGGAGTTACCATTTTGTCTCTGGATTATGTGTGCAACTCCACCATTGTGCAAAATTGACCTCAATTGTGCAATTTGTTACTGCAATAAGTCATCTACCTTTCAACATTTTAAGCTTCTTTCCTAGAGAGAGGGAAAGGATTTGATTACAGTTATTGATAAATACAGACTATTTGTGGTTCTAAAATTGAGATGCCGTAGATCTGTGTTGAACTCAAATTATAACAGTGTCATTTGTAGCAGTTACAGGAGGGTAAGTTCATTTACTTAAGACACGAGGACGAAAGGGGGAAAGGTCCCATAGCAAATGAACATGAAGGTTGTCTGCTTGGACTTGTACATTACTCAGCACCACCTGTGCTTTGGCAAAGCTTAACAAAACAAGCTTCCTCATAGCATCATAGAACCTTTTGAGTTGGAAGGGACCCTAAAAGACCACCTGGTCCAACGCCCCTGCAGCACAGAGGGAACCCACAGCTCCCCCAGCGCTCAGAGCCTGATCCAGCCTGATCTTGGCTGTCCCCAGGGATGGGGCATTACCCCCTTTCTTGGCAAACTGTCCCAGCATCTCATCACCCTTGCTGCAAAAGACTTCTTCCTTATATCCAAATCTAAATCTCCTCTCTTTTAGCTCAAAATCATTTCCCCTTGTTCTAGAAGGGTCGTTGTGATAAAGAGCCCTCCCTTCTTACAGCCCCTTTAGATATTGAAAGGCATAGAGGAATCACAAAGAAACGATGATTCCAAACTGCATAAGAAAATGCAGGAAAGCTTAAATTATCTTATTTAATTTTTTATTCACTCATTTTGCATTCTCTGTTCAGAAAGAGTTGGCTAAGTGTGTCAGTTTCCTGCCTTAATTGGAGTCTCTGTCTACTGAGATCTACAGTAAGTAATAAATAGATTCTCACCTACCTACTTTCTGAAGCTATTCGGAGCCCACCTGGGCTACCGATGTTCTTGCTTACAATGGAGAATAGAGAAGGAGCTGAAGGATTTGACACTGCCTGAAACAGACACTTAATAAATAGTGTTCTCTTGAAATGATTAAAACCAGCTGGCCTCAGTAAAAGAGTGTAGAATTCAACTTGGAAGCTGAAATAAAGATAAAGTCAGAATAAATTCATCCTCTCTTCCCAGCCTCACCTTCCTCATCCTCTTCCCCTCCCCCAGAACAGCAAACCTGTTTTTCATAACTGTAAAGAGGAAAAAAAAAAAAAAAAAAAGAAATAATAATAATCCCGGAATTCCTACTAAAAGAGATGAGCCAAATTTCAGCTGTTCCAAAAAACATGAAAACCATTTGAAAATCTTCCGTGTCTCCAAGAGAATTGTAATTCCCAACATTTGGCTGCTTAGCTTCAAAACTGAGGGGGGGGAAGGAAAATTTAAAACACAGGAACAAGATTTCCAGTCATGAGTGATGATTTTCAGGGACCTAGACTGAAAAACACCTGCCTGACTGATAACCAATTCCCTTTAAGAAACATCAGATTGGGCTGCCTGGAACAGATTCACCTAAAGCGATTTTTTTTTTTTCTTCCACTTTGGGGAAAAAAAAAAAAAAAAAAGAAAAGAAAAAATCTGAGCTCTGAGATCTTCCATTAAAATAACATCAATCTTTTTTATCCCTAAAGGAGTCGCAAAGTGTTTCAGAACCAGCACATAAGGGAACCTCTGTGCTCAAGTGAAGTCCAGCCGCCACTTGGGTGATGAGCAGCAGCTGCCAGACAGCACACAGCAGAGCTGCTCAGCCCATTTAGCAGAGCAGAGTGTGTCAGCTCAATGGAAGCACAGAGAAAACGAAGAAGTTGGAGCATCATTAACTGGCATCGAGTTTCACCAGCATGACAGGGCCAGTATCTGTACTTACAAAAGGGTTTGTGAAGGCCTTCAGTTCTAGAGAGGGGCTGGTGCCTGTTGTACTGGGGGGTCCAACACTTGTATTGGTAGTACCAGCACTGCAGTAACCCAAGGCAGCGCTGCTATCAGCTCCACAGATAGCGAAAGGCTATGATCAGCTCTGTGCGTATAAAATCAGCTCTGTGCGTATAAAACAAGACCAAATCAAACCTAACCATTTGTTTCCACTCAGGTTTGCAGGAACATTCACTCTCTTGGCCAGGAGCTGAACACATCTATCAGAGGGGGCACACCTAAAAGCCATTGCATAGTTAAAGAAACTCAGCGAAGGGTTTTCTGCACAAAAAGTTTCCATCCAAGACTGAGAGAACAAAAGTTGTTTTTTCAGACAGAACGCAGTGAAAAAGAAAAATATTCTTAGAACTTTCAGCGTTCTAGAAGCTCATTTGTCATGCAACACATTATAACTGACTTGAAGAAATACAGACATGGGCTGAAAAAAACAAAACCAAGCAGTAATTTTTGAGCTTGTGTTCAGAGGTCACAGCTTGAGGTTGAAGGTAGGGGAAGAACGTTAACACATGCAGACAGAGGGAAGGAGTCTGATCTTTCTTGGTAATATCAAGCTAGAATGATCCCTCCAATGAGTCAGCAGCAATATACTTGAGATTAACCTCATTATGAAAGCTGCTTCAAGATATTCAGAAGTTCAGAATTTAGTTAGGATGTCTGATGGCCACACCTTGAATACGTCTCATTCCCAAGACATTGGATTTACTCTTTTATCCCTTTCCCCAGAGCATCAATGAAAATTACACACCTATATCTAAGGGGGAGGGACAGCCTGATGTAGCCTACAAAAAAAGCCAGACAGCGTTTCCACAGCCTTGACCAGGCAGGTGAATGGATAAAGCTGTCAGTAAACCAAGGCCCTCCATTTCTGGCAGCCCATGCTGCCTCCCTGCTTTTCCTTGCCTGTAGCATCCCTGCTTTTGCAGGACAACGCTTCCCCACGTATTCCAGAGTTCTTTGCTTGATCCAATGATAACATGATTTGGAAAAGAAAGAATGGAATTGTCTTCTATTTTTTTCCCCGTAGCTAGAACTACTTTACTCATAAACTTTAAAGTATAGGAGCATGGTGTGTTGCCTTACTTAGACAATAGGAGGTGTACACACATTCCTCTCCCAAGGCAGAGAAGTTAGCTACGCACCAAAACGCTGCATTTTATACTAATTTTATTTTTTTCCTTTTTAAAAACAAAGGTTCTATTAAGATACCTAGCTGAAAACCAGCAGCACCTTTTGTTACCCAGACTATTTGCTGGAACGCTCCCATCTGCCTTTCAGAATTGCATGGCAAGCAAGATCTAAAATCAGAAAGCTTCTCCAAAAACAGCAAGTCTATGTGTACAAAGGACCTCACTTAGCTCCTTCAGCCCCATTTCCCAGTTAAGCAAGGCTGTTATCTAAAAAGAACAAAACACCAATACTAATTTTTACTGCATCCACGAGGGTTTAGGCTTCCAGTTGCATTCATTTTATTAGGAACCGGGTGATCAAATTCCTTGGGCAGCCTGGGACACTCTGAAAGCAACATTTTCACCGCCTTATAACGAGAATAAAAATCCCAGTTGGTGAAAGTAAAATACTTGTAAAGAACGTGTCACCTCCTCAGCTGCTGGGGGTGCTTGAAGCGCTCCGTAAGAATTCCCTTCCGCAGCCACTTAACAGAACGACGCCTTCGCTGCCATTCGCTGAAGTCTATTGGTGCCAAAGTCTACGGCTCAACTCCTGCCAGCCACCTGCTGCAGCGGTTTCTTTTCACAAGAACTCTGTTAGGGTTGTTAATCTGGGGGCAAATTTATGACCCATTATGCACCACTGTTAGAGCTGAGAGTCAAAGAATGAAACCAATGAGGCTGACTAGGAACAGGTCCTAAAAACGCATGCTTTAATTTAATTTTAATAAACCAGTGTTCAGCTCTGGCAAAAAAAGTCTCTCTTCTGTAAATTTCAAAGCTGTTTGTACGACAGAGCCCAAGTCTTTATGTCACAGATAGAGAAACTGAGGCAGAAAGCTGCATAATGAGTTGCCTAGAGCCATATGGGAAGCCTGTTTAAGAAGCAGAAGTAGATCGTGACAGATCCACGTTCCAGCTCTCTTCATTGGGTTGACAGAATCCTATGGCCATTGGAATAAATTAAATGAGCTGTGATGCACTGAAGTCTAGGATGAAATGTGGTCTCACTGCAAGAGCAGAATAAGTGCTGAGAGAGAATGTCCATGTCCTGAAAAACATCCTCCAGACAGAGTGGAAATGGAGAAACTGAGGCAGAAGAAGTGGTGGGTACAAAAAGCAACTGCTGTATGGGAGATGCAGAACGGAAAGCAACCTCCTCTATCCACTGCTATGAATGCACAGAATGGCAACAATGCAATTTGAGGTCTGCCTGACTTATCACGGGTATAAAACAGAAAGGAAGAAGGGGGAGAAGAGAAGAAAGAAAAAACAGGAGAAAACACAGAGCAAAGAGAAAGAACTTCCCCCAAAAAACAAACATACAGAGCCTGACTAGTGCTGGTGTGAGCGGCACAGCTGTCCCAGCAACAGGGCAGACCTCCCACACCCGACGTGTTGCAGAGCTTACCAGCACTCCATAGGACTATCAAGAGACTGCAAATCACGATGCCAGCAACGCTCAGCCCGACAGGAGTGAGCCCCCTGACATGCCATTAACGGTATGAAATTAGAACACCAGCCTTGATTTATGGAGGCTGGATGATTCCGTGTCACTCACTCACTGTAAATCGATTAGGAGACAGCGAGGTCCTATTAGAGAGATGTCATATTCATGCAGTATTTATTGCCTGATCTCACAGAAGCACATGGGGAGACCGCTAATTGGGATCAGCCTTCCCAGGGACAGAAGCCCTCAGAGCCACCACAGCTCCTAACAGAGGGCTGGGACAAGGGAGGGAGGTGCTCCAAGGTGGGACCTGCAGACAGAAGGACCTGGGCAGCACGAGCTGCTTCAGATCTCACTGCTAATTAGCAACAAGCTTCTAATTGCTTTCAGTAGGCTTTGAATCAGGATGAGCAGGTAGAGAGCTGGCAGCTCCCTAGAGCCAAAAACCTGAAATAGTCACTGGAAGGTGGAATCCCAGCGCGGCTCATGCATTGCTGCAGCCACATCCTTGCTTATGGGGAGCAGCATTTCAAACCCATTTCCCATGTGTTCTACCTGTTTACTGCTGTGTGTGAGCACCAAGACGATCTGCACGGAGATTTTCATCTTCAAAGAATTTTGCAAACCTGCATGTCTTTGCCACTGCTACAAAAGGATAATTACCATCAAGCAGACAGCACGGATTTGTTTAAGTGAGAGAAGACTCTCAGTCTAATTTTAGGGATTCGAACAGAAGGCGACACTCCAGCTGGGAGAAGACTTCCACCGAAAAGAATTTTTTGATGAAAACCAGGGGGCGAAGGGGGAGTTTCACAACATTATTTCCCCCCTTTTCCTAACCTGCTCAGTGAAATACACACGGGACACCCATTGGTAACAGCCATTATCACTGAGGGAACTGCGATGGTCCCTGCAAAGGCTGTCAGCAGAATGCAAACCAGAGACCTTCTGGAACAAATATAGATCTCTGCCAGAGAGTTTAACAGAAAGCTGGTGGGCCAGGCAGCGCAGACAGAGCACACTTTGCAAGTTGTTTTCATGGCAAGCGGGGCAAACTGGCGGCCACAAAGTAGAGAACCTTTGTGGATAGCAAACGCAAGCAGAGCACCACAACCTTGCCTTTCCTATTAGTGAACAGCCCAACACAGCATGGTGAGGAGCAGCCATTGCCTTTACCTGTGGCAAAGAGATAAGGTCCTCCACCTGCTGAAATGCGTACCCTTCTGCTCCTCCCAAAGAGCAGGACTACAAGAATCTACCTGAACTTTGTTGCCATTGCATTTGTGTTGGCTTTTCCCCAGAGAAAGCAGATATTTGGCAGAAAGGTTCAGTTAGTGAAAACTGTGACATTTTCCAAGGAGTTAAGAAGTGAGGTGTTGTTAATCAACCCTGGTTCTGCTTCACGTGCTCCATAAATAATAACACCCACTTTTTAAGGGCAAGACAAAAGCAGAAAATTCTCAGCAAAGGAAGGAATTATTCATTCTAAATCACAGAAGTAAATTCTCTTTGGAGCACACACTTAAAGTACACAAATAAAATTAAATCACCAAAGTGCAAAATACTGCAAAACTCTGAGTTACTCTTTGAATTGATCATCTAGGAATAACTATGCCAAAGCAGGAAATGCTGGAGGAAATGCCGAGCAGAATTCACCCCCTCCTTCTCATACGCACTGCAGCAATGCACCCCTGTGCACTTTGCTTTCCCTCTCCTTGCAACGCATGCCAAAAAGAAATGAGACAATGGACCCGGGGCAAGTGTCCCTTGGTGCCCATCCAGCTCTGCTCCAACTCAAAGAAAAAATATATATATAAAATTCAAGTTGCTTAAAAAACCCAAACGAGTATTTATAGCTTCCTGATAGACTGGATTGCACGAAGGTTTAAATTTGCTGCAGTCTGCCTTCCCTTCTGCTTCTCCTCTCCCCTTCTAGATGAAGAAACTCGCAGCTCTTCAGGGACAGCCATTGCTCCCCCAGATCCAGAAACAATGGCTGGCATCTGAAGACACCCCTCACTTTTAACAGCACCTTGCTGTCAGCATCCTGAGCTGTCAAATTGCTCTGCCTCTCCCATGGCCATCTCAGGGCTCTGAGCTCCATTAGCGAGTGTTTCTTGAGCAGCCCTGATTTAGAAGATAGTGGAAGGCACAAGAGGAAAGCCTTCCAAGTAGTAGGTTTAAGCGATAGAATGAGCATGAATCCTGGCAAAAGCCACGGTGGGACTGCCAAGAAATTCTATATGATGCAGGTGCAAATAGTTTTTTTTTTTCCTTTTAATTCAGACTCATTAAAATATGTATTTTGCAAAGCAAATTAAATTAAAACATCTGGTAAGTAAGGGGAAAGGCTAGGGGGGTTGAGAGAACAGGGCTAGGCATGCGTGTGCACACACACAAACACACACAATATCTTTGTTTCCAGTTAAAAAGTGGGTTTGAAGGCCCCAGACTTCATCAGGATCCATAATTGTGGGAAAGTAACCTGAAGATGCCAAACAACAGGAAATTACCAGAAGAATCTGTCAGCACAATCAGATGCTATTTTCATTGTTCTTTGGCAAATTTATACACAGTCGGGAACACCTGGGCTGGCACACAGCCCGGCTTTGACTAATTGCCAGGGGAGAGGAGCAGTCATTTGTCTTCGGTGGGGTTTCCTACACTCGCTCCTCAAAACATGTGGTTTCACTTTTCCCCTCTCTCTGCAGGAAATGGCAGGACAGTGAAACGCAGAATAAATGAGTTCGATTCCAAGAGGTTGCCTCCTCAGAGGCCACTCCAAAAATAACTGTCTTGTGAGAGGCTGTTAATAACCAAGATTCTATATACTGTCTTCAGCAAACAACATTTCAAAGGCACACTGTTCCTTTCCTCTCCCCAGACCCTATGTGCATTAAAAACATTGTGGGGAGAAGAAAAGGGAGGGAGAGAAGGAAGAACCTCAGCAGTTAAGAGCCCCATATATTTTTGTGGGGAATTCACACTCTGCAAGATTGCACCAACCTCAAGGAAGCTGCTTGGGTTTTGCTTCGTAGCTGAGCAGAACATCACTACGTGTTTCCAGCATTGCTTCTGGAGGAGCCTGAGAGTGTTGGTAAGCAGCCATGTCCACCCCAATGGTCATCTGCTGAGGCACTCCTCTTAGTGTGACATTGAGGACATCTCCCTCCCACTCATGCTTGCCATCCCTCGTCTCAGTAGGGTCACACCAATTTTCAACAGGCAATTGTTCAGCATTTGGGCACAGGCCCACCAGGTTATCAGCATGGAGTTGCCAACACTACCGAGGGCTCCGCTGAGATCTGCAAACCCGTTGTTTCCATGCCCTGCATTTCAAGGATCCGTTTCCAGCTCGCTAAGTATTCCAAACAAATACTCGGTGCATGTGTCTTGTATTAAAAACCAACTCCCTTCCCAAACGCAACTTTTGAAACAGATTTTAAAGCGTTATGACAGACAACAGAAGAGTCCCTGCAATCACCTGCATTATAGCTTTATCTCTGCCGAGACGTCGGCTTTGACATGCTAAGACTGCACTTTAAAAGATCACCTCTTTACAAGAACCACCTGTCTAAAGCGACAGCTTTTTCCTTTAACCTCAGAACATGTTTTTAAGGTTAGCATACCACTAAAATAAATAAATAAATAGGTGGCCCCCTCCTCCCATTCCCACTGATTCTTCACAAATCCAAGCCACGATGTCCCCTCCATACAACAAAAGCGTTTTGTGTATTGCTCTTTTCAACCCGAGTGCTTTCTAATTGAAGTGGCATCGTGCTTTACCATTTTGGATGGTGTTGTCACAGCAGCAGCGTGCTTTATATTCAAGTGTATATTCGGGTTTGGTATATTTTCACCTGCATCTTGCCCAAATCCCATGATGATTTAGTGTCTTGACACTCTGACAGCAAAGAATCAACTCAAGAAAAAAAAGTTCTTAAAAAAAAAAAAAGCATTTAAAACATACAGCAGATGATCATTAGGTTGGGCAAAGGAGCTAAAGGAACATTTGGGTTTCATTTGGTTTCGGTTGCAGACTCCTTAGCAGGGCAGAACTAAACTGTAATTCTAAACTGACCCACCTCTCCTTCCCTCTCCTCCACAAAAGGTGAAAAACGCGATGGAACATTTTACAACATGCTGCACATTGGTTACACTGCAGCACTGATAGAGTTCAGACTTGGCTTATTTTCTCTACGACTGAGATGTTTTGACATGTTTATTTGTTTAATTTGTTTATTTTGACTAGCTCTGATTATAATTGGCAGCAATGAGCAGAATTAACATTAGACAGTGTCTTAGGCTTGTCAGTAACAATAACACAAAAAGCACATGAAGGCAAATTCTCCAAAGAAGTGACAACAGAGAGTTGGGTTCAGCTGCACTCTGGCTTTGCTAATGGGTGCTGAATACAGACAGAGCAGTGCTGGAAATACACACTTCTGCTGACTTCAGTGATAAGGGATAAGAGCCTTAAACAGTTGAGAACATCTCTCAAAGCTAGAAAATTTCTTGCTTGTTGCTGAGAAAGCAGCAATCAAATCCCAACTGAAATAGATGGGAGAACCTCCAAAGCAACAGGATTTGGATCGGAGCTTTGCCATGAATACTGCAACTCAAGGATAGTGCCTTCACCCTGTGATGTGAGGTACACTTGCACTCACAAGCATTGTGTACTGTAAGACAAGAGCTCCTCGTCTCCAGAACCAGACCCTTGGTTGGCTTCTTATTCCTATCAAAGGAAGCCTCATCAGCTTCACTTGGCTGTGAGCTTCGTTCATCATCATCTCTACTCCCTTGCACCAGAGCAATGACTTCTAGGGTAACAAACTTATGGACTTTTTTTTTTGTTCTTAGTTGTAGTCACTGAAATACGGGGAGAAGGGAGAGATCTATTTAAGACCCTGTGAAGCATTTTTTTCAAGCCATAGCAGTCCAAGTGTTTTGCTTCCGTTCAGTTTTAAACAGCATGTCTTTAAACTGTCAAAAGCAAGACTATTTTCTGAGCTGCTGCATCCTTCACACAGGCTACTCTGCCATGATATTGCAGCCCATATGTTCCACAATATCACACTTCTCAGTGCTACCTAGGTAAACGATCATGCTAACAAATCCCCTTCTGTGCATGTAGACAATAAGCATGTGGGGGAGAAATCTGGACCCAACCAACAGTTTGCTCTCTAAATCTTAAGGCACTCTGCACAGGTGAAGGCACCCTACCCTTCTAAGTTTCTCCCCTGCTCCCTGCCCTAAAACAGAATTGCAGGCCACATTCTTGGCATCAGAAGACATTCTGAGTGCAGATATTATTAGAACACAGGGTTGCTGCCCTGCTGAGCACCCAAAGCATTTCCTGCTGAACCTTGAACACCAACCACAGCCTCTACCAGTTGGACCCAATACTCCATCCACACCCTTCCATGATTCCCCCACCTCCCAGACCCTGGCTGCAAGATCTGGATACTAATGCACCTTTCTGAAAGACTGACATTTCTGAATGCAGAGTCCAAACACCTTCACAGTGCCAGGCCAGCCAGATACCCAGGCCAGATATCAGTTTCTTCCACCTTCTCAAAAGGGACATTCAGAGGATCCAGAGAGGATCTTCTGACACTTCACCTGCAAATCACCTTAGAGAACTTTAGAAGGGGGAGGAATATAAAATAATTCCTTAAAAAAAAAAAAAAAAAAACCACAAAAAAAATAATAACTGAGAATCTGAAGCACAAAGAAAAATGTGTTGTCAAACATAAGACCGTAGAATTCAGTACATTTCTTGGTTTCACAAAATCATTGCCTTCTTTTCCAGAAACAGGCGTTATTGCTAAGCAAGCTTGCTGATGCCCACTGGTAATACAAGATGTAGAACAGAAAATAAATGTAAAGACCACAACAACTCAGTAACCAGGCTGTCTAAACACGAATAATATAATTCACGTCCCAGCAAAGGTGGCAATAGCATGGAGAAAACAAAGCAAACGAAGCCTTTGAGCAACTGACTGGATTAAGTCTGTATTTACCATATTGAACACAAAGGTAATTTTTTTTCCCCACACGAAGCCTCTCCAAGAAAAGCAAATCATCTACATATCCCACCACTAATTAGCCAGGAAAAGCAAAGATGCTGCTTTACTCATATTTTCAACAAAATATTTTCTCAGCGTGCAGCATGTCGCATTATTATGTGTGAGACCATATGTGTGGCAGTGCAGGGGGCCAGGCGAAGGTTCTCACGTTCACACCAAGTGCTACAGAGAGTTCACCACATGGAAAGGGGTTGCTTTCAATACCTTTGCTCACTTGCTTTGTACTTTTTAATTATTTAAAAGGGGGTTGAATACACGCTTCCCCCTCCACCAAGTCCTGTCTTCAGTTTTGGGGTCTCTCCAACCGCTATTTAAAATATCAACACCACCTGGAGCTACACTGAAGCAGCGCACTTGCACTTGGAGTCAGTTGCAGCAGAAGGCAACAGACAGAATACAACAGAAAGGTGAAATCAAATTGTTTTAGACAAAAAAAAAAAAAAAAAAAAAAAAAAAAAAAAAAAAAGCGCAAAGATACCAAGAATTTCTTCTCGCAGTGAGACAGAAGGATGAGGCCCTGCTGAGGAATGTACTATGCTTATTGACCACTAAGTTGTATGCATTTGGAATGAAAGAAACAAAATGGAACTGAACCTTAACACACTTTCTGTGAATTTCTGTGGCAGTCACATTCTTCTTGCTGCGGTTATTGTGCCTGTCTGTCAAATATAAAACATGCTTTAAAAAAAAAAAAAAAAAAAAAACCTTTTGGTCAAAATCTACAGAGTTAAATGGAAGGTAACTACTTTGCAGTTATCAGAGCAGTCCTTTGCATCGGGGGCAGCTTCACCATAGCTGTGAAACTCAACATTTCAGCGATGAAGCCAACATTTGTACAGCTCTGATCCCATCACGGCACTTCTCAGCCCAGAAAGTGGCTGCTCCTCTCTTGGAACACCATGCCTATCTTTTGAGAGCACAGGCAACAGAAACACAGACTGCAGCCAAAAGAACCCGAGAACCAAATTCCTTCTCAAAAGCCATCCAAACAAAAGGCAACCCTAAAACTTTGACGTGTAAACACGTGCCAGAGTTTGGAGGCTTGTAGAGTGAAACAATTCGTTCTGGCAAATTATTTGCTTAGCCCTGCTCTTTGCCTGGGAACACATCGTCAGTGCTTATGTAGTAAAGAAGTCTAACTGGTTTCAAACAAGGTACAATTTTATCTTATTGATTTCACAGAAAACATTGGGGTATAGTGGTTAATACTGAACAGCATCACAATGAAATATCTCTGCACTTACATGGCAGTTGTGCCTCTTATCCAGCAATTATCTCTATTTCATACAACTGGAAAGTTAACAACATTAGCAAATAAGGTACCATCGTACTCTTGCTTTCATACCCCAACAAAAGAAGACATATGCCAAAAATCACACTTGCTCATAATGTACAGTTTCAGAGTGTACCATTACCATGAGCTTCCATTAATTTCAATGTATGAACAGACAGTGCAGTTGTAATGGTAGAACCCATCTGTTAAGGGCCCTGAAGGCACAATATTCTTCTTTAGAGGTAGAGCAGGTGGCTTCCCTCACTCAGTCTGTGATCAAAACTCTATGAAAGATTATAACTAAGGTAGAAACTGACAGCTTTCTTTTCAGCCAAGAAAGCTAAACCCATCCATCTCCAGATTTCCAGCAAGAGCTCGGTAGAGAAATGGAGATGTTCTATTCACACAGGTCTAGAGTGAGCCCTTCCAAAGCAGCTCCCACATGAGCACAGTCTCTGCACACTGTGATTGAGCTTACAGACAGCTGAAGATGAAGCTTCATACGTCAGTTGCTTAAATGAAACAAAGCTGCCTGACTCTAAGGCTGCTTTCACTCCTTGTTTTGACTATCAAGCCTTTCTAAGGGCATCAGATCCAGCACCTGTAATCGACAGCTGAAAAACTCGGCACCAGGCCTCTGGCCAGAGTCTGACTATTGCTGCTAAGAGGCTTGAGAGTCCCTCATAACATTCTCTGACCACTACAGTCCCCCAAACTGAACAGACTCAATCAAGTAATTGACATTTTGATAGCAAGACGATTCATATTCCTCCCCCCCAACCACACACACAACCACACACAAACAGCCTGTGCCAGAAGGGTTGGAACTTGATGATCCTTGGGGTCCCTTCCACCCCGAGCCATTCTACAATGTGTAAGCAGACAGGCAGTTAAGAACACTGTGTGGGATAAACCCTCACCTGCCAGCCAGTAGGACTTTGTGAATAAGGTGAGCAGGTTTTGGCCTCGTGGTGAAGAACAGGACAACCAGCTGCATGCATTCAGTTTAAATATTCAGCCAATCTTTCAGTGAAGATTTGTTTGTCACATCCATTGGCACTTCCCAGCCTAATTATTCCAGGGTATATATCCCTCCCCTTCCCTCCCCCCATCTATTGTTTTTAAAGTGGTAGCATACAGCTCAATTGAAACAGAGAAAAATAACAGGTGGAAATAGGCAGAATTTTCCATTTCTATTCTGCACTTCTGTAGAGGATAAGAGGCAATGGCCTCAGGCCTGTATTGCCCAGACAGCACTTGCTCTATAGAGGACAGCATTGAAGTCTACCTGAATACAAAATGGAAATACCCCATTGGTCTTCACAACACAACAGCTCGGAAGATGAACACACCTCAGTAGAGAAATGTCTTTCAGAAGAGTTGCAGAGAAGGCATTTCTCATCTTGTTCATGCTTCTGATCCCTCAATATTCACAATAGCATTTTGCCACTCCACAGTACCTTTCCAGAACTGATGTCTTTACATCCCCTTTGATTATGACCTTCTAAAAAGGCAAGCTTACAAACAAGCTAAAATCCCAACGTCTGTTCAGGAATGGTTCTCATTTAACAACATCACAGTCCAGATCTTCTATAGAGTTTTCACAAAACTTTCATCTTATTTTGCAGGTAGGAAATGAACAAAGAGTCATTTGGACAAAAGGGACATCCACCAAGGTCATATCTTAAATTGCCAATGAGTTGGAAATGCATCTTTCTCTCAAAGCATCAGATGACAGACCTTTCCAAAAAATTCTACATGTGCAAAGGGGATAAAATACCTGTAAGGAAATTTGTTATACTGGTGAGCTTCCCAGGGGGGGTTGAATGACAGAGCATACAACACCTTGACAGTGTCTATTTAAACAAAGGAAGCACATTGTACATGTCTCAGACATTCCTCCATAGAGTTCAAGGCAGCAAAGGTCACTGTATACTATACCCTTAAATAAAGTAACTGAGATAAAGGGAAGGAGCCCAAACTGGAGACTGGCTGCTGCTGTGACAGAGCTCTGTAAGCAGCTGTCTGTTGCCATCTAGTGGATTGAAAAATTAAACCAAAATCGGAGTAGTGAGAACCCTCAAGAAAATTCAGCATCTTTCCTTTGGACAACCTTGGAACTCCAGTTCCACCATGTCACTAGCTGCTTGCTGTTGGCTTGAAAGCTGATGAGTTTTTGTTGTTGTTGACTGAAAAATCCAATGAAAGAACAGCTTGGATCAATTACAGATATCCCATGATTTGTTTGAAGGAGGCTGGAGGAGAGAAGGGGGATGGATGAGACAGAAGGGGAAAAACAGATTAAGCTCTTACACTGCATGGCAAACAAAGGGTCTGCTTTACAATTTCATGGGTCAAGCAGTGGTAAAGGAATGAACACAACGAGAAGTTTAAAAAGTTACTAAATTAGTGTGTGTTGGAAAACCAGCTAGAAGTTTTCCTTTGTCATTAACAGCTGTGACTCAAGTTACCTCCTGGCTCTTCCTCTCCCACTACAGTTTACCCAGAGGTGAAAGTGCTCAGTGTGATTTATGCAATGCCAAGCCATGGGACTATGTTGACTAACTCTGTAAAACAGGATCTTTTTATGCCTGGCAGCCCTTTTCAAGTCACAGGTTCACGAGAGTGAACAGCAAGAGAGGGAACCGGGAACTCTGCCTGTAGGAGTTGTTATTCCTAATCCCACCCTTTGAGATTTATGCATGTTGGCTCAGATCATGAGATCGGACAAGCTCAGCAGCCCGCCAATAACAACAGCTCGTACATTTGCATCACTTGCCATGAAATCCAGAAAAAGCCTGCCTCAGTTTCCCCACAGAAGCAAACATCGTTCCATGCCTAAGTCTGAAACATCAGCACATCAAAGCAGTAATCTAGCAAAGTTACTGTGATCTTCACTGGAATATCAGCCCCACACCTCCGTGCTCTGCTCAGAATACAAACGCACAGAACCCCTAATTCTTACCTGGCAATACTAAGCAGGATTTGCTCATACGCTTTGATTCTTCTAAAGCACTTCTGGCTCTGATTACCAGCATAAAAACTGGAGAAGCCCTTCCTGAGTGCTTCACTACCCTTAAATGACATGCTGGGAACACACAGCGTGGTACCATTAAGGACAGACCTTAATTTGAAATGACCTGATCAGCACCACTACCTATTAGCCAAACACCCACAGATCTCTAATAAGTGTATTGACATCTTACACTGCTTGTCTTTTAAACAGAACTTCAGTTAAGTAAATTACCATCCAGTGGACAATATAGGAGTATAGGGAAAATGTTTTCCAGTTATATCGTGCCCCCAGGCAATGGAGGCGATCATTTTCAACCTGCTACAAAGGGCTCCATTAAATGGTAACAAATTACTTAGGGCTACATGCTTGTACTTTTCAGTAACCACGCGGTAACCAAACTTCAGCGTTACTCCACTGAAAAGCAGATCAGAAATGGTTCTGTCCATACAGTGGGGCAGGCTCAGAGAACAGCAATCACACCTTGCTCATTGCTGGGTTGAAATCAAGACTCAGAATGGCTGGCAGAAGGACCTCCACGCTTACCTGGGTCCCTTACTCTGCAAATACACCATCAAATATTCAGGAGTACTCAAAGAGCACCATGTGCAGCAGAAGCTGGGTTTTGTTCACCTTCCCTCTCTACCTGTCAACTTTCTGAAAGCATCTGGAAAACGTGGTCCAGCAACTCTAGAAGTTATGGAATTGGGTCCTTTTCTTGGCTTTGATGTATGGTTGAAGGAAAAAAAAAAAAGAAATAAAACAGTCTTTGTGTTTTGTGTCCTCAAATCACATCTTGAGGTGCTAAGCTGTTCGGGCAAGAAATGCTCCTTAATAGATGTACAGAACTGCACTTCTTCAAATACAGACTATGAAGAGGCACTGAATCTACTCCAAAGGCACCAGCTGGAGAACTGGAAACAGAAAAATGGTGTTGTGGTCTTACATCTGCATGTGTTTCATGGAAGAAGTTGACCTGTGAGCCCAGACTGCTGCAGTGAGCTGGATGAATAACCCAAATCTTCCCCCCCACTCGTTTGCCTTTCAGATGCTGTTATTTGTTTGGCAAACCAGGCTCTGACTTCTAAGAAGGGCTCTTGAGTTCAGATCTGGTTCCTGGTCTTACTGCAGAGATCTCCAAGTGTTCACACAGCAGCTGTTGAACCTGTGCAGTTTTCAGCTCACCGTATATAGAATAACCTTCAAAGATTTTGAATTACCCTAACGCTTATGATTACACAGTTTGAAAAGGAATTGCCACCAATATTTCAACTTAAATTCATCAGTCAGATTCCTCAGTTTGCCGGGATGGATTGCATTCCTGGCACGCCTATTTCCATGTGATTAAATTGTCCAGGAACATTTTCAGCTGGTAAATCAGCAAGGTTTTCACATTGCCCCCAGAGCTCAGGGAGTTCTGCCACCCTCAGCCTAAGCTGACACAGGAGCAGGAACCCAGCTGCACAGCATCTCAAGGGAGCAGACCACAAAGTAAAGTGCCCTGAGGGAAATGTTTTTTTCTGACCATAGCGAGTTCCTCGTTGATGATGCATTCAATACATACAGGGGTCAAACGCACCACCGGATCCATCAGCATCAAAGTAACTCGCTTCAATCTGGAAGTCAGTTGACGCTGCTGCAGGATATTAACCTCAAAACTTTAACCCGGGGTTCACGCACACCAAACAGGGCTCTAGCAGCACATCATGGCCATAAGTTCCACCAGTTGACTTCCCACATGCTGGCGAGTACAAGAAATCTAATAAGTGAACTACTGTGGCGAGACCTCCAGTGCAATTTCTGCAGATGTCCTGATAAATATCCATTTAGGCAGTTCTCCAAGCACACGCTGCATTCAAAACCTTTGCAAGACCTGCTATTGTTCTTCTTCTAAAAACTTCATCCAGTTTGGAGCGTGAGGCATTTGGAGGCATTTCCCCCCCCCCCCCTTTTTAAAGTGCAAAGTGAGTGATGTGAAGGGGAGCGATACATTGGAAACCCACCCAGCCATATTTACCCTGCTTTGTATCATTTAAAAAGGGAGCACTAAAAGGCCGAGCAGAGCTCACCCGACTTTTTTAATGTACTGTAATTTCTCAGGAAAACGCTTTGTGAAAAGTAAGCAATATATCCTGGCCTATAAGTATGTAACCATAGTTTCCCCCACCATGCAAAACATCTGTGACCTTGCATAGAGGTCATCACTGCAGCAGTGTTTCTCTTTACTTTTAAAGAAATGTCAGGCCATTTTTTATACAAGACTTATGACAGGGTGCTGTTTATTGTATCACAAAGCCACTATAACTCCAGCACAAGGAAACTGCTATTATTTGGAGAGCATATATCTTTTTGACTTGCAGTAAAGATGAAAATGAGAAGGGTTCTTTCCAGAGAGGGCAAATCAGAGTCTCCCTCAATGATACCAGCATCTTCCCCACGTCTGAAAGCAGAATCATTATTGGGCTGCTGGGTCCGATTCAAGCTCAGATTTTATGCTAGGATTTTCTGTTAGGCCATGCAGGGTTTGTGCTCATCATTCCCTGAGAAGAGCATCCAATTCCTATTTTTTGAGGTTTCTAAACAGACAATACCATCGCTTTAACCATCAAACTTCAAATCCCAGCTCCCCACAGCACCACTTGTTTCCCTCCCACACTACTTTACATTGAATCAAACTTTTTGTTTCACATGGAAAGCGTTGGAAAAAATGCCAAGGACAATTAGGGGCAGAAAGAAAAAAAAATGATTCCCAGTCACCTCTATTTCCTTTTCACCTTTATCATGAAAAATTGCTTGTGGCTTTTTGTGGTAGCTCTGATTCAGTCCTGAGTGAGCACACTGGGGGGCACCAGGCTGGGAGGGCTGCATCTTTTAAATCAGGAGTCTAACTGAGATCCTAACTAGTTGTGTTCACTGAAGGTCCCTCGGTACTTTTTGCAAGACTAACCTCTGTATCCTGGCCAAATTCCAGCTCAAGTAATTACAATCCACTTTCCTAAATACCCCTCTTCTTTCCCTGCAGCACTTTCAATTGCATATGAAATTATTCTATTATCTAATTATAATAATGCCCACAGACTCCTGTCAAGCTTGGGGATTCTGTGAGGTGCTATAGAGAGAACAAATGCACACACAGTCCCCTGGTTTCCCAGCAGCACACCATGCAAGTGCTGAGAGCTGGGACTGCCTTACCATGGCCCTGAAATGCAAGACTGAAGAGCAGCGTTCAATCTGAAACACAACAGCAGAATAACTGGAAGAAGTGGGAAAAAATGGGAAAGTTTCAGGGGGAAAGAAAACAAAAGCAGGCCAGGTCCCTTCTAGTGGTGTTTTAGGCTGCATGCTGTTTGCTCTGTATCTCCCCTCATAGTATTTAGATGGGACAACAAAGTTTCTCCTAACCATTCTCCATCACCTTTGAGACTTTTAAAACAGAATCAACAGCAGAACATTCATTGATGACAAACATCCCAGCAACACAAAGGGCAGGACAAAATAAAGCAATCAGAAAATTGTCATCAACCCCAGTGAAACATCCGTACATGGTTCACTGTCATGAGGGAAACTCATTTTGTGGCTTTCTGTGGGGAAAAGAATCACTTGTTTGTTGTTCTCTACTGTTACTCATCATAAGTCTTATATTTTTGTAGTGCTATGAAGACATTCCAGCTTAGATTTTTGTTGCTTGTGTACCTTTAAGCACAGGTTTTGAAGTATGGAGTCTTACAAGACTATAATTTAACTTCAACATTTTAAAATGAAAATGGCAGCAGGATGCAGCCAGCATATGCTATGTAGTCCACAGAGGGCAATTATTAATTTCCCAGTGGATACCTTTTCTTATGGTGACTGGCAGTGTTGGGTTTTTTGTTGTTGTTTGCTTTCTTATATTATTATTATTACTCGTGCCCTTTATTTAAAGCATCACTAGATGTCTGTATCTCAATACACCTGCTGTGCCAGTGATTACAGTGTGTTTAATGGCACGTCTATCTTGGGAGAGCATAGCCAAGCATAAGAGGAGACTGCAGAGGACAATAAAATGGCTGTTGAATTTGCACATCCCTGCATTCCATTAGAGGAGCTGTCACCAACCTGCTAGGGCCTGGAAAGGGCCGTGGTGATATCTGAGCTCCTCCCCCGATCCTGACATTAACGAACTGTTGGGTAACTAAAGGCTGAAACGGTGCAGGAAAGAAACCAGCACGAGCTCTTGCAGAGATAGCCCGAATCTTCTGTTTAAACACAATGGATATAAGGATAACACAACTCCAGTAACTATAGCACCTCCAGTGCTAATGAAAACATTTCAGCAATGAATTTCCAAGGTACAGCAAGCTCATCCCTAAAGATGTAAGTCATCATCACAGGTCAAAATCCATTGATGCCTGAACACAGACTCTGGCACTCAGCAAACACGGATGAGGAGAAAGCATGCAGAGTCAGAGCTGCGTATAACTGCAGGTCTACATCAGTGGCTTTGCCATGGGTCACTTCAACACTTCAGATTGGTCCCTAGCCTGGGAAAGATCAAGTCTGGAGATAGATGGTTCCTTGTTTCAAACGTGCCAGTCCTCTGTAGCTACCAAACACCTACCATCAGAGCTGGGAGATAAGTTACATATTACAGACACCAGCAAAAATAAATAAAATCAGTGGGAGTAAAGGTTGGATTCTCATAATGCTTGGACAGTTCTTTATTAAAAAAAGCATTCCATTAACTGCACCTTTTCTAAGTGGCCTCTTGTCATCCTTGAGGCTGAAGTAGTTACTGAAGAAAGATCAAGGGTTAAGCTGCATGCTGCACAATAACACGAGACTTTAAAAGAAATAATAAAAAAAGACTCATCCAATTTTTTTTTCCCAAATTAAATCAAGAACATTCATAATTAGTTTTTACACCAGAGACATCTAGTGGGAAATGAAAGAACTGAAAGAGCCATAAGCTGCCTTCGCCCTTTCATTAATATTTGCTCCCAAATGCAGGTCAAATAAATCTAACTCACAGTTTGAAATGAGTAGCTTTAAAACTGATGTATTACTTTCTGCTCGGATTTATGCCACCCATTTTGGATAATTACTCCCAACGCTTTTTCCCTATTGTATTCAAAGCTTCTTCATAAGAACGAAACGAAGTTGGGCTCCTTGAGATCTCTTCTGCTTTTAATAACTTTTCATTCTCCCCCAGCCCCTCCCCACCCTCAAAGATTACTTCCACCTTTGCAATCTGAGGCAACTGGATTTGTGCTGGCAGACACCTTGCACTCATTTATATACGGGGTTTGTTCCATTATGATAAATTGCACCATCCAGGCACACAGTAAAAGACCATCCTGCCCCACATTCAAGATGCTATGAGCATTTACCCATGTGCTTGAGTTTATACACTGAATAAATTCACTGAAACACGTGTGCGAGCCCTACTCTCACAAGATTTATGCACACCAACAGGGTTACACGTAGAGCACAAAGCTAAGCACGTGTTTAAGTCATTACAGGACTAGGAATGAAGCAGGGAAAAGGTGAAAGGGAAAATGGATGCACAGAAAGGCGGAGTAACTTGCCCAATGTCATCAAAGCTATATCCAGGTGGCATAACGCAGCAACTGTCCTCAGACACATGGACTAGTTCTAAAGACTGAACTCTCTTACAGAAAGCAGTTTAGTCCCACTAGCATAGCAGCCTGCTCAGGCTAATATACCTACCAGGCATAAGAGCTAATTAGTCTGAGCAAAGCATCATGCCAACACAGCTCTACAGCTTTAGAAGCCAAACTAAAATAGCTATCACTGAGGAGCATCAGATTGTGCTCGTTAAGGGCACAGAGAGCACCAGTAGGAAGAGGATTAGATTGTGGTTGGACTCTATGATCTTTAACATCTTTTCCAACCTGAGCGATTCTATGATCTGCCTTTCTGCTCGGCATTTCATTTTTTGTGTTTACTTTTCTACATGTGGTGAAGCTATCCTGGCAAAATCCACCATAGGATTATGTCTGTATGTCTCAGTGTGACATGAAAATGAACCTAAGGGAAATATCTACTAACTTTTGTTCAGAACATTGCAGTGTAGAGAGGAACAATGTTAAGAAGTCAACCACTATAAATTCAATATAACTTAGGAGCTAACTCAGAGTGTTTGGTGCTGCAAAGAATACAAAGCATTCTTTAAGCATGAGCTGCCTATGCCCACATAGAAGAGCCTAAATACTCAGAGAAGTCCTTCCCTACTGGGAAGCAGCACTGAGGCATTCCAAGTTGATTCACTGGGAACATTTACATTGCATTTCAACTTAGGAAATAAAAGCCTTTTCTGCTTCCCCTCTGTTGATATCTGCAGGCTTTTAGGCGTTCCTTAAATGCTGTATTGCAACGGAGTTAAATTATACTCTTTAAACAAAGGGTGCTTGCTTTTTATTGGTTTCTGGCTCCTACATACACAGAAAATTAAGGAGAGGAGCACACTAATGACTGTTTGCAGGCTATATTTAGAGTTAGCAATTGCATAATATTGAATTAGCCTACTGCTGAACTTTCTATTTAATTTTTTTACTTCCAAGATATAAATAACTGTTTAGCCATGGCTTTTCCCCCCTCAGTTGTTCTCTGTAATATGCAAATCAACCTGCTTTTCCCCCCACCCCCATCAAAACAGCACGTACCCAGGTGTCTTAAATCAGAGATAACAAACCCAGACCCTTTTTGCAGCTGGTAACTTGCAGAACAGAAGGAGAAAGGAACCATAGATGGTTGCCTGAATTCAGCCCATCTCAAACCAGCAGGGCACACAGAAATGATCTCATTTGCACAGTTCTTAGTCTAAATCTCAAACTAAAACCACACCTTTCCTTTGACTGTTTTACAGGCAGCACATCCTACACAAGCAAAAACACACTCTGTGAGGGCTTCAAAACCCAATTTCATGCTTGGCTTTTACCTTCATTGAGCAAACACCCCCAATACTCTGCTCTAATTGCAATCAGGTTCTGCTGAAACACCCTAAAGTTCATCAAGGTTGCGGCTGATATCTATGAGCATTTCACATTGAGTTCTTTCACTCAACAGTAAGTGAAATTTCAGTTGTTCTACAACCTTTCAAGAAGGAAAGGAGCCCAAGCATCCTAGGAGAACCAACTGAAAAGGAGGGTGACCCAGCTACCAGAGTCAGGTTTTTTTGTTTTTTGTTTTTTGTTTTTTTTTTCCCAGATGCTTTTTAATCAAGAAACTCACTTCAATGAACAAATTCCATTAAACACTGCAATTAGATCAGACAAAGAATCAGACCGCTCAGATAACTCAGATAAACTCTAAGGAAAGCCATTGTAGGAAGAAAACAAGCATTATCACTGTTATCTACAGCTTTTCTTTAACACAAAGCAATATTTTATCCCATACACAGAGCACAAAGCTAGCCCCAGGGCGACACCCCCATAAAGCACCTTCAACAACAGGCAATGCATGGCTTCTACCTTTAGCGATCAAAATTATAATTATCAGATCATAAAAGCAAAGAAAAGACAAAAATAAGAAAATCCTTTCAGGGAACTCACCCTCTGCAGACCCGGTGCCAACTGACCAGTGCTGAGGAGGGAGCAGGCTGTAAATAGGGCTGATGAGCAGCACCTGAGCCCAGCCAGCCCCGCAGCTCAACAGTTCCCCTCCCTTGTGAAACAGGTGTGTTTGGGCTGATCCCACAAACGTTTGTGCAGGGAAATAGGTATTTTGCTTTCTAAACTTCGGCATATCTGGAGTTACGGTCACTTCTGTTGTGAAGGGGAATGCTTGTGAATTTTTGGAGTCCGTTTGGGGTTCATCGCAGTCATTTAATCACTGTGGTATTGATTCCCGTGCACGTGTATGCATTCCTTTACAAAGTAGTGCTCTTTGACCGTGCTAAATGTTTGAAAGGGACAAGGGGACAAGCCAGCGTGTCCCAGCCTTCCTTCTCTCTGTGCGCTGTGCCTGCTGAATCTTTGCAATCCAAAGATTGGCTGTGCTGAGGTGTGGTTTTTGAGCAGCACTTTACAGAGGAAGTGCACGCCCTTGGCAGTCATGAAAGTCTGATTTCCCTACTTGTTTATTTCTTTGCTTGCCTTCAGCACGTCTAGCAAGTAATTGTGAAAGGAAAGCTCTCCCAGAATTGGAAGCTCTATGATATTTGAAAGCTGCATATATGTGTGTATGTTTGTATAGAACAAACAAGAAAGCAACAAAAGATCATATTTGCTTACTTCTCTGGACAGATTAACTGAAGTCCTGCAAGTTAACAGCAAAAAACCATGAAGAGTTAGAAGAGGATAAATGGAAAGGAAAATAGGAATGGTTTAGGTGTGCAGACTTTTTCTCTGCTGAAGAGAGGAAATGAAATTGGTTCCTCTGTTTTGATTCTTCCTTGATTATGAGGGCACAAATGTTATGAATTCCTTGTCCCCACCTGCTGGTAGCAGAGCATTATGTATTTCCTAGGCAGGACTGTAGAAGATGTTTGAAATGGAAAACCAAGCGGTACGGTGATGTGAAGGAAGGGGAAATTTGAGATAGATCGAGGAGTTTGCTGAAGTGCAGCTTTGGCTGAAGCAGGTAAGATGCATGTGGCACTTGGGCTTAATCGTGAGTCAGGCAGGCTATTTTCCACAGTGACTTGCAGCTGCCCTGAATGAAAGCAGGAAATTGCATTTTTGCTATTTATAAACTGTGAGACTGAAATAACATGCATACTGTATGCCTCTCCCAAACCCCATCTGTAGGGTTTTATGTATCTCATAACCCCCAGTAGATTTTGCTTTTCATATCTTGTAAGGGCACTCTTATTGTACCAACTCATATTGTGGTCCAGTATAATTGCACCATTATCTTCCGTTGTATTAAGTTGGACAAGTTATCTTTTGGGTTGTAGCTCCTGCGGAGCTCAAGCTGAAGTCCTTCTCTTTATTTCAAGTAGCAGGAGCCAAGGATTTTGGAACCTCTGCTTCCTCTGCACTGACTTTGTTACCAATGTAACCATGAATGACAGATAGAAAATCCTAACGGCTACAACTTGCTTACAGGGCTTAGTGCTCCTGGACTAATTCATGCTTTGTAACTTCTCGTATATCAGAAATGCAGTATAAAAACAAAGTGCAGCCTCCTGTGAAGTCAGTGCAGTAATGATTCTCTCAAGTCAACCCAGTCTGCATGTAACTCAGCATGAAAATGTTTCAATGATTCTGTGACGTTGAAGACAAGTGCTGGCAATAAAAGTGAATGGGTCTTTTCCCATTCTAAATGTGGGTTATTCCATCAGCTAAAGATCAGTAACAGATTTGGCGTCATGCTGCAAACAAACATTCAACTTTGGTTGGCATTACAGTAAGATGTACACATACAGACTGTGTACCTTGTGTAAGGAGCACAGCTTGGATTGCAAGCAAGATCCTATATTTTGCAGCATTGCTGTTCATTGCTATTTCCCAAATGAGTCCCCTATGAGAGTTTACAATGAAGCATGAGTTGTTGCCCAAGTGAGTTGTTCTAATAGATTATGGCTTGTAAAATTCCCCAAGTTGAGCACTGTTAACTAGAGACTCCGGTGCTGCACTGCTAACCAGCTGGGAAAAAAATGCAGTTCCTACCAGATATTGTGAAGTTCAGCTTTTCAGGGCAGAGAAATTCCCACAGGGATGGGAAAAGCTATGGCTGATGAGCACATCCATAAAAATAATAAAAAAGTGCTTGTGATTGTATCGAGATAATGGCAGGAAATAAAAAAGGTTTCATGCACTGAACACTGCAGTATATTTAATCAAAATGTTTTGCCAAAATGGCATCGTAACTAAAAGCTTGCTCTGGCATTTTGGAGTTCGTGCAGTGGGACCCCTCCTGTGCTGTCACATGTAGCAATCAGCTCTATAGCCTGTGCAAATCTCATGCCCTTCCATGTCAGACACTTTTTCCCTGTTGACAGGAGGTTTGTTAAGACTGATGTCTCCAAAGAAATTGGGAAAAGGACACAGTTTTCCCCACAATGCCGCATCCTCAGATCCCCCAAAATGTGCAAACCTGCTTTGCAAAGCAATGAAAAGACAACTAACTGTCCATTAAATAGGTTGTAACCTGAACATTCTACTTGTAGATAGAATAAAATGGGAGAAAGTGTCTAAGGGAAGGGGTTACATAAAGTAATGCTTCAGGGCACAAAAAGAGCAAGCAGAACAGCCCATCAGCTGAACATGCAGCTCCAAGAGTGTCAGCTGATCTAAACCAGCACGGTGCAGTCCTTTCTCAGATGTTGCTTGCAAGGAAGAGCCCTTAATCTGACTTCATTTCGTCCTACAGAATCCTTGTAAGAGAAGGCTAAAAATTGTCTATGGTCTTTTGTTTATTTTTGCCCTTCTCTATTTGACAGCATCCAGTTTCAAACAAAATGGCCAGAGAGCTCTCGGCCCAGGGCTCTCATGCACTGCCCGACAGGACAAGCAGCGCGCAGCCATGAGGCTGTGGCTCGGTGCACCTTTAAACCAGTTAGATCAAATCAGAGACCAGAAAGAAGTGATTACCTCCCTTCACTTAAACATCTATTCTTTCTTAATAAAGTATCTCAGGCATTAAGTTTCAGGCCCGGTGTTTTCAGGGATATACGGGTTATTTCCAAGCCGAGCTATTACTAGTGAATGCGGTGACATTAATATGAGTAAATGCAGGAAAAAGGATGAAATAAAACATATCCTATTGAAGGAAATGAGAGCTCCTTAAGAAAGAAAAACACACATAGGAAAGACGTGGGCATATCAGGATACAAATGGGACACTGGGGAGTGCCGGATTCCACAAGCATGATGTTATTGAAGTGTTTGATACCAGAGTAAGCACCTGCAGATATGAATTACATCCTTGTTCAGACCACTAACATCGGAGTACTGACATCTCAGGAAGTGCTTATGTTATATTTCAAATCCCACTGCCAACTGCATAAATATCAAATAAATCAATCATAGATATAAAAGACATTATCTTAAGGACTTTAAAAAGCTGAACAAGCCACCTCTCTTCTGAAAGCAGCACCGCCCTTAAATCATTGGGGCTTTTCCTGTCAGTCACACCTGAACAGCAGTAACATTAATGCTGTTGACCATCAGACATTAACTACTTCACCTCTGTACCCACAGACAGAATTGGTATAGAAACAGTTAAAAACAGCAGCAGTTCACTGATAGCGACTGAGTGGCTGGCACGCTTTCCATAGCCTGCAAGAGGTGGAGAACCTCCCATTGCACACATGCAGAAACTGAGGCACAAAGCTATGAAGTGAGCTGGCCGATATCAGAGCTCCAGAATGTCACGAGCAGAACAAGTGCAGAACTCAGTCCTTGTAATGCTTATCACAGGGACAGAGCAGAGCAGACAGAAAATGCAATGCAGAAGTGTTTTTGAGACAGAAGCACATTTTGTCCCATGCAAGTAAATATCAGATCAAAAGAGAGTTAAAACACAACTGCAGAGTTAATCTCACTTTAAAGAAATCTTGCCATCCAACTGAAAGCATCCATTTTGCGTTGAAAAACGGAGGTCTTGTGAGTCTTAATGCATTTTAAAAAGAATGGAAAATGTACAAATATTGAAATATACACAGGGAAATTAATTTGGTTTTTAATAACTCTTCACATTTTAATAAGATTTTACTTGTGTTAAGGAGTTCTGGATTTTAAGTATGCTTTTCATTTTAAGAGCTTCCCCATAAGTTCTTATTAGATTAATTTGTTATTTTTCTTCGCTTGCCATGGGAGTCTTAATTACTATTGCTCCAAATGCAGCTACCATCCATCTTAATCAAGCTGGGACTATTTGGCCATACTGCTAAATCATCTGGTGCAAGCAGTTTTGAGAAGTTTGTTCTGCAGTGAAAAGATGGCTGAGAAGGGAAGCACGAGTAAATGTATCTTTTCACTTCTTGTTAACAGCAGCAGGAAGATTAAGTGACCATCCTACTAAAAACTCCTAACAGTTCAGAACTGCTAAGCAATGTATTAAGAGGCACATTCTGGGAGACGTTGCAAAGGACAGTTGTTGAATTGGAATGAGTTTGTGCATTAAAACTAAAGTGTTGTAGAGTCTAAATGTCTTTACTGGTGATAATTTTACTCCAGCTCCTAAGGACACACATTCTCCACAAGAAGCTAATTGCCAATCAGAAACATTTGTAGGATCTCTATCTTGCATGGATTTCGTGGGGAAATGCAGCAGCTCTCCTCCTACCTCGTGGCTGCTTATGCTGTGCAAGGGACCAAAATCTATTTTCAGAGCAGCACCCACATTAGAGAACGCTAACATGACTTGTCACTTGCTCCAGAGATGGCATAAGTCTTGCAAACCAAGTACTCCCATCTGCTGCATTAGAGAGCTTGGATGCAGTGGGAATTGCCATTGTCAGAAGTAGGCACCGTTATCAACTTTGCTACATTCATCAGATGGCAGAAATGAGTCATCTAAATTTACATCAAGGTTTGGGAGTACAGGGCAAAGCACTGATGCTAAAATCACAGCCTTTTTATATTAGAAAACAGTATCAGTGATACGTGCTCACCTGGAGCACGCTGCAGCCAACATGAGCGTGTCCATTGATTTCAGTTTATCTCCTTTTCCAATCATACATTATCTACTGTATGACTTCATAACCGGAATCCAGCACACACAATAATTAGTGTGTGTATGATTACATAATTCCAATCTATTTTGGCAGAAGAATTTTACAATCCCATGCCAATTTCCAGTCATCAGTTTTACTACCAGTCCCTTAGCAGCTGGACCAGCTTAATGGTCCTCCTTGTTAGGAACAGCTAAAGTCTGCCCGTTCTTTGGGTTTTGTTTTAATGAGAAAAAAAAACATCGTTTAGAAAGCACAGATATCAAACAGGAACAGAGAAAGCATTTCCAGGGCTTGACCTTCCCTTTAGCCCCTTACAGCTATAGAGTATCACATCATTTGAGAGGGAGGATAGAAATTTAATTAAGCTCTTACTCCTTTTTGATTCCTCAGGAGTGATTGAAGGTGTCTGACAAAAGGCTCAGGACACAAAAATCATCTTTTTGTCCATCAGCCAAATCCGGGGTAGCAGAACATGTTTTACCATGGGAACATGACTCAGAAGTATTGCCTCCTTTCTAGCTCAGCTCCATGCACCATTTGGGCCACTCATGAACCACCAGCGTGCCCTGCCCTGGGGCATGTTTGTTTAGGAAGTTATTCTGGTAATACCTGCCTTCTAAGTTTCATTACGTGAGTATGTGTTTTCAGACCCTGAAATGCAACTGTATGAACTAAAGAGGAAGAAATTGAAAGCTTCCTAATCAAACTTGCACCTTGAATAGGCTTTTAGATGCTTAATTTGTCTGAAAAACAAAATGCAGATCTTTATGAAACTGTAGGCCTACCAGGTTTCAAAGAACAATTCTATGGAGTACAACTGCTATATTTTAAAAAATCTGTTGATTTGCATGACTAAACATGAGGAGTACGTTCCTTCTTGTGCTATTTTCATTTGATAAAGGAAACCGTATCAAGTGCCTCCATCTCTGATGCAGAACCATCCCGTACACAAGAGGTAACACAAAACTGTTCCAGCTCAGACGTTGTTCACAAGGCTGCCTTCCCACAAATCCACCCAAATCCCTCCATCCTGCACTCTTCTCAGAGGTTCCTCTCATTTTAATCCTGAAACAAAAACTAAATCCGAAGTTTCCATGGAAAACATCGTAATTAAGATTTCGTTAACAGTTTGCATACAAGACAAATGCTCCTTTACCCAGCACTGCTGTCAAAAATGAGACGTTCCCTTATCAGAGTTCAGTTCACAAGATACAATAAGGGGAAAAAAATAAAACCCTGTAATGACAAAAACAAAGAAGTTTCAAGTTTCTTTAAAAAAGCCTATCCACCCCCTACCCTCTCTGTTCAGCTGCAGCAAGGTGAAAGGCTAAATGTGGACAGAATGGTAATATGTAAGCGGTTTCTAAGCTTTCTGGTGGGAATACTTAACAGCATAAGTATGTTTCCCCTGGAGACCTTCTCCACCATTTGGTCCAATTTCTTACTCCAAGAACTGAACCAATTCATGATGTAATGCTCTAGGGAAAACATTCCTCTCAAAAAAGAGTATCTTCCTAGGGAGAAGTTTGAAGAAAACATCTTAATATTGTTTAAACAGCTTTTGGCACAGTCATACTACTTGCACTGCATTCAATGCTGAAAGCAGAGAAAAGCACACTAAAAATATGGAAATGGAAAGTTTTAGGATTTAGTTTAAGACTTCTCTTCAACTACCACCTCAAGCGTCCAGCTCTTGCTGATCCTTAACGGAATGAGAAAAAAGACATTTTCAGGAGCAGAGGTTTTCTTTGTAATAAAAGAGGAACAATTTGTAGCTTTGGCTATTCTATGTGTTAGTGTGAAACCACATAATTAATTCTGTCTGTGGCCTTATCATTTGCTTTAACTCCTGTACAAGAGTGCAATCCCAAGGCACTTAACACCAAAGCTCTGGTTGTGCCTTAAACTTTTTGTGGCTCTACTCGGAGGCACTACGTTACAGGCACTGGAAGTTCCTAGAAGCAATGCTTCCATTTGCTATCTGGTGTATACACATATTCTCCGTGCTACAACTGCATTGCTTCCCTTTTTGGACCATTGCTCTGCAAACCAACTTGTCACATTCCAAACCAGGGGCAGCAGAGCGCTGTGAAACAGGAAGACTCAGCAAGGTACAACAGATGTCTATCTACTGTGAGAAGCAAGCAGCAGGAATGATGCAAGAGACCAAAGTACATTTAAGGTTTATATTCTCTAGCTTATATTATGTACTGCTCAGCATTAAGCTGTATGTACCTTACGTACTGGTTATATAAACCTCACAAAACTTCCCTTGCCAAACATGCCATGAGTACTCACAATTTTTTTCTTGAGAGGAGCATGAAAGGACCTTTTTATTAATCATAAATCAATGTTAGTAACCACATAATTCTTTTTTCTCAATAGTACCTGTGAAGACACTGAGCATCTCCAAGTCATATCCAAGTTCAAATAGGAATTCCAAAACTCTGTATTACTGACCTTCTGAGGATGGCACTGAGCACATTTGTTTGTCCAAATATTTGTATAAGGTTGGCAAATTATTTATGACAGAGTGAAGCACGACTTCAGAAGTATCTTCAGTATAACTCAGTTGCTGTAATGCTGATATTAGATTTCTATTTTTCATCCTGTCGCTACAATACTGGCAAATAAATGAAAAAAAAAAAACAAAAAGCAAGGAAACTGAGAAACTTAATTCAAAACCAGCATAAAATCAAACCCTGACCTCAGAAGGACCAAAAAGCCCGATCTTCTAATTCTGAGCTCATTTAATTTACTACATCATCAGGTCTTTCAAAGAACGACCACCATTTGTCCCAGCAAAATCTCTTCAGGTTTTGAGATACCTTGTTTGTATCTTCAATGATTTCACCATAATGATTTTGAAAGTGAGGGCCATTTATCTACTTACAAACCTTTGGAGTCTTGTATTTCATTTGCACAAAGGGATTTTTGCTTGGAGGGTGGGATTGTGAAGAACAGAAGATTTGTTTGCAGGGCTGGCAGGGAGCTGTTGTCCAGGCATGGTGTCTGCTTTAATAGTTTATGCTTTCAGTTCTTCGTTGTTACAATACCTGAAGGCCTCTGGGCGTAGGTGTCTAAATTTAAAATTATTATTATTAATAATAAATACTGTTGCTCAAGCTGTAAAACATGTTGCACAACGTGAATTATCTCAGTAACACACAGCAAGGTCTTCACTGAACTGATTGGCAGTGCCAAAAACCAGCAGTAAGCCTCCACCATAAAGAGGGTATTTAAACTAAACTTTAGTGGAGTTGGAAGCCAGTCCATAGCAGGTTTCTGTCAAGAGGTTTTACTGCTGGTTTGCTGGGTCTCATGTTTGTAGAATTTTCAGTTTCTTGGTAGACCCTAAACTTTTAAAGCCTTGAATCACAGCTATTTATCACCCATCAGGGAGCTACATAAAGTGTGTTTTCCTTCAGAATGACTATTTTCTTTTTTTTCTTTCTTAAACCCTCATTTAAAAAAAAAAAAAAAAAAGAGACAAGAATATTTTTTAACATTTACAATATATCCCAACCAACAAGGATTCTAAAAAACTAAACAGTATGAACTGCAAAAATTAATGCCACCTGCAAGCTGTAAATATGTGTATTATTTAATTTTTTTCCAAGTATTTTCTTTGGCTGCTACATTCAGCTGAACAAGGCCTAAAAATTGTCAAACTGAATTCTTGTTTAAGAGTAGAGCTCTAACTACTGCCAGTTTGAGTGAAACACACATCCAGGTTTAGGGAATATGTTTTGTTTGTTTTGGCTGCAGCACAGGGTAGAACATTTTCCATCCCATCCGAATGCAGTCAAAAAGGTTTTGAAATATTGCACAATAAAAGCCATTCATTATATCTGTCTCCTCTCCCTTCCAAAAACAAAAATGGCTGACCAGTTCCAAATCTGTGCAGGGGGCAGGAAGATGGGAGTCAAGGGGTCACTGGAAATAACCCAAGACTAACACCAGGTTTTTCAGGTTTGAGTTAGGGAATATGTTCCATACCCTCATTCCCAGTGCACATTGGTTTTTCTTCTTCTCCCTGCAAAGCTTGGTTAAAGTAGTTAATTGCTCTGTTATGCACAATTTACAGGACTTAATTACAAAACTAATACATTAGCCTTTTTGTCTATAAGTTAAAGGCACAACTTCATCTTTTCCACAGGGACACAGCAGAGTGAGACCTCACCTTACTGTGAGTTAAAACTGTGATTTGCACTATTTACCTCCTGATCTTAGAAGGGTGCAATCTGAAGGAATATTCAGCCACACACTGCAGTTGTTTTCCAAGTTATTTCCATTGTTTACATACCTGTTAGCTTGAAAATGAAATTTCTTCCACTGCCCACTCCTGTTCCTATGTGCTTAAGCTATACTTGGCATACCTCACTGGCTTTATTTTTTTCTTCTTCCTCTCTCCATCTCCTTGTATGTAGATCTACTTTGTTTGCTTCTTTGTGCGTAGGTCAGCTCATCACTAATTACTTCCCTGGTCTTAGTGAATTGTGAGTGCTAGAGGATGCAGAGCTGGAAAGAAAAGCTACAGCATGAAATTCTAAAGAACCACACAGTTATCACCATTAAATGACTATAAAATAGCAACATTTACATGCAGCACGGAGGCGTTTCAATATCCACTTTATCAAATTGGTCAGAAGCAAGGAGAGAAAAATAAACCAAAGCCACGAAGCTTTATTTAAAATTATTTTAAAATACAGCTTATCAGTAAATCAGAAAAATGGCACAAGTTGTTCTCATTGTTTACTTTCCCTGCCTACAGTAACTACCAAGTTGAGAAAGCTGTTTTAATCCTGTTAAATCACATGTGAGAAAACTTGAAAATATAGCCTGCATTTTTGTAACTGATTCTTAAGTGGGGCAAAATATTAGCATAAAATGATGACTGGGAAAGAATAATATAAAGACCCTGCTCTTTCACTTTAAAGTTTTCTGCAGGAAGGGGTGGAACACCTCCCCTACAAGGACAAGCTGAGAGCTGGGGCTGCACAGCATGGAGCAGAGAAGGCTCTGGGGAGAGCTGATAGCAGCTTTCCAGTATCCAAAGGGGCTGTGAGAACCAAGGGGGCAGACTAGCAGGGTCTGCAGTGACACAGCAAGGGCAGATGGTTTCAAACTACAAGAGAGGAGATTTAGAATGGATATGAGGAAGTTTTTAAAATAAGGGCAGTGAGGCACTGGCACAGGCTGCTCACAGAAGTGGTGGATGCCCCATCCCTGGGGACACCCGAGGTCAGGAGATGGGCTCTGAGCACTGATGGAGCTGCAGGTGCCCCTGTGCACTGCAGGGGAGTTGGACTCAATGACCTTTAAGGGTCCTTTTTAATTCAAATGACTCTATGAAAACATGTGCATTACTGTTCTTTGCATTCTTGACTCACTAACATAATGCAAATTCAAGAAAAGACCATCCCAAGTGTGATGTACTTCTTGCTAGCTCCTGCATAGTCAGCTATCTACAAACACATGAAGACTGTGCTTCATAGGACAGAGTAAACAAAAGCAATATGATTACTTTTACTTATTAGTGACATCATAATTACATTGGACTGGCAAGATAATCAGCCTTTCTAGGACTCACCACTCATTCTGTTAATCAGACCGTGATCAATTCATGGCAATCAGCTGAATACAGTTCCCTGGCAGTGTCTACTCAGAGCTACTTGAAGCCATTTCATGTCTATGCAATGCAAAATGTAAGGTTGGTGAATACTTTGAAATACAAAATGGCCTTTTATAATAACCCTCTCTTCCTTTGGAAGAACACAGAGAACAAACGAGAGCTGAAAGAGACTGTCCAACACCATAGATTTCTTTATAGTGCTGCAATAGCTGAAAACTAGAACTACACAGTTAAAACATCTTGCACACAATATGCCTACAATTAAATTGCTATATCCTTATTCAGAAATAAGGGCAAGATACCAGCCCTGGAAAGTACTTCTGCTCGCTGGATAAGGACTGCAAAGTTGTTGGTCCTTCAAAGACTAATGGTAACTCAGAACAGCACTGTTCGCTCTGCGGTCCACACTTCTGTGTTACAGCACAGCCATCAAATCATAGGTTCCACAATTGTTGGGGTCTGTAGAGATGGGTTGCCTCAGAAGAGCAAATCACATGAGAGCTGAATGTTTAAAATACTAGAGGACCTTACTTGAAGGGCTCTTCCCTGATTCCCCAGTTAGTTCCCTTGCTACACAGCCCTCAAAGTCAGCAAATCTACTCCCTATTCCCTGACAAATTCTGGCTCAGACCTTCATATTAGCCAGTCTCAATTCACTTTGTAACCCTAATCTCTAGCAATCAGCAAACACAGCCAGAAGGGACCTTGAGAGCCTGTCCAGGCCCCATCCTTACCCCAAGGAAGTATCGTATGTCATTTCAGACATATTTGTTTAAACTGTTCGTAAAAGCCTCCAGTGATAAAAAGATTCCACAGCTTCCCAAGGCAATCTGCTATCTCTGGTGCTGGAGCTTCCTCTTGCTGCTTAACCAGATATTTTTTTTCTTCCTAATTTAAAAACATTTTTTGTACCATTTGGTAGTGACAAAGAACCAACCATTAACCTCCACCACGCTTCTGCATAACTGAAGACTTGCCTCCTCTCAAGTCCTCTCCATATTAAACCCAGTTACTGTAACCTCTTATTTTCTGCAGGTTCCAACCTCACCTTCATGTGAGGCAAACTGCCATTGAGTACATGGCATCCAACTCTTTATTGACCATGTTGTGCCAGGAGGCAAATCCCAGCTTTGTTTTTCTCCTTACCCTGGCTCTTCTACTTCTGATTTTATTTACACTTCACATCTGAAGTGCACTTAACACATCCACCCAAGGAACCTCAGGGGAGAATACTCTTCCACTGCTGTTGTGAGTGATGCATAGGACAGCAGCACCACAAGAAGTGTGTTCTAGGCAGATTAAGCCCTCTAGTATCATCCATGCTAATTTACTGCCTCTCCCTCCAGGATATCTCAATGCTTGACCTGTTTAAGGCAGATCTTTAATCTGACATCCACAGCCTCAAAAGGTTTGCCTTGCTGTGTGATTTAACAGGTAGACCTTAAAATTTCTGCTGCAACTCTAGAGAGCAATGCTGTATTTTAAAGTGCTATATGATTTCCACATGTAAAGTCATATCTGAATACAGTGCCTAAGTGTTTCACTTCTCTGGTATTGACTAATTTCAGTGCTTAGTTTGTTATTTTGATTTTTCTGAACGTTAAATGGTAGCAGTTATTATTACTTAGTTCTGATGTCACACAGCATCTGTTCAAAGACTTTATACATTACATTTTCAAAATAATTCAGCTATGACCACAAAACTCATGTCAGAGTGCCCTCTCCTGGTAAGCCAAAATCCTGCTATCACAGCAAAGCAACCCAAGTAACTGCGGCCACCTCTATTCCAAGCCTAAAAATTGCACTGTGACACAAATACAAAGCCCGAGATAAAACATCAGGGAGTCTGTTTTGACAACTTCAGTAACGTTTCTATAGAAGTACAAGATGAACAGCATTTAATCAGTGAAGTTTCTTTCAAGTTGCTTTAGGACTTCTTGTCTCAGGAAAAGCTGATGATGTCTGTAGAGAAAAGTAAAACATGCATAAAAATGAAACTGTTCTGTTTGCTTTCCAGCTTTATACAAGCAGCCAAGTTCATGAAATATTTTATTCCATCTCAATAATGGTAAAAACAAGGTCACAGAAGAGACCATTTTCAGCAGGAAGCTCTATTTACTGAAAGGTGACACAGGTATTTCACTGGGGCTGACAGAACAGAATGAGAAATGAAAGCAACACCAACTATTTAAACAGGACCTGCAGTTATCATTTCTTATTTTTACACTGCTCAAACCAGAAGTACTGAAACAATAAGATAACAGGTCAGCTACTGAGTATTATGCAGTGTATGCACAGCACACACACAAGATTTTAAGGGCCCAGAAATGAAAAATCAGTTCTAAGTTACTCGGAATATTAATAAGGAAATAACAAGTAACAATTTAAGTGGAATAGAGAATTAGTATCTTATTTCTAGTCAAACTCACAAAAAGAACATAAGAATCTAATACTGACCTTCACTTAAGAAAATGAGAGGCAGCTGAAACCTCACTACGTGGTAATGCTATTTTGAAGAGGTATGTTCATTTCTTCAGAGTATTCTTGGCTACTGCTGTCTCTCCTATATACAGAATTTGTTATGCTCCTTTTCCTGGTTTGAGACCAAGTTCCTGTTTCTTGAGGTGTGGATACACAAATACTTTTCCTCCTCCTTCTGCAAGGACCACCAGCAACATGAACAGATTCACTGTTCTCCTTCCCTGATGCTGCAAACTGGATGAGATTTTCTTCTCGATGCTGAATATTCTCAGATTCTGTTAGGACAGATGTGCTTATTCTTCTCCTGGTTTTACAGGCAGGAGCTAGCAGAGAAGGGTTCTGCAGAATCTCATTGGTTACTTCAATCCATGCAAGTCCTTCAGTTTCTGCATCTTTCTGTAGTCTCATGCTGCGTCTCACCCGACTTGTTTCACTGCTCATACTTGACTTTCTTCTCAAGGGCTTTTTTAAGGAGTTACTTTTTAGCTGTGGAGCAGACAGAACTTCTTCAACATCAAAAGAAAACTGAAGGTCCTCTCCAGCCATTTCAAAATGAGACTTTTCAGTAGGAGGAATATTCACAGTACTGCTACTTCTTCTTTTTGGTGGTCTACCTCTCGAAGACCTTTTAGGTGGACACTCAGTTCTTTGAAGAGTGTCATGTACATCAGTGTCCTCTTGGTTTGGAAATTCTAGCTCTGACAGCCACTCTTCCTTCTTTGGGAAATCTCCCTGTAATTTCTCATGTTCTATCAAGAAATCACTTTCTGTTTTCCCTTTTAAACATGCAGTCTCTTCAGCTTGCTGGAAATATGTATTGAGAACATCATTTGTGTCTGGCACATTTGGAAACTGCAAAGAAAAAAAATTAGAGGCAAAAATAATCCATACAAAATTTGTTTCAAACAGCTGATAATTAAAACAAGCGCTCTAGATTTCCTCACTGAGTCATTCTCAAAAATAAAAGCTAAACAACTAAAAAAAAAAAAAATCCAAATTCATGGAACCCCACACGTTGGAAAGAACCTGCTCCAAAGAGGAGTGCAGTTTATGCTGCTTGAGGCCTTTTCAGCCAAGTTCAGAATGACTCCTTGCAAGGATGCAGATTCCATGATCTCTCCAGGCATCTTCTTTCAGTGTTTGACCATTAACAGCTAATTTTCTTTTTCCAATTTCCCTAAAATCTTCTTTACTTTTTTTTTAAATATAACAAAACCAAGCACAAGACTTACTTTCTAGCACTAACATTAAGTAGATCAGAAACAGACTTCAGATCACCTGAAACACTGTATTGCTGGGGCTGCCTTCTTCCACAGCACCCAGTTCCTCAGAGCTTGGATACACGTGAACAACAGGGATGATTTTCTCTCCCAGTCTTTCAGTCACTTGCTCCTGTTGAACATCATTATGAACATCCCTGGGTGTGGAAAGATCTAAAAATACAAGGAATGATACATGGTTACTTGGCTCCAGTTGTGACTGCACGATTTCTGAAGTATTACAATAAAAAGTTTCTAGTATTTTACCACATAGAAGACTACTAAATAAGCATTCCACATAAACAGCATTAAAAAAAACTCCCCAGAAAGCTACTGCACATCATGTTCCTATTTGTCAGTGTCCAGTGAAAGTATAGAATCTTTTTTTGTGGTGATCTTTTCACTGGAGCTCTGTAGGAGTTAAATTTATGCAGCTGGAGACTAATAATCTATTAGATGCTTTGGACTCTGCTTTATTTATTTCCACTTCATTTTACTCCAGAAGCCATTAAAAGTGAAAAATGCATACTGGGCTCTTTATCTGTGCACAGAACTGTTTTGTAAATAGCTATGAAATAAAAGCAAAGGAATGACTAAGGCAAAATAAGACTAAAGAACACATCACCTGGAAAATGTGCAATTGTCTTTGGTGAATTTGGAGATGAGGAAGAAGAGAAAACTTCTGGAATCTCAAGGATAGGACTCAGAAGAGGTTTCTTTGAAGCCATTTCTCTTTCCCCATATAAAGATTTCTTCACTTTTCTCTTTCTTCTTTTCCCAAAGGTTGCACGTTTTGTTTTCTGAAGAGATCAAGAGGACCACATTAGAGCACAATGCAAATACAAGGATCCTTTTGGAAAACACCACAAAGTAATTTGCTGCATTTTATGGAAAATAATTATCTCCCTACAAATTATGCCCTGCTTGTTCTGCTTTCTTCATATGAATCTAAAAACTACAATATAAAGAATTATTTCTCCAATGAGATCTGATTTTTTACTTAACCAAATTAAGAAATCAAGGAGTTTTTCAGATCAAAACTCTCTATTTCCAGTTTTATTTGCTCTCCTTTCAACACACAAAAGGCTCAAATACTTCAGAGGCCTCACACCTTTGTAACTGAGCAAGCTGAGCAAGCAAACTGAGCAAGTTCAAAGAATTATCAGCTGTGTGCAGTTGACAAGAGAACCACAAGCTGAAGTCTCAAAAGTTGTGCTCTTCACTTCTGAAGTGCCTTCTTTACCCTACAAGCATTGAAAGCCTGCCAGTCAGCCCAAACAATAAGGGGTGATAGTAAGCTAAAGAAAACAAGAGACAGACATGGTGAGGAAACTACTGGCAGCAACAGGAAACAAAAACATCCTTTAGAAAATCTGTAACATAAACATCAAAATAACCACGGAAAACATACAAGAAAGAAGACTGATTGTGTTAGATGCTGGGACAGAGAAATAAAGGCAGCATTCACCAACTGCACTGGGCTGTCACTTACTTGCTTCTTTTTGGCAGCAGAGGCAGTCACACTCTTTGGTCTTTGCAGTTCATTCTTCCTTGGATTTTTAACGTCTTTAGCATTCTTAGTGCTGGTTGTTCTTGAGATGCTGCAGTCAGTGCCCTCGGAAATGGTGCTGTGCTGTTGAAGAGTAGGAATTTTAAGTTATTGGGGTGAATTAGGTGCATGCTTGTTTTCTCAAAAAAGGAACACCATGCAACAGCCCTAAGAAGCCCTCTGTAACTACATGTCAGTGACTGAAGCCCTTGATCCCATGACAGCCTATGGATATTTCTCTTCCAACTTTGCCAACTCTTTGGAAACGTTCCTGCAACAGTTAACAGAAATAGGAAACTTAAGCATCAGATTGTAATCCAAGCTGGTTCTAATAACTGAAAATCCACTTCCTGTCAAAAATGAGATTTCCTTTGCTGCACCAAGTGGAGATATTTCCATCTACCTGGGTATCTATAATTCTCACATTTGAGGATGCAAAAGCTCTGATGTACTTCAACAGATATGCAAAAATAACCTTGTTGGAAGAAGTAGAGAAAACAAAACCCCACCACTGAAGAACCTCACCTTCCTTTTAGTAGAGGAGCGAGTCGTTTTCATGTCTGATTTGTCAGTTTCTGCTTCTACACATTAAGAAAATAAGAATATTGGTTCAGATCAACAGAAGTCAATCATATTTTGAGGAAATTATGTGCACCATTTTAACACTATGCACAGCATGTTTAGATCTTAGCCTTGAGTAAGATTTTGTGCACAAAAAGTTATCAAACATGGCAAGATTAAAAAAAAAAACTTGTTTTACAAAGTAGATCAGAACAGAACAAAATAATACTCAGTAACAAAATAATTAACACCAAGTTTTCTTTGAGACACAAAATCACAAATATCCTCCTCTATTTTCTTACAGCTTTGCTCACTATTTTAAAACCATCAGTACCACAATATCATAAATCCAGATAATAAGCCCAGTTATTTGAAGCAGTAAGCCTGATTAGATCGGCCTTTTGTGCGGAAAAACACGAGCTCAAATAACATCCAGTTAATCTAAACACTAGGCAAACTCTGGCAGCTACTGCAATGACCTTTACAGGAAAGGAAGAGCATTTAACTTCAGGCACAACACATCCCATGTCGAGCAAACAAACAAAAAAAACAACACAATCGTGTCATCTCTCAGTTTTCGGGTACAGAAAGATGTAGCATCTAATGACAAAAATACAACTCAAGGTTACCTTCTGTATTTTCAACAGGTAAGAGCTTTTCTGAAACAACAGAGCCCTCCTGTACCTCCTGAGGAGGCTCAATACATTCCTGTAAGATAAAGGAAAAAAAGGCAATACATTGAACCCTTAAAGAGCTGTGAGAAGCTGTTGGTGCAGCTGTAAAGAAAACGAAAGCTTACATCACTGCAATCGAAGTTTGGCTGAGTTAATGGCTCCTCTGTGAGCCCTGCCCTCCTGCAAGGGCTGCCACGTGCTGACCCCGAGCGGCAGACCGGCGTCGATCCTTTGCGCAATGGAGTATTTGCAGGCAAAGTTTTATCAAATATTTCTGGGCTGAGATCTTCTCCAAAAGTCACTTTTTTCTTCTTCGCCCTTCTGGGGCTGCACTGTTCAGTTCTCTCCACTGCAATAAAATACAGCGACTGCTTAGCAGGCTTAAAGCAGAGCTTTCACAGAACAGAGACTTTTCAAGGCCTTTTTACAGGTCTTAATATTCCCTTGAATAATCACCACCAAACAGCAAAATATCGCCCTTAGACATCAATTCTACAGGAACTTTTAGTTTAGCATTACTATAATATCAAAAAATGAGGAAAAAAGAAAACAGAAGTCTAGAAAACACCAGCTATCTCTCAAGTTGTATCTGGTAACTGTAAAATCTCATGACTAACAGGATTTTTTGCAATATTGGTATCAATATCACTATTTTTTATATTAAATATTTTCTGAAGTGTATTTTTTTTCTCTTGGTAACTTCATTTTCCACTTCACACCATACGTTACCATTTATGAGCTACTTCAGTGGTGGTTAATCCATAATACCCTTCAGATCTTGCAAATCTTCCAATTTACAGAACAACAACGGAAGAAAAAAGAAAAAAAAACCTGAATCAAACCTGTTTGCAGCGCCTCACAGATGTGATCAGAGAGTGTAAAAGATTCACCTCCTCCTCTGTGAGCAGCATTGTTTGAACATTCCTATCAAATGTGATAAGAGAATCTATTAAGTACCATTTAAGGACTGTCCTTTCTCATATCAAAAGCGACAATAACTCCCTCTGAAGGCAAACTTTGTAATCAGCACAACTCTAACAAACCTATTTGTTGTTCTGAGTAAAACTTAAAGCATCAAAACGGATCTTCTCATAAGAAGAAAGCTTCAAACCGACCACGATACAAACAGAGAACCACTGATAACCATTTCCAGTGCATACAGATAGTCAGGACGCATCTTAAAACACAAATCAATCCCACTGCGATGTGATTTAATTAACCAACCTTCACACAGTCCATCAGTTGCTTCACTGGTGTTTTCTTCAGCACAGACCGCAGCTGGGAGCCGCTCGCTGCGGATTCCGTTAACGAAGCAGCCCTCGTTTGGAGCGGCGTGACAGGCGGCTCGCTTCCATCATATATCCCCACAGCCAGTTCTTCTGCAAAATTAACCTTTTTTCTGCTCTGATCTGGTATGACATTACTTCTGATTTCTTTACTGATACGGTCAGGACTGAAATCTTTAAAGCAAGTATATAAGAAAATTAAAGACTGAAGTAAAACTGAGAAGCCTTCAGCATTAGCTCTATGAAAAGCAGTGTACACCCTTCCACAGTGGCTGTCAACTACATTCAGTGTCTCAAGAAAAATCCATTCTCTGAATTTTTGCTGCTGTTGTACCATATTTACATTCACATTTTGAGCAATTTATGAAATAAAAACGTGAAAATTGAGCATTACATGAAGATTTCTGGGGAGGATTTCTCTGCCTTGGAGTCTCTCACTCCCCTCTGCTTCACAAACACAAATTGCTTAACTGTATTTTTCCTTAAGAACGGCCCAAACAACAAAATTAAGGGATGAATGGACTGCAATATGAAGTATTTTTTTTCCCTGTCATTATATGCTCCGTTAGCTTTTATCTCAAACTTATTTCAGGTTTCTGCTGCATTAAAAATTGTAGCCAAGATGATGAGCATGGAGTGCTTGTCAAACATTTCTTTAGATACATTCTAATTGTTTTTCTTTCTTTAATAAGAATATAACAAGATAGTAATAGTGATGAATCCTCTTACCACGGCTTGTTTCTAAGATATCTCTAATTAGAACAGCCTCCGAATACTTGATAGGACTGCCTTGCTTATAAGTCAGTTCCTAGAGAAGTTGCAAGAACAGAAAGATGATACAAATAAGCACATATATGGTAAGGCAGAGGTCAAACTGATCTGCTGAGTTTCGTGAAGCTCTTCACAAAACTGACATTTCTGACATCTGTGTTTGCCAAATGTGTGAATTCAACGTGCCACACAGTGACACAGCTGTGGACTCACAAGGAATTTACACATATTTAAATTTTATTAATAGAATAACATGAGCCTTCTTTGTAATTATCAGAATAACCTTGCTGCTCACAGCATTCCCACCATCCATAACACAGCATCTAACCAGATTCTGCTTCCCTCCACAAGGCAAATTCTTCCAAGGGAGATTTGCTGTGCAGTTTACTTTCTTTGTCCACACTTGGATAAATACCTTTGAAAGAGCAGCCGGCTCAGTGACATCGGGCTGTAAAGACAAGATGGTGCATAACCTCCTACCAGACTTATTGCTATTGCTCAAGTTTTCTTCTAAATTTTCTTTGAAATCAGCTCCGTTGCAGTCAGACATGAAAGCTTCACTCTTCTGATCCAGACTGTGTTCTTTTGTGACAGGTGCTTTGTTCTGAGCTACTGTGATTAAAAATAAACCACAATTTCAGATTATGCTGTTAATGCTATTTTTGTGTTTCTTCACACACGCACAAAGGATTAAAGAAGGTATTTTTTGAATTAGTAAAAAATAAAAATAAAAATAAACCCATGAAATTTTTACTTCTGCTTTGAAAATAACATTAGCAAATCTTCAAAAAATAGAAAAAGTTTTATAAATGTTATCAAGACCAGCATAGAATCACAGCAGTACAGCCTTCTCACAGTTGCCACAGCACTGCCCTGACTTGCTTTTGCAATATGTACTTTTTAAATTAGGAAATAAGGAAATTCACAGTAATGGAACCCAATTTCTAAATGCACCTAAAAGCTGTTGAACAGAAGATTTCACATCACATTGAAGACAGGTAAGAGTTACAATCAAGAAAACCTCAAGCCAAGCAAAAACTCCCAAACCATCATCAGCTCTCACAAAAGAAAACATTTTCAGTGTCGTTTCATATTTATTGGCTGAAAGGAAGCCCTAACATTTAAATCAATGAACTTACAGCAGCCATCTTCCCGAAGAGCAGCAGATACTTGTGAGAGTCCAGAGAAACCCGTCTTCCCTTCAGCCTCTTGAACTGACTCAAAAGTTCTTTGGAAGATATCCATTTTGCTCCTCAGTGACCTGGCAAACTGACAAGGACTCGCCTGCTAAAAGAAAAATCAATGTCAGCAGACACTTTTTCCAAGATGACATGCAATTTTTTCAGTTCTTATTCATACCTTTGACATAAAGCACACTCAGGGAAGAAGCAAGTATTTTATCTCAGTGCTGCTTTACTCATATGGTCAAAAAAGGAACAGCATCAAGAAATTTGTTCTTCTCTTTTCTAATCTGTCCCCTAAGGCCATTTCCAGAATTTATTTACTGTGAGTCTGTATTGGTTTGAATTAAAAACAAGTCTGACTTCAAATTAAACAAAAAAAGAAAAAAGAAACATCACTGATGTTAGTATTTACTTAAATCTGAACCATCCAAGTTTAATTTGCCAGATATCTAAGTGCGGTGAATGCAGATAAATGAAGGTTATGGTAAGTGAAAATAGACAAAAAAGATTCCAGACTCTACACAAACAAAACCAGCATCAAATTTCTATTTTAAAATAAGGTGTCCAAGGAAAATGAACAAAATAAGGCCACAGTTATTTCTTCTACTGATCCCTTCCTTGGATTTTATTTTCTTTCTGCCAGCAGGTGTTAAATTGGAAGACTTGCATATTGATCCCTAGGGGAATTAAAATGATGCATTAGACACTTGAGAACGACCCTCACCTGTGCAAAATCTTCTTTTTGCCTGTTGCTTTTCTGCTGGGCAAGATATTGAATGAGGGTATTGTTTTCTGGAGACCCTCGGGCTCCAATGGCTGATCTTCGTCTCAGCTTTAGTGCAGCTGGAGACTTAGCTGAAACGGAGACAGGAGGGAAAAAATACAGTGAAGATGCACAGCAGAACATTGTTTTAATGTTGGGTTTTTTTTTAAAGAGTGTTTTATGTTTATTTATGGAAACAACCTTATTTAGCTGCCTGGCTCAGAAAACTGTTAGAGAATCACAGAATCACCAAGGGTGGAAAAGACTGACAAGATCATCCAGTCAAGCACTTCTCTTTCATGTTGTTCTTCAATCAAGTCTCTGAAAACAGATTCTAAAACTACATACAACAGAAAAATAAGACCTGGGCCTCTGTTTTTCCAGGTAAGAAAATAAGAAAGAATAAAAAGCAACTATACCGTATACCAATAGAGAAACTGAAGTGTTTTTTTGGTTTTTCAATTGCAAATTTAGAAACACAAACAATACTTGCAGGGCTCACCTGACTACTCCCATATTAAACTCACTGACAGCTGATCACCAGAACAGAAGAAAAGTAAAACAGAATTAGAGTCCTACCCTTGGACTTACTCTAACTCAGCTGGTCACCATGAACTTGACTGAACTCGGAAGCTTTTGATAAGGGATTGGACTGGATGGTGCTCAGAGAACAGCAGACAGCACTGATCACTCCAGCCTTGCCTTACCTGTAGATCCATTAACAAAGCTTTCTGGAGTAATCCCAAAATCAGCAGTTGTTACAGTTGCAAAATCAACACTTATCCTCCTCTGTTTCTCCGATAATCCACGGTAGGATTTTTCTTCTGCTTTGACTCTTGCAGGCGTCGAGTAGCACTCATCTCCCAGAGGCACGGGTCTACCTGAAACATTCTCCTTGCTGCTCAGTGGCCGGGCAGCTTCACCAACCACAGCCCTTTTTGGAGTATCAGAGGGGCATTCTGTGCCCTGATGGCTCTCAGCATCCCCTGCATCGAGGTGCGATCCCTGCTCTCTCCCCTTGCTTACATTCTCTTTCTCAGATGCCATTTAGGCTTTGGGCTCAGTCACTCTGCAAAGCTTCCACTCTTCTGACTGGGATCTCTTCGTTCACTGCAGGATTTCTGCTCTCATTGCTGTCAGCTTCCAGCGCAGCATCTATCACCTTTGACCACAACGAGTCTTAAGCCTAAAAAACCGCCGACTTGCTCTTTGTTCTCCTACAAAGGCAGCTCCCTGTCGAAAAGGACAAGAAGTTTTAAGCTGTTTGATAAGGAAAAGAGTCCTCTGACGATGTGAAATGACTGCAGAGCCAGGAATTCCCCGACGGGGGAACAGGGAAAGCCTTCAGCCCAGAGCACACAGAAACGGCCAAGGAAACAGGGCCGTGCCTTTACTTCAAACGTATAAATCCTGCGTTTAAACACGCGTTTTAAACGCAATCACATCGCAATTTACAACAAGTACGAGCAGTTTAAAGGGGAGGGGAGGCTGTTTAGGACGCTCACATATTTCGCATTCGGTTTCTCAGATTTTAAAGCTCAGAGAAACGGGCCGGAAGCTTTCGTTTCCACAGCAGCCCACGCGGCCACGCGTTCTGTTCCACGGGCGGACCAGGCAGCGCAGGGCGGAGCAGCCACACGGGGCATTTTATTCCCTCACCCCCTCAGAGCTTCCCGCTCCCCTCACCACAGCCCCGCTCCCCTCAGCTGCCCTCCGCCCCTTAAGCCGCTCGCGCCTCTCACGTTCAAAGCGCGGCGGCTCACTGACCGTTACTCTCGCGCCGCGGTGCCATTTTGAAAGCAACGGTCGGTGCCGCGAGCCGCGTCCGCGTGACAGCGCGAACCAATCGCGGGCGGCGCTCGGCTTCAAGGACCCAACTCCTCCTTTGATTGGCTGTTGGCAGTGCCGTCTCCGCCCTCCAACCCGCCTACCCATCATTTCCCCGCTCTGCCGGTGGGACGAGTTTCTCATTGGCCGGCGGCTCGGCTGTGATTGGTCTCCGTTCCCGTCGCTTGGGGAACGCTGCCTTCCGGGTTCGGCGGCAGGAGGAGCGGGGCGCCGCCGGCGCAGCATGAGGCGGGTCACGCTGTTCGTTAACGGCAGTCCCCGGAACGGGAAGGTGAGGGGCGGGGGTTGCGGGCTGCGGGTGGGCTTCGGGGAGCTGCGCGTGGATTTCTGAGGCGTTCTGCTTTTCTCTGCTCTGTTTGGAGCCGGAAGCCTGGCTGCTGCGGCCGCGACTGGGGCGCTGGAGGCTGGGGTTGGGGCCGGGCCGGGGCTCAGGCCGTGTGCGGGGCCACGAGGGAGAGCCCCGAGCTTCTGGCTGCGGCTCTCTGCAGCTCAGCTCCTCTTCAGTGGTGCTGTGCTGATGGAGCCGTGCCCTGAGCAGGTCAGGGATGTGCTGCGGCCTTCCCGTGCTGTGCTTTCTGTTGGACAGCTGGTAAATAATCCTCCTTCCGCTCTGCTCAGAGCTGTGGGGCGGCGTCTGTAGTGAAAGCAATGGGTTTTAAGGCCCAACGTTGTTCTGGGATGACAGCAGCCCCAGTTTGGCTTCCTTCTCTTTGCAGGTGGTGGCTGTGTATGGCACGCTGTCGGATTTGCTGTCTGTGGCGAGCAATAAGCTGGGAATCAAAGCAACCAGTGTTTACAATGGGAAAGGTGGTCTCATCGATGATATTGCTTTGATTAGGTAAGATTGATCCTGTAAATGCTGAATCATGGATGGGAGATGCTCATGTCTAGCTTGAGAAGACTCCAAGGAGACCTCATGGTGGCCTTTCAGTACTGGAAGGGAGTTTACAAGCAAGAAGGGGAGTGACCTCTTACATGCTGTAATAGAACAGAGGGGAACAGCTTTAAACTAAAAGATGAGATCTAGGTTGGGTGTTAGAAGAAGCTGCTTACTCAGAGGGTGGTGAGGCTCTGGCAGTGCTGCCCACAGAAGCTGTGGATGCCCCATCCCTGCAGTTGTTGGGAGGGCAGGGAGGGGCCTGGACAGCCTGATCTGGGGCAGGGGGATTGGAGCTCCATGGTCTTTAAAGTCCCTTCCTAAGCCGTTCTGTGAATAACAACTGCTTTTCATAAAACCAGATCTTTTCCAGCCTGTATACTCAGTGGAATACTCACCTCAAGGAAAAATAATGCTGCCTACAGAACATCATATTTTGATGAATCTGAATTTGATGCAAGCTGCATTGTGTGCTTTTTAATGTCCCTCTGAGTAGATTCACAAATGCCAGGAAGTCCCAATAGTCTGTTCGGCTCTCGGATGAGACTTTCTGAAAAGGAGACAAACTGGCATGGCTTTGGCTTCATGTAACATTAACCCCTCAGAGTGGGAAGAAAAGGAACTATCTCATAAAACTAAAGCAGAAGGGATCCCTACCTGGCTGATACGGGTCTCTATCAGTAGCATCTCTAGTGCAGCTGGTAGAATTGCAGTCATCTGCAACCTGCAAAGTTAAGAGAAGGATCAGGTTCTTAATTCTAACGAATGGTATCCGATTGTCATGTACCTGAAACTGATCAGGAGGGGATCCCAATGTCGCTTCAATGAACAAAAAGCTGATTAATCTTTTTTTTGTTTCTCTTCCCCCTGCCCTGTCCCCTTCCAGAGATGATGATGTTCTGTTTGTCTGTGAAGGGGAACCGTTCATTGGTAAGCCTCTAATTCTTCAGCCTTCTGTTTACATAGGCAGATAGTGACAGGATAGGGGAAAGGGATTTAAACTAAAAGAGAGAAAAATTAGTTTAGATGTTAGGAGGAAATTCTCTACTCGGAGGGCAGTGAGGCTCTGGCACTGCTGCCCAGGGGAGCTGGAGGTGCCCCAAGCAAGGCTGGATGGGACCCTGGGTACCCTGATCAGATGATGACAGTGGCAGGGGATGGGTGGGCTTTGAGGTCCCTCCAACCCAAGCCACTCTATGATTCTATGCTTTCCTTTAGTGTAAGTTTAAACTTTAATTTTCTAGTGTTTTCAGAAACCTAGTTACCATATGGAGGATTTGGAAACGTTCACAATTCTCACATCTGCGTTCTTATCACCTGTGTAGATCCTCAGACCGATGCAAGACCTCATGAAGAGCTAACAGGGGCGCACACAGACTGGTTAACACTTAATGTTGGAGGTCGATACTTCACCACCACACGGTAAAAATGGGGCTAGTTGAGCTGGAATTAACTTCAGTAAGGTTGCTGTAGTAGTTGGTGTGTGTTCAGGTAGTGAGACTTTGGATGCTCTTGAGAAAGAACAACAAAAGTCATTTGCTATGGAGTAGGAGACCTTCTGCAGCTTATAATAGGCATTTGTTGCCACCATTCTGAAATGAATGCTTAAACGGTTCACATGTGCTAACAGTGGTGAAAAGCCTGAAGAGGCCTGCATTTATCCCTGGAACATTTCAGCTAACGAAGTGCTTTGTATTTAAAATACCTTTGATACGCCTTAGATCAGAAGTGTGTTTTGTTTTCTCTTCTGAAATTAAATCAGTACAGAGTTGGAATGCATATCACACAGCACTGATTACCTTCTAGGTGCCAAGGAAATGCATTCCCTCCAGCAAATGGGTCTTGTAGCAAAACTTTCCATTTGAAAAATAAAATTGCACTGCCTTTATTTTCTAGGAGTACTTTGGTTAATAAAGAACCTGACAGTATGTTGGCCCACATGTTTAAAGATAAAGGTTAGTATCTCGAAATAAAACTCGCCCTTCAAGCTAACGAGTAGCTGAACAGGTAAAAGGCACTATTAAGTTAACAGTTATTGCTGTGTTAAAGTATTAAAAGTATGTTAAAGCATCAAAGCACAACATACGATCATCTCATGAATTGAAAATAGAACTCCCACCCAGAGTTGATACTTCAGAGTCTTTTTTTTTTCCTAGTTTAGACTTTCCTGACTGTTGCGTTTCACTCGGTTTTGTGAACACCAAATGAGATGTGTTTACCAGTCTTAATGCTGCTTCTGCAAGGGTTCTTAGGCACATTGTGAAATGTGTTTTAGCTATTTATAGCAGGAAGGGGTTGGATGTAAGGGGGGTTTTCCCCTCCACTCCTATTTTCCTTCCTTCTCTCTAAGAAATGCCCTTTCATGTGGGAGGCTTCAATCCTGTAACCCCTTGGTGGTAACAATCTGAAACTTGAAGCAAATGCTTTCAGATTTAATTATGTGTATTTTGTGGCAACAGATGCTTGGGGAAATAAGCAAGATCACAGAGGAGCATTCCTAATTGACCGCAGCCCAGAGTATTTTGAGCCTATTTTGAACTACTTGCGTCACGGGCAGCTCATTGTAAACGATGGCATCAATCTGCTCGGTAGGTGTTACCTATACGACGTCTCCTACATTAATATTCTTTAAAGGTCTAACTTTGTCCTGAGGTAAATGTGATAAAATCACTGGGGTTTCCGTCAGCTTATCTAAATGTTTGGTGTTTTACTGTGGAGAATTTATTCTCAAACGGTGCCCTGGACTTGGTATCTTAATACCTGTATTTGAGATTCATTTTTTCTCCTTGACTGGAAGCTCGCTTTTCCTCTGTCCCATTGCAGTGTAATACGATGTGCATGGCTGACAGTTCTATTAGCTCATGCATTTGTTAGGCATTTCCTAAGGTTCAGCAGGTGCTCTGTTCATCTGTTGGTTACTGTAGCTAAAAGAGAGTTATGACAAACAGGGGAAGTCAGTTGAATTAGCAGTCTTCTGACAGCAAGGTTGGATTAACCTGAAGCTTATGTTCTTGGCATGGCTGTGCATTGCCTTTTCCAACAAGGGAAGAGTGGTATCTCATTTAAAGGCTCTGTGTAAATAACAAATAACTGCTTTGTTTTGTTAGGTGTTTTGGAAGAAGCCAGGTTTTTTGGTATCGATTCATTAATTGAACATCTAGAAATAGCTATTAAGGTAACTTGCTTGCTTTTATACATGGATGTGCATGTCCTGCTCTTCCAGGCAATACATAATTTAGTCCTATCCGTATTAGCTTCTAAACAACTCTCTCAACAGAACTCGCAGCCAGCAGAGGACCACTCTCCTATATCTCGAAAAGAGTTTGTGCGATTCCTGCTGGCAACCCCAACCAAGTCTGAGCTGCGATGCCAGGTGTGGAAATGCAAAGTTTGCCTCGATCTGTTGTGTTGGTGTCAGGTGCTGGGATGCCCTGCAGCATCTTGTGATGATGTGAAATTCAAGCGTGTGCTTCCCCACCCCTGCCTTCCTCTTTTTAACTGAGTTTTGATTCCAAGTAGCAGAGTAACTTTAGTATGAAATTTGAGTGCAGTGTTTGGGCTGCTTTACTTCAGATCAGTTTGTTAAGTTGTTCTATTTAAATGTAGGATGCACTCTTAATAACTAAGTCAGTGCTTTACAGCTTTGTATTAGCTTTAATCTTATGTAATAGCATAGATGCTCTTGTTGCGTATGCATGTATCTTTGCATGTGAGAAATGATGCTCTGAACTGTTCTGTATTCAGAGCTGAGCCTTACCTTCTGTAACTTTTGGGGTTGGTTTTGGTTTTAGGGTCTCAATTTCAGTGGAGCAGATCTTTCACGACTAGATCTTCGGTACATCAACTTCAAGATGGCTAACCTAAGCCGCTGCAACCTCGCACATGCCAACTTATGTTGTGCAAATCTTGAAAGAGCTGACCTCTCTGGTTCAGTGCTTGATGTAAGAATTGTGCTGTGGAAGGTTTGGGCTGTCCTGTTATCTTAAGAGGAATTAGGATAAGTTGGGGAGAGGGGAGGAGAAGGAGGGTGTGGAACAGCAGGTCATTCCAACCTGTTGTCCCAATGAACTAACGCCAAGTTCTTACACTGCCTTGAAACAGTATGGCTGTTGTGCTTTAGTAGATTCACTTCCTAAACATAAATGAAGGCTACAGTCTGACTACTTCTGGCGTTGTTCAGTTCTGCACTTGCATGAATTTCACTGATGCATTTATCTCTATCAGTGTGCGAACCTCCAGGGGGTGAAGATGTTGTGTTCCAATGCAGAAGGAGCATCTCTAAAAGGGTGCAATTTTGAAGACCCATCAGGCATTAAAGCTAACTTGGAAGGTAAGAGGTTTTTGTGTGTTAAGTATTTCTTGCAAACTGAGTTGCATGTGTTTTAAGATCCATATGTTATGTACAAGATTGAGCCGTGGTTTGCACAATTCATCTTTACATTAGAAGAGCCATATATGTACATAAGACTGAGTGCAACTGCAGAATCATTACATGTAGATACCAATTTACATGGCACTGAAAAAGCATTTCTCTGGAATCCCGTGTTTCTAACTGTTCTTCCTTTGTAAAAGTACTTTTGTGTTCCAGGTGCTAACCTGAAAGGTGTTGACATGGAAGGCAGTCAAATGACAGGAATTAATCTCAGAGTTGCAACACTGAAAAATGCCAAACTAAAGAACTGTAATCTTAGAGGAGCAACTTTAGCAGGAACTGATTTGGAAGTGAGTTACAATTCCTTTTATAAGCTAAATGGTCAACTGATAGAATTCTGGGGATTGCTGGCATTTGGCAAAACCAAATCCAGTTGTTACTGTGAAAAGCAATCACTGCCTTACTGTAGTTTTAGTTGTATCTTGTGACCAAGTAAGGAGATTGAAGTTACAGAAGCATATGTGTCTTCTGCATAAATGCATTAAAAGTTTTGAACCCCGAGTTCTGTGTGCATTCAACTAATACTCGATCTCTTTTACCCTTCAGAACTGTGATCTTTCAGGTTGTGATCTACAAGAAGCTAATTTGAGGGGATCTAACGTGAAAGGAGCTATTTTTGAAGAGATGCTGACACCTTTGCACATGTCTCAGAGCGTCAGATAAGGAAGAGAACATGCTAAAGACAAAGGAGTCAAAACATGGTGACTTTCTTCATGTCCTCCCCTCATTAAGTTAGAAGCATTGGTTATTAGACAACTTATATTTGCAGTAGTGCCTAAGTAAACTATTTTGATTGCTTTTTGGGGAGGGAGCTTTAACTGAAAAGGTAGAAATAGATAAATGCTGTTTCTACCTCTGAAAACAGAGTGAGGAAGTGGACTGGTTCTAGGATCAGCATGTGTGGCTTTTTGTTGACAAGCATTGCCTCACTTTGGAATTCATTTTAATTTATAAAGCACAATATATGCAATTCTATTTATTAAATCTGTAGCTGCAATATGAATAGAAGATGTTTTTCATGTATAGTAGCATCAAAGTTCAGGTTTACAGTTAGACTAACTGTAAATACACTAGTTTCTTCATTCATGCACAGTACATTAAGTGGAATGTGGTTTAGGTAATGTCCACACGATGTTTTCAGGTACTACGTTGAAAACAGTAGTTAACTGTCATCATAGGTAATATATTGCCTTGTAGTAGTTAGGATTCAGGTATAGAACAGCTTTATTATCTTCTAAACGTGCTGTGGAAGCTGCTTCCACTGAAGGGATCTGCATACACAGCAGATCTGGTTATAACAAAACCATCCTTGTTTAAAACTGGGATTGCATATTTAATCTTTTCCAAATTAGTACACGATTGCACTATCAACTACAGCTGCTAAGGAAACATTCTCTTGCTTTCAAATGTCCTGTCCATTCCCAACCTGGAGTACCTGTACATTGTCTTTGTTCTTGGTGGGGGATTAAATGGACATAGGAGAATCCAATCCACTGTCACCAGAGATGAGCGCTGCAGCCATAGCACCCACTCCTTTCTCCCCTGCCATGCCTCCAGTATATATGAGTAAATGGCACTTGTTTCCCTTCCATGTACTATGCAAATACTGTTGTACACTGCATCCTTGCCCACATGGGCGAAATCCTTTCCCCAGCCAGATGTCAGTATACCACTTTGGGCCTGCTTAAAAGTGGCTGTGAAAGCCTCTTTGGATGGGTGGAGTGCCCTTTCCACAGCTGCTTTACATGTGAGTCAAATATGGAATTACGTGACTTCTGGAGTGCAGAAAGTCTCACAGCACTTCTTTAGGTGATGATGCACTTCATCTCATAAGCTGTTTCCACTGCAGTATCAAGCTGAGTTCTCATCTAATGTTTATTTTGTACACAATCAAAAAGCACATAACCTAGACCAAAAAAGGTGCATCAAGAACTCTTACCTCAGACGCTTCTTTAAAGTACCCCAAAGTTGAAACTAACATTGAATCTATGAAAATAGAACTGTTACTGAAGTCCAGAACAGATGTATCCTAACACAGAACACGATCTGTTAGCAGTGATTTGAGTCCCAGTTACTTTGCGTTGTCTCTTACATGCAGTGCAGAATTTCCCATCCTCTGAAGTTGTATTTGTTGTCTCAGTGGTTGCTATGAAAATGCTGCTTTGCCATCAGTCTAGAAAGATTAGTTTAGGAACAGTTTATGATGTGTTTGGGGAAGTGGGGGATTCTTATCAAGTTGGGTTTGATGATACTCAGGCATATCATGTGAACTTCCAGGACTCAAAATCCTACAGCCCTGTGGTTCCGAATTGGGATTTCTTTTCTGGATTCCCTGGCCTCTTTAATTTGGCTCTAGGATAACACCCCATCCTTGGTCAAAAACATCCATAGGGAAATGCTTTGTGATTTTTGGAGTCCTGTCTCCCACCTCATCACTTTCACTGATTGATGTGTTGCAGAAAGAAGAAGATTCCTAGGGCTAGAGAAACAAATGAATTATTTTTCTTTATCATATTTTGTAGCTAGAAGTAAAATATTGTATGGGAAAATATATTTTCATAATCACTGTGTATAAAATATATTTGAACTTTCACTGAAGTACTGTGTTTTAAATAATCACTGCATGGGGCATCATTCATTTGCAGATGAATTTAAGGTACCTCTTTTGCTATGACAGAGCTGTACGAACAGCCTCAAGTGGCATATTCAGAACATGCAGGTTCCAGCCTAATTCAAATTGCATTAATAAAAATGGGAAATACACAGGTGTCTTTGTCTTACTTAATTTTACTTAGAAGGACAAGAAGTTAGAGAAGACGGAGAGCTGACGTGCAAAACCCAGCTCTACTCTTTGATTTCTTCTGACTGAAGCTCTCCCAGACCTTGGATCAGCCTTCCACGTGGGCTCCACCTCTGCCACAATCAGAGTCCTTTGTTGGTTTCCTTTACGTGGGGCTGTGGAAATATTTGTGGGCAACCAGAACCAGCTCTAGTCTTCTCCCCAACCTCCCACCTCCTTTATGTAACTTGGGCCCAGAGTTGAACATGAGATGGGAACAGTTTGCTCACCACTGCACTTCCTTCTGCTGTGCTGCAGGAGCAGCTCTAAGGAGCCCCACTGAGGAGCACAGCTGCTGGCAGCCAGCGAGGGCAGGTTGGCAGACTTGGCTTCAGATGGTGGGTGAATAAGAGGTGCAATTACCTGGCTAAGCAGGCCCCTTCCCTTCTTTAAATGCCATCTTTCAGGATGAGCAAAATCTTCCATTTCCTTTGTAATGTTAATTTCTGCTAGGAAGAGCAGGGAAGGAAGCAGTCATAAAACAGAAAATCTCCCTTCTCAAGTGATCTGCCTACGCTAAGGTAACCTTTCTCCCACTGAAACCAGCTATTTTCACAGCTTGATCAGTTTATCAGCTGAACTGCTGCTGGCTCCTCTTGCTGTGAGTAGGAGCATTACAGCAGGAAGAATTGCTCTTTGCTGCAGTCACTAAATCCTCCTTCAACTATTTACTTATTAAATTACATTTAATCCATTAATTTCAAAGAGGTCACAGGGGCAGGAAGAGAGGATGTTTAAACACCACTAAACATGATACACCCAATTGCACATAAACCAGTGCAGAGCAAGTCGGAACAGTGGCCAGGGGGATAAAAAAAACAGGTTTCTGCCATCAAAATTATTGAATTTGACTTCTGAATGCAGATGGCGACCACGACCTCTTCAAAAGCTGCAGTGCATGAAGTCTCAACAAAAAGCTCCATAAGCGTTAATGCCTAACTTCACACACCCATATATGTGCGCATCTGTATATACACATATATCCATATGAACAGGACTCTCCATTACATGTATACAGAGGGTCCTATTCAAGTGAGAGAGCCCCTTCCTCAGCACTCACAACCTCATCATTGGGTCTATTTGATCCATTTAGTACTGCTTTGCATTTTGTAGAGCACAGAACACGAAGGCATTTTTATTTAAGCATTAAGGACTTGCAGAAGAGCATGCAAAATGCCACGTGCTGGTGCAACCTCTTGTTTATGCACTGAAGGTCTGTTTCCTTCTGATATAGACAGAATAAACCGAATTCCTCATCCATTTCAACTCCTGTAAGGAACTCTTCAGAAAATCAAACCCACAGAAGAGCTTTTGCTTATTGCTAAAAAACCAGAAGCCACTGAAAGACCGTCTATTTATTTTCCATGGGGCAACAGCAGCCAGCTAGGTTTGAACATGAGGTTTACGGCCTCTTAAAAGGAAAGCTGTAACTTTCATGGCTCTAAGAGAAAGCAGCTGTAGGTAACAGCTACACCCAGCTGCTCCAATTATGTGCTTTACTTCTTTAGTACACGACAGCAACTTTAAGAACAAAATTGCAGCCCATAGGATAGAATGAGGCAGCGTTACCTGCTGTGAAGGGTTTGGTGGTGGGGTGGCTGGATATAAAGGGAGACAAGAAGCCAACTCACGGCACATTTTCCAGCAGGGAAGCGTTGGAGCAGTTCTGCAGCCTCTCTCTGCAAGCAGGTAATGTACTTGAACAGCCATGTCCATTTCAACTTTTCAGTCCTTACAGATGCTTGCACTGGAAGAAACTTGCATTAGAAGGCACTGCAAAGAGCAGTTCTTAGAACAGAAACTGGCTACACCAAACCCGTCTGTCAAATATCAACAGGGATTTTCACTGAACCTTCGAGGTCCAGGGGTTCCTAAAGCTCTGAAAGGGCGCTCAAAAATCCCAATTTAGATCTCTATCCAAATGTCTCGGATGTCAAATCTCTTTGTGATGAGCTGATCCACGCTCTGAGGGGCTCAGAACCCAGCTGTGACCCACGTGTAGGCACAGTGCCACCGGGGTGATTCTGTAAGATAAAAATTGAGCTGTGATGACGCAGGATCAGAAATACGCTTTGTTCTCTCATCGCAGAATGGAGAAGTCCAGGAAGATCTTGGCTGGTGTCCTCCTGTTTACCACGTCTGTGGCAATCTGCTTGGCTCAACACTGGTCTTACGGCCTGCAACCGGGAGGAAAAAGGAATGCCGAAAATCTGGTGGAATCATTTCGAGAGGTAAGTTCAGGACTGTAAAACAGCTCTTGCTTTTGCTCCGATCCCTTATCTGTACTAGATGCAAGCAAAAAGCCTCATGGCACTACCAGAGGTGACAGACTATACAGGAGCCTCTCTCTCAGCACACTGGTGTGCATTATACAACACACGTGTAGACTTTGTGTCAAGTAGGAACTGGGAAGCAGACCGTGCTGTGGTGGTACAGCGACAGAGAGCCTTGCACACAGCAGTGCTTCTGTGACAGACGGAAAGCTTCGTCAGTTTGCTCTAAAGGAGGGATGGAAGCCTGATTCCAGGTCAAACCTGACTTCACCGCCCCTTGTTTGAGCTGCCCTTCTGATCAGCTGCTTTGTGACAACATCCATCCATCTCCATGAGAATGTGGCAATGGCAGCTGGTGCAGGATTCGATGGCAAGTGCTTCACTGAAGGACTCAAACCACAGAGCAGATGGGAAAGGTTCTGTCCACCAATGGCTTTTCTGATGCTTTCTAATATTTCACATGTACTCCCTTGTAACTACAATTCCAACATTCTACAGCTGTTATAACAAGTGTAACATGTAGGAAAGAGGTAAATGCAACTGTGCAGTAGAAACTTTGCCTTTAACCTGGGGAGATTTGCCTTCGGAGAAAAATCTGTTTTCATGAAGGCTGTGTTTATTCCCCATTCAGATTGCAAATGAAATGGAAAATCTTGGGGAAGCACAGAAGGCTGAATGCCCTGGATCATACCAGCATCCCAGGCTGAGCAATCTGAAGGAAACCGTGGTAAGTAGCGTGGTTTTTCTCTAATTGCTATGGGAAAATCTCAGACCAGTCAAGGCTGGCAAAGCATGGGGTGGAGGGGTGCGAGCGGTGGGGTAGAAGAGGCAGGAAAGCTTAGTTCACATGTGGCAACTCCAGCTTTGCATCACTCTCAGTATGTCCAAGTTATGGCGCTAGAATATGACCACATTAATCTTGATGCTCCTGCTGTAACTATGTCGTTACTTACTGAATTAAAACCAAAATAAAGTCAAGCACGTACTTCCTTCATACAAATGTAGGCAGCATTCGCAGATGCTTAACTTCAAAGGCACGCTTTGCCAGCTGAAGGATTGAGCCATATGGAAGTGCTGCTCCCAAGGTCCCCGGACTGGGAAATGTATTTTCCATTAGATGCTCTAATGCAGTGACAGCAGAGACTTCACATACACATGATCTGCCACAGAAATAACACTCTCAAGCAGAAGAGTGCTCTTCAAACAATACAGCAGCACCTTGACCTGCCCAGATGGTCCTCACTTTCTGGGAAATATCTCCGAGTTGTCCTAAAGTTGCAACTCTCCATCTACAATTAATATTTGAAGCCCAAACAAAAAAATTTCAATTACATAACTCTCGCCTCTGAATACATGCTCAAGCACACGTCTGGCATACCTTGTTCCTGTGGTATAGACTGAAATGTGTGGCTTTCTTACTTCTAGCTGCTTAATGATGCTGAAAACAAATTAAAGCTTTTCCAGATGTAGGTTTTCCAATGTTAACACACTGCTGAAGTTGACACAGGAGCATTATGCAATGAGAGGGAAGGTGTCAGGAAACGAACCAGCCCATGGAAACAGCTTTGCAGGTTGCCTTCATCACTTCCTGGAGCTGCCAGTAGTGAGGACAGAAATACAATGAGCTGAGATACAAAAGGGAAAGAATAATATACTGAGAACTCCTACCCAAAACACCTTGGGTTCTCAGTTCCAAGGGAACAACATAAATAGATGCACAAATAGGAGACCAGGTCGAGCAGGATGTGACACAGGAGTTCTGTTTCCATTCAAAAAGAACTAATGTATACAGAGATGGGAACGGGACAACTGTCACACCCTGTAACACTTCTGCAAGCACAGCTTTCTTCTCCTTGGTATCTTGGCCAGCTGCTTAAGTTGACGGAGACATTTTGCATAGTGATGCTTTGTGTAAATTCATGCCAAAATGGAGTGTTCTGCAGCTGCTGGGCTGCCCTCCATGAGCTGCTGTGGCGATGGGCCCCTTAACAGATGTAAAGCTGGTCACGCACTTTGGGATGAAAAGGGCTATTCTAAGTGTCAGTTACATTATACTGCATGATCAGATCCATGGGCAGGTGGCAGAGAGATCACGTCGGGTCAGATTTATGTCATTCTAATCCTCCTTCCAATGGAGACCTCAGTAGGAATATGTTAGCATCTGAGCAGGCTTTAAAATTCCATCATCAAAGTTCTTTCTTCTCTTTTAAAATAATATATGGTGTGTGCTTACAGGCAAGCCTGATCGAAGGAGAAGCCAGAAGAAAGAAGATTTAAATCCACAAAGGCAACAACAGTCCCAGAATAAAATTTCAAAGCAATGTTGAAAACAGTTCCTCCTGCCTCTGCTTTGATTGCAATACGTGAATAAATACTGTGAAATTAGTGGGGAACAGTGGAGGATACCACTGTCCAGCTGACTTGCTTGTAGGTAAAAGAGAACACGTTGCAGTCCAGTGGAGGGGAATCAGCTCTGTGGGGTCAGCTTTGCATTCCATAATGACAGCTTTTGTTTCACACCTACACACAATGTCTGGGCATTGCCTGATCTCAACAGTAGTACAACTTCATTACGAATTACAAATGATTTTACTGCTGGAATGGAATTCTGCTCACACATCAGTAGACCACACATGAAGGACTTTTGTATGCTTCATTTTTTTTACTGGTTCACACATAAAAACTACATTTATATTAAAAAGGTATTTACAAACTTTACAATAGTTAATGCATTAAAAAAAAAATTATACACCTTGCTTTACAGTGAATCCTATGCCATTTACCCAGAGAGATGCAGCCTCCTTTCCCCATGTTTAGTTCCTACCCTTCCTTCAGAGCCAGTTTAAAAGCCATACTTTCTGCTGCTTCAACTGCAGGGGATGAAAAGAGGAAAAAAGGATTTGCAGTCTGTAGAGGTGGCTGTTTCCTAACTAAACCATCACACGCAGCATCTCTAAATGTTAACAAGGACGTGTTACACAACACCCATGTTCTCCTGAACTCAAAACAAACAACATCCTGTGGTTCCTCATGTCATTAAAATCTTTACAATACCAACAGGGAACAACTACATCCATTGACACCATGGATGCTGGGGTCGTACCACACCAGGAACCTCACTCAGCTCCAACTGGGATATCCATCCTCACATCAAAACCAGTTAAATACGCTCTGCAATGCATTGTGAGGATTAATGAGAACATGAACAGGAGCAGAATTGGGCGAACCTCACGTGCTTCTGAACAGCCCACCTCCTACTGCGCAAGAAATGAAATCACATCCATGTGTGGTTTGATTTTCCTGACTGAGTCCCAGGAAAAGCTCATGCCATTCCACTGGATAATGTACTCTGCAATGGTAAACATAAGATAGAGAAGTTTTTAATTAAAAGAAACAAACAAAAAAATAATGGTAGCCAGTAGTAGTCAGGAATGTTTTTACATTTGAGAAAAAGGTTACAGTTAAGTTACAGACATTTCAAAACTTCTTATTTCCATTTACAATTATAAAAATAAATAAGGAGAGGAAATCCGAGCCATTATCACTGCAAGTTCAACCTGCTGCTCGTGGGCTGCACAGCATGGTGGGGGCTGGATACAGGTTCTCAACAACTGCTACATGCACACGATGGCATTTCTGCTGCTGCAGATCACAGAGCTGTTCTCAGTGGAATCAGTGTCCTTTCCTAATCCAATAATCCACTGAAATGGAAAGCTGTCTGTTTCTCTCTTCCCTGATGCGGATTAGAGCCTGTAACATTTTTGAAGGAATTTATCACAGCGTGACGAGTTTTAATTACAAGCTCCAGAAAGCAAGTGTTGAGCATATTTCTCCAAAGGAAAAAAAAAGATCCTCTCTGTGACTTGAAATTCCCCACTAGCTGTGGACAGCGTGGATTTGAGATAGGATTCAGATCTTGTCTCCTCCGCAGGCTGCACATGGAACTCGATCTTATCCCAAGCAAGGAGCTGGGCACAAATGCCACCGTTTGCTTTCACTTCTGCTGCGTGGAGATCGCCATTACGGATCAGTCTTGGACTCCCATTTTCAGTCCTATGCTTTCAATGACACTGAGTGATGTGAAACACTGATTCTCATCTTGAAAATGAGTTAGTGAGATCTTAAACAGTCTCTGAAGGTTAAATATCAGAACTTGTAGCAAAGAGCAGAACATTTTTGTTAAAAAAAGTTTGAAAATCAGAGGTCTGGTAGAATTTTGCACTAAATTCTCCTTAATTAAAACCAGCCAGGCCCTGTGCTTACACCCTTAAATGCCCAATTGCTTTTAAAAACCCAACACAGAGGACGATGCTGTTTTCCAAAACTGGCCCAAACAAAGGCTCACGTCACTCAGGCACAGCACAGAAATCCCATCTGTAGCTCTATGGAGGCTCTGCTGACTTGTATCAGCTAAGAACAGAACTCTTCACAATCAGTAATACTGACTGGCAGGCAGAACCAAACATTCTCAAGTTCAGAAGCATTGCATAAAGGGACACTGAGGAACTATTCCCAAGGTCAGGCTTCCCCCAGGCCTTTCTGCATGGACCAGCTTCCTGCTGCAGGAAAAATACCCACTGGCTGCACAAGGTACACCTCCAAGTACAAGTTAATAAAACAGATCAGAAAAGCAGGCAATTATGACTCAAATGCCATTTAGAATTGAATCGATCAAACCAGATCACTGTGCTGTCAGCCCATGAGAAGCCCCTAGCTGAGCTTCCTGCTGCCTTACCAAAGGAGTTAAAAGCAAACCTCCTTTGGAAAGGAAAAGCACCTCAGAATGAGGGAACAGGCAGATACAAAGGCAAGGCACTGAATTAGAAAATGTGGTGTTAAGGTATATGTTTCTATCACTCACACCTCACCCTACCTGAAGAGAAAAGTTCTTGTTCAAGGGAAGAGCTTCAGAGGATCCTTCAGTTTGTGCAACAGCAGCAGAAGGGAGATACTGCTTACAAGAGGGAGAAGTGGACAAAAATGAAGGATGAGAAAACCCTGTGGTGTTCCAGTCAGGCAGCATCTGTGATCAGGAATGTAACACAGAGCTGACAAGTCCTACAGCACACAGCAGAGGCACTGAAACATGCTCAGGTTGTCCAGAAAGGTTTCAAAGATTTCCCCTGAGAAGGCAACAGCCCAGAAGACAATTGCATGTGAGCTGCTGTGAGCACAACTGTGACTGCAGTGCAACTTCCCCGACGTCTCCATCCTGCTGTGATGGGAATCTGATCTGACCCTTTAATGAGTGCAATCTGTTTGCAGAGCCATACACACAGCAAAATAAATGCAGCTCCTGCAGGTTTCCTTAACTGGAGTCACACAGAAGGCAAAGGAACACATAAGAACAAGCGAAAGGGCAACTTTGGTCCTCACAGCCAGAATAGGGTTTCTTTCTTTTTATCTGAAAGAGTTTAAACCTAATTAAAGCCTATCTCAAACAACTTGAGTTTTTCAGTAAGGCAATAAAACTCACGTAAGTCACGTGAGCAGAAGATTGGTGCAGTGGGCTGTAAGAAAAGAAACAAGCCACAGCAAAACAAAACCAAAAAATGGTATCTTGTGAGCAACATCCCCAGCAGGGATTTAAATGCATCTCCATAAATTATACCCAATAATCAGGAGCTTAATGACAGTGACAGATAACAAGCAATATTGTTTGCTGGATGAAATAAATGTGGCACCAAGTGGCAGGTAATTCTGTGGTAGAACAGTGCTGAAATGCACGCTGCAAGACAACTTTCAATCAAACTTCCTTCCAGCTTAAGCACTGCACAAAGCCCATCTGGGCCACATGGAGTAAAGATATTTGTGCTCTATCTGAGCTGAGGAAAGGCAAGAATTTTTAAAGGTTAAAACCCAAGATCAGGACATTTTTCTTCTTTAGAATAAATAAAATGAAAAGACTTGTTGACATCCTGAGAGAGCAGGAAATAAATAACTAAGAGAGAATAATTAAGCAGATTAATAACATACTTATAAATAACATAATTATCTTGTTCTCCAAGGCAAAAAAAGCTGCAGAGCTGTAATAATCCAAGCAACAGGAAGCATGGTGATTGATTGTCAAGTCTTCCACAAATCCCAGGTCCAAGTGTTTCCTTAAAGTCTAGTGGCTGTGAACAACTCAGACCAAGGGAGGCTACAAAACAAAGTGCAAGTATTGCCCTAAATGGGGTGGGGGAGAGGGAGGATGATGTTTATTTCTATTTGTGAGGATCTGGCCAGCCAAAGTAAGTGTTACAGTACACACTCCATCCTCCCCAAGTTGCTGGTATCAATACAGTGCTGGTATCAACACAACCTCCATTCATTCTAAGACATTCACAGGAGAAAAGTCACTTTCTACACCCTATTTAAAAAGCATGAAGACGAAGCCTTTGTTCCAGGTGCAAAACAAAGTAGCAACACAACAAAGGAAGGGATATCAACTGCTCTGTAGTGTTAAAACCAGAACCAACAGTGAAACTATGATTAAGTACTGGTAAACCTAAACTCTCCATTGGGAGTGAGCAACTGCCACCACTTGAGCAGAAACGGGGAAGGCAGAACGTCTGCACTTCATCTTCAATACATATGATGAGTAGCAGAAAAGAGGTTTCTTATCCTGCTCACAATGCTCAGGTCTCTGCCTGCAATCACAAATCTTAAGAGACCACACATCACACACCAACACCTGACACTGCACGGCTGCACTTCATGCAAATCAGGGCTTGACTACAGCAACAGGAGGAGGGATTTGTGCTTTAGCATAAAGCTGGAATGAACCCATGTGAAAATACTGCAGAACACATCTCATACTGGTGTGGCTTTACCTCGGTGAAGCACTGGTTTCAAATCACTGCTGTGATAGTTTGACATTAGGAATGAGCCACTGAAATTGCATCAGCGAAAAAATTCAGGACAGACAAGGCTAATATAAGAATTCCAGTAGGCTGACTTCTTCCCTTCTGTGATTAGTGTCTCATTATTGGAAAAATAAATCAGAGGTTGGGAATATAGTTACACTCAGAGTTCCTTTTGCTATTTTTCAGGAAGAACTTCAGTGGAAGTAAATGGAATGGCAACTGAGATCAACAGTCTTTAGGGTAGAAAACCCCAGCACGTCAGTGAAGAGAAAGCAGCCATCTCTCTCTAGGTACTTGCTGTTAGACAAGCAAGTCTATAATCCTCACTGCAATCCTTGCTCTGATGAGAGGACACTGGATTTTCTGGTTTTTGGGGGCGGAGGGGGAGGTTTGGATTCACGTCTGCTTGGTAGTGGTGGAGCAACCTGAGAAGATAAAATGAAGACACACAGGAAAAACAAACCATTACCAGGCAAGTAAAGACATTTGGCTTGACCAAACAGAAGCAAAGCAAAAACTCCTGTGCTTCTTGATTGTTCTTTCAGGATCACATCTCTGAATTCATCCTTTCAGTTCTTCATGCCATCAATGAGAGGGGCAAAGAAGGACACATCCCCCAGAGGTAATAAAACAGACATGTTTTAGTTGTTAGAGAAATCTTTAGCCGTAAATATGCTTTGCTTGCTTCAGACCCACAGCCTGACCAAGCCAGTTATTTGCCCAGTGTCCCAAGTTTTATCAGTAAAATGGAAATAAACCCATTTCTCGGGGTTTCAGGATTCAACCATCTTTATCTTGCTGGCTTGACCTCCCGGTGAATTGCACCACACACCAAAGGGATGTAAAATGCTTCCAAATCAGAATGGTGCAACTAACTCCATAAACAGAAAATTCTGCTAAAACAAGCCTCAGAATTCCTGCCCAACACATGGGGTTGTGGAATTCTTGTTGTTCTTGCACAAAACCACTCTAAATGGGTCCTTTCAAGTTGGCTCTTTGCACATCCTGGAAACGCATGAAAAATGAAGGCCAGGTGAAGAAGAAACTCCTGTGGTTCACTCCTTGCTTAGCTGAAAGCACCAAGATTTCATGATTATTTTAACCAAATGAGGACACGCTCAACTTTACATGAACAGCAAAAGGAGCCAAACGCCTCAGAAAACACTTCTACAATCTCTCTTTACAGCCCTTCAAATCCATCCATTTGGCTATAAGCCAAGGTCAACGTTGTGAGCCAGAGCATGTTAGTAATTAGTTTTCTTACAATACTCAAGGGAAGGGGGCTCTTTCATTAATCCTCTTGAACCAGCAACTCCCACAGGGCTGGCACATTTCCGCCATCCACACCACCTACATCAGTTCCAATGCCCCTTCTGGGAAAAAGAGTCTATTTGCAAATGAAGCAGAAAACATCCCACTTATCCCACATTTCAAAACATGATGCCATTGTCAATGAGAAATAAATGATCAACTGCTGCACTGTCATTCTGTGATCTGGAAGTAACGTATTTGGGAAGTGTCATCACTCTTCAAATTCACTACTTTTGGTGAAAATCCATATCTTGTTACTTAGGTACTCCACAATTGTCAGTAGCACTGGAAAAGACATTGCTGTCAGGGCTCCAAAAGGAACTGTGCTGCGCAGTGGTAAGCAACTACTCTCATATCAGAAGCAGCAACATTTCAGGAGCTGGTGAAATTGTTTTGACACAACTGTGTCCATTGGACGTCTCCAATGCTGATTATCTGACATTTTTGCCTGGCTGAGGCATTTTACTCAAGGTTGAAGCTCTGCTTTGAGTTCCAGATACGTTGCTTTTCTTATGATAAACAACCTTCCCAAGAGGGGATGTTTCTCTTCGAAGACCTAAGAATGCCATAAATAAGAAACTAAAAGGACAGACATCCCTGAGATGAGGCACAAATCCAGAACAGGAACCAATTGCAAGAGATTAAGTGCCCTTGTGCCAATTATGGATGAAGCAAGGAGTGGGATACCTCCCCAAATGGCCACAGAAGAGCCCCACACAAGAGCAGAAGACTCAACTATGCTACGTAACCTTGTTCTTACATAATCCTTTGAATATTTAATAGGTGTGAGTTATGCATAGGCATATAGTGAAAACATTTTGACTACAAACAGAAGCCAGTGTAAAGATTTGGGGTGCTCGACTTATTCTGTGCAGGGCACGGGGTGGAATATCTCCACAAATCCATCTCTGGCAGTATGTAAACCAGATTACTGTACTATTTTACATGTGGATCATGTTTTGGAAAGTCTTCCCTGCCCCACCCCACATAGTTTGCTAATCAGGGATAGCACAGTCACCACCTGAAAATGGGGCTGCATTTGACAGCACTCTCTCAAAATTTCTTATTCTTCTGTGGTTTCAGGGGGTGAATCAGAAAAACGACAAGTTCCAAGCAGCACCATCTGAGAAGCAGCTTGGAAAATTTCACTGGTGTCTTTCTCAAATGCTGCCTTCCAGAGAAACGTCAGCTCTCATTTCCTTACCTCCACAGAGTTCCTCGGGTTGCTATTCTCATAGGGTTTGCTCTTGGGAGGAGGTGGGGGTGGGGTGCTCTGCAGGCTAGCAGCTGGCAATCCATCCGACTGCAATGAGGGAAAACCTACAAGAAGAGTAAGACAAGACATTAAAGTAGGAGGAAAAGGAGTGGGAGAATGAATTGACCATGTATTTGTTCTAGCAGCCAAATCTGAAAAGAGATGTCAAAGTAGAATCAAAGTTTTATCTCCCTCAAGTTCAAAATGCCCCAAAGGATTCTGTCTCCATCAAATGAATCTAAGCTTATGTGAAAAATGCATGCCTGAGAGAACAGAAAATTGAATCCATTATCACATCTGCAATGTTCACTGGGGTTTCCTTTCAGCCAGGGCCTCAACCTGAGAATTCACTTTGATTTTAACTCCAGTTGATGGGGTAGATAAGTACTGAAATTTCAGAAGAATTCTTGGGAAGCTGTCCTGCTACTGATGGCAATTAAAACTGCTTGCTATGAGGTTTTGTATTCCTTTCACAGATCTCTATTTACGTAGTATTTCTACGTTTGTTTGTGTTCCTGGTTCTCTCCTCCCTACTCCCTTACCCCAATAAGTACTTTTTGTTTTAAACCTCCCATACAGGTTTTATCTCTTCGCTTTGTTATTCAGAAACACTGGATTCTGAATTTATATCCACATCAGAAGATCCTACATACGATTTTCTATCCATTTAAGAAACAGAGCAGTGGTAGAGTGAGAAACTTCACACCAAGACCAGCAGGAAACCAGCAGTGGTGAGAATACAGCTGCATTTTTACCTTGGTCATTTATTCATATGTTGCTTCACTTATTCATATGTTGCATATGAATTAATGACACAGCCTAGCGGAGGTAACTGCTAATTACTCAGTTTGTTAATTCTTCAAGATGAACTCTTCCTTCAAGTGCAACATTACCTAGGTGAGTGCCCAAGCTGCAGAGCAGTATCTCCTTTAAAATGTTTAACAAAGCCTGCAGGGTTGTGCTATTCAGCCAGAGATCTGCTCAGAAGCCAAATAAAACCACCAAGCAGCAAGGATGCAGTTCCCTTCAGTGGATTCACTTCAGGTGTTCCAGTAGCATGTGTTGTCACCATCCCACTTGATTTACTTCCCTCCTCCCCTCCCCAGTGAGGTGACCTGAGCAAAGTTACATTAACCCATACGGCTCAATTGCTGTATTACAGAACTTACTGTGGGTTCTCGGGGTTTTGGGAGTGATGGGAGGTGGGCTGAGAGGCGTTGGCTGCTGGAGAGAAGAACTCTGAAGCAAAGTCAGCCTGTTGTCTCCTAACTGAAGACTCTTTGGCCTTTGAGCTTTTCCTGACGTGCTCTGCTTAAAACAAAGAGTAAACAAAGCCTTTAGGAGTCAGCAAAGTTGCTGCACACGTATCAAATCATCAGACCTGTCACAAAGGCACCAAGATGCTCCAGGAGAGCTGTGTGTAAGAGAGAAAGGTGCACTCAGGTGAAACCACAGCTCTGGCTAAGCCATGTCAAAAGGCATCCACTGTGCTCCTGTGACATGTTCAGAATTCTCTGGGACCTCAGGAAACGGGTAGCAATATTAAACTGTTTTTAATGACATCAATATATACAGTAAATAAGGAAGATGCCAGGGAAGGAAATCTACAGCCAGTTGAAAGAGGAGCTGGCACCCAGCATCTTTGAGGAACTCTTCCCAAAGCCTCGACCAGCTGACTGTTAAATAGCTGTAATGACATCCACATACTGATGCCAAGGGGTAAACTGAGCCACTCCAACTGTCACAAGTGCTACAGCTGTGCAGGGGTCCTTAAGTGGGCAACCAAACACCACACTCAGCTTGGTGGTAACTGCAGTGATAGGTGCTGCTTTGGCCAGCTTGACTCAGAGTGCCTCCAATTAGCAAACCTGCCTCCTCACAGTGCTATTAATTAAAAGTGTCAGTAAGACAAGAGACATCAAAAGCTTCATTCGGCCATCTGAATTCCACCTCAATCCCAGTGCCCCGGTTTCCTAACTGCACCGCATGCCTGAACACAGAGGCAGCCAAAAGGACATTCCAGCCAAGTAGACAAAGGTGAAATTTATTCTTTCTGAACATGGACTGGAGAGTCCTGAACTTATTCAAGCCTCTTTAAATATTATTTATTGCTTTACAGAGAAGGCCGTCATGCTTACATATGTTATTAAACTCACTGAACTCCTGGAGATCAATTCTCACTGAGCAATTCTCACTGCACATTAAGGAGTGCACACTGGTGTGCAGTGAATATAAAATGAACAGAGCCCAAAGCTGCTGGACATACAGTGAGCCTTTGGTTCCCTCTGGCTTTCTGGCTCTCACACAGCTTATTTAAGAGCTGCATAAAATCGCTCTGCCTGATTCCTGTGCTGCACTACGCAGACATGGAACAAACCAGCTATTAAAAAAAGCTTTCTGTATACTTTGCAAGGTTCTTCAGCACGAGTATAACCCTTAACTGGTCATATACTTCAGTGAGCTTATCACACATGCAACATGCCCTCAGAGAGATGGTGAGCAGGGCGGGTGGGTGTTCTGGTTTGCATCTCTTAGCTCTCTGCAAAGCAAAGTCTTGCACACACATGCTTTACTGTCCCAGGGAAGCAGTCAATAAAACAGGCTTTCTGCCAGAAACTTTCCATCTAGCTTTACTTAATGAAGCAATCAGCAGCTGACCTCACGATTTGTGGGTTAAACCCATTTAATTCAACAGCACCATTTCCAAAGGCAGAGGGCCAGGCCTTCTGAATCACTGATATTTACAATCCCGGATTTTCCTATCAACACCAAATGGCAAGATTCTAGAACCACACTTCCCCTTCTTCAGAAATATGCTGGCAGCATCGTTCAGATTTGATGAGAATTCCTCATTCTATAGCAACACAACCCATTCGTGCCAGATCCGGCTGAGATCTTGGTCAAGGAAAGGGAATCAGAAGAGCTGATGGGTTTTTATTATTTACACAACTTGTGTTATGTCAAATCACTGTCACTGAGCCACCAGCTTAAATACCAACACTCCTCATTGCTGCATACTCTCTGACAGTGCAACACAGTCTTAGCTGTAGGGGTATAATTCTCTTTTATTCCTGTTTTGCAAAAACTTTTCTCATGGAATAAACACTCCTGCTCTCATGCAGGAGGTCTGGAGCACAGTGCAGACTTGGAAAACCTGTTTCTCAAAGCGCCAAGCTAATGACCTAACTAGCATACCATCTTTTTTCATCTCCCCAAAGTACCAAACTGATGCAGTACATTTGATTTGTGCAGTGATGCTGACTGACAGCAGCTGAACATCTGGCTTGCCAGCTGCATTTTTGTGTGGGCTAGCAATATCTGCTTGCTCCAATACAAACAGAACAATTCTACACAGCTCTGAGTGTACTGGAGTCCTCCATCTCCTAGAAGAAATGAGAGAACTGAGATGAAACATCAGTGCCACATACTTCCAGTTTTTATACTTTAAGTCAAACTGCAGTTTGGTCTGTGACACAAATATTCCAAATAAAAAAGCAGGAATTACTCAGATGACCAAACTTTTGGTATTTGAACCCCTCCCATTATTTAATGAAGTTCCCAATGACAAACATGGCTGAAATGGAAACACAAATCTCCTGCTGGGATTTTATTACTGCTATTCTTCTCTTGTTGTTGCATTACCATTTTGGAAGTCAGTTCCATTTCTGGCTCCTTCTCCACAATAACTTGGGACTTGCTGATACTCCATTCCTTCCGCTTCAGTTTGCAAATCCTGTTATCACCATCTTCTTTCACGGGCAGTTCTTCAGCTCTGGAAGCTGTTGATATTCTTCTCTCCAACAGAGGCTCCAGAATAGATCTTCAGCCCACCCCAAAGGAGTGAAAAAACACAAAATATTACTCCATCATCAGACATTCCATGTGCTGTCAAAAAGCCATTCTCTTATTTTGCAGAGCAGATTACCACAAAAAAACTGAACTAGGACCACGGAATTTTCAGCAAAATTTGTTCTCCTCAGTTGCTTGAGCAATTTTGAGTTTTATTCTTTTTTTAAAGGCAGAGTGCAATCCACTGGCAGAGGGAGCCAGACAGGCATTTTATGATTAAACCTGCCATTCATTTTAAGAGTAACTAATTCATAGAACGACAGAATGGCCTGGGTTGGAAGGGACCCCAACGATCACGAAGTTCCAGCCCCCAGCCACAGGCAGAGCCACCAGCCTCCAGATCTGCTACTAGAGCAGGTTTTTCTAATTACAAAATTAGAAGTTAGACAAATCTCATCTTCTGAAAGAAACAAACCCACTCTAGCAAAGGCATCTCCCTGCACAAAGGCTGACTACTCACCCATCTGAACCTGGCCTGGAGGAAGTGCTATCAGATGACGTGGAAGATGTAGAGACCACAGAAGAGGCCACAGATGTGACAGAGAGCCGTCTCAGCGTGGAAGACATGATGTAGGGCAACACGACAGAGCCTGACCTGCTTGGTTTCCTTTCGGTCAGGGAGGGAGGCTGCAGAGAAACACATCCACGACAAATCACACAAGGCGAACTCAGAAGCTGTATAGGCAGAGTTGTGTTTCTTCGAGGCAAAACATCAGACTGTGCTTACCAAAGTTATTACACCGTACTGCTTCTCCACCTTCTTCTTCAGCTCTTTGAAGCAGGCTGTCAGTCTGTCGTGCAGAGGCTTCAGCTGCTCTGTCAGCTTCTCGCCATGGATTCTTATCCCCTCTGCTAACAATGGCATCTGAGAGCGGGAACAACATAGGGAAATGAAAGGGCAAATCTGATCTCCTGCTCCAGCAAGAAATCTTCTATGCATGTCATACAGATACAAGCAAAGGACTTGAATCAGTATGTTTTAAGTTTGCACAGGAGAAAAAAGCAGTCAAAGTACACAGTTACTGACTCATAACTTGTGATACTACAATAACCTGGCAGTCTATTTAGCTGTGTGTGTGTATTACCAAGAAATGTGAACCCCATCTACACCAATGGTTCCCTCTTCCATACTCAGATCCCATATTCTGCTTTGGAAAATAAGGCATGTTAAACATTCAGGCAACACAACTCAGCTTCCAGAGCTGTGTGAGTGTGAAGCAGCTTTAACTGCACCCTGCTGTAACAGAGGTACACACAAATTGGTCTGTGGGGCCATTTACAGATTTGCAAATTTAGGGCAATTTTTCACTGCTATGCAGATGAAAACAGACAACTTTCAATGGTCAGACTGAGAAAACATTAGGCCTAATGACTTCAGGAAAAGTTAAAAAAAAAATGCTTTGTAAGTTTACATGAAACATCCTAGGCCACAGTTTTAGAATATAACTGCTCTTAAAATAAAAATCAATTCTACACATACAGAGATTGCTCTCAGAGTATCTAGCTGCATTTTCTCCCTCCAAAAACGAAGCTGGAAAAACACCTGCACTCATACATAGTGCATCTCTATCTTTGCCAACGTGGTACCTGTAGAGCAATCAATTGCTTAAGCAGTTCAATTTTATCTTGATCTTCAGGATGCTCTTGAAGATATTTCTCCGTGAAAAAGGCCTGAAACAAAGGGAGAAGATGATTTAGACATGATGCTGTTTGCAAAGCCAGCTCTTCAATGAAGATTTCATTGTATTGTCAGTGAAAATCGTAAGTTACAAAACTCCCCTCTGCTGGTATTGGCTTGAATAATCAAAGCTATATTACTTATCACCCAAACACAAGCAGCAGAATCAGCCTCAGTGTGTGTAAATAACTGGAGTCTCAGGAAAGTGAACAGGACAGTGTTCCCGATGGATTCCTTGAGATCTAGCATTTAAGTCCCAACGTACAAAACTTCACATGGGATTTGCTACGAAGAGTCAGTAGAAATAAGACTGCAGAGATGCTGACTTGTAGTTCAGCACCCTTAGTCCACACTTCCCATGCATCTACCTTCAGACCAACAGAATTTGGCAATGGTTTAAAAGCTGAACAAACACATATAGACTTCCCTCGACTGAAATCTTAAAACTGTGCCAACTCACACTATGTGCTGCAGAGCATCGCCCTGAAATGTATCACAGTTCCCAGTCAGAAGAATTTCATTTTTCTTTTCCTAGATAAAATCCCTAATAATTTTTCACTTGGTTTCAAAACACTCTCCCTGGCCTATTTCAGCCTTTGCATGCGTTTCTAAGTTCTGCACTCCATTAACTGGACTGCATGCACAAGTGTTTGCAGGGCTAGAGGTAGGATTCGGCGTAGGATGTCAAGAGGAGGTGAGCCATGAAGGATGGCTGGACAAGTCCCAATGGATTTTTCTTGAAAGTGTTTAATTATTGCAAGAAGGCACATGTTAAAAATGCAGACTTTGGCTTTTGGCTACAAAGAAACAATTAAAACTTAAGTTTTTAGCCGCCCACAAAAGCCGAATGTTCTGCAGTGATCTCCAGTTGAAATAGGAAAATGTGAACCAGAAATGAGTATTTCCAGATGTGGTTACAGATACTTTGTGTTTCCTAGTTTTAGCTGCTTTCCCACTTTTGTAATTCTAAACTTTATGTCAACCTTAATTCACGAAATGGGAGGATTCAGGGCCAAATTCACCACTGGTGAAGCATGCAGCTCCAGTTATACCCCAGATATTTCAGACCCTCTCCTATTCAACTTTTTCACTTCATTTTGTGTGACTGCAACACGTTTGAGAAGAATTAAACATCTTTTAACACCGTCCATTCAGTGCAGTGAAATAAGCAATGCATTTCTTGCTTGGGAGATCATAGCTAAATATTGGGAATAAACAGCTTAACTTAACATCACAGAAGGAAGGAACACACACCATGTCAACTGAATAACTGAATAAACATGGATGAGAAACATTCCCTCTCTTTTTTTCTTCTTTTTCCCCCTGAAATACCTGCTCTTTTCTGCAATGCTGTAATGAGAGATGATTTGCTGGGCAGAAAAATCTTCACTTACCTTTCCATTCTGTATTAATGGAGAAATGTTAGCTATTTGGCTTCTGTTTCTTGCACTGCCAAGCACCTCACCAGGCTCCCACAAGGCAGGGCCACATTGTTACCACCAATATAAATATGGCCTCAAAGAGGAGGACTACTCCTTAACTCTGCGGCAGTACACAGCACTGAAACTTAACACTGAAACACCCAACACTACATCGAGTAACTGCTGAAAACTCCACCTTGATGTCCCATGCTTCAATCCAGACCTCCAACACTGAGGAAGTCAAACTGAGCTACCAATAAATGTGGAAAAGACCTTTTCGTAGTTGGTGTATCCCCCCATGACCGCCGGATCCACAATCCCATTGAGGAGCATGGAGAGAGGATGCACAGGAAGGCTCCGGTCCCAGACGTGCTGTTGGACAATGTTGCTGATTTTCTCATTGGTGAGTTCCATCGTTTCTATGGCGTTCTCCAACGGGCTGATCTCTTCCTGGGAGAAAGCAGAAGACAAATGACTGGTGTGCACTGCCACTGGTGGAACAGCCAGTCCTGAGTGTGGCAAGACTTCACCCCACGAAAGATCACAGAGGGTGAAAAACAATCTATGTGCAGAACTCACCGTTGAAACCTGTCTGACTTCAAACCACTTGAGGATGCCTGGAAATGAATATGCTGTCGTGTAGGTTGTCCTTTCTATCCACATAGTCTAGAAGGAAAAAATTACAAGATGTAAAGAAAACATTGGTCTTGCAATTCAATCCTCTTCTGCACTACAGCATGGAATGTGGGCTTCCAGCACTAAGCTGGCAAGATTTACACATTCATTTTCACTGACTGGGGTTTTGGCAACAAATGATATCAACACAGGCAGCAGAAGGCAGTTGTCTTCCACATAAACCACTACTAGAGGCACGATTATGGTACATTTAGCCAGAGCTGCATGCAATATGCCCAACCACTGCATGTGAGCCACAGAATGCCTCACAGACAGCAAGGAAATATGCTATTAAGCTACACTCTCCACTGCACATCTAAAAAGTTGGCCTGAAGTTGATTCTTCATAGTCAAATGTTGGCCTCGTTAAGGACAGCTACATCACCCACAGACAATAGCAGGCACCAGCAGACACCAGATCACACTCTGTAGAATGTTATGGTTAAAAAACACAGTATTTGTGGATCCTACATCAAGGATTTGAGCACAGGTACAGAATACCTCAGTATATCCCATTATCTTTGCATAAAGATCGCAACCAACGTGAACTGTAACCCTTTGCTCCTCCTACACCTTAACAGCCAAACTCTATTGCCATAGGTGAAAGAAAAATGGTTAGAGTGCTGTTCCAAACGCCGCTGGCAGAATAAGCAAATGCACAAAGCAGTTCACATATAGCACGGACAACTGAGGCAGCCTGTACTAAAACTGAAGGACTCACAGCAAATTCATTCTCTGGGTCCTTTTCTCCTTTTCTGAATGGTCGTGAGTGTGTGAACTGCTGTACCTCGTTTGCTCTGTAGTAGCTACAAAGAAGCAGAGACAATAGTGAGTTTTCTCACCACCCATCTTCCTCGCATCACCATTCTCCTGCTGCCCTCAAAAATAATTAAGTTTAGACTGGAACAGGATACGAGTTTACAAGAGACAAAAATACACTTCATCTTGTGACTGCACTGAGAAAAATACAGAGGATATGTTGAGAGAAAAGGAAAAGAAATTACTTTAAGATCTGCTCAGGAACAGGTTTGTCTTTATAAGTAGGTGGCAGGTTCATCACAGGCTTCACTATAAAGCACTGCACATCTGAGATGCTACAGTTAAGGATGAAAAACTACAAATTCTTTTGGGAAAAGAGAAAGGGGGAGAAAAGTGTCCTTTCTGTTTTCATCAAACGTCAGATTTCTCAATAATTCCCTGTGCTCTTGTCATGTTTGAAGAGAAATACTTGGTGTTGATCAACAATAACAGAACTCATATTGCTTGCTGTGGTCAGTATGCTACCCACGAACTAGAAGTCCTGAAAAAGATAAGAGCTAAATGAATGCTTCCAGCAAGCTAAATTCCCCTGGTGAAATGCATGGGAAGCCTGGGTGCTAAAGATTTCTATCTTAAGGACAGGAGAACAGGATTGTGTATAAGGTCCTGTAATGCATGCATCCATCTCTTCCCTCTACCTGCCCAATTATTCCAGGACAGTGAAAATGCTGCCCACGCAATTTCTAGATCAATAGAGCTACTTGTTTTTAACCAATGAACACCTATGCCATCCTCAACTTCTACATCTGAGAACCTTGACAGAAATTCAAGACAAATTAGTAACAGAATCCCCAAGCACAATGTCATTCCTGCAATATTCAGTTTTTAGGACTGCAGTGAAGGCTTTATGTAAGTAAAAATCTGTATGGAAAAGTGAAGTACAGACAGTTTGGCTCACATTAACAGACCATTTCTGCCAATCCTACTCTGAAGAGGTGATGTTTTACTGGTGGGTAAGGCAGCCCCTTACATCCTTTATTCCACCACGGATATTTCTATATGGTATTCTAAAAGCAAAGGCAAGGTCATTCTGCCCGCTTTGAAGAGCCAGCTGGATATTTGCCAAGCCTGACCAAAACCACACAGCTACAGCTGATCAAGTACTGAGCCCAAGCTAATATACTCCTTCTCTCAGGAGAGCTTATTAGCTTGGGCTTTATGCCATTGCTGAGCATTCTATACAGCTTCTAGCTCCAGACTGGTGGAAGAGTGGCCAGTTTGTGTGTGTAGGCATTCCCTGAGATGGTGAACAGCTTAATTAGCTCCAGTACACTGTTATGAAACAACCAAAGGAAGCACAAGGCATTATATCATACAAGTGCAGGGGAATAGATTTCAAGCAAAAGTTAAAAAGAGCCCGAGACCAAGGAGGTTTCCAGCATAAAACCCAACAAACATGAAATTAAAACAAACTACAGAACCTTCAAGCCCTGCCTAATATAACAGTGATTTGGGCACTCAAACCTCTCATCTTTTCAGATGGTGTTTGTAAGAGTCCGAGAAGAACCTGTACCACATCCAAGCTATGCAGCTGCTCCCCTTTACGATGGGGCCATGCCAAAGACCCGGAACCAAACACCCCCAAACTTTCAGGAGAGTTCAGATCTGGATCCAAATCTTGCAGTTCAGGTTCATCTCGAGCCAAAACCATTAGAACAAACACAAACAGATGCAAAGGAAGTAGCTGAAACAAAGCAGCAACAGAGAAGGCATTTTTTGATACCAAGTTTGGCCTTGAATGAATTTTAATTTCCTATGTGGATTGAGTGCTTGGCAGGCTTAGTGCAAGGGAAGCATCTGGTATCACTGCTTGAGTTGCGCCTTTGTACACAGAGTTTTAAGGCCAAAGCAGACCATCAGTTTCTCTAGCCTGGCCTGTACAACACAGGCCAGAAGCCTAGCAGCTTGGTGTTCACTAACATGTGTCTTCCAGGAGCATATCTGACACAGACTAGAAGTTACAAACAGAAGAGTTTGAAGCGTCTTCACTCAATTGCACTTGGGCAAGCTCAGAAGAGAAAGATCTTATGCCCAGCAGCATTCTGTTCAACCAGCACAAAGGAATAAGAATAAGGAGGGCTGCTCACCCAACAGCTTTCATCAGAATAAAGAAATCATTTCATGTTTCCTACAAAGCAATTTATAGGAGGAAAAAACAAACAAACAGGCATTTCATAAAAGCTTGTGAACTGCAAGCAAGAAGACAGCATACCTCCCTCCTCCCTCCTTCACTGCCTGTAATTTATGTCTTCCACCTGGACGCACCAAGTGGATCACACAGACAGCAGTCAGCACTGCCTGCTTGAGAGATGGGTACAAGAAATCCTTCCCTGCAACATGCAAAGCTCTCACTCCAACAGCAACTCATTTAATTCTCACAGCACCAAGTCATCTCCCTGTCTAAGGTGACCACTGCAGTTTTGGATCATCTTATTTTCATGCACGGTGTCTGCTCCAAGGTTCTCCTGGAATAGCAAATCCCTCGCTTACTGATCTGTTGTTTAGTAATTCTATACTTCCAGGAAGGAGACAGATGTGTGCATTTTAGAACCAAGCATTTTAGAACCAAAAGATACACTGTTTAGGAGAAGATTTGATCTCCTCTCCTGGAGGAGCAGTGCTGGTCATCTTCTCAGCGCTAGGAAACTGGGTGAGGAGCTTCAGGTTGAAGTCTTCCCTCCGTTCATACTCCTTGCCACGGTAGATAAAAATTTTGTTCTGTGGGCAGCAGAAAAAAAACACTCAGAATTAACATCAAAAGCACTGAGAAAGAGCTTTCCAAACACGCATCAAGAGGTGACAGAGGTTTAGATGAAAGATTTTCTCCTAGCTTAACAGTAGAAACATATGAAATGTAAATGTTCCCTGATTTTAATAGTTGGGAAAATGTTCTAGTATGCTGCACCCTGCCCATCTGACTCACTTTGGCTGGGTTCTCCTGTTACAGTTAGCACACATCCAGCAGTGCTCAGCAGCAATCTCAAACAGGAAGCATCTCTGCATTTTAATTCTTCTGCGTGGGACCACACTCTCACTAATGTGCTTGAGCAATGCAACGAGCCCTGTCCTTAAAACAAAGTTCAGACTAAAAAGAGATGGGCAAGTTCTTTACAAGCTGCACATTTTCTAACAGCAACAATAATTCTGAAGTAGCTTATAGGATACTAATACCAAAGGTAGACTCTGTTTAAGCTTGTATGTCAACACAACAGCAATCTAACAGACCCAACTGCATTACAGCAACTTTAACAAAGCAGTTAATTAAAAAAAAATAAAAAAATCAGACTCTAACTTGTCTTTTTTTCTATGCTGAACAGTTTTGAAATACTTCAGGGGTTCCTATCTCTCAGTAGCATTCAAAGGACAAAAAGAGTTTGGCATCTGAATCCCCCTGGGGAGTTCTGGATTTCAGGGTACCCACAACTCCAGATGTTGAGTACTGAACAACTCTTACCCGGAGGAAAGAGGGGAAGCCCTGACCGTAGTATCCAACTGCAAAGTACTCTGGTTGAGGTCTCATTGCCTTCATAATATTTTCATAAAAAGTAGCTCGTTTTTTCTGAAAAAGAGAAGTCAGCATTTTCACTCTGGAGAGCTCAGTGACATTGGCAGGCTGCAGCTCGCATTCCCAGTGACAAGAGCTGATCTACCAGCTCTCCCCTACAGAACACTTCCTACCATTTCTTTTTTCCTTACAGACAATATTTATCCATTTACTTGGTTAAATATTTGGTCTGCCTGGGCCAGAATCAACTCCATCTCCTGGTCTGCAGAACAATGCCATGTTTTTTGGGATTCCAGAAGGATACTTGGAATCTTTCACCAGTGCAACACAAATTAAAAGTAAACATATTCCAAAGCTGAGCAGACACAAATGGTGACAAATGTCACAGAACTGGCAGAAATAATATCGGGCAGATGATTCTCGTATGAAAAGACATAAAGACCATCTGGTTACATTCCTAGCAATTAGAAGAAGTCATTCAGAACCAAGGCCATTCTATAGGCCTGCGCTGATGCACAGCAATTTTACAGCAGGAATGAGAAGGCAATGAATTTATGGAGCCTGATAACACGCTATGCAAACGTTAGCTTATTTGATTAACATTAAGGATGCTAAACATCTTCACACAATATTGTCATGCTAATTGCAAGGTCAAAACCACATACTGTTAAAGACAGAAAACATTCAAGAAAACATTCTTCTACAACACCCTATGGTTTTGGAAAGGTCAATATGTTAGTTTGCTCTTAACATAATTCTATCTGGGCTTATCTTGCTCAATGATATTAATTTAAGCAATTAGCAGCCTGCAAAAAATAAAGGGAAAAGTCCTTACCAAGACATTACTGAGTCCCTCGTAATCGAAAACCTTGTTTTCATACATGTCAGCCAACTCTTTGCTTAGCTGAATGGCTTTTTCCCACATCTCCAAGAAAGATGAAGGGAGGGAAGTAAGGGAAGAAGAGCACAAAGAAAAGATTCAGTTAAAAGCATTCACCACCACAGGCAGGTCACACAAAAATTCAGCTGATTTTAATGCATGCAGCAGTTTAATGCACTGCCAATGTTCTCTTCGACTCCACGTTGTACATTTTTTGCAATGATTGCCATAGTCACAGCTTTTCACATTTGTCAATCAGTAAATTAGAGAAGCCCATGTGTTCTCCTCCTGCACTGCATCATCCCATTCACCAGGCTTCCCTGGGTCTGTCTCATGTAGACTTCATAGAACCATCCACCCAAAAGGCAACTGACACAAGTTTGCTATCAGCCAGATAAACCACATTTATTGCAATGCAAAAATAAAACCAAGAAACAACCACCATACCAGTAACAAAAGTCATCAGCCAGGAAAAGAAAGGAAAATACCTGTGGTTTTCTCATCTAGACAGTATTGAGAATAGGACTAATTTTACAACTAGTTTAGTTCCCTTCAACTAACATGGGAACAGGACTGAAACACAAGACAAACAGGTTTGCTGCTCATGCTAAAGCTTGGTTTGTTTAAAAGCCAGGCCTTAATCATCACGGCTTGTTATTCCCATTGAAAACAACTTCTGGCAGCTATTTTCACCAATCTAAGCACCAGTGAACCCCAAGAACACCACAGAAACTCACCTTGCCCCTGTCAAAGAAGGAGATAATTTCTTGGTAGAGCTTCTCCTTCAGTTCCTGTTGTGAGTAGACGTAGTAGCTGTCCCTCTGCAGCAGATGAGGGACACATGGCTTCTCAGACCACTAGCATAGAGGAAAACAGGCAAAGCTGAAAGAACTGGAATATATGCAGGTGAATAAATCTTCACATTGGACACACTAACCTACTGCATGGATGCACTCACGACAAACCAGGCATCAATGCTAAGAGAGGACAAGAAAGTTCTGCAGTGATGTTAAGTCCCAATATATCTGCAAAAAGTGTGAGATTGTGGCTTAAGGTCCCAGACTGAGACACTAAATGAACTTGTCTGCTCTTTTACTTCACATCTTCCATAGATGAACTGAAGTTGACTTAAATCCGAATTGCAGTGACATGCTAATGCACTTACACTGTTCACACAGAAGTGGAAGAAACAGTACCTTGACATGGGCATTTCCACCCAGCTCTCTACAGTTTACTGTTCACCAAATGCATGCAATAGATCGATGCTAATAATATTTTTGCATTTAGCTGCTACGTAATTTGCAACATTAGGAAGCTCCTTAGCGACCAGTGGAACCTAACTTATGCAAAGTCTCTTTAAGAACAAATAGAAGAAGGAAAAAAAAGTGTGCATTCTTTATTCTGCATGCACTTCCTCTAAAACCCATCCTCTGATAAAGGAAACTAAAACTGCCTTCAGTGCATTACCTGGAGCAGCTCTGCATGGAGGAGGAGGGTGTTTGCGGCCTCAGTGAAGTTCTCACAGTCTGTGTGCAGATCCCGGAGTTTATACAGGTATCTGAATGAATGAAAAGCAATTGTTACCTTATGTGATGGACTGCTTTGTAAGTGTGATCAAAAACAAGGAAGTAAAGGCTTCTGTGCAGGTCTGTGGAAGGAGTCAGCCTACCTGATATAAATGTCCTCTCGTTTCTTCTCTTTGTAAAAATTCTGCCAAAAAGTAGAGAAAGAAACAGTGCAACTGATGTAAACCACCATGGATCTGCATAATCATTGCTAGACAAGTAACTTATGGATCAATCTCAGATTTCAAAGATGTTTGCTATCACTTTGCCCACTAAGAGGTATATATGCCTCAAATCCCCCTGACATAAGATGGAGCTAAAAAAGGGGCTAAGGGAAAAACAGAAAGCAACTTGTCCAAAGGTACACAATTATTCTTCACAGTGGAGCAGGGAATTAAGTTCACATCTCCCAAGCTATCAGCTAGTCATTCTTCCTGCCTGTATTTCAGGGCCTCAGGTTACCATATAAGCAAGGCTCAGACACATGATTTGCTTTTGGATTATATACCTATGTTTTATATCTGCCAATAGATGGTAGCCTGATTTGGACCCATAATTACCCAAAAGGAACAGAGAATATTATTTAAAATCCTACAAAAATTATTTTAGTGGCCTCTTATTTGATGGCTTTCTTCCTAGAGACCAACAAAGAAATTACTCTTCCAGTGAATTACTCTGCATGGCAAACTGAGGTCACCGAATTCATATTGCAGCACCCAATCCACCCCAGGACCACAACACAAAAGCCAGGTCACTAAAGCTGCACCCCACCCAAACCCAGCCTTCCCATACCAGCACGTTGACAGTGCAGCTCATGCGGTTCTCCTTGCTTTCATCATGCATGATTGTTCTGTAGTCCAGCAGGTTCTCCAACAAGCTGCTGACCAGCCAAGCAAACTTTTCTCCAGAAGCAGAGAGATATTTATGCTTCCGACAGTGCTCCAGGAGGCTGCAGACAAAATCCAATGAGATGAAAGGCAACATGTCCAGGTCAGATATTCAAATTGGACAGGTCAAAGCTCATCTTGTCAAGCTCTACTCTTGGTGCTTCAAGGCCCTGACTGGGTTAGCTCTGAGCCTGGGTGGACTGACCCCAGGGTGCCACTGGCCTTCCTGGCCACAAGGAAGTCAACCTGTTGTCCACTGGGACACCCAGGCCCTTTTCCCCATCAAGTTCCTCTCCAGCAGCTCGGCCCCTGACCTGTACTGATGCACACAGTTATTCCTCCCCAGGTAAGACTCTACACTTGCTCACGTTGAACCTCAGCAGCTTTGTCTCTGCCCAACTCTCTAGTCTGTCCTGGTCTTGCTGAATGATGGTGTGTCAGTCACTCTTTCCAGCTTTGCATCATCAGCAAACCTGCTGAGGGTGGACTCCATCCCTTCATGCAGGTCGTTGATGTGGATGTTGAACGAGATCCAACCCAGCACCAACTCCTGGGGAACACCACTAGTTACAGGCTTCCAACTGGACTAGGAGCCACTGATTACATTAAGGTTTCTGTTTCTTTGCTTTAAGAAAATAGCCAGCTACACTGTAAACAAAGAGCCTCCATCTTCACTATAAAACTTACAGTTTCTCCAGCAAAATTTTGTACTGTTCATCCCCTCGGCCACCCTCGACTTCCTGGTCCAGTCTGGTTATTAACTCGTTTTCAAACTGAAAAGGCAAAAAAAACCTGTTAAGTGGACAGCAGCTCCATAAGGCATGATCAGTAATGCTTGTGGCTGGTGCTCTGAACTACCATTATGCACTGGTTTTACAAGCCAAGCTAGAGAATGCTTTCACTGTTAACCAGAACAAAAATGCAAAGACAAGGATGAGCAGGAAGATACGAGTTCTCCCCTTCTCATCCCACAAACACTGGAAACTGATGCTCTGGGTAGTGCCTTCCCTTCTCCCTCATCAAACAGCAGTTCATTTTGCCATGAAGGAAAAGTAACTTTAATGACCAGCTATAGATGATAATGATGATTCACTCACCCTAAAGAAACTGGTCTACTACCAGCAGTTAAGGGCCAGTCACCAACCTCTGATAAACATAAAAGCTGTGACTGCTAATTGAAGCAACTTCTTATGCAACAAGAACAAGCCATGAAGATACGTTCTGCTACATAAAGCAAGTCAAGTACACAGCTTTAGCTATAAGTCAATTACTGAGGTATAAAACATTCCTGTTCCAAAACATGAAGAATATCACAAATTTTACATACAGAAAATCCATGCCAAATAACCAGTTTCCTTCTACTGATTCCAAAAACCCCTGAGACCCTGAGGCCAACCATGCCAAACACTGATGACCTCAAGGGAAGAAAGATCCCAACACACACAGTGAAGCTGGGGTCTGCACTGGACAGAGTTAGGTGCTCAGGGAGATGCACATCACATCTGACAACAATCTGAAATGCCAAGGTGGCTGCCTCTTGGATGGATGTCTCCTATCCATCTCCAGGGAGAAGTCTGTCTACAGCATAACTAGAGGGTCCCCCATCTGCCAGCTGAGACGTTAAGGTCTGATATCCCCAGAGGAAAAATGGAAGAAAAAGACCTTTGAAACTGCAGAGATAAGTTAACTTTAGGACTAAAGAGAAGACCCTCTTTTTCTTCCTTATTGTCTGGTGCTTTCTCAGTAGTAACAAAAGGGAACTTCCAGAGGAATTAGCACAGGGTTGGAACTCAGAGAAGTCCTGTTCCCTGCTCTGTCCTTTGACTTGCACAGCCTCAAGCAAAAGCAAATTGTGTCTGTGCTCTGTGTAACTGTTCCCCATTTCATAATGAGAGAAACAGCACTCACAACCCTTCCCATCTGCAAATACAGAAAGATACTAAAACAGAGGAGTTTATTAACTATTAAAGACATGCAAGGTAAAACCACTTAATAATTACTTCCAAAGTGTTCAGCACAATGTTTGTGTGTTTGGTGGTTTGTTTTTTTTTTTGTAGTTTTGGTTTCTTCTGGTTTGTTTGGTTTTGTTCAAATATTCTCTTCTCCTTCTTGCCCAATGCACACTGTAGAACATTTGCCCTTAACATATGGGGCTCCCTTACCATATGAAAGTTTCTATTCCCACTGAAGTTGTACTCGCACTGCATCATATCAAAGAAGATGGGAATGGTAGCTTTCCGCAGCTCAGGCTCTGGGACCAAAGTTACCTCCAGGATTGGCCCCACCATTGCTGGAATAAACTTTATTTTGTGGGGACCTGCAAGAAAGTTGATGTCAGATACATCCTAACGGAACATGGTTGAAGTCATGTGATGCATGGATATTCAAATGTGCAAAGCATTACTCAAATAAAATAAATGCCATAAAACTCTGACATTTCGATTAGAAGGCATTTTTGTTGGTAATATTTTGTCATTCATGTGCTGCAGCTCCAACTCCAACACTCAAAAACAGTCCAAAAAAAGAGAACAGAACTGAATTGCATGAATAATGCGTATCACAAGGCTCCCTGGGAAATTCTCCTCTTGCATTCATATGGTAGAACTTCCTTTGTTATATTTTAAGGAATGTCTTGAAGATCATCTCATCAGCGGACGCCAAAAAGGATCAGCTTTTGAAGGTCACTCAGTGAAAAAGGAAAAGGAACTTTGTCGTTTTGAACAGCTGGACTTAGATGTATTTCCCCACATTAAATACAAAAAGCTTATATGAAGAAATAAGCTATAAGAAATCCAGCTTAACAGCTTGAATAAAGATAATTCCTTAGATGGAACTCACCCAGATTATACCACATATCCCTTATTTTGAAGCCAATTTCTTTCCTCATGTCCCCATACCTAGAAAGAAGCAGAAGAAAAAGATGAAGGCCTATTTATTGAAGTTACCTCTGCAAAGCTGATGCCTAAAAATAAAAAGGTCTGGCAACTTTCTAAGTGTAAACTCACTTCTTGATAATTTTGCTGCGCTTGGCTTGTGAGAAGGTCTCCAGCTGGAGGGATTCGTGAGTGAGAAAGGCCACTGCCAAATGGAAATAGTTATTCCAGAGCTGTGGAAGAGAAACAAGTCCAAAATAGGAGAAGGCAAAGGAAAAGCAGCAAACAAAACAACAGAGACACACAGGTCCAAATGCTGTGGATCTCACAGTTAACGAGGAAGGTTACCAACAAATAAGTGCAGTAGCACAGATGAGTCTGTCTTGGCCAACATAGAATCTTAGGTTGAAAGAGACCCCAAGGACCCCATATAGCAACTTAAAATCTACCACCCCTTTTACCTTGGGCTTTCCAGCCTAAGGAAGTGACAATAAGTGACATCCCATAGTATTTTAACCAGTCAAGCACAATTCAGCTTTAGCCAACAGACCACTCAGCTTGACCTTATAAATCCTACAGCAGTTGCATTGGTTTGTGCTCACTGCTGCACTAACCACTGCTCTGTAATTCAGAATGCAGTGCACTCAGTTGACTCTACAGACATTTTCCACTGGCAGCAGTGGGATTTGCTTGCTCTCCATGCCCCTCAGGAAACACTGATGTCCAAAAGAAAATCAAGAAACAACGGAACTGTTACCTGGAGTTCAAAATTTGTTTGATCCAGGAAGAGGCGGTTGAGCACAGAGGTAAACTGGTTCACTGCCCGAAGGAAAACCCTGAAAGAGGTAAAAATATCAAAGAAAAGGTGACTTTTGGAGGAAAAAAGAAAAAAAGTAATGCTGTATTCTGGGTTTACATGTCTCCTAAAGGTAAGCTCAGTTGAAAAGAGCACATGTCTCCAAATGAGATTTGGGAAGAAATTCTTTTGCAGTAAAGAGACACTGAGGAGAAGCTATTCCTCTGTTTCTAACCTCGGCTGGAGGCAGATGAAGAAACAAAACACATTTTAGCTCAGTCTGTATGAATGCAGTGCTGTTCCAGATGATTCCTTCTCCAGAACTCAGCCTACCCTCAACACTGATGCATTCAAATAATTTGTCACCTCCAAGTCCTCCTCCACACTGCAGCCCTATGACAAACTTCGTATCACAGGACAGAAATGAATCTGGATTTGCAGGCCAGCACACTGAATCTGTGAGCATGGAACCACCCTCCTTTCAGAAGGAAGATGACTCCAAATCAAAGTTAAAATGGCAGCACTGCATACCTGCTCTGCATCATATTCATGACCATCCAGTCAGACGCATAGACGTTTTTTCCAATCAAGTCCTTAAACATAATGAATGTTTCCATCAGGAAGTCCTGTTGGAAAAATAAAAAGCACTGGTTGAAATGAGAAGCCTTTTTATTTGCACAGAAGTATAGGGAAATGTAAGCATTTGCAACTGCAGTGATTAACTACTGCATTGATTACCTATCTATACACTGTACCTCCTAAGAAGGATCTCTCATTGCAGGAATATATTCCAATAACTAAATTATTTCTGACATCTCATCCATTCCATTGCAGAAGGAGATCAGGTTCTGTGGAATTATTCCTGTTTAATTAAATCTACCTTTACTGTTCCAAATTAAGCCATGCTGTAATGAGTTCTGGTGCACAAGATGGATTGAAAAGCAAAACCAATGTTTGAGCACTTGTATCCAGAAGCCTGAATAACAGCAGCACAGCAGCCCTATGCAGTACCTTCTATAAAGATGGAAACCCAGAACATATTTTTTGTTTCTCCAACCACATCTTATTTTAGAAATGCTGTTACAAAGAGGTAATTAGCAGAGCTTCAGATGCATGGTTTAGCATATTATCATAGTAAAGACACACTCTGCACAAGTGTCAATCTGCCCCCAACAATGTCAGCACACCTGAAGTCCTTGACAAGGCAAGGATAAGGAAAAAGGAGAAAGACAGGATGAGTGAAAGGAGATATATGTATCAATAATATTGATCTCTCTGTATTGTGGTCCCTACAGACAAAAATGCTAACTGTGGGAATTTAAATAGATTCTGTTCTCTGCAAAGACAGATCAGCATTCAAAAACAGAGGGACACAAAGGTCACACAAGAAATCACCACCTTGCAAAGAACACCACCCAAAAAAAAAATCATTCTGTGAGGTTGAACAGCTTGCTCTGTAGAATTGGCAAGCAATTTGGATGTGATGAGAGAAATGGGCATTTGGTGCTGCCTCAGTGAAAACCCTCCAGGCGTTATTAAATCAGAGCTTGACTGAAAGGTTTGGGCTTGTCCAGGGGCACCTTGAGGATATGAATTAACTTATTTGTGTTAAACCAACCAAGTCACGATGCTATGCCAGGGCTGAAAAGAAACAAAGCATGTAAAAACCAACAGTAAGCAACAGAAAGCAAGAGAAACAATTACTGCAATACCAAAAATAATGCAACTTTGTATTGGCATTAACAACTCGCACATCATCACAAATGGAGACTTGCTTCTGTAGATTCTGAGATTCAGGAATTGTAAGTTGGTATTTTGGATCAATACCTCTTTAAATTATATTCAGGCAGCTTTAATAATTACATAAATTCCCTCTCCTGATATGTCTCTGTGCAGAAGCTGTACATAAACACACAGAAACATACGAGAAATACTCCATTTCAAGCAGAAGATGCAGAGCTAAAAGGGCAAAACAAGATGCACCTTGATTTCTGTTTTCTAATGAGCCCTTCATAAAATATATTTGCAAAATATATTAAAAGCAGCTCTAAAACTAGATGCTGAATGCTCCTATTGACTATCAGCCCTGTGGGTGCAGAAGTGACAGAAATGTGCGTGTCCTGTAGGTGGCTATGTTGCTCAACAGATTGCAAGCAATTCCAGCTGCATAGGGAACCAAAGCATCACCTTCCCATCCAAAATGAATTACAGGCCTTTTTGTGTGGGTTTTGATGTATCTTTTACAGGAAGAACACAACTCCTGGCTCCTTCCCAGGCAGTATTTCAATAAGCAAGCACCTTAAGTTGCAAAATTAGGAGCACAAAGACACGTTGTGCTATGGAGACTTGAATAAATCCTGCTTTTGGTTCTGACTTTTCCTAGAGCAGTTTGCTGACAAGCCTAGTCAGAACAGCTGGTTCTGAAGTCCTCAAAAACCAAAACTCCCCCCCAAAATCAAAGCCTGATGTGCCCCCTGGTTTTATACTGAAAGTCTCTGAGAAGATGAATTGTACACAGATGTAACAGGGAGAGAACTACTTCCACTGCCACCCACTAAAGCAAGACAAAGCATTCTGGTTTAAATTAGAATTCAGTTTTAGGGTTTTAGCTATTATCCCATAGGACTTCATTAACAGAAGGCCTCCTGGTTTTCAGAAATTAATGCAGATATATTTTGAAAATTGCTGTCTTTTCTTTACATGCACTTGAAAGCTTTCTAGTCTCTTAATTAAGCTGGGAGGTGGGATGAACTAGAAAGAAGTAGATAAAGAAACAACTAAAAAGTCACATAGTGAGAACATCTTCATTCTCTCCTTTGGTTCCTGACCTTTTACTTGCAGGGACCTGAAAAGTTATTAAACATGTTTTTATCAATGCTACCAATGCTAATATCTCAGGCTTGAGTCTCAGCAACATCCATACCCATACCCAACTGCCCACGTCCAGCAGCAGTGATGTGAAAATTTCCCCACTGGTTGTAGCTCTAGGAACAAAGAAGTCATTGCTGATGAATGCATTCTCATCACTCTAAAATGAATACAGTAACTTGAAATGACCTTTCAGAAGGAGAAAATAATTCCTCATGGACTAAGCTAATCCCTTAGCCAAGCTGACTTACAATAATGTCCTGCCTGGTTTTGAAAGTATTGATGTAATGGTTGTAATGGCAGTCATCCATCTGCCTCAGGATGGCTGTCATGCAGGCCACAAAAATACCCTGGAATATAAAAAAACAAAACATTTGATTATTTTTCTGTATTAAGCCCCAAAGCTCAAAGTGCAGCACGTGGCTCCAGGGTTCCACCCAATCAAATATGACTAGGCCCAATGCTGCACATATAGGTCTGTCCTGGCACTGTGTGTCTGGCTGCTTTCTCCTCTCCCTCATTCAGTTCAATTCCTAATTTTCAAGAATTAAGTCAGAGTACAGCTTTCTTTTACACCCAGGGATCACAGTTTGCAAGAAAAACACATCCTCTAAACATCAGAATGAATATTTATGTATGTGTGTGTGTACATATATATGAATCACTACATTTTTAGTTGATCATATCCATCTGTAATTCCCATGGCTGACATGCTGGTAATAGCAACAACCTGAACTTAAACCTATGAAATGGCTATCTATGCTTGCCCTTAATCTTTCCATCTTTCTGCACACTTACACACAGTGCAAATCAGGACATAAAGCTTCCTACACTTTTAAGATGCAACACAATAATCACAATTCCCATTTAGAGATGCCAAATCCTTCAGCATTTAGTCCTTTTTAGCAAAGGTGGCAAAAGAGCATTTTCTTCTGAGCAGAGATTCCTCGTGTGTTAGAAAATGGGCTGAAACCAAATTCTCTGTGCATGGGGCCCAAAGGAACTCAGAATCACAGCCAACTGTGACTCAGCTGATCTGTGGCTGGAATGGAACCATCTGAGTCCCAATACCCATCCACAGACAGCGAGCAGAAGCCATGCTGGAGCGGCACAGAAGTGCTGCAGGAAGTGACGATTTCACAAACCACCCTACACACCGAAACCTCCCAGGAGAATAAATTCCAATATTACAGAGGGGAATGCAGTAAAGGAAGGAAGGAAAGGGCTCTCACAATGTGTGGAGACTGTCTGTTCATTCCTATCACCGTGCGGTTGATCCTCCTCAGCAGGCGTTCCATGATCTGCTGGATGTGCTTGGCTGTGGGCCCCTGGGGGTGTTCAAAAAGGAAAATCAGACTATTTACTACATATACTGTCCTATAGAGAGCTCCCTGACGTGGGAGGACTGCCCCAGCAGTGCTTAATTGCTATCTGAGGATGCAAAGAAGATGACTTACTACATACCAACAGCTGATTTGAGTACTGTTGGTATAGACTTAGAGAAGAGGTAACAGCACAGTTCATCTGTTCCAGCTTCACTGGCTCATCCCAGCACAGCTGAACTGAACAATTTTATTTGACATTTGTCCCTTCATTTCAAGTTACTCTTTTCAAAGCAACTTAGAATTAATTCCCATGACTCATAGGGTGCATAACTGTACTTCCCAACTGAATGACCGTTGTTTCTATTCAGTGAGAACCCAAATACTCGAATCAGTGGCTCCATAATAATCCACCAAGCCACCAAAGTAACTGAGAACTGCATTTTGGTTCCTAGGAAGGAAAGAACTTTTCTTTGTACACAGCAATAACCACCAGTTCAATCTCTGCATGACCTCTTTTTGGACACAGCTACTTTGTGTGAAGAGATTGAAAAAAAAATACAGAGCAACACAATAAAATTTCTATAAGCATTGGGGTTTTTTGAGGAGTTAGGAAAAAGACAGAATTAACCTTAATTTGCACCCTTGAGAGATCATGCTCACCACATCTTTCCTATCCAGCACTTCCAGAATGCTGCTCAGTAGCTGTGAGCTGGCCTCGTGGTCGGGCTTGTTTGAGTTGTCATCCAACTGGCCGCTCAGCTGGTCTATCAGCAGAGGGAGAAGAGCATCTCTGCATTCTGAAAATGAAACACAGCACCATATCTTGTTGGTTCTTCAGCAGTCCATATAAACAAGTAGCACACTGCAGCTTTCTGCTCTTAACTTTAGCTCTGACACCAAAAGATACACTTTAATCCACTCTGACAGACTAAGAGACAAATAATCCATAATGGTTTGTGTTACACCAAACAGGTCACGCTCTTCCTTGATTTTTAAACCAACATGCTCCATCAGGATCCCACCATAGTTAACAGTGCATAAACACTGAACAACAAGAAGTTTCAAGTTCTGGAGCCACTAAGGCGAGGAATATTTCTGCAGATGGATTTAATTGTGGACCACTGCTGATGATTGATTTAAATGCGTAAATGTGAAAGACATTTTTGTTTGCAAAGGTGCACAGCTCCACAAAGAAACCACTGACCTCCATTCACTACTCACCAGGCTGCTTAAACAGGTCGCTCTCAACAATCTTGGTCATGCAGTTCAGCTTCTGTCGAACCAACTGGTTGTCAGGAATACTCTGGATGAAGTTGCCGAAGAGGTTGCTAACATGCAAACCACAGAGCAAACAGAACATCAGCATTTTTCACCCAGCGTGTTTCCATCCACACTTACACTGCCCTGCACCTGGGCAAGTTGAGCAGTTTTGCCCCTGTGCTGAATTGTTATTTTCTTACTAACTTGTTTTCTACAAACTTAGCAAAGCAATCAGTAGAACTGAACAGCACCCAAAAACTGCAGGCAAAAGGCTCTCAAAGTAAAGTTTGCAATAAACATGCCATAAAAGCTTGTAAATAGGAGGTACTGTACATCCTCCATTGCCAGGGTAAAATAATCACACAAAATGAAAGCAGAATTTTGCACTGCTGAAGCCTGAGACACTGCTAGGCACAATGGCACATCCTTCCAGATGCCCCTTTCATGACGAATGATGGCTCATGTTAATCTTAGACTCCATTAAATTAAATTCCATGTACATTTGCTGTCTGTCTGCTGTTGAGAGCAAATTATCCGTGTCAGAACAAGGAAGCATGAAAGGGAGTTTCCTGGTAAAGCTACGAACGCCAAAGAACAGAAGTCCACAGTGTCATGAATTTCTTGAAATAATACAATTTCTGTTTTGTTTTCTGACCAAGGTTGTGTCACACATTTCAGTCTACTTCAGAAGCAATCATTAAGAATTGGAAACTTGCACATTTCCACACATGGCTCTCCAGTCCTTAAATTTTGGATTAGAACAAATTCTCAAAGCTCCTAAGAAAAAGCAGTTGAATGGCATAGACTGCTTTGAAGTAATCTGAGTTCCTCCAGAGCCCTGGAAGGAGCTTCCTATGAAATCATGCACTACATGCATGAGCACGTGTATAATCAGAGCAGCTGTTTTTAGGAAAGTTTCTTATTTTTTTCCCCAACAGCTGAGTTGAGTTTGGAGGACAAACTTCATTTGCTTACCTGAGTTGAACAGGGTCAAAGACCAGTTTGACATCATTGATGATGCTTGGCAAATACTTTAAAGCTGCACCCTGCAAGAAAAAGAGAGACAGAAAGCACACATGGAAACTGAGATTGGGCAGTTCATTCTGGAAGGGTGTAAAGCCTCAACAGCAATGCCCATGGCTCACGTGGCAAATCTAGTTCTGTCAAGAGCAAATATGCAGACACCTGCAAAGATCTGGCTTGAGATCAAATCTATGCATCCAAAAAGCCTCCAGCAACTACACAACTGCAGCACAGAGTGGAAAAAGTGAAGGAGGAAAAATTCAGAGCCAAGTTGGTTGGTTTTTTTTTTGCAAACATCCTGCAGTTCCAGGGATTAAGCTCCTTCAGCACGTCCACACACAGAGGAATATGTTAAACAGTTCCCACAATGGCTTTTATAGATTCTGTAGCATCCAAGCACCTCGGTGCAACCGTAACCAAAGGCTGGGAGATGCTCCATGGCTGCTGCCAGCAGGAACTCTGCTTATCATAAAATACAAACCTGGACTTCAAATGACCCAAATACTCACTCGAAGTCTAGAATCAATCTTTCCTTTAAGCATAGAAAGGCATATAGTTAGAAGAACTGAAATAAACCATCTAGAGGACTCACTTTGCCAATTTAGCCAGGCTTACTGCATGGTTGCTTTGCTCCTCCTTGGAGGCCAACACAAGGTACATAATCCAGTCCAAGCCATAAAAACAAGCAAATATACAACCTAAGATACTTTTAGGAACCATCTGCTTTTTCAGTACTTTCATTTCAGGATTATGTTCATTTCTGCAGTGGTGTAACATTTGCATCACCATCACTTGGCACTAGTGGTTGAAGAGCCTTTCATGCCATGCTATGTTACATCTTAGTTGGTTGTTAGCTTTCATCCTAGCAGTTGCTGTAGTGTTTTCAGCAAGAAGCTCACATCTTTATTTGATAAACTTTATGGCTTAAATGCCTTTTTTCCTTTCACATTCAGCACTGCAACAGACATTCTGAAGATTCTGGTGTGATTCATCTGCCTGGGATTATGCACCTCAAAGCTTGACCCTTCTTCTGCCTTCCCCCAAATGTATCAGTTGATGTAATAAAAGGCATTAGCTCTTCCTGCAAATTACGCATACCTTAATCTTGACAGCCTCCTCTAAAGGACGGTCCATGAGGACATTGAAGGAGAAGAACAGTTTGCGTATTGCATCATTAAATTCATCACCATCTTCACTTTTCCCATAAAACCTACAAAAAACAGAAAGGAATGTAGTTACACACGTAAATCTAGGCTAGCAGAGTCACAGCAGCTGAAATTATCATTTTACAGTCTGGAAGAACATCTTATAGTTATCTCTTCTACAAAGAAATGAGTGCAAAAATGGCATTTGGGATTCTGCAGTTACCATGGGAGTAACTTCCTGATGAAACCTGTAACAGAAAAGCTGCATTTCTCTAGTTGCCAATGCCTCAAAATCCACTTGGTTTCCAAGAATCAAGTCGCTCATTTCTGTCTTTAAATGAGTTTCAACAAAGCTGAAGAGTATTCTCTCCAGTGATACTGACTGGAAGCACTGACTTCCATGGAGAGACACAGAGAAGATGGCAGTGACAAAGCTCACCTCAGGTACAATATTCTCGACTGAACGATGAATCGGAAGAGGTATTTCAAGGCTTTCAGAGCAGCAAACAGCAATTCTGTCTTGCTGGAGTCATCAGCATTTCCCACGTAACAGTTCAGCACTTTAGTGAGTTTCCTTTGGAGAATCAAAAAGTGGAATAAATAAAGACAGAGTTAAATTTCTGTGCATGTTCAGCTTCATTATTCCAGAGAGGACCTACATCTAATAGTCCCAAAGCAGAAGCTATTCTTTACAGCTTATTTTCTTCTGAAGCTTTTGGCTTCCTTGAGTGCCACGTTTTTATGACCAGCTCCATGGATGAACCACGGCTGCCACGTCTACCTACAGATCCCAGTTCTTTTTTTTTCTCTTATTCCCTAAAATAAAGGAATCAGGGATTTGGAAAACCTATTTTAAAGTGGACTGACACCTTCTGCATGTGTCAGCTCTCTGCTACACAGAGCTCAAAGTGCTTCTCAAGCAACACTAAAGTTGCACAACACTTATTCACTATCCAGCCTCTCCTGAATTAAAGGATGGGAATCTTACAGTCCTTCAACCAAAATCCTCTTCATTAAACAACTCCCAGCACTCCAAGTGGTGTGTGAGCAATAGATAAGTATATGACAGCTTCTTCACTTGCTCTGCTTCCACACTACCAGCATCCAGCTTTGAAGTTCAAAAATGCAACTGCTATGGGAAAACAAAATTACCCCCATCGTCCTCAACCCATTTCTGAACGTGAAGCACTGTAAATTTGTTCTAAATAAACGGCCACCTACTCGAGTTTTGATATATAGAGCATAACCTGTGTGTGTAAACCCTCGCCCACGACATCTGGCCCTTCTCTGAAGGCTGTGGCCACCACAACCTGCCTGCTGTTGGCAGACGGGTGGAGCAAACTTCATTTTAGTTCTGCTACCATCAACCACAACGTCAGCCATGCATGGTTCTGCTTCTGCTCTCCGTAACACCATTCAAACATACTACAAAGACTGCAGCCATATAGAGCATGTCAAACTTCCTTCTGCTCAAAGTACTTTGAAGGACCTGGGTGGATACCAGCAAGGCAAAGTAGTTCCAGCAGCAGCAATACCTATTAGATCAGGCTTTTAATGAATTTATCCTCTTTGATCAATTCCCCCAGCCCCTGCAGTGACTTACAATGACATCTTCCATACAGACTGACTGCAAGAAGCCTGTTTTTGATAGGAAAGCAGGCTGATAAACACAAAGACCCTTTTGTAACACACACACGCACAAAATAAAAATAAAGTGTGAGTACTACAGGTCAAAAGACAGTCTGAATCACACGCCCTTAATGCAGTTTGCCATGCCAGCAGCATCTTGTCCTTGCAGAAAAGAACTCTGACAACAGGAACTTTTAAGAAAGTAAAAAAGCTAACTGCAGGGTTTTTTAATTTCCTGGAAGCAGAATAACAGGACAAAAAACAATCATCTGGGGTCTATGCTGTTGTGACCACATTAGTTTAATTCACTATCAGTATCAGAGAGATGCTGCCTGGAGGTCAGTCTGTAGGTTTGTGGTTATCAATACTTACACATATGCAAGAGTTGCACTGAAGTGTTTGTAAATATAAGTTTCAAGTACAGGGTTGAAATGCTGGAACTTTATGTCTCCAATCAAAGAAATAATAAATACCTGCAAAAAAAAAAATTAAGGAGAGAGATGATACAGAGATGCACAATCTTCAACTAACTGCAACACAACTCAGTCTCCAATCATGTCATTGGTTTTTGTTTTCTTTTTCTAATAACATTGATGGAAAAAGTCACTCACCAGTGCATCAAACACAAGGAAGTCATAGGTTTCATTTTCTGACATTTCCATCATTATGTTGAAAAGTGCATCAAGAGTGTCTTGCAAAAACTAGAGGAATGAATAGCAAGAGTGTAAGAAAGGAGCACTGGAACACTGCACAGGAGTCTGTTCTTTTGGATCATGGTTCCCCTCCAGCCTAGCTCAGTTAAACTGTGAAGTCATACACAAAAGACCATTTTTAAAGGGATCTTATGTTCATTCCTTATGTTCATTCACATGCTGCTCTTGATGATCATCCTATTCTCAGTTCTAAGAGCAAGAAGGATCTTTTCTTATCAGCTCTGATTGTCCCCACTTCATTTCTGCTCTACTGCTTTTTTAACCAGCCATTATGCAGCAGCTAGAACAACAATTATCCCTAGCCCACACAGGGAGCTTTTGGGTACAACACAGTGATAAACCTTCAAAGTATCTGCACAACAAGGAGACTCAAATCTCTATGTATACCTTTACAATTTCTCCTCCTTCCACCTCCATTAACTTCCTCAGGTTGTGGGCAATGTTCTGAGAGTTGGAACGCCAGTTCAACAAACCCAGCAGGTCAACTAGCAAGGACAGAACATCAGCAATTAGAAACAGATTACAACAACACAGCTGACTTAATGGCTGTAGAACAGTACAGAATAAGTACTAGAGGTTATTTTTAGAATCAGCTTACAAGGAAAAGTCACACCGTGTTGTGCAGAAAATTACCTCGATGTGGCTCTTTTGTCTTGGCAAGAAAGTCAGCTTTGCTATTAATGGAAAACCTTGATGTACTTTGCTAACATAAAGCATTCAGTAGACAATTCTGCAGGAGTCTCATTCACTCAGGAGAAGACACCTCAAACCAGGACATTTACAAGAGTACATGACTTTTCTTGTGCTCTGCTCTGTGTTTGCTTTAGAGCAGGAACTCTAAAGCAAATAAAGGCAATGCTGGTGCCAACAATGCTGGGACTGGGCTGTCGCTGATGTGTGAAGCAGCAAGATTAAAGTTAAAGCAGTATGCTCACACGTGCCACAATGCCATAGACATCTGCAGAAAGAAATGGCCCTTTTAAATTCAAATGCACGGCATGAAATACCACTGGGAGGCTAACAAAGACCTACCATTCTGGGTGAGTTTGGTAGAGCAGATTAAAGTGGCAATCTGGAAGCTGTCTTTTGTACTGTCTTTGTTGGGTGTAAAGTTGGCTAGATGGTGCAGACTCTTCCCTGAGGGGGTCTCCTTCTCCTCCATTTCCACTTTTGTATAAGGAAGAGTCAAATAGCACTTTGCATCTTCCATTTTCTTGTTATCACCCTGTTGGTTGACCACAAGAAGGAGGGTTATCTCACACACTGAGCACTTCTCTGAACTCTTGCAGTTCTCATCTGCAGATACATTATCCACATAAACACTTAAACATAGGGACAGCCACAGAAGGCTTTCAACACACTTTCATGTCTGTGGTCATTTACTTGCATTGTTTGGACTTCTAACTTTAAGGAATAGAAGTTGCCTGCCTCCTACCAATGAATTCAGCTCTTTAAGAGAGTGAATCAAGCCACACACTGTAGGAGTTCAACCCACCCCATCCCACTGTAGCTTTCTACAGCAATGCATTAGCTTCTTCCTCTTACTGTGATGAAAGGCACCGTATCTCTCTCCCTGTTACACACTGATCTTCTAAATGAGGTGCTCACCAGGCCTGTTTGGTGCTTGCTGCCCAGTGAACAACGGGAGAGGAAAAGCATTGTACAGATACACACTAGTATGTACCAGATTTGTGCCCAAGTCAGAAAACCAATCCCTTAAAGCTGTGCTGATAATAACTTACAAAAACAGGCTACTCTGCCATCATCCTGAAAGGAATCATTTAACATTCCCACAATGATACAGCAGTATTTACATTGCTTGGAAAAACATAAAGTAAGTCAAAAGAAACACTTTCATTAATTACACCAAAGTGAGGCCAGCAAATGCCAGAGCTACCTTATAAATAATCAAGTTGTGTTTGCCATCCTGTAGCGTTGTTCCGTCTGCATTCATCAGTTTCACAAAGCCCATGCCAAAAGCTCTCTCAGACTTATCCCTTGCTATAAGTATGAAGAAAAAAAATGTATTAGGAATATTCTTAATTATGCCCATACTGTTCATAATTCATGAAGCATCTTTATTTAGCACCATCACAAGATAATGTGTTGGAGGTAGAATGCTTCATGATCCACAGCAGAAAGCTCACCTCAGGGCACTTGGCTGATATCTGCAATTACAGAAAAAAATTTCCTCTCTGAATCTTCCTTCTCCATGCAATTTCAGTGGCTAGTTTTTTGATAGATGGACAAACACAATTGTGCACACAGATTTTGGCAGGGATTTTCAAACTGACACGTGACTATGGATGCAGAAGCGTGTCACTGCATTTCTCAACTGCCTTAAAAGATTTCTTCCAAGAGATCAGTTTGACTTTAATGATCCTGTTCAACGTGGTTCTGAAGAAGTCTGCTGAAGTTTTGGCTCTAAATTTCTCACTTGCCTTTCACCAGTGTAATCAGAAAACCTCCTGTAAGATCATTGGACTGAATGGGACTGAACTGTGTGAAGGTCTCAGAAGAAATTAAAAGCACAGCTACACACAGAGAAGCACTGACAAAAGTCTTCCAAGGGGGCTAATGCTCTGCTCCCTATTTAACTCCAGTTTTAGAACAAAACCAGCACTTAATCTTTTATTAAGGCTATAAAAAGCTTCAATTACTTGTCTTTGCTTCCAATGACATCCCAACGTTGGAAACAAGCAGAATGCAAACTGGTACAGCACTGCAGAAACTCAAAAATCTCAATGAGTAGGAAGAGGGCAGTGCTCTGTTGGGCTTCTTTTGAATACTTACATTCCTGTGATGATCGATGACGAAAAGTGAATCTTAAGTGGCAACGACTGACTTCCTCTATTGCAATGGATACCTACAAATGATGGGACATCATCATCAATTTACAGGACATTATAGTTTTAAATTAGTTTTATAACAATTTTAATTAATTGATTTTAAATCAGGTCTTTTTTCTACGCAAAGAAGCAAGATTATAAATTATGCACTCTTACCTTTACAGTTTCATACCAGTATGGTTGCTTGACTTGATAATAAACAACAGACTTATACTCAGAGACACCTTCGTAACCAGCACCAGGATGGATAGCTTTCTTTGGGAAAAAAAAAATGAGGGTAGGGGGGAAAAAGAAAAGGTGAGGTCTAGAATGAAAGACAGGAGGTATTCGGGGTTGAAAGTTTTCAAAGCATAGAGCTTGTGGAGTTGCTCAAAATCCATGCTTTCCAACCAAGGGAACTGTGTCACTTCATTTTTCACTCACATTTGATAATAACGTAGAAAATTAGTGAATTCAAATTACTCATTGAGATCACCTCTAATCTCTCTTGTTCAGTATCATGCAGTCCTTGCTCACAAGTTGAAGAATGAAAAAGATCCTATGCACCAGAGCTACCACTATCCAAATGAGCAGCTCTCTGTTCTCCTCTGCAAAGGCCATCATACCTCTTGGAGATTGCCATCCTCGTCATGTACAGACATGGTGACTTCTACATTCTTAGGAGTCTTCTTCTTCCCTTTGTCAAACTCTCCTTGTATCAGAGTGACATAGATATCATTTCGAACATCACCTAAAATCCAGAGCACTCAATGAGTTCTTTTTACTGTCTGGAGAGTCATAGAAGTTCCCCAGTTAATATCTAACATCATAAACTAACACATCATCCGTTTCCTCTTCATAGCTATTGACAGCAGCTAATTCATGGCACCCAACATCACACCATTTCATCTTCCTTTCCAATTGTAGAAAAGTTTTTACAATGTACCACTGTATTTTTATTTTCAGAGACCTCTGCCTTTATGCAACACCTTTTTAAATGCAGTGAGCTGTGTAGGTCTAAAGTAGTTCTGAATGGATAAAGCAAAGCAGGGTCAGAACTGTAAGCAACAAAATTATCTTTTCAACTAAAGAGAGATCTTCCTCCAAGGAGGACTGATGCTATCATTTTTCAATTTCTCAAAGAAAGCATTTTCACACAAAAAAATTGGACATCACCTTGAAATATCACGAAAAGTAAAAACAAACTGGCTTTAAGCCATCTTTGAAATAAACCTGTTCATGGCAGAAACTCCAGAATTTCACACGTCTCTTCTACTCCACAGAAAAGTGGAAGAATATGGGACCTACCAGGAAGAATTATCTCAGGAAATCCCATTTTGCGAGCCACAGCAGTGGATCTGTCTACAAGGTGGGAAAAATCCTTCTGAACTTGTGCTAGGTCACCAGGAAGCAGCTTCAGGGAGACCCAAAGACCTAAAAAAAGAAGGGTAACATTTGCTCACTGGGGTAAAAACCAGACATACAAGAGCAGGAGAATCCAGTACAAAGTACCTGGAATATGCAGTCAGTCATGTTCACTTAAAAATATTTTATGCCCACAATTGATAAAACAAAATAAAACGACATAAGTTGCAAGCATCAGCTAGAAAAGGAGGGTATATTTTCACTCAAGTAAGAACAGATCCTATTTTCAATCTCTCTAGCTCCCAAAGTGCTGGGGTGGCAGCCATTGGTACAAAGAACATTGGTTTAGCTTGGTGAAGGTAGCAAACTCCAGTAAACATCGATCTCTGGACTTTCATGAGCCATTTACTTTCCTCTGTAAGCAAGAGGAACCTTTCCCCACACCAGCTTTTCACGTCCCGCCTGACTGCTGTACCTTGCCCTTTATGATTCACTTCCTTTGCAGCGATGACTTTGTTGAAGACAGAAGTGAGGGGCTCATTTTCTCCAATCACATGGGAAGTTATCAGCGGGGACATAATTAGCTGTCGCTGTCTGATGTATGTTTCCATGGCAATCCTGAGAAGAACAACAACAGACTGGGAAGTGGATAAACTAACATCACCATGTGCTCTGCAGACAAGGGCTGGCCAACAGCTAACTGTTTTCCAAGTAGTGTAATTACTTCTAAATTAAGACTTTTTCTTCACCTGCCTAAACCCAACTGAAAAAAAACATCTGAACTCTCATCACTGCTAGTCTAGGATTAGGATAAGTAACTTGTGCCTAGTTAAAAGCTCTGTGAATACATTTGTAGCATGCTGAACCAGCAGCCTTCAGGACAACCACAAAGGCAGCCAGTTCTACTTTGCTCCTTTTTCCATCCACAGACTGCCTCGTAGAGCAGCTATGGCTATGGAGAACCACGCAGCTCAGCAGGTGGGGTCTTTTGCTCCCATTAGATGAACTGAGCTCTGTCTTCATCTGGGCCTCAGAGCTGCCCCCAGGAGATTATGTTCATTAACCAGCCTTAAATTAACATGACTAATGACACCACAGGGGTGTTGAACCTCTCCCTGCCAAACACATCTAGTGAGCCTGGATGTGGAACCAGATTACACTCCTGCTCCCACACCATCAACAACGAACTAAAGCATACAAACATCCCCACAGACTCCCCACCCCTGCAGAGGTAACAAGATTTGGGTCTAAACTCAATCTGATTATAAGAAAAGAAAAACAGGGTTAAAAAAAAAAAAAAAAAAAAAAAAAAAAAAAGGAGACTCATGTTATTCTGCAAATTAAAATACATCCTTTTTTGCAGTCTTGCAGGTGCTAAAATGGTAGAGACATACAACAATCTCCCCTGAAAATATCTTGCAACAACATAAGCTACACCAAATGGATCACTATATTTAGGACAGTAATAAGCTGAGTCTACCCAAACAAGCTCCATTCTAATTACTGTAATGTGCTGAGAAAGTGAGCAATGGGAGAGCAGGCAGAACACACACAAGTTCTAGCATTACAGAAATGCACATCACAATGGGGCCTGAATTTCTTTTCCAGGAAGAGGAAGAAATCTCTTTATAACTCTTTTCTGACTCACCCTGAAAAGCTACAGGCTGGCAATGCCCAGGGAGCCACACAAGCTGACAAGGAGCAATGCTCCCTGCCTGCTCAGGTGCTCCTCAAAACCTTGCCTCACTTCCATGACAGTTTTTAAGGTCACATACCCCAGACCCACATTATTTTGCTCTTCTTTCCTCCTTCATATAATATGAATATCTACCAACTCCAGCAGCACTGCTAAGACTCCCTGAGTAACTTACTGTATAGACATGTAAATCCAGGGGAACAAAAGCATCAGAGGACCAACAAAAATCTTTTCCTGCAAAAAGCTGACTACTGCCATTAGCTAATCTATTTGTAGAGACCTTGGTCAGCTGCCAGGCTGCCGTACAAATTTGTCCTTCTCTGAAGGACAAGTGCCTTAAAAGAGCCAGATATGTGATGAACTCCAAAGTATGATACTTACTGCTGAAATGGAATAAAATGTTGCTTTTCCTCATCGTCCACCTTCCCATGTATGATATCTGTTATGTCCATCACTGAAACAACACAAACCCAACACACAGTTCTGCCAAGTGGCAAAAGAGAACACAGAGAGAGCTCTCCCTATCAGAATGGAAACAAAAGCTGCTTGTTTCGGTCCAAGACCACTCGTGACAGCAATGCAGAAGGCCACTCTCATCCTTTGAACTTTTTAACAAGCATATTTTTATTGATGCTTAAGTCAGCACATGGGAGTGAATGTGAATATTCTCTACGATAAAAAACAAAACAACCACAGCTGGGATTCAGGCATTTTGAGACAAAAAAAAAAAAAAAACAACACCTCTCCAAACGTTTAGGTTTCAAATGCTGATTATTTTGAAATTGTTTTCCCCACAGACCTCAAGCAAGGCTCTTCACAAGCCATCACAGCAACTGAACAGGAATTGGATGTCTCATTCACCAAAGCTCCTTTGAAAAAATCCATCTTTATCCTATTAGTTGTGGGGAGCAAATCCCTCTTTTTCAAACATCTGAAAAGTCCACTGTACTGACAGCAGTGTGTTATCTATTCAGATGGAGACAAGCCAAAAAGCGAGCACTGACAGCGTGTCACCTTCACGTATGTGAAGACTGAAAGATCTCAAAGGAGTATCAAGCAGCTCAGCATCATATTCTCAGTCCTCAGGAGATGCTGACATGAAAGAGTTAACAGGTTTGCTGGCATACAGCCTATGTTTCCTAATTCACCTCCCAACCACTGGACCACGCTCTTCTCTCGTGTGTCTGAATTTGCCATACCTGCCACACCAAAGGGCCTCCGGAGTCCACACGTGTGTTTCTTCCCATCTTTCAGCTCCATATGCCCCACTCTCACAATCTGACACACCAAGCTGATTTTCGGCCTGATCAAATCCGAACTGCTTAAATCCTGGAAGTTATTTAAAATAAAGTGACATCAATCTGCTCTATAAACAGGGGAGAAGAGGACAGAGAGCAAAAAGCTTTTTGCTTTGTTAGACTGTACACATTTAAAAGGAAATCTACTCTTAAAAAAAACACTTCTCAGGAGCATTCCTCTGAGGCTGCCCATGAGATCATAAGTGCCCATAAAACCAACCTAAATTGCCACTTCCACTAGAAGCAGAGGGGCAAGAAGGGGAAAGAATCCCAAACTCCAATGTCTGCAGCATGGGGAAGAATCTCCAGGATGTAAATACAACAACTTACAGTAAAGACTGCTTGAAGGTTATTTAGCTTCTCAATTTCCTTAGGCATCCCATTACTGCCCCAACGAACAAGGTAATTTTCACTACAAATGAAGCAAAAAAAAAGCAAAAATCAACATCTAACATTCCAATTATCCAAGAGTAGTTTGATCTTTTCAGAGTGTTTGAAAAGCTCTGCCAAAATATGCGATGCCAACATGATTCTCAAGAGGCTCATTTCACTGAAGGCAGAAGCCAGGCGCAGGGGGAATGGCTACTCTCAGCTGACTGCATCTTCACACCTGATAACTTCTGTGATAGAGATAGATGGTGCCTGACACCTAAACGCCTCCTTATACCCTGTATCCTCCCTGACTGGTACAAGATAGCCAGCTTTTAAGTGTGAACTTGCACTAATTTGACAGAAAACAATATGTGTATATCACATCAAAAGAGAAGCAATGAATCAAATGCCTCAAAACAGTGAAAGAAACAGGGAAATTAAAGAACATAAAAGACACAATCTGGGATTTCACTACTGTATCATAGAAACACCCAGCTTTAAGAAGCAGAGTACAAGTGCTCATGATCTTCACTTCTCAGCTGAAGTTAAATAATCCCCTTTCAAATCACTACTGGAGCAGCAACCAACAGAACTGAAAACACTTCTCTGCTGATTCTTGCTTTCTAACTTGCACTGGCTTCTTCAGAACAACTAAATTGCTTATGTGTACACAAAGAACCCCAACACCCTACCTGATGAATTTGGAGAGGTCAGGGTCATAGAGGCTCATTAAGAGCTCTGCATCTTCTCCAATATTACAGACAAAATTCTTGAAGTTTACATAGAGGCTGTAAGTGTGTGTTGTGTTAAATATTGGCTGCCCTCGGAGTTCCAAATTCTGTTGCAGGGACTGCAAAGAAGAACAGTGCTCCCATTAAAAACAACATAAAACATTTCAGTTCTGCTGCCAAAGTAGCACAATATCCCTAAGAGGAACGTACAAACAGAGCAGGTACTAGTTCTGAGAGGAGGGTAAAGCCAGCAGCAAGAGATGTACCTTTTCTTCCTGGATTCTTTCATCAATCCTTTTGGATGCAGTTTCATGGGCCTTGAAAAGAGAGATTGTGCTGGTTTCATCTGGGTCCAAGATGTTCCCATTGTCATCTCGTACAACCAGGTCCAAACCCAGGATCCTGAGTAGCGTGCGAATCAGAGGACAAAAGCAGCAACACAGTATGTAAGAAGCAAAGGTGACTGAGAGAGCACAAATGACAGATCAAGCTGCGGGCTGCACCAGGCAGCCAATATTCATTGATTCTATTCCTTCTAATAATCACATTAATGGTTTTCCCACTCAGAACTTCCTCATCCCCCATATCCAGTTTCCCCATTAAAGGGAAAAATAATTAGCCATGTAACTCTGTGCTAAGATGACATCTTGTTCTCACTTACATGTATTTAACATAAAATGGTAGGTATTTCTATGAAGCTCACGGGTTGTGGCTAATTATTATTCTTTGCCATAAGCTTTCTTCTTAATTGACTTATTTGACCTGAATCAAGTCTGACAGGTAGATAAATGAGTATTGGAGACAATCCCTATTCTGTATAAACCAGCGAAAGATGTAGTTTTGGTGGCCTATAGGACTGTATTGCTCAGCTGCTGATAAAGCAGTTTAGTTCACAACCAGCATCCAAATCCCAGCTCCAGTCAGCCGGGCACAAACTGTGCTCCATGGGAAATGCAGCCATGTGCCAGCATCTCTGCAGAATTAAGACAGGTAAGCTTTGCTGCCAAATTTAAAGAGAATGCTGGCATATGAAGAGCCAACTGCTACATGCCCACCTGTCACATTAGTCACGTTCTGATGGGAACAGAAAGCTGCAATCACCTCCTTTCCAAGGCAAAACGTACAGTCTGATTCACTGTTGTTCTTGTGTGCTTCTTTATACCATTTTGTATTAATAGCCACTTACATCCATCCTCAAAACAGTTCCAGAGCCTGCAGTGGGATCTGGGACCCTCCCCTGCCCTCTGGATGTAGTTTGGAGTCTACCTGTTGCCATAGTCAATTTTAGCAGTGACTTTCTTCTTGAGTTCAGCCAGCTCATCTTTGGGAAGAGTCCCAGATAGTATCTGTGATCTCCACTCTATCAGGCTGTAAGTCAACTGTTGGACATGACGAAACTGTGTTGTTTTGTTATCCTACAGGAAGGAAAGGGACCATTTTAAGCTCATAAATAATAAACTGAAAACTACAATCTCAGATAACTTCCTGAAGTGTACTCATCTGAATCCACCACACAAGCTGCATTTAATTAAAAATATCTGAGCAAAAGGCTTCATATGACACAACAAGATTAAACCATGGGGAAAACTCTCCAGCACTTTGCACTGCCAAGGTTTAAGTGCCTCAAGATTTGGGGTCTGTCACTCTCAGAAAGTGTGACATAGCCTCACATTTTTTATGCATGCCTCCCATTTGTTTCACCTATTTAGATACTAAGATTCTATGGTAAACTCTTTACCTGCAGAAGTCTAACAGTGACACCAAAACAGAAATAATAATGACACTGAAGCCCACATAAGCTTTATCTTCACACCTTCTACAGCCTAAAGAACACTTCAATCCAATTATTACGCATAAAAAGGAACAGCAACAAAATGCAGCAGTATTTGAGATACACTGCCACAGTATTTCAAGGTTCCTCTCCTACTCACCACTAACTCACACGTGGATTGCTGTGCCCACGCCTGACCTCCAGGCAAGAGTCTCATGGAAACCAGAGTAGCTCTGTTGAAACAATCATCTCCCTGACTGGAGCCTATCAGCAAATAAGGGTGAAGATTATCTGCTCTTCAGAGCACTCGTTTTTGTTTGCATTTGCACAGAATTCAGACTGCAAAATGCAGTTGTGAATCACACAATGCTTTTAAGCACTAGCAAAGGCAGAAAGGCAACAGAGGTTTCTTAAGTTCTATACACTGGTTGCTCAAAACCCACCAAGGCAGAGATCAACCAAATAATGCAATCAGACCATGTGACTGAAGGAAGCTCCCCAGATACCACCTGCCCAATCTGCCCAGGTATTCATCTGTTTTTGCCAAAGTTGCTGCAGTTTCATCTTTTGTTACAAATGCAGCACCTGTAATCATAAAGAGGACATCGAAACCTGCATTGTGAAGTTTCCTTCTCCCATTTCTACTGTCATCATCTTTGATTAATGAAAATATTTTTTATGCTATTAACTGGTTCCACATCTTAAAAATTAGTTACCCACACCTCCTTCATAGAGCTTCAGATTCCAAGGCTGACAGTGTAATTAGAAAGTGGATAGTGATGTGATAATAACCATATTTGCAGCAGAACGTGCCTAGATGAGTAATTAAGCCTTTTAAAGCATCAGCTGTTAGACTGAAGGAGGAAGCCAGGCCCTGTCCTCACTCACCAGCACCCAGTTAGCTGGGCACTACAACAATTCTGACCCACAGCCAGCTGCAAGGGCAGCTCATTTTCAGAAGGAAGGTGCCACAAATCAACTTACATCAGCTCTACTGGGACAAAGTTTATGGTTATGCAGCTCTAAAATGGTGGTTGAGAGTGGGGCTTTTTTTCTACCAACAGCAAGCAGGAACTGGTCAATTGTGTACTGCAGGGACAGTCACCAGCAGCTGACTAATGGCAGCGTGTGGTATCAACTGTTAATGTTTAACTGTGAGCACCAACTGCTCACACACACCTGACAAAGAGGCTCAGTGAAGTTACTGCCCCATTCTGTAAAGACAGAAGATGAAATGACACCAAGTTTGCCCCTTCAGAACATAAACCCAAAGGCAGCTACGAACTGGGACCCATCTTCCACTGGAGTTGGGTGAAGGTGCTGGGGGAAGCTGGGTTAGTCTACAGTTGATACAGGGAAGGTACAGCAGGTGTATTTAGGAAAGCAGAAATAAAAGCACCCTGTTAACCTGCAGCTAAAGTCACCTAAAGGAATGCAACTCGGGTGAGCTTTTAGAGAAATGCAGAGCAGGCCTCAATTTGGCAGCTGGCTAAACCTGAGTTATCTCTCCGGCTGTTTACATTTGTTAACTGCTATTAACCAGCCCAAGCTAAAAGTGCCACCCATTTTTGTATTTGTTTGCAGTAGAGATATACCCGATGGTACAACATCTGCAGAAAAACACAGAAATTAAGGGGAAATAAAGCGCTGCCAAATAAAGAAATCCTCTGTATTTCCTTTCTGTCCTCAAATATCCCCTTCCTCCTTCAGTGGTGTCCTGTTTCTTTATTCTTCTTTCTCTTAATACATACTGCGAGGGAAAATAAAATAAATCCATCTCAAACCACAACATTTTCCAAGGCTATTTTAAGACTTATGTTGGTTAATCAAAGGAACGCGAAAGATTTCTGCTCGTAGGAAAAAGAGATTCTGAAACAAGTAATGCATTAAAAAAATAAAAGCCTATAAATAAAGCCAGGATCAAAAGTTCTGCTTTCACACAGTAATAATGTCACTACGCTTTCTCATTAAATTAGGAGGGTGGAATGAATTTTTGTGGTTTTGTAGACCACAAACAAAGTATACTTGTGGCCCTACATTTTCAATAGGAAAGCTTGTTCAGGATACACTGAATGGTTAGAGCTAATTTAAAATAATTCTCTCATCTTAATTAGAGTCTCAGAGCACACACTACCATGCAGGCTGAACTCATTACTGACCAAAGAAAAATCGTTTGACTCTTCTTAGCATGCCTTAACAACCACCATTGAAAGACAGCGAGTCATTGTGAACACCAGTTTCTCTGTGCAAGAATTTCACCTATCTTAGCAAAACTATCAAATCCATGCACTAACTTGGTTTGACTTTTCCATAGTGATTTATCACATGGCCAGGCCACTAAGCAGATCACCACCCCAGCTCACTTCTCATCCCGTGACTTTTTGGCCCCTAGGCACTCCATGGCAAGGATGAGCCATTCCATTCAGTACTTACACGATGTCTAGAAAAAGAGCTTCTACTTGTTAAACGTTGTTAAAACAACATGATGGGTTCTCACCTAACTTCACTGAGACATTCTGTCCTCATACAGGACAACAAAAGGCAGGAACATTCATTCAGGTTGTAAACTGTGACTCGCACACACAGTCCCAACCAGCTGACACGATGCTGAGTGTGACTTGTGCCAGGTCAATGCTGAGAGTCAAGTCTTCATCAGTGCTGCATCACCACCCAATTATTTACGTACAGTGAACACTTTGTAGCATGGATTGAAGCTCCCTTCCCTCTGTGCTTGTAGATCTTATCTAGAGGAGGGCTGAACATTTTCAGCCTTTCTTAAGAGCAGAAATGGACACACAAGTTCCAGCTGCACATACGGAAATAAGAGCCTTTAAAAGACTTGCAAGCTGTCTGCATTTCAACCTGCACGGCACAGCCCTTCTTCCACTTCATCCACCAAACACCAATCACTGAAACAGACTTACCACATATAACTTGTGCCAGATAACTGCCCACTCCCTCAGGGTGGAAGTAAGCTCTTGCCCAAGCGGCAATTCACCCGGAATCACTGTTTCATGTTGTCTAAAGATGGAGAACACAGAAAGAGGGCGTTACAATTAATATCCATACCCAGTCATAAAACATCTTTCAGTTGTAAATACATAACTGGAGAAGCAGCCTAGATTTTCATACAATTCACTTATGAATTGTATGAACTTCACACAGTTTCTACATTGTTCCATTGGTTCTCCAACACATCATTATCCATTTTTAATGTGAAAATGATTCCAATTTCTTTCTGTCTTGTTACATTCAATGGATCCATTCCAGGAACTCACTGCTAAATGGACAGAAGTTCTCAGCAATCACTGCTTCCAATGGTAACTTGGCCACATACACTTAAGGAAAAAAAAAAGAAAAAAGTACTTTCTTAAATCTCTTCCTATTGCAACTGCTATTTTCCTCACACAGGATTCATCACAGAATCCTTTGTAAGAATCAAATGAGGAGTCACTTCCTACTGCGTTTTCCAAGACAGGAAGGAGTCCACACTCCTGCTGGCTCCTTGGCTGTGAGCAGGAACACGTTACGATTTGCAGGATTCCCCAGAGGGCTCCGTGTAACTTGTCTGTCCTGTCTTGCCACTAACTTGTCTAACAGACCTCTTTTATTTTTGCACACAGTATTCTCTTGCCTCTCTGCCCACAGATGTTTTGAGATGTACCATGCTCTGAAAAAACGAGATCCACAAGCCTAGCACAGTCTAGTAACAACACTCATGACAACAACCACTAAAGTTTCTGCTTTCTTTTTAAATGTGTTTTTTTTAAACTACAACAAAATGAAACGGTTTTCCTTTGGTTCTGTTCTCAGAGCACATCTCAAAAAGCTCCAACCTACCCCCGGTCCTTCACGGTTGCCTCTTTTAAGTGGATATACGTTTCTGGGAAAATGCCCTAAAAATAAATAAATAGAATAAGTGAAAGCAAACAACAAATCACACTGTAGCATAAGACATGCCTTCAACAAAAAAGCAGGGGAAGGGGTAACAAGCACAAGCAGCAAGTATTTGCTGTTTACCCACAAGAGAAAGGTGTTAGGTCAGCCAGACAGGGCGTACAGGAGAACTCTGCCAGTGTTTAAGCCTTCTGTTTGATGTTAGCACCCCAGCTAAGTTAACCTGTTGCTTTGCTGTGTTGACACTCATCTTCCTGTGCAAAACACCGTAAGGTCTTGCAGACTAGCAGTTGTACCCAATGCACTTGCTACACAGCGGACTTGTGGTTCTCTAGGAAAGCTCACAGCTCATGACAGCATCTGTAGGAATCCCAAGCTTTAACAGAACTGACCCTTCTAGGAGCATTCACTCCCCTTTAGGGCTGAAAAATGGATTCAGTAAAGGATGTCACCACATGAGAAGTGGCAGGACTCCTATGGGAAAAGATTCCATGCATTGTTCAGACTGATTCTGCAAACCTCAAGCAGCCTGGCTGTGATCCACAGGTGTGTTATTTTTGGGATATTTTCTAAGTCAAATTAAAATCCTGATCTCACCATCATATAGTTAGCTCGATCATACAGTTAATGCTGGATGTGTTCATGCCCAAGACTGTAATAATGAAGCAATATGCTAGCATATACAGATATACAACAGTCAACTTCCTTACTTCAAACTGCATTACGCATGCCTACATTGGGGAAGTACCTCATTAATGGGTCTGAAACATTCACCTCAAGGGCATTTATTTCTATTGCTGAGGAAAAGAGGATGCTGGTCAGGAGACCTGCATACAACAGAAATACAGCAGCAGCACAGCCTTTACAGCGCTGGATGGGGTCTGGTGAGGTGCAAAATGAAAATCAGCTACTGACAAGTGAGCTCATACCTTCTTTGATTTATTGCGGAGCGTGTATCCTCGGTACCAGCCTGTCAAAGAGAAACAAAAGCAGTTTTTTTCCTATCTACAGCAGTTAAGTACACATTGTCATTCTCAGTGCAATCCTACAGCATTTATCTCTTGATCGTGTTCGCTCGAGATCTGCTACTGAGCAGACATTTCTGTTGTCTGCAGGAAGCTTGGTCCATAGACAGAAGGCTGCATGAACTGACATCCTCTATTTGAGTTACACTGATTGGGCTGAATACAACATCGGGCCACCCTGTGCTATCCATTTTCAGACTGACAATCCTCGTTCTGCAAAGCTTATAAATTCCCAACACAGAATTATTGCTTGCAGCATCTGACAGAAGAGCACAGAGGCAAAGACAGCTATGCACACACAGCTCCTATACAGTTCTACTACAGAATGCAAACCTGCATTCTGAAAGTCAAGACACTCAGCAACCCCAAATCTGTTAGCCATGCTCTTGGAGCAACCCCTTTTGATTCCTCTGAATGCAGGTAGAGCCTTAGGAAACTGAAAACACCAATCCTACCTCTTGGAAAACATGAAGGTTAGAGACCATGGTGTTCAGTTATCAAGATAGACATCACCGATCCAAGATGATTGTGATCAGTCAGCTGGCACAGGAAGCATCAAAATGGCAAGGAGATTTGAGAGAACAACAGGCAAAGAAGCTGCCTTTAAAAAATATATACATTTATTTAAGCAAAGAAGATTCAATTCAGAGTCATGGATCCAGAGTTCTCACTCTTGGAGAACAAACATGGGTTGCTTTGTTTGCTGACTGCAGTTAGAGGAACAAAGACCTAAACCAGGAACATATTCAATGCAAACTTATTTGCATCAGGGAGAAGAGACTGGTCTGAATCACAGCGTGTGGGCACACATTCCTTCTATCCATGATGTGGCTATTTCCCACTTGCATAAAAGTAAGGATATATATTGCAGATTAGGGAAGATTCAACTCTGAACAGAAATGTACCCTCCTTTGCTCACCACCACTCAAGGGCGAACTTCCAGAGAAAGTGAAGTCTGCCCTGAAGAAAGTCTTCAAAGCTCTGAGGGCAGCAAGTTTCCTTCTCCTCTCAGACTCTGCAGAATGATCCCAATCTTGCAATACTTAGCAAACAGCAGGATAAGTGTTATTTATCTTATTACCAAGTGGAAGAAGTCATTTTGTACAAAGATCTCTCGCCCTCCTGCAGCCAGACAGCTATCCAGGGAAAGAAGGAAAAACATCACAGTTTCACTCGGCACAGAGGTCTGCACCACAAACTACACCCACGACTTTAATTCACTTCATTGCTGTTAGCTTCTCACCCAGCTCCTCCAGCAGCTGAGCTGCAGCACTGTTATGTCTTGAAGCTATTTGGCCAGCTGAGAGTCAGATAACATTTGTTAACACAAAACTGAGTGTGAGCCTCAACCTTGCAGCCTCACTGTTAGAAACAAACTCTGGACTTCTTAAATCCAATTCTCCAAGGCCAGAGCTAGCCAAAACCCCAGATGCAGAAGATAGAGAGCTTTCAAGTGAAGGCTGTTTCACGCACAGACAACCTTCACTGAACACAGAGACATTCTGACTTCAACCAGGAGGAAAAATGGAAGAATTTTCTAGACAACAGAGCAGGAAGGGAACTGTAGTACAACAGCCCTCTGCTAACTCACAAAGATGCTCCTGTGCAGTCTGACACAGGCAACAATAGGAAGGAGTAAGATTTTCCAAGTCACTGCTACCATTACACAAGAGCCTTTGGACAACCCTGACCCACTTAATTCCCTGCAGAACACACCAAGAGCTGCAGGGATAACTTACACCCAAAAGAAGAACTGAATGAGGCATCCCTGAGCCTTTCTTGCAAAGCCAACATCTTGATTAAAGGGAACTTTATTTTAATTGAGACTTGTGTATCCAGATAAGAGCAGCGATTACAGGAACAAAAAACCACTTTTATTACACTGGAGTTATGTTTCTAAGTAGACATCATTAGCATAAGAAGAAATAGGGAAGTATTCTTTTAAGAACACTAATTCTCAGAAACACAACCTACAAATATCTGGAAACAAAGCAAAAGAGACAATAAGTCAGCAGAGCTTCCTTCCATGCAGACTGAGTTCTAAGTTTTTAAGATGAATTATATGGGAAATCAGACCAGTCCCAGAGCAGAGCCACCATCTCAGAGACAATCTGTATTTTTTCCATTGGGTCCACAAATAAATGTGTGGCTCAAATTTTTGGCTTATGTTTCCAGGAAAAGCATCTAGTAGTTCTGCAGGAATTTCCAAGTCCTCAGCCACAAGCCAGGATGCCACACTGATGGCTCAGCATATGAAAGCAACTCCGATGCATTTGCTTTCCCCAACAATTTACACATCAGTCCTCTCAGGCTGAAGTTTCAAAGTGGGACGTTTCAGGTAAGAAAGGGATCTATTCATTTCCTATTCTTGAATGTCACTCCTGTTGAACAGCTTACTACAGACCAAGCAATAGGGCTGAGCAACAGCCCCCCTATACAAAACAAAGAAATAAAATGCTCCAACATATTGGATCATGCAAGATGCATCCTTTTCATTACAGCAGTTTTTACTGACAAAAGCAGCTCCTAAGTTAGTTGTATTAAGCACGATATTCACCTCCAGCTCTAAAAATACTCCCCACTTTGACATATATCAGTCTAAATGCTAAATAGTCTGCTGTGCCACAGGGGAACCAGCTGCCCATTTCAATTGTCACAAAGAGAAACGGAAAGAGAACAAATTGCTCAACAAGCAGCTTGTCATAGCAGTGATACTGAAGAAATTTTGTACAAAGAGTCTCTTCCAACCTGATGCTGCCTATGAAAATGAGCACATTTTTATTTTGGAAAGAGCATTTAGACTTTGGGGAGCACAGACACAACATTCCAAATGAAGTAGGTACTAGATTGTTCTTTAATTAAATGGCTTCATTCCATTCTTTCATCTACCACCTCCTTTGTGACAGATCAAAGAACTAATTGGGGTTAAAAGTTACTTATTTTTTTCTTGTTTCAGCTGGATTCGTTCATCACATGACTAGGCACTGGGCCTAGCATAAGGAGGAGCTAAGATAAACAGGTGTGGTGTAAAACCAGGAATGAACTCCCAGAAGGGAAAGCATTTCCTTCTCCAACAGTGCTGCCTTGAGTCGCTGGTGAAATCTTACCTTGACAAACCTCTACCAGGAACAGCAGAGATGTGTATTTTAATACTCTTTAACAAAAAAAAAAATAATTAAGAGCATCCAGCAAGCATCACACACCAAGCTTTGTGCATGGGAGATGTATCAGAATTTCAAAACCTTGATCTGAAGTTTGCACCCTAGAAATGCTGAGTTGTTATATTTGGTTTCAAGAATGCAGAGGGTGGTGAGGCACTGGCACAGGTTGCCCAAGGAGGCTGTGGATGCCCCATCCCTGCAGGCATTCAAGGCCAGGCTGGATGTGGCTCTGGGCAGCCTGGGCTGCTGCTTGGTGACCTGCACACAGCAGGGGGTTGAAACCAGATGATCATTGTGGTCCTTTTCAACCCAGACCATTCTATGATTCTATGAACTACTGAGAAGTAGTAGGGAGTGATTCACAACCTACCTTCGTACATCTCCAAAATGTGAACAGTGTCACCGACCTGCAGGGAGAGCTCCACATCTTGGACAGCATCATAGTTGTAGATTGCTAGAAAGGAAGGAGATGGGAGAGAGTTGAAAAACACATCAGGAAACCTTGAGGTAATCAGATTCTGAGATCTTGTACCTTATCAGCTGTCCAAGGCAGAATAGGATTTTGGAAAAGTGCTCTTAAGTTAGTAAGCTATCCTGTATGTATGGCACACTGTGTGCAGTGTATCTATGTCCAGATTTTATCATTGGCTCCTGCAAGCTTCAGAAACATCCTTCTTACCAGCCCAGGTCAGTCTTTTACCTATAGGAATAAAGGCCCATGACAGCTGCCCAGAGGTCTCTATTACCCCAGGCAGAGGCTTTGGATCAATTAGATAATTGTCATTTTTTATTAGCTTTTCACAGGGCTAACTATGACACAGCACTCACAAGCACAGGTAAAACACTATAAATATTCTGTCATAAGCACAAGTGGCACTGTGCTGTATCAAACAATTCAGGCTGTTTGCTACAAATGGGTCTACCCAGACAAGAACCTCAGCATGAAAACTTGAGATTCTCTGCAAATTTAATCCCTACCAAAGATAAAGCTAATCTGAATGCTTATCGGATTTCCAGCATGAAGAGGATTAAGTCCAGAAGCCCATGCCTCTGAACTGCCTTGTCCCTGGAACTTTCCTTCCACCTGGCAAAGCAGAGCTGACCTCAGAGCTTCCTCAAGGCCTGACAAGGCAAGAAAGCTGAAGCTGAATTTGCTTCCCAACCAATAAAAGTAAAAAGGTGCATAAAGCAGCAAGGAAAGCGCTTTGCTGCTGTTGAATGAATTGATAAATCAAGTCACATTACACCACTCCTTAGCGACATTATCTTATGTATTCAAACAGTGGTGTGTAAGAACAGACGATAAAATCCACGTCTTACACGTAGCAACAGAGCCTTCTCAAATGTACTGCATTTACACCTCTAACTGCTTCTAGAAAGCTTTATCCCAAGAACAGCACAAACTTTTTCAGGGGACTTTGGAGAAATTCATCTGGCTTCAGAGGCTCAGCACGTGAAGAACACTGCAAATTAAACACACGGACTCGGGCTCCTACGTCAGGCGACTCGCATCGAGCGCCTCTCGGCTCCGTCACGATGAGGTGCATTGCTTCCTGGCCAGGATCCAGCACAAACAAACGACTGTGGTTCACCACGCCGGAAATTATCTCACAGACGGTAACTTTCTCTAAAATACTGTAGCTATAAATAATCCAGGAGAGGCTGGCAGGCTGTGAGAACCCCCTGCAGGATCTGAAATAAACGCTGGTCACAGATGCTCCTACACTGCAAGGGCACTGCGTGCTCATGGTGGCTCCAAGTCATGCTGGCCATACCCTCCAGTGCCTGCAGAGATCCACGTGTGCAACGTGCAATCTACGACACAGTCATCCAGAGGGCTACGGGTGTGTTACTGGACTTTTGCTCCTACACCATTAATTACTCCAACATCCAGGTTTCCCCTCCCTCCCCACAGCAGAGCTGTGAGCCAAGATAATCAGAACGGACTGCTGAGCTGCATATTCAGTTCAGACACCGAAAGGCCCCAGAAAAGGCCCGAAAGTAGAAACTTCCATCAATATTTTTGCAGAAAAACTTGTATAATGTTGAAGGGCAAAGTGAAACACAAACATACGCAGGAGGAGTTCAGAGTATTCCATTGAGCTCTAGCATGTAGTGACAGATGCCGAGGTCACAAATTAATTGGAGAGAAGAACTGGTTAACATTGAATGCAGCTCAGTTAAAAAGAAACCATTCTGCTAGATGCAGCAAATAATTCTGCAAGGATTTGCAGAGGTCAGCTTAAAGTGCAGCGCCCAACCCGAAGGAGACCAAACTCCCTGCAGCTTTGCCTCCTGCTGCAGTAACCCTGCCAAATCACTCCTAGCCCTAAAGCAAAGCTGGATGGGAGAGCTCCAAATCTCCGCCATGTGCAGCAGGAAGTGGTGTATATCAACAAAACCATTCAGGCTTCCTAGCTGGGGATGCTGCAGTGCTCAGGAGGTGTTGTTCCCCAGGTAGGGTTCAAGCATCAAAGCCTATGGACAGACACTGACAATGCTTCAGCACTGGCAGAGTTAGGAGATTTAAACCACAGCACCTCAGCCAATTTCCAGCTCAGCTGATTGCATTCTGTCCTCTGAAGTTTCCTCCTGTGGTTACAACCAGGCTGCCTCGCTTTCTGTCTTTAAATGCTGTTTGGAATTCTGGTTTCATGGCCGTGCTCTGCTTTTTAGGAATGCACACATGCCTATACACACAGGGATTCCCACGTGGGATTTCTAGATGTCTTGGGTTTTTTGGGGACAAACAGACATTATATAAATGCAAGTCTGTATTTTTCCATAAAGTGCCACTCAGCTCTGGACAAAAGCAGTCTGACCAGCAGCAAGTGCCCAGCAGAAAGGTGGGCGGGCATCACAGCAGCCTTTCTTTGGAGAGCACAGACAGCTAATTCAAAAGCCAAGGGCACAAGAAGAGGGAGAAGCAACACAGCTCCCTTCTCCTCAAATAACACAACAGCCACAGCAGAAAGAGCCACTGCAGCTTCTTCTCTCCCCCTGCTTCCCATGAAAGCTTTCCCATCCCAACAGACAGCGTTTATAAGCCAAATGAACATGCTTTCACCACTGAACATCAAAGAAAAGCAAGATTTGTAGCATCTCGCTTTGCTAGATTGAATTAAACAAGAACAGAGGGCCAGTGTACATAAGAACTCCTACCCAACAGTTATGTGCAAGGTTATAAAAGACAAATTGCTGGCATATTTTCCCTGGGAGCTTTGCTGTTTGCAACTGATGCTTCCTGCTGCTTCAAGCCAACCCCTCTGAAACAGTCCATCCGCAGCTATTTGAACTAGTTAGCCTCTTCTTCATCGTGTGTATTTAATCTGACCCCTTTTCGACTTGAAAGAGAAAGGAAGCAGCACATAACAAACATTGTCATAGCATGAAAAAATAGAAATTCTGTATAGAAAAACCTGATGGTGCAGCAAGAAGGGAAGAAGTAAGGGACTTCTGCCTCAGAATTTGTAGGAATATTGAACATAAATCTTTTCCCTTCAAGCTAAACTTGCTGAGATTTTGTCCTTTGAAATTCACTTTAGAACAGTAATTGTTCTTTTATTACCCTGAAAGAAAAGCAGCATTGAAGTCTCAACAAATTTATTCTGAGGAAAGAGACAGAGAAAGAAATCATGATCCAGGTAAGAGATATTGGGTGGTTTTAATGATCACTACAGGCAACGTATGGCATTATTTCATTCTTGTGAAGGAGTTTGTTAAACAAAAAAGCAAGTTTAGAGTTTGTTAAACAAAAAAGCAAGTTTAAGAATTATTTTCTCCAGCCTTTGCACTGCACTGGCAGGGAAGGGCAGAGCAGCAAAACCTGGCGCTGGTTTGAAGAGGGCAGCTGATAACTTTATGGCCGGTGACAGCAGGCAGAGTTATGCAGGGAGAGATAAGGAGAAGCAATTTTCATGCTTGAGGGCAGAAGGCAGATCCCAAAAACAGAGCGGGAGGAGCTCCACCAGCATTGTGCAACTGGGATGGAGGGCTGGATGTTGGGACACGCTGCTCGGTGCAGGAACATCACCCGGCAGTCATTGCCAACAAGGGCTGCAAAGGAAGCCCTGGAGGCAGCTGGGGCTTTCCAGCATTGCCAGGGCCCCATGTGAAGGCCAGCAGTGAGTTTCTGAAGGCAGAGTTTGATACGGGCCAGCACAGCGTGGGGTTAGGATGGGAAGAGCAGGTTTGGTTATGTCACTCCTCCAATCGTACGAAGGCACTGCATTAATCACAGCACATTCCTGAACAGTAAGAAGCCTCAGTGTCATGCATGGGGTGGAAAACCAGGCAAAGCACAATTATACAGATAGTTTTGGCAAATATTTCAGTGAAACAGCGTCAGGCTCACTCCCTTCAGCTCCTAACACCAACAGCCATTTGGAGGAAGGTGGCAATGCAGCCAATTCCAGTGCTACAGACACACCTGCCCTCATTGGAAGAGCCATGTCCTGAAGAGAGTAATTGATATCAACACGTCAGGCAGGTAGAGTCACAGAATGGCTTTGGGTTGGAAGGAACCCCCAGGATCATCAAATTCCAACCCCCTGCCACAGGGGGGACCAACCTCCAGATCTGCTACTGGCCCAGGTTGCCCAGGGCTCCATCCAAGCTGGTCTGGAACACCTCCAGGGATGGGTAGCAGTTGTTCTCTTCTATGTGCAAAGAAGCCAAGAAAAAAAAAAACCTGAACAGCACATGCAATTAATCTGAAGATAGCAATTAAAGATGAAAACCAACTATTAGTTCCTTGACCCTTTTTAATCTTAAAACCATAACTCATTTGCAGGACTCCTCTAAAGGGGAAGCTTAGCTATAGCATCTGAAACTAAAATGAAGGAGGCAGAAACTGCAGCATAGCATTTTGTGTACAATTCGAAGTAGAGTAACTTGCTTTAACGCACTGGAAATGTGGATTATTGGCCTGGAAAACACTGCAAGATCTGTTATCTCTCACTTGGCTCAAAATAACCATCCCTCCACCCATTACAAAGACACGATAACAGCTTCCAAATGCCACTTCTCTGAAGCCTGCCCTCACCACTATCTGATAGCAGAGGGCTGTGCCTTGCTTCCTCTGAACAAAGACTCGCATTCAGTGCTGGAGCAATAACCAGACTTCATCTCATTACATCTTTCAACAGAGGAGTCAAAAACTACTGTATGGAAATAGAAGTATGTGCTTTTATGCTGCACCAACCCCGTGTTAAGCAGCAGCATTAAGGCTGGACAGCCCCATTTGGAGAAGCCTGGTATGCTGTCTGTTGCCAAGATGTATCCAAAAAAACAGTGGTTTTATTTAAAACCAAGGAACTGTCCAAGGAATTAATTCTTATTGGGAACAAAGGCTTTTTGATGTCGGAGCAAAAACCTTCTTGTAACTGCCCAGGAATTTGTGTCTGAAGAATTGAAAACAGCATAATTAAGATTTATATGTAGTTTGAAAAAATAAAAATAAGAGGATGTGGTTCAACACTGGGAAACACACATATTGTTATGCAAAAAATGACTACTCCTGAACTGGCTGATGTTGACCCTCAGCGTTGATTCCACAAAGTTCTGAGTGAATGCTTAGCACTTTGGATGCAAACAACTCACAACAATGGCATTATTGGATAGGAATGCTTTCCTTATCAGCCACCATTCGGCTCCAGAGTAAACCATCTCATGAGCCAGAGGTGGGCTCTCAACACGCTGCACACTTATTGCTCCAGGGTTGACCTCGCACACGTGCACACATTTGGAAGGATTTTCACTCATTCATAAAATCATTCTGAGTTAGCTTAAAAACGAGCACTAAAAATCAGCTGAAAAATTAGACAAGATAGATAGCACAGGAGAACATGGCATGACCCAAGCTGAATTCTGTTACTGTTTGTTTCTCTATTATTTCCTTTCTTTTGAGAACTGTTACGATAGCAAGAGGATTCACACGGTCCTCAATGTGCTTCTGACACTCAGAATTCCATCCTATGACTGTCAAAAACCAAATCCAAAAAAAGATGGTAGCTGCTCACCTGCCAAGCTCAGAAAAATGCCTTTCTAGATGCACAGTAGATAAAAAGCATGCTAAGACTAACAATCTAAGGCTTAGCAGAGTCTGCCCTGCACAAATAGCCTCACTGCCAGATTGGGACTGGGAAAGATTTCCTCTTTCAGTCACGCCATCATCAACATTAGGATATTCCTTTCTCTCCCCACCACAGACTGGGGATCATATGCCAGGATCAATGGTTTAATCTCTTAAAAGTCTGCTTTGCAGAAACCCAACTTAACAACCTCAGCCCAAGGGAATAGGAATGGCTTCGCAAGCATTACACCAGCGTTCCAGCAGGATTATCTAATGGCCTCTTATGGCTTTCAACCTCACTGACTAAAACCACACTCCATACCACAACAATACTCCGCAGCAAGTGGCAGATCCAAAGACAAATTAGCCCATGGATTTTAATTAGAGCTCCTCAGTAGCTTCAGATCAGACAAACTGAGATAACTCAGAACCGCTGAAACAAAGGACATACAAATATAAAGAAAAAAGAAATAAGCTCCATCTTTTTATGTCTACAGAATTACCGTTACTCATCTTCTCTTCAATTATTTATAGTAAATTGTTTATACCACAGTAGCTGCCTGAAAATAAAGAAGATTCTGTTCTTGTGGTACATCTATACTGCAATCAAGGACAGAGATATAAATCCAGAACATAATGCTTATTTGGATACCAAGCAATAATGTCATCTCAGCATAAGCTGTTCTGCCCACTACAGCTGCTTCTGTGACCCGAACCACACTGATACCCCCAGCTACACTGAAAAGACTTCAGAGTCAGTTTTCAGATGAACAGTGACTTTTCTGGGCTTACTTTTCTATCAGTGGCTAGGAGAGAGACTACAAAGCATTGGTTAAAGCATTATGACATGCTAGATCAGTGTGTGCAGATATAACACTGCAACAGCACGTCTGCGTCCATTGGAACGAGTGCATGCAGGAGCAGCCAACCTACTCACACCCAAGTGCATAAAGATGACCACGCAGTTTGTTGGGTCTGGAAGGTGTTCCATGACTTTGTGGTTCAAAATCCAGCTGCCAGAAGTTCTTTGCTCATTCATCAAGCCAGCTATCCTTCAGTTAACAAGGGAGAAAAGAAGCCAATGACACCAAGATGCCATTGTAATCTGAGTGGTACTCAGTTCTGAAAGGTGCAACAACAGCTGCCAATGTTGTAATTACTGCTGCACTACAGAGAAATCTCAGATCCCAGAGCTATCAAAGCTGCACCTTCCATCAGCTCTCACTTCACAGAACACATCTACCTGGTGTGTTAATTATTAGTTTTTTTTTTTTTTTTTTTTTTTTTTAACCAAGATACACATTCAATTGCTTTCATGGCAGCGACCTTCCCAAGATGCAGGACGCAAGACAGGACTGCTGCTTTTCATCTGGTTCAGGAACCAGACACCAAAGGACAGGTGCCCTATAGATCTTAGTGTCAAAGGGTGCTCAGTATTTCTCCAAGGTCACATCTTCTGAGCCCTGCAGGTTTATTGCACTTCTTTGAGCCACAGGACCTGGCCTGAAAGATCCTCAAAACGTATCAAATCATAGCCTTGTCCTTTCGAGCAATCATTATAACCTTGCTTCATCTCTTAGGGGACCACAGAAATCAGGAGTTTTGCCACTGGCTTGAACTGCACCAGAGTCTGGTTTACAAAGGTATCACAAGAGTTCCATATAACCAGAATCCTTCAACTTCGCAACTTCCATTCAGACACAGAAATTAGAGTAACTCTGAAACAAACTTTTCAAGCAGATGTGTAGAAACAGAAACAAAATCCCAACACCAAAGCCATCCCTTGATAAATGGGACCACTCAGCTAATTCCCAACTTGAAAGCGTGAGGCACTTTCAAAAGAATTAAGTGAATTTGCCACCGGCTTTAAATTACTGTCCTAGATCTTACTGGGCAAAACATCAAAGGAAAGAAAAAGAGAACTTGGAAATACTACTGTACAGAATGCAGCGTTGCTATCTAATGAGTTTTCACTGTATGCATAACTTCCAGAGGGAGTGAGGACAGAGATGAGAGGAGGACTAATGAGTAAAACACTTGAGCACGGAGTCCAAGTGTGCCTACAGGCTCATCCTCACCATAAAGTTCACCTGAGTTAAAACTTCAGGATTGCATCTTGCTGGCATCACACCTCCACACAGTGACTCTGAACTCAAGCTGAGAGACCCACAGGGAGAATAAAGGTAAAGGATTCCGTTCCACCAGCTGCAAACCCAGCTCACCAGGAAGACAGACACAGATTTGTGTATGAGTGTTCCCAGGCTGCTGATAATTTCCCCTTCCCATCCATGAGCTCAGAAAGAGACAGACGAGCTCTGCCACAATTTGCATGAGATGAATTCATAGCACGGCTTGGCCCTCTCTATTTCAAGAAAGAGGAGATGCTGCCAAAAGCCTCTCTGCTGCCAGCAGACAGCACCTCTGTGCAACCTCCCCTGAGCTAAGTCATGCTGGCAGAGCTAACACAAGAAGCGTTTCTAATAGGGATACCCATAGGGATTTCAGTTGGCCTCTGTACCTTCAGCATTTCCCATTCCACTCATGGATGCCTGTGGTCTCACTGATTCACATCTGCAGAACGACCCAGAGCCCACGCAGGGAACTGAGGTGGCACAGTGAGATACACAGCTCCTCATTGCCAGAGACCTTCCACCCCAAGCATTTTCACCTCGCCACGTGTCTCAGGTAACAAGCAAAGGGAAAACAGACCATAACTACACAGCACAAGTTGCAAGGAGATAAACAGTTTGGAATCAGGTACAGCAGCCTTCCGTTCATTTTCTAATGTTATTTTATTCCTGCACATTAAGCTGCATCTCTATGCAGCCTGAAGGTCCCATTACACTGTCAGCGCAATTTAAGTGCTGCAAGAATAAGGGCTAATTCCTTCTCTCACCTATTCTTAATGCGAGCTAATTACTGGTATGAAGAGCAAACAAACAAAAAACACTCTTTCCAACCAAACTGGCCACTATTCATGACATTCTGAAACCATATTAGAACTACATAGCTGAAGCTGAACTGTTTTATCACTGAGGAGGATTAAGGTTCCAAGCTTCCCAAGAGCATGGAATTATCACTATTCCTACTGGGTCTCTGTGAACATTTTGGCCAGATTCAGCACTTTCCAAACCAACGTCCATTTTTATTGTAGCAACACCTCCAAAAATTTGAGTGTAAGAAGTGGCTGAAGACTCTCCATGGAACAATCACAACTTGTTTTACATCCATCCTGACAACGTGCCAGACACCTTTCCAAGAGGTTCCAGAGGCTGCCAGAACAAGTCATCCTTCAAACAGCATTCTGTCCTCCACTCCTGGGAGATCCTTCTAGGAGGTACAGTCTGTACCAAAAAGACATTCATTATCATTTAGGCTGAAAAACTGTATTTGCAACTGACCCAACGAGCACTCAACTTCTTGTGTCTTTGAACTGTCTGCCTAGCAAGCTGTCCAGCAATTCCTATTTATGTTTTGCAGTTCTATTAGCACAGTTTTCTTGATAAATGGACCAAAATTAATTACATTATATTAGGTATTCTCAATAAATGAGATGCAGTGCATATGAAAGCACAGCTCTCATGTGGTAGTGAGGGGATAAATGCATTTATGTCTTCAGACTGAGGTGCATTTACACCTGGCCACGTTTGCATCTAACCATGGCAGCTCATACAGGATCCTTCCCAAAAAGCACCAACCTCAAACTGTCCTATCAGTCAAGTTAAGTACGAGTTAATTGGCAATAGAAAAGCTGATTTAAATTAAAGGAACTTCGGCAAACTTGTGCTGCGCATCTTTTAGCTTTCTAATGACACAGGAAGATTATTTTCCCTCTATTCCTTCCTGATTTATAAGCTCTTGGTTGAAGCTTTTCCAATTTATGAATTTGTCTTAACTTTTCTTTTTTTAATTGCCTTAGTTCCTAACTGCATTTGTGCCAGCAAATACAGTCCCATAGCGAAAGACCTGCAAGAATATGCAAGAGACCAGTGTGAAATACAGAACCACTCACACAGTCACCTCGAGTGGATGCAGATACCTACAGCCTGCTGACACCTCTGAATAATTAGGCTTGCACCTAATTAATAGGAGACGGCTCAGCAAAAGCCCCTGAAGGCAAGTGGCCGTTTGGGATGCCTCACAAGAGCAGATCTGGAGGTTTGTTCATTGTTAAGCTCAAGGCTTGCAGTCACATTTTAGGCTGGATATCAAAGAACTGAAGCACCCCAAAGTCACAAGATGCTTGCAGAAATATCACACCTACTTTTCAAAGTAAGAACAAGGCAAGGAACGGTTATAAGTCTTGTTCTTGTCAGCAGTGCCTTTGAAGTCCACACGATTAGTTTCACATAGGAAACAGTAATCACTGAAAGCAAGAGAAGACAGATTCAGGCTAACATGGATTAACAAAAAAGAGGAAGGACCCTGGGAGCAAGAAGCCATACAGTCAACTCACACACCAAATAAACTTCACACACAGCAGCTAAATTGAGAAACTAAATTAAAAGCATCCATTCTTCTACACGTAGCTGAGCTGTTCTGTTGGGGTAACTCAGAATTTCTACCAAGCTGGAGCAAAACTTAAAAATATGCCAACATGAAAAACAAATCTCAGGAGAGAGCTCAAGGCTCTCCCAGAATCTTCTATATAAAGACTTCCCATGCACTGGATGTGCATGTAGTCTCCTCTTTTACTGACTGAGCAGAGAGGAAGTTCCTTTCAGAGCCATGCAGAGGAGAAGAATGCCCGTACAAACAAATCTCAAAGCACACAAGTTTATTTTTTGTTGAGTGAAAGCCACTGGAAGGCTGTCGCTACACAGTGCAGAAATCAGGAAGGACAGCGTGAGAATGCTGAGCCTGAGAGCTCGTAAGAAAAGTTGTTAAAATCGCTGCAAATCTGCTTGTTAGCAAATAGTGCAGTGTGCTTTGCTGAATGAGGCTGAATGAAACAGAAGAGGATGACAGCGTCCTCGTGGCAATGAGCAGCCCTTCAACTCTGCTTGAGTTTACTGCTAACTGATTAGCCTACAACAAAATAAGCCTTCAACTGAAGAATGATACTCATGCAGGGGTTTGCAATAATTTAAATGTTTTGTTCCTCTTCTTTCTCCCTTCGAAAGCAACATCTCACATGCAGCTGATGTGAAGCAGTTCTGAATTTCTACTTTCAGATCCTTAAGCACACTTTCCTGCAAAAGGTAACAGAGTTTTCCTTCATCTGGGCTATTTCTACGTGCATCTTCCTGGAGCCCTTCTCTCTGTGGGACACCACAGAGCGTACCTAAAACTCAGCAGCAGTCTGCAGATAGGGCAGCAAGCAGCAAGTTGAAACAAATATGACATCTGCTCTAATTTGACGTGAAGTACCACAATCAGCAGTGCAACTCCTGTGATCACAGGCTGTATTTCAAGACTACTTTGTGGAAGATATATGAAGTTTGAACACGAAGCCAATACCGGATGGCCAAATGCATCAGAAGTGATCACAAATCAAACCATTAGTAAGAAAATCTTCTGCACCACTCTCTCTTCCTCCCTGATCCTCTGCGTTTCTGCTCACATAAATCACAACTGTAGCTGGCAGGCACTGGTTTACATTTGAAAAATTACTGCCATTCCTAAGACATGACGCAGCTGATTGTAACTCAACCACCACATGGTATTTCAACAGAGTAAATACTTTTTTGCAGCAAGAGCAGTCCTATGTGCTGCTCCTTGCAGCAGGGAGAAATACAATGAGTTTAAAAGGTCACCGATAACTACTAGGGGTAATTACCTGTCAGTTTACCCAAAAAATCTATTTGATGCCCCCCCCTAAATAAAAGATGATAGATTGCAGATGAAAGGCTGCTATTTGTGCCTGTAACAGGTAGTTTCTATTGGTAACATGGCTAGGGTATTTCAGCCATAGCAAACTATGGCTTCCTTTGGAACTGGGTCAAAACAAGCCATCCTCTCTCAAAGAGCCACCCATGAGTGCAGAATTGAAATGCAACACAGAAACCCCTGGAATGGGATGTGAAGAGGCAGAGAAAGCTTGGGAAATAAAGCTGCTCCAATGTTCACCAGTCTTTTTCTTGCCTCTAAAATGCACCAGACGAGCCCAAATACTTTCTGCAGAGCTGCAGAACTGCTTTGTTCCATCAGCTCCCCTCCAACCCAACGTTTTCTAAATAAAACATTATGATTTAGCTAAGAGTCTAAAGATTACAAAAATACACTGAATTCATTGATACACCTCACTGACCAGTGAAGTTTTTGCAGGCTCATAATAATATATTCAGTTACACATTTAACAGTTTGAGAAGACCACAGGCAGCAAATAATGCTTTTGGTTTCTCCGGCCCTTTGTAGGCAGAACAACACACATTGTGGCTTTCAGACTTCTGCTGCAAGCTCTATATTTGCTGCTGGCTCGAACCATTTGGTGGCATGTGGAGTGAACGCTCCATGAGAGCCTCCAGCTGCAGAGGATCAGATGTGATAACCTGCCCAGTCCTCCCCCAGCCCCAGCATGCGAGCTCTACAGAGCAGCTCCTATTGCAAAACCAGAGTGCATACACATTTCAATAGACAGCCACAGCACTGCATGCAAGTGCAAGCCACCACCAAACTCCAGCTGGTTTCTCACTCTGGAAGACCATCTGAAGAACAGACACCTACCCAAACCAACCACAGAACCGTACACAGCACTTCTCATCCTGTTTGTTCACACAGGTGACATGGAAAGCATACATACCTGATGCATTGTTACAGTCATCTGGAAACTGTTCTGGCTAGAAACTCAGCACTTTTTCTTTCTCAACTGGTTTTGAACTGCCTCAGTTCCCTGCACTGGCTTACGCCAGCACTGCTCCTTTTCTTCACACTGTTATTGCACAAGGTAGGAATCAGAAAAAGGGGTGCAGTGGCTTTTTCTGATAGCAGCCTGGATTTATACCAGAATAGAATAGTTAATGATTCCACAGACTCCAAACTCTCTCATATTTGGTGCTGAAGCCATTAGTACATTTTTTTTTCCAGTCCTCAAAGAACACTTTCATGTTAAGAGCAGATGATAACTAAAGAAAGAATTGCTTTTAGAACTGAAGTGCAATACTTAAGCTGAAGTTCATGCAATCCCGTGTTACAGCCAGCAGGAAAAAACAATTACGTTGTGGATTCCCTAAGTTAATGATTTTAAAACAAGCAGAAAACTGAAGCTGAAAACTGGGGCGTCATTCCAATATCCTTTCCTGCAACACAAGAAGTTGGCACGAAAGGCACCCTGCAATGACAACTGTTCTAAAGAAGCCCCACTCCACAAACAGGCTATTTCATTCCATTTGGAGCAGACCATCCAACTTCAGCATCTTTCCTTCCCAAACCAGAGGTGAAGGACACTGCAAGGAAGCTTAATGAAACCCCAGAAATCCCACTGCTTCAAGAGGCATAATGCTGCCCATCAGACCCTCAGCAGCATCTTCATCCCTTTACAAAGCTGAAGCTCCCAAACCCAGATCTGTTATTGGGTTGAAAATCCATTGGGAGTGAGGAGCTGTGAGTCATTTGCATCTCATGTACGTTTCCCTTAGGATGCTGCAATTTCCAATTTTGATGTTTTCCAACCTCTCTGCTGCCTGCAGTTTCAAACTCAGTCCATACACCATCTGTATCAATGGTGCTAAAGGCAGTCTCTGGGCTTAACCAACTGAGAACAAAACTCCTGGAGGGCAGCAAACCCATCTGAACCCACAAGTAACAGATCTGTAGACTGATGCAGATGATCAGATCAACTATTCTGAACTGCAAACATTAGGCACATGGCACTGAATCACACGTTAACTTCTTGGAATTTCTTTGTGTTTTGGTATGATTTACAGGGTTGTGTTTTTCTGTATTAGTTTCCAAAGCACAGCTTGGTAACAATCACAGTATGTGTCTGTTGTTTCTAAAATCAGTGAACCTTCTGTATTCATACTTTACAGCCACCAACCCTTCCCCCTAGCAGCGAATGGAAGTTCTTACCCACACGAGAAGCTCAGAGTTTCCTTTCAATCCACATCAGCCTCTTGAAACTGAGGTATCAAGAGAAAACGCTTAAAGCCCCCTATGTTTTCCAGACAGAAGTGGACCTTTTCCATCTCATGGGATCACAGAATCACAGAATGGCCTGGGTTGAAAAGGACCACAGTGCTCATCTGGTTCCAACCCCCTGCTGTGTGCAGGGTCACCAACCACCAGAGCAGGCTGCCCAGAGCCACATCCAGCCTGGCCTTGAATGCCTGCAGGGATGGGGCATCACAGCCTCCTTAAAGGCCCTACAAAACAGCCATATACACCCCTAACCTATCTATGATGAGCAGACCCTACTGTTATTTCTGACAGTCAAATTAAGCACAGAAGCAAAGAGGATTGGCATCTGGGTGCAACGCTTCAGCACAGCACAGGGCACAACCGTAGAAGGGAAAGTGACAAGTCTGAGAATACCAAATTGACAGAATTAAGATTCATTAACACCACGTATCAAACACTGCCTGACAAAGTTTGTCGCTGCATAAATAATTCTGCTTGCTGCCTGTGGGTTAACCCTATCGGCTGTGTTATGAAATAAAGGCAATGGACTCCACATCAGTTGGGCCCATGAACGCATTCAGGGACATAAGGATCAGCTGGCAAACACACAGACCTACATGGAGAACTTCTACCAGCACATCTTATGGCTGGTAACATAAGGGAAGAGGTAGTTTGTTCTCCACCCTGCTTACTCACCAGCCAATGCCCTTTGCGGAGAGGAGCTTTCATAATCAGCAGTTGGCTCAGACCAACAACACAAAAAAATCACCCTGGAAGCAAGAAGAAATGTTGACGAGAGGAGTGCCTCTGATTCATCCTCCTGCCCAAGGCCATTCTTCAGGTAGAAGAGCCTCAGAAAGGTATGTTTTAAAAACAACAACAAAAACAACACAAATAAAACACATCTCGCTCAGCCATTCGGATTACAATTCTATATGTGCTTGATTATAACACCAATATTTTTCAACCCTGACGTCCAGAGTAATCTCACCAAGTCATACACGTGCTCTCCCACATACAAACAGGCTGTTCCCTACCCAGAAAGAAACAAAGTTCAGGCTGTAGGATATTCCACACCCTCACTGATACCTCGATAAGATTGCGCTGCATGCAGTTCCTCTGAACTTATTTAGCCAAACTGAACCCGCAGTCCTTGCAGAGCCACCTGGAAATAATTCACTTCAAGCTCAATGTGCAAACGTGCAGGACGGGGTTCCTCCCTCTTCAGCTCACAGACTGAACAACCAACCTCATAGGATCTGAGGGAATCGACCCTTCTGCATGCTTGCAATCAAAAACGCTCCTTGCATCAGTTGTGGAATGCACCGGGCACAAACGATCACCCTTTGTTAAAAGATCTATAAGAGCTAAAATCGACTATAAGGAATTGTTTCTGTCATTAGTGGTTTCCTGCCTTCTGTTCCGCGCCCAAAGCTTGCAATCGAGCTCAAAATTGTGTGGTTTTCTATTTGTCACGCTCTCATGAAAACGGGAACTTGTCTGCGGGTTTGCTTCCTCCTAAGGAAAACGGAGGCAGCATTCAGACATCCCCTGTGAACCCCATGAGGAGGGCAGGGCAGCAGGCACAAGGTGTCATCCCAGTAGGGATGTTTCCGATCCTGACTTACAACCTTCTTAACCTGTCATCGCAGCTTCCACGCGCATCTCCTTTCGGGGAGCGCTGCTCCGTTCGTCGTCTGCCGCTGTTACAGCGCTGCAGAGCCTCAATCACAAAGGTCAGCGCTGTGCGCAGCTCCCCGGGCTGCAGCCGAAGGCGCACCGCTGCCTCTATTCGCGCGGGTCCAAAGACTGCAAACCCGCAACTTGAAAGAGGAGAGGCTGAAATAAGCATCCAAAGGAGGAGAAAAGAGAGAGGGGCTGCGGCGGGCGGGGGGAGCAAAGCGCCGCGCGGGAGCCGCGACACGGGAGGGGAACGGGGCGGGGGTCCGGGCTGGCACTCACCGACCCCGTACTTCTCCCGCTTGGTGGGGATCCAGCGGGCCATGCCGGCGGCCGCTTCCCCGACGGCTTGGCTCAGAGCGGCCGTTCGCCCTCCGCCCCTCCGCGCCGCCTCAGCCCGGGCCGCTCCGCCATGCTACGGAACTTCCCGACAGCCGCTCTCAACTTTGCAGCCTCCCCGCTGCGCCGAGCGGAGCCGAGCCGAGCGGCTCGGAGGAGGGGAGAAGCGAGGGGAGGCGGATCGGATCGGCTGTGCTCGGCCCGCCCCGCCCCGCCCCGGCTGCGCTCCGTGCTGATGCTGCCAGGCTCCCAAACGAGTGTTTTAATATCAAACCCTAAATCAGTAAGGAAAAAAAAAAAAGGCTTTTTTAAAAGAATTCAAAGCATCTGGGGAACAAATAAATAAAAGTGGTCACGGGGCTGCGCTTTGAAAAAAAACAAAAACAGAAACCAAACACACAAAAAAACCCGGTGTTCTTGTTTGAGTTGGCACCTGATGATGTCAGCCTGCACTGAAGTGCGGTGAGCTGGGACGTGATAAAGTGCTTAAAAGTGGTGATAGGGAGAGAGAAGCTGTGTGCCTGCCCGGATCCTGCTGTGCAGGTCTGGGGTTCTGACCTGAACCAGACTGGCCGGCTTCCAGAGCTGTGCTGTCTGCGCTGCTTCTCAGCACCACCCACTGCCGATAGCCTTAATTCAGCAGCACCACTGAGAATCGCACCGTCATTTCTAAGCCGGGGGTGCAGTGAGAATGTCCCCGTCCTTACGGGGTCCTTACATCTCCTTGGGAAGTAACGAGACCTCATCTCTGCCTTTGCAGCATGCCTGTCTCCCATGGCAGGTGATGAACACTGTAAGCGTTCTGAATACCTGAAAACTCAACCACCTGTTTCATTGCACTGAAGCATGAAAATCCAGGGAGATCAGCTTTTTTCATTACTTTACATTACAAGTCAGAAGCACTGGGGATAGCTCTTGTGCTCAGCTGCTGCACTGCCCTGGGCAGATCACTTCATGTGAGCCCCACATGCATCCCTTGTGCATCTTCAGAGCAGCTTTCCATACATACCTCTCCCATCTATGCTTCTACTGAATTTAATTTGCCTTCATCTTCACTGGCGCCTGTAAGTGGTAGAGAAATATAAATAATAATTAATTACTAGTAATTTGCACTCTCCAACAGATAACCTTGATCCTTGCCAGCCCAACATAAGTACACTTGATATCATTACACGCCATAGTACCAGCATACAACATTTTCATAATACCTGCTGATCTGGTCAGATGCTCAGCCCATGCACAGCACATTACTCATCCAGCTGTGATGCACTGCAATGTTACCCTCACTAAAAAGACAAACCCTGCCTTGCAGTGACGTGCTCTGCTCCCAAGGGATGCTCACAACAGGACTGACCTGCTCCCAGCTATGCTTCTGAGCCACCGAACATTGTAACACTGCAGCATAGAGGTTGAATGTGGTCTCTTTCAATACCTGCACAGCACCTGAAGCTTCCACAGAGAATGTCAGTGGAAATTGGAACTGGTTAACTCATTTGTTTTTCATAAAAACCCTAACTAAACTCAGCCACCTGTGCATCAGATGCTGTACTGAGATGTACTTGAAGCCCTTGCTCTAACCCATAAAAGTCTGTAGTTGCTCGAGCTGAAGATTCAGTAGTGCCACTGAATGTAGTCCCATAGAGATTCCATGGGGAGCTGAGGGCTGACAGGAATTGCACAGTGCTGCCCAGGGCGCCCTCACCAGCTCAGGGGCACCTAAAAATTTCTTAAAGTTTGGAGAAGGTATATTGAGATATTTTACAAATCCTTTGCAAATTCTGGAAGATTCACTTGTTCCTTATATAAGGTTAATGCTGCAACCACTCCAGACCTTAATACAAAGAGCAATGCAATAATGCTATCAAGGCAGTCAAAGGGTGGTGGTTGTTCTGAGCCCCTCTGCTCTGATACCAGACTGTCTGGATGAGGCTGTTTGCTCTTTTAGCAGTGCCTGAAGTGTTCTTCATGTAAAAGCTTCAGTACTTCAAGCCAAACATTCCTCACATCATAACACCCAAAGTTAGTTAAAATTACTCTCTTTAGAAAGAGGGAAAAAAAAATCTCTTTCCTTGACGGTAAAGTTTGCTTCCTTTCCTTTTTCCTTATGCTATTCCTAATGGCTTTCCATAGCATCACACCAAATAAAGCAGCAGCTTGATGAGTGTCTCATAGATGACCAGAGAGGGACTGTGGAAAGTGGCTAGATCCGAGGCCAGAACAGCAAAGTGTTAGGAAGACAGTGACATGAGTTTTCAAAGAAGACCCACATTGTGGCTGCCAAGGCCTTTGGCTGGAGGTTCTCTAATGGAGAGTCTGCCAGCCTAAAAGCTTCATTTTACTGTAAGATTCCTGTTGATAGAGTTAAGCTGACTGAACTGAGCAGTATTTTCCAGCCCAGGTAAAGCAAATTCTTGGCAGCAAATGAAAAACAGAGCAAAACATGAAAGACAGACAAGCAGCAACTAGAATAGCTGGAGATAGTTGAATGATTTGTTAAATACAATGATTTGCAAGTGTTGGGGGCACAGGGAACAGGAAGCTGCAGCTTCCACTGAAAGTAGCTTTTGTTGAGGAAAGGCTTTTATTAATCTTATTTTACCAAATATTTTTCTTTTTATCTTTCAGTGCTTATGTGCTGTTTAAGCAGGGATGTTAATGGCAAAGTCTGGACCCTGTTCTTCTCTGCCCCTAACGACAGCAAGGTAGATAATTAAATTATCTTCAGGTTTACAGCAGAGATTATCTCTCTTTACATAAATCCCACCTCAAACCCACAAGATTGATGTCATGTTACAGCATTTATGTACATTATGTACAGCATGTACATGTCAAATTTGGGGGCAATTTGGGTGACCAGGATTCACAGGCATTCATAGGCACTGGGAATGTTGTATTCCTTTCACATTCCATAGTTGCCATTTATCTGACAGCTGTAAATCCTTTCTCTAAACTGAGCATTTCAGAACTTGAAGTTAGAAAGAACCCTGTGTCCTACAAACATTTCTGAAGCACTGCCTAACTGCATCCCTTGCTTTGTGCATAATTAGAGATGAAGAAATGTAATTCTAGTGCCCTCCTATGTTCCAAGTAAGAACTTCAATAGCTGAAGAATGTGCTGACCTTCACTGGATGAATGGAAACGGCAATGGAAAGCTTTTCCTATGGTAACACTTAGAATCCAGGCAGGTGACTGCAATAGTTCTGATCTTGCTGGATTCTGTGCATAGATAAAGAAAAAGGTGGCACTTGGATCAAGCAGCTCACGCTGTAATTTAAGCGAAAGAAGAGAAGCAGTGGAGAAAATAATAAAACTCTTGTTCAGGACAGTTGTACGTGCACGACCACACAGCAAAAAACCCTTCTACCACAATTCAAGCCCTCCACCTGATGAATGATCAGGTATAGATCAGAAATGGGCCCTCATTTTCCAATCACCAGCAGAAGTCATAAATTAAAAGCAACAGAGGAAGCCATATATGCAATTAAATATGCAAATACATACACTACAATAGAAGCTTTTCTCTATCTGCCTGTACATGTTTTATCATGCAATAGCATTTTGTTTTATCTGAAGATCTCGCAGCCCAGATATATGTATGTGTAGCTGACTGTTTCGCTGCATATTTCGTTACCCAAATAAGGCAAATGCTTGTATAACAATACTAGCTTGCATTATCACACTGTCAGCTCATTTTGTTGTTCTGTTAAAGCAACAGTGATATTTCTGAGCAACTTTTCAACTAAACCACTGATTTCACCAATAATGTTTTTTTCTGGATTGTTCTCTACCAACACAGCTGTGAGAAAGTGCAAGCATTCCTTATCTACACTGAGGTTTACAGCTGCCAGTACCCATCTTTCGATTATCACATAGAACTAAGGTACAACAAACTCATATAGAAATGTCCTCTCTGATTTAGGAGTAAAGAAAAAGCAAGATTTGCTCTTCTGCAAATACAGTTTGTTTTGTCTTCCTGCAGCGATGGAAGGAAACACTTCCTTCAGTGGAAAAAATACACAGCAGCTCTGTGAGCAGCCCATTGACCCAAGGTCTGATGTGAATGGGTGTTCCCTGTCTCTGTTTTATTTATATACGGTACAAATCACTTCTTAAGGAGGGCATACAGTATTTCTTTGTAGAAGGCAGAGTAGCAAACTCCGTGGGAGATAAAAACTGTCATCTTGCATGATATTTTGGGTTGACAAACGAGGAGAAGAGTGGATAAGCAATGTTTCTGAGAGACCCGATAGAGAAGATGCTATGTAAAGTTATTGCTTTTGTCTAAAAATCCCAGAAGTAATGATGGAGTTTCCTTTTCCAAAACTGATGCATGTCTTGGGGACAGATTTGTAAAGGGGTTCAGATGCTTAATGACATGAAAGGTGTCTAGTAGGAATTTGAAAGTACCTCAGATGCTAAATCCTGTGGAGTAAGTTTGGAGTCTTGGAGGAGTCAAGAGGACTTTACTTCTCCTTAGCAGCAGCAGCTGGCATGACCAGCAGCCCCAGCGTGGGACAAGTCTGAAGCCACAAAGTTATGCAGTTCCACTGGATTTCCTCCACGCCACCCCTGCATTTCTTCAGTCCTGATGGTCAGAGCTGTTGATTTTGGTAGTTATGCATTACTGAGCTGCAGTAACACAGCACTGTGTAGCATAATGGTTCACTAGACAGGCTTATCACTTTTTTCTCAGGAGGAATTCCAGATGAAAAGTAATCATCTCTGTTTCATGATTTGGTGCAAAAAATTCCAAAGCCGTTTGAGTACTGAAACCTGACTCTTTTTCAATTAGACAGGAATGGGGACTGTAACAACCCTTAGGCAGCTTTGGAAAAGTCTGCCTTGATGTATCCCTAGGTCAGCTGAACAGGTTCTGAGTAATCAGTTAGTTGGTGTTTCCATTTTAATAGCTTTGTATTTTTATGTCTGAGTTTATTACAATTTCAAAGCAGTTTCCCTACTCCTCCTCCATCTGTCTCTTAGTAAGGATTGATAGAAGAATCTTCCCATCTACTCTGCATTTTCTCCAGATGGTAATCTCTTCCTTTGTTCAGACATGAATCCTACCCATGCAAATCAAAGGACCAATCATGCAGTCAACTTCTACAATTGCTGCAAAACTCCAGTGAAGCAAAATACGCCAAGGAAAGTGCAAATGTTAATAGGATGTCTGTAACACTTAAGAGTATCTCCACCGCTGTATGATGCACGGAAACATTTTCACTTACCTGCACCAATACAAGCAGGCCAAAACCTTACTCCTGTAGGTTCTGTTAAGTCCCAAATTCAATGTTCCTGATATAAAATGCAAGGAGATATGGTACCTCAAAGCGTGCAGCATTCAGAGATCTGGCTTTAAAACTGCTTCTAGCTATCTTCATCATCTGTAATTCACCTGAGCCCATTTACTGCTGCCACGTGCACTGAGAAAGAGCCCTGTGGGCCAGCATTAAATTCTGCTCTTCAGCTCACAAATGAGCTACTGTTGGGAGCCACGTTAGTAACTCATTCCGTGGACATGATCTTCGGTGGATGTAAATCAGCACAGCTTCATTGAAATCAATTGCTTTGTTTGCTTTTCACGCTTCATGCTCCAAATGTTCATCTCAACAATGACAGATAGAGTTGTGACATTCAAATGTTGGTCTCAGCAATGACAAATAGGGTTGTGACATGAACTTCAGTTGGAGATCACCTGACTGCTATGTTTCATCTTGGGATAACAAGACCTTTCCCAACAGCTGCATATTAAATTGTTTTATCTTGCTTTCAAACTTCTTTTAAAAAGATTAGCAGAAAGCATAGGTAAAGGTTATCTTGCTGTTCCCTTTCTCAAAAAGATTGCTGCATGTTTGATGAAAGGTTTTGCAAGCCAGTGGCCTCAGGTAAAATCTCAATCAAAATTGCTAGACTTAAATTTGTGGTTATTTCTAGGGAATAACAGAACAAGCAAGTTTGACAGAAATAGACTTCAAGCTTTTATTGCAAAATCTGTGAAGATAAAGATCTCTGTAACCTTGTTCTGTCAACAATGGATCTGAAGAGGTATGTGTTACCTAAATGGAGCCTGCCATAAACTGTGAGCAATGTCAGCACATTTAAGGAAACAGCAGAACACTTTATCAGCTGATAGAAGCAAGCAGTCCTTCACCAATGTTGGTGCTTCTTTGCATGAGCTGATGTTGTGCCAGAGGGGAAGATGCAGATCTTCAGTGCGTGACTGAAACGGGACAGAAACTTCCACTAGAAACGATCATTATGAACTCATGTGACTGGTTTGGTATTTCATCAGAGATGGAGAGAGAAGGAAATTTGTCTTCGTGTCCCAGTCTTGTACCCAGTTACATTCTGGGTTATTCAGAACTCCCTCAGCTACTGATGGGAGCTTTACAAATTAAGAATGACAAAAAGCAAGAAGCAAGCAACTCTTTCTTCAAAACTAAAGCCATTTCCATTCTTCACAGTAAATCAGCCTGAAGTCCAAGAAAATACAGAGTATGAGCTTAAATAAACCATTTTCACTTGTGTTTTTTTCTCAAGGGACACTCTAAATCATAGAGGAAGAACAGTTTCAATGGCAGCACCATTTAGAACTAGATTCCATGGCTAATCGCTGTGAAGTGAGGAGCAAAATCTCATTTTTTTCAGTCCATTATTAGAGATTTGTTCAGAGCCTGCAACACAAACCTAAGGATTCCAGATTCCCATACTCTGCTTTGGCCATTTTATTTTACCCATTAGCTATTTTATGACAAGAAAAATTGAGGCTGGAGGAGGAACTCTATCAACTCTATCACAGCTAAATGGTCATAGGGTTATATTTTCAACTGCTTATTCATTATTATATTGTGACAGTTATTCACTTTCTACCATTGTTTCTGTATAATACAGCAGCTCCATGAATGGTTTGGAACTGTGATAAGAGAGCACAGAGTTTTGCTAGATTTGAAACAGAAAAGAAGCATCCCCAGGGCAATATTTGTTTTATGACACCATTTCACACTGTGAATATTTCTGGGCTCCTTCCTTCTATCTGACTGAATAATTGCTGTGGAGATAAATGTTTTGTAGAAATGTATAGCTGATAAATATTTAATTCCAAGGCTAACATACTGTGGGGTTTGTTGTGCTATATTGTTCCTATTTACTATAGAAAATTAAACCAGTTTTATCATCAGTGAGATTAAACAGAGCTCACTTGATTTCAGGATGGGAGAACAAACACATTGCTGCTGCTGTTGTGGCACAATTCACCCACCCATAAGAGACACTTCATTGCAATAGATGAGAGGATAAAAGATTACTGATTCTATAATTACTCCATTTACAAAGCACGGAACAGCAAGGAAAGCTGTGATGAAATTTGGTTTTAGCACTCTACATAGATAGAAAGAGATTTTGCAACACTTGAGTTGAAAGATGAAGTACAACGATGGATGTATTTGGGTCAGCTGGCAGTCTGGGATCTCAGACATTTACTCTGCTTATTTACACCAGTAGGAAAAACTCAGCCTGCTTTCATTCTATTCCTGCTTCTTTCCTACCACGTAGGCCAGAACTCTCAACTGGGGTCACTATGGCACAAGTGCAATAGAACAGGAGCTACCAAGAGGCTGGCAAACTCTCATTTTGTATTTTACTTTTGTTCCAGTGATCCCAGTCCTCCCTCCTCTTTGTGATCATGTGAAAGATTAAAAGGAGGAAGTGCTGGCAGGCATTTTCATTAAGAATCACTGGCTAATTCCAAAGTGGCTATTAGTAGAAGCCCTCTTGCAGTGCCTGTGGTATCTATCCATCACAGATGAATCATGGATATCGACTATTTTATATTTTAATGCAACTCTTACATCTTTAATGTCTGAAGAGCTTGTTCCCGAAAGTGTCCTCAGCAGGGAGCTGTGTGGCCAGATTTAATCAAAATATTCAGGGCTGGAAATGAGCTTCCAATAATTCTTCGGACTCGTGAGCAAATGTCATATTTCTCTTCAGCAGACTGCAATCAATAATTCCTTGCATAAAAGCAATACTCCTCCTTCCTCTGCTCCTGGGAAGTCTCTATGTTGTGTGTTATCACAAGTCTCAGCTTACATTCCACTTCTCCCAGCTGTGACAATACTGCCTTCTTCCTCTGCCTTTCATGAAAGGGGCACGGAGCCTCAACACAGTTCTGCCGGTAACATTCACAGACACCTTCTGTTGTCTCAGTGCTCAAAGGCATGAGGTTAATTCTAACACAGGGTCTAACAGATTGTTTCATCCCTTCAGAGGAGCGAAACTATTACAGCTGTTGGGAGGGAAAAGAATCTCAGCTTAGAACTGAGGGCAGCAGAGATCATAAATCCCTGAGAATGGGGATTAATGACAGATGTATCAAAGATGAAGAAAAAACTCACTAAGTGCCAAAATCAAAAGAAAGCACTGGGATAGAGGGAGGGGGGGCTTTAGAAATCGTTTCTTTTAAAAGGTCTGAGCATACAGCCCTCACAGGAGTTGATATGCAGCACAAAAAGAGATCCACAAACGTTTCATCTCAAGAGAAGTCCTCAAGGTTACCGCAGTCCCATTTGCAAGTAGATGCTGTTACATATTTGAAACGCTAGATGCCACCAAGAGATCAACGTGGGGCACAGTTTGCTCTGCAGAGCTCTCAGCCCTCAGACCCCTTTGTGCCAAAGCTACAGCTCAGCTGGGGGCAATGGCCTGCTCCCTTTGCAGGAGAAAAAGAAAAGCAGTTGAAAACTGCTCCACAAATGCATTTTGCACAACTGATGAATCAGGATGCAGGATTTCAGTTTCTGCAATGTTGCTTCCTACCAAATTACTTGCCTAGCTCAAGTATTTCTGCAGCAAAGATGAGATTTCTAACTTCTGCATGAAAAACTACCTCCTCCAGCACACAGAAATGACACAAGATGTAACTGAATGACAGTTCTACTCTCAGTATTTACTGTGTGAAAACAAAAAGGGCATTTGTAGAAACAAGATCTTTAAGGATTTCTTACAGACAAGCACATCAACTTCAACCATCTTTGCTTTTCAAAGCCTGAACAGGCAGTTCAAAATTCAAACAGTGATTATGTGATTCCTACAAAGCAAATTGAAGATAAACCTCACAGCAATGCAACAAATACCTTCTGCATGCTTCTCTGTAAACTACACCATCCTCATTGTATTTTGAGCACTCTGCTTGCCTATTTTTCAGTAAAACTTCATGTTCCGAGTCACTGTGGGAGCAGCACAGCCGGTGAGGTGTGATAGTGCCAACTGGCTGAGCAGTGACTCAGTGCAGCACATTCTCTACGGGTCCTACAGAAAATGGGAACCATTGCCTTGCACGGGATGGTTTTGTGCACTGTGGAAGACAGCAGTTCTGCCACTTTGCTACGCACAGCAGTTGGCAGCAGCTGACAAGGAGTCACTTGTTCCAGTAGGAAACAGCTCGTGCTGTGCTCAGACCCGTGCCCTCACCATGCACCACGCTGCCACTGCCAGCACCGCCTGTGACCCCCTCCCAAGCTGGGCTCAGCACCTCGTTGGCGTTTCTCTCTGCAGGCGATTTAAGACAGACTGTCCCTGCAACAGCATAATGCAGCTCACGCCCAAGGAGAACACAGTGACAAGGCACTATTTCTGCTGCTCTGTGCCTGGGCTGACGTCAGATCACTGTTGCCAGGCATTCAGGGTATGTGAGCTGCCTGTGGCAAAGCAAAAGCAACCAACCAAGCAAAAGAAAATAAAATTACTTGCTGGCAAATGGTAACTCTCTGTAGTAGCTCAGAAAAAGCCCCGTCTTCCTATTATTCTGGATTTTAATTAGTGAGTTTAGTGTAGAAATCATATAGAAACAGATTGCCAACACCCTGCCCAAACTGTCCTCTCTAACACAGAGGTCTGGAAACACTAATTTGTTAATCAAATCGACACGGTAGGAAAGGGAGGAAGACTTGATTGTATTATTTCTTTACTGACATTGAAGACTAATCTTAGCAAGACAACATCTGATCCACTGCCAACTCTCATGGTGAAGGATTAAACACTGCAGGACTCCAGAATCAGACCTATATTCTTTTATGAGTGTATGCAGTAGCACAAGTAGAGAGATCACAGATGATGGCCTTTAGCCCAGACCGCAGCATAACAAATAAAAGAAAAAAACTGCACAAAAAAGATGGAGTCTTTTGTCCTTAAGAACATTTTGTGTGTGTGTGCTTACGTGCAATCTATAATTACTTGTCTAAAGTCTGCATGAGAAAACAAATGAGAGCGCTGGATCTCAGCTGCTGTCAGTCAGTCCCACTCTGCTGCCTTCAGTGACATGCTGACACCTCTCAGGGCTTTGAACGTTTCTCCATATTAAGACATAAATCCACCAATTAAGCAGCCAGCTCCAACTCTATTCAGTTTGGTGATTCAGCTCTTTGGTTTCAGTGAGTACCAGATGGGACGGCTGATTCATAGGTAGCAGTTCAATATATTGTTTGAGGGAAGGAAAGCAGAAGCAGATTTGATTTGCAATTTGACGAAGCCATCCCTGGCCCCACCAACCTGGCAATGTTTGTTTCAGCACTGCAGGGAACAGGCAGATCTCCTGGTGAGGCACACCATTGTTTTCTCTGCATTCCTTCTTCTAAGAAGGAAAATTCATAGTGCTTTACCTTCTGCTTGGCTACTTCCAGTTTTTGCCTACTTAGGAAAAATTCGGTTAGGTTCCATTACAAACCATAAAATACACTGTAGGGAACCATTTCTCAGTTAGCTACAGCCCCCATTCTGAGTGGGATCTGCTCTCATACTCTCATTTCAGTCAGTAGGCTTACTTCCCTAAACAAGTATTCCAATCTTATTAACAGCACTGCTTAATAGCACAGTACAATTAGCCAGTAAATCTCTACTGACAGGAAGAGAACAGCATTTCTATTACTTGATCTCAGATGTGATACAGATTACTTGATACAGACATTATACCCGTCTTATAGCTCAGAGGAAGGAATGCAGGACAAATGTGGATCACCTTGAGTGTTATCGAAAAAAAAAAAGCCAGCACAGTGAGTCCTGGCAGAGTCCACATGAGATTCAAATAGGGTATATACCTAGAAATGTTCCAGATTTCTATTTACGTCAGTTTTGGCAAGTTTCCTTCTCTGAAATTACATAAGATTAATGCATTCACATGATGTATTGTCTCATCATTCAAGGATGCCACAATCTTGCATTAGTATCATCTTTCCTTTTCTCCATCTATCACCACAGGACTAGTGTTTTAGAGGCCAACAGATAAGGTCCCTTCCAGCTCACCAGTTTTGCACATTTGCTTTCAGACTCCATCTCTGATTTGTGAGGAATTGGTCACAAACAAAGCACCTGCTACTACCTTCTGGTCTTAGCTGTGCTGTAGGGTCAGTACCCAGTGTATTAACTAGTGAGCCATTATTTCTATCAGCCAACAGTTTTAAGCTGAGAACATTCCTAAATCTGTTCCTGATAGTTACAGTGAGTTTTAAGGCTTTGGAAGAATCCATGCTGTTATCCCAACTTCAAGCCTTCGTATTTCTGTTTCAGAGATGATGTTTTAGCTCTGGTCCCACCTGCTGCAGAACACTGCATTCCCTGGAAAGGATCGTTTGGAAGCTGCCTGTTTCGATCAGGCAGGGCTGCTGCCGTCCTGCGGATTGACGCTTGGTGGCACTCCAGTTCAGGTAAGAGAAAGTAAAGATAGAGATGAATCAGCAGCATTTCACTGCTCCTATGGCTGATGCACTGTGTCATCTAAAGGGGTTTGCGCTGTTCCAGAGGTAACATTGCTCAATGAGCTTTGAAGTCTGGCTCTGCACTTCCTCTGGAAATATATGTGCTCCCTAACTCTAAGTGAAATGCTAGCCACTCCGTGTTCTGCAATCTCCTCTGAAGTCTCTGCAGGACTTCAAATAGAGAACTCTCACGACATTGGAGGAGATTAAACAAGTGCTATCTCATTTTCAGTGCCAGAAGTACTGTGAATTCTTCACAGATGAGCAGAAATTATGCCTGCTGCTTTATAATTACAGAGGCTGATCTTGCAAACTGTCCTTAATATTAACAAGAAGCCTGATTAGTTTTTGGTGGACTCCACATATTCTGCAGGAGCCCATGCATACAAATGTGTTAGCAGCATGAGTCTGTTAGGATACACAAGTTGCTACTAAAATGATAGCCTCAATTATTTAAGATTTGGTTAAATATCACCTTTTGATTTCAATGAACAAAATAGCTGACACTGCTTCGACTCGGTAGAAAAAAGACCAAGTCATAGATGCACATTATGATCAGAAGTTCAGTTATAAGGATTAGATCTGAGTGTGAAACCACAAGTACATTTAGTGACATTGGAACTCTTCTTATAGCAACACCATATGCCAGAGAAGTAATAAATTACAAGGTAGTTTTAAAAAGTCTTCTTTAAACACAAAAATAGCTGCGAGCACTAAGTTGGTAATAGACAAATTCACAGGTTTTAAATATGATACTTCTGTCCTAGATGGATGTTTATATATAACGGGAGCAAGCACTCAGGAGACTACAGAAAGCTTTATACAGTGTGCAATGACTTTGTATGTGGCTCTGGACCTGCCCAGTACAGTCAGCACTGCAGTCCCAAAGGCAGAGGATACATTTCAAGATCTCTTCTTTTAATCCTCTAACACCTGCTTCTCAACACTTTAAGAAGCCTTTTATGACTGCGGGTAAAATGAGTTTGAGGGACTGTTAAAAATCTCAGGGATATTCAATAGCCTAATAATCTCCTTTATATAAGTGCCAAGTCGATCCAGAAACATTCAGCAACTGCTGCAAAATACGTTTGATGACTACGTGTAGTTGCTAACAGGGTAAGATAGCACAGTGTGCCCAAATCCCTGCCTAGCCCCCTTCTATATGCAACAGAACCTTTAAACTCACCGAAAGCTCAGATTCACTGACAAAAGTTTTTGGTTTAAGCAATGGGTGGCAGAGCTGGGGATGTGTGCTACACCATGGTTCCCACCCTTCATGAGCTACTGGTCAGCTTCAGATCAACGGCCATTCTTGTTCTATCTCCAATTATCATAAAATAAGGAGAGTTAACAAAGACAGACAGAGCCCAAATTGAACCTCACTGCAGCAGAGACTGCAGCAAGTGGATTAGACACACCCTATTAAAGATGCAGTACATCATTTCTGCCCTTCAAGCTTACTTTATCCCCTTTGCTGCAATGCTGTCGGCAAACACAAAGCTTAACCCTTCTCTGGGCAAAGAAAAGCAGGCATTAAACTTTGTGGTGTTCAAGCTAAAAGCACCAGGATCTATATTCACCTACCTCAGAATCTCAATATGTTTGTATATAAAAGCATCTGTAAAGAATATTTTGGTTTGTTACTTTTCACATCGCAAGTGTTTGCTGCAGAGGAACAGGGTTTGCAAATGCCTGCCTGAGAATCCTAATTGCTGGATGTTCACTGCAAAGATCCACTACAAGGCTTGCATGACAGTGCAGTTTTCCCCAGTCCATCTGATTTGTATGGCAAACTTCAGCATGGGTTCCACCCAAATTCTTTGGTTAAACTTTGTTGAAATTTATATTTTCAAGTCACTGAAAAAAAATAAAATGCATTTTTTGGTGGAAGATTGGCTGTTTGTAAATTCAGGTCAACCCTCAGCAAACAGTTCAGCCGGAGGAATGAAGGAAAAGTAGAACTTTACTGAAGCTGGAGCACAGAAATATTTTCTAAACAAACTCCTTAAAATCTTCATTTCACAGCTGACCTGAATTTCTTCCAACATCAAAATTTTGTCTGCCAAACAAATCCATCTATTACATCTTTGTCTCTTCTTCCTTGATGCTGACTAAAATTCCTATGCAAGGATTTAAGGAAATCCAGAGAAAATATTTTGTAGTTCACCAATTCTAGGTTGTCTGTCACTGGCCTTCAAGGGAGCTGCTGTAGGCAATAAATTGGAGCAGTCCCAGAGGTCAGACCTATTTGAATTTGGGAAGAGCCAAGCCAGCATTATCCTCTCTACCCTGTGAAGGGCAGCCCAGATTCTGAGCCTGAGAGCACACAGTGAGAAACCCATGGGGCTTTGTTAGTGACAAAGCAGAATGGACAAGAGGGTTGTGCTGCACAAACCTATGCCCTTACCTAACTACATTAACACTCCAATCACCTGAGGCTGCTGGGGGAAAAACAAAATGAAGTGTAGCACCATGCAGAGGAAAGCAGTGATGCTCCTTTTAGAGAGCATGCAGCTAAAGGAACAAAGAAGAAATGTCACATGAAAACACAAACAAGAATGGCAATGGGGCATTATGTGTAAGCCACACATACCTCACAAAAGTGTGCTTTTGTATTCACATCAATGCCTCAAGCTCCCAGTAACAGAAATGAAAAGCTGTCAGTAGCTTCTCAGTGCTCTCACTTGTCTGGAAGAGCTCCACAGGTGATATCTACTGTCTCACTGCTGACAGCTGAAGCACCAAATCTCTTGTTTCAGACAGAATAAAAATAAAGTACAGTGCTCTCTGTTTAGTGGGTGGGTCTGATTCTCCTTTTACACTCAGTTAATTTAGTAATGATTCAACCTAGCCAGTGGAATCAGTGGTGGTTATACAGACATAGGAGAGGGAGAGAGATTCAAAGCAGTGTCAGGTAAGGCTGCTGTACAGTTTTTATACCTATATTTAGAGATGCCTTTCACAATAACTGGCAATGACAGCAAGCCTTTGTCTACTAACAGAGATAATTGGTTGTAGGACTTTATGCTGTAGAATGGAATAGTGCAAGCAAAATAACAGAAAGTTCCATGTAGAACAGGGGAGGACATGAGCACTTGATATTTTCTTAAAGGTTCTGTATTACTAGACAGGGCTGGAGAAAGCTAAATGGACCAGAAATTAGTTTCTTCATTCTGTTGACACTATAAAAAATAGTGTCCTTAATTTCTGCTGGCTAAAGATGCTCTCTTAATTTGTTCCATGTCAGTTGCTGATTGGATACCTGAAAAGCTGGCTTCTGTTACCCAGTAATTGGCTTCTCATCCAGTATGAGAACATTTAGGGGCTAACCACTAGAAATTCTGGTCATTTTGCCTTTAACATGAATGAGGTCTACATGAACAGATCTAAGGCTTGAAGGTAAGAGACCTAGAGGTCAACTAGACCTAGAGGTTTGTTTAATGAGCTTTGGGAGTGCAACAGGTTAGGAAGGAACTACTGGTCACCTGAGTTAAAAGCAACTTCTGCATGCTTTGACCTGGTGAATTTCAGAATTCAACCCCAACACCAGGATATGTTTTGCAAACTGCACCTTCTGTTTGGCTCTCAACCCAGTTTTTCACCACCAATCCTTATCTTAAGCTTAAGTAACAGAATTTATGACTACATGCCTTAGAATTCTCTTGGATGTGATTAGCTGCTGTGTCAAAGATGATGCATAGTTATTCTTTCAAGACCAGGAAGCTCTGGTACTAATTCATTTAAGGTACTGTAAATTATGCCAGCAAGAAGCACAGAGGCACTGGCATTAAAGAAATAAAATCCAGATATCCCTGATGCTACTCACCATGTGTTGTCTGCCATTCCTGAGCGTATCCTTGATGCTTTCCAATGCTGAACTGAAGTCTCAGACATGCAAGCTCTAAGGCACCTCAGTGTTTGTCATTTTTATCCTAGTTCTAAAAATAAAAAAAAAAAATCCCAAATTACTTGACATAACATACATCAAATTTAAATGAGAACAATTCAGGATGAGATCTGATAGTGCACTGAAGTGAGTGGTACAGAAAAGAGTATGTACCATATAAGATAAATATCATGATACAGAATGGGGTAGAGAAAGTGAATCTGCTTATAACAAAGAAAGTCATCCTATTTTCTGTTGTTGTTCTTTGGTAAAGGAATAAAAGACATCTGAAGGCAAAGAACTCAGCTTGGAAGAGACCTTATTGCCCAATCATACATAGGAATAACATGCAGCAACTTTGGACTTTTTACCCTCAAAATAAACACTCAAAACTGAAAGATTTGTAACTTGGTTGTGAAGGGTATCTAAACCAAACCTGAAGTGTCTAAAGCTAGCACCACTACAGCACGTGTGTAAGGGGAGAGAGAAAAGGGAGAAAAGGAAGGAGAGCAGTTATTTTTCAGAAGAATAGTTGCTTGGTTTATTGACATGCTTGATATATAAGGTCAATTTGTTGGCTGTTATCTGTAAACACACAACAGAGTCATGTTTGCTGTCACTGCTGATTGCTAGACAACTGACAAAAAGATAAGGCCAAATCCCTCTTGACCCTATTCACGCTCTGACTAAAATAGAAGCCAGCAAGATTTAGCCCATAGTGATGCAACGGAAAGCACAGCAATGACAGCAGAGCAGCAAGGTCCCAGGCTGTAGCAAGTGAGGATTTGCTCAAACACAACAGCTGTAGGCACAAAAATAAAGGAAAGAGGCTGCTTTCCTTCAGAAGGCCTCAGGTGTGCAGAAATCTCCAGCAAGATCCTCTTATCTCCACTGCCAACCCTTAAATGAGGGCTGGATCCTGGCTCCAGCCCTTCAGGTAATTGCACTGCATGCACCTGAGCTCCCCTGGGTTGATCCTGCCTTCCCACCAGGTGCTCCATCACTGGTGCAAGCTGTGACTTAACATTTCTGCTACAGTGACTAAAAACTGAAATCCTCTGGGATGGTTCTTATTCTGACAACACTACTCACAGTGGCCCTGTGGTCTATGAACAGATATCCCTACCATTTAAAAGTAATGAAAAACATCCAGGCTGAAAAATGATGTCTGCTGGAACACGGTGATTCAAAGCAAATGAAGCTGAGAATATGTTAGCAGCCTGATAAGACAGGCCTGTTCCACTCAACAGCTTTTACTTTCATGTTTGTTAACCTCCTTGATTCTAAAATAAAAATTCATCACAGCTTCAGTCATCACAGAGTCATCTCCACACAACCATTTCTGCCACTGCTTTGCATTTCAGAAGAACACATTTGTTGCAAATGTGAAAGAGTAGAATATAGAAAGTATTAAGTGTAAGAAAGTGTAAGGACACAGGTGTGAAGAAATAAGCACTGCTGAGCACTGGCACAGTATAGAATAGACAGATATTTAGGATAGAAGGCTAGTTTAATATGAGTGGTCCTCAGGTACTGCTGTTACTGACTTAAAAGCATTGGTGTAGCCGCTCAAAGTTCCCCAAATATTTATGACCCTTCCATAGTGCAGTAGAGTGGTGCACAGAGACATTTTCAGTTCCACAGCAAGTTCCCTGCTGAACTTACGAACATAAATATTCTTGATTGGGCAGAACTGTTGAAAAAGCCCTCAGTACCTGTAATGATTGAGGCAGGTTTGTGTAAGGACCTAATCAAAAGTCTACAGAAATCAATAAGAAGAGTCCCAGTTTAGCTAATTTAGACTCATACAATGTGTTAGGACAGGCTGCTGATAAAGATGGAGCTAAACAATTATGGGGAAGATGAGATCCAGCACTAGAACCTGCTTTCCTATATGGATCATGCATTATGTTGTGAGGTTGTAAGGCAGCATAGCAGCATCAGTTAATGGATAACTCATAGTAACAACTTCAGATTGGCCTTCCTTACTGCACTGTGCCACCTGGGGCAAGACCTCCATAATTATTTGCTCATTTTATCAGTGTAAAACATAATCTCAATGAAAATCTTGTGCACTTCCTCCTACAAATCCTTCATAAAGCTTTATTTTGCACATCCAGGGAAAGAGATAATCATAATTATGGCACGTTAGGAGATGCACCAAACTGTTCCCCTCCATCAAAACTGCAATGGGTGCAACACTGCTTGCAGCTAGTCCCTTCAGGAGAGGAATTAGGCAAAATAATGAGTTAATCATTCATGCTGGTGTATACTGTAACAATTTGCCCAATGACATCATCCCACAAAGGTGAGCTACAGTGCGCTTTTGTGATGTGAAATTCTATTTGCCTGAGACAAAGAACAGAACAGAAAAGCTGTGGTTGTGGCAGCCACATCGCATAGGAAGGTGTTGAAACAACGGTCCTCTAGTGAAAGATGGAGCAGGAAGGGCCACTTTTAAAGCCAGAGAGCATAGATGCAGGGAGATGGTTTTATTTTTAAATCACTTTTGCATGCAAAAATCACAGCTTGCAGCCACATCTGCTGAGCCCACGTTAGCTATTGCCCCTGTAACATGATCTGCAGGCTTGTACAACCCACCCATTGATTAGCAGCAGGACAGCAGGACGTGATTTTATTTATTTATTTATGCCTGGAGCATCACAATCATTAAATACTGGCAAAAATCAGGGGGAAAAAAGCAGCAGTAATCTAATAGCAAAGGCGACTTCTGTGCATGATACCATTAATCAAATCAGCTTTTACAACTATCTAGGATGAAATTTAACCTTAAATGTGACTCCAAGTCACTTAGTAAGACTGCAAGTAATTATGTTCTAGATAGCTTCCTTCTTGATGGGTTATTTCTTCTGTGGAGGTACACTGAAGTCTTGTCCTGAGCCAGCAAACATGAGAAGAGATACCTAATGCCTCATGAAGTAAAAGCAAAATAATGTAATCAGAGCAGTCTAAACAGACCTGAAACTCCCCTAAAAAGCTTTTGAAGGAAACAATATAACCAAAGAGCTAGAATAAGGGTCTGATTGGGTTTTATTCCTAGTTTTTGGAAATTAAGGGCTAATTAGAGCAGCCTCAGGACACTTTGATTATGGTTTTACTTTCTGGGCAGGAAGGTAGACAGTAATTAGGCCACTACATGGGAGAAGAGTACTGAAAGTCAGGACATCTGAGGGATATTTCACAAGGTGTAACTGTAGAGCAGTCATTTTAGAGCAGAGAAAGATGCTCTAACACCAGCCCACCTTTCTATAAAGTGCTAACATGGGCATGTGCAAGTGTTCTTACTGGTGGCTTTTTACCTCTTAAGGGGAATAGGAAAGCTGTATGCTAATATTAGCCAGTGTCTGATACTAGGCATTATTTTCCTGTCTTTCCAATCAGTGGCAAAACTCCTGCTGGATGCAAAGGTAGCAGATTGGGCTCATTAAATTTTGAGTAAATTCGCAGCAGCAAGCTCTGCATGACCTCCTCTTCGGCTATTGTTCATGCTGTAATCAGGCATATCCATCACACAGCTTTGCATCTGTCTGCGTCCTCTTTCCTTTACCTAACCCTCTTCCCTCAGTCCACATGAACAATGGGTGTGATGACCCTATAGGTCTCTTCCATACGAGCTAACTGCATTTGGGAATATGCCTTTGTTCATAACTTATAGTGTGGACATGACTGAGGTTAGCATATGGCATTTGCTAATGGTCCTTCCTATTCCACATTTCTCATAGGCTGATAACTTAATAGAGATGTCTCTACCCCTTAACAAATCAAATTAAAAATGTTGCAGCAGCTGCATATGTTAGAATCTACAAGCTCTTTAGTAGCCTACTTAATTATAGGGTATTATTTTAGCCAGTAATAAAGAGTGCACAAGCAAAGATGTGCAGAATTTGGGGCTATGTCTGATAAACCACCTGCTTTCAACAATATCACTATATATAAAAGTCAAATGCACATACTTTGTGAATGTAGATATGTACCCATCTCTTATTTTTCACTAGAACCAGTAGTAAGGCACCACAGGAAAAGGGCATTTTAGGGTAAAAATGTTGATGTAAAACTGGACTAAATTCAAGTTTCCACTCTTCTGGGGACATCCTCAGAAAATCACTTAAAGCCACAACTACAAAGATCTTTGGGACTACAGAACTGCTAGAAGGTGCTTTGTGGAACTCAGAGGATTGCAGAACCACATTATGTGATTAACTCTTTGGTATTTATGTGTACCATTCACATGTGCTAAACAGGGGTAATGGTGTGCCAGCCATCCCCTTAGAGGTGATGAGGATGCATGCACTAATGTTTTGTGCAGTTCACATACTGTATAAACAGGAGCCAGCTGGTTCACACCAATGAACTGTTCACTGACTACTTTACATTCTTTAAAGTCAGGCTTATGCTTAATACCTCTTTAAACTGGTACGTACCTGATGGGTTTCCCAAGCTATTCTGCCAATAGAACACCAAATTCACTGAGATGTGAGACAAAAATATACCTGCTACACCCAACAGATCCACTGTGATGGGCTATGGCATATTTTCTCATGCTGCAATTTCATCTAATGCATCTAATGCAGGAGATCCATGTAGGTGCACAGTCATAGAATCATAGAATGATTTGGGTTGGAAGAGACCTTCAAGATCATCTAGTTCCAACCGCCCTGCTATAGGCAGGGACACCTCCCATCATGATAGCTTACAATCAGTTCTACCTGCTGATGCATCTGCTTTGTACCTAATTTTACCTTGGTCTATAAATGAAGCACATACTCCTGCATTTTTCCCTCTTCGAAGCTGCCAGGACAAAGAAATTGCATAAATAATTCACAGCATGCTACAAGAAAAGCAGGAAAGCTACAGCACTTACCTATCATCTGAGTTGCAGCACTGGTCCAATGATGTGCCTTCTAAGTGAACTGCCTTGAAGAACGCTGTGGTTGGAACAATCTCATTGGGAAAGCCAGCAGTTGTAGAACCTGAAGGCAACCTATCTGAAATAAACAATCATGCTGAGTCTTTCTTTGTATTTATTTGTTGATATGACAACAGCAGATTGAAAGATTTAGCCAAAGCCTCAAATGAGTGCCCAACTTCTGTGGGAAGTAATGTACCTGTGTCTGCCACAGACTCCTGCCACGCTGCCATCTATTGCCTCTGAAGTTCACAGATTCCAAGCTGAGCTCAGAGCAAGGCAGCAGATAATAGGCAACATCCTACAGATAGCCTTGGACATTAATGAGTCTTGTCTAACAAGCAGATGGACTCTGTGCTGCTTGTTCTGTTTCCCTCCCAGTGAAGTCATTTCATGTAATAAAAAGTTGTTTCCAAATTCTTGTCCTAGTTCCAGACCTCCAATTCCATAAGTGTGAAGGTCAGGGTGCTAAAGGGGCTCCTGATGAGGCCCATTGTGACTCCCCGGCCCATGAGTCAGATTGTGAGCTGTGTGTGAGCCCTTTAAAACACAGTGCAGCCAAACCTTGCAAATCTAATCTGCACTGGTGACTGCAGCAAGGGCTCAGATGGCAGATATTTATTCCAATTATTCATAGGATGGCAAGCCAATTTTGTGCCTTGTTAAGTAAATTAGTCCTTTAATAAGGTAGGTTTACATGTCTGGTGTAGTAGCCAGGGGAAATAAGAGTTTTCATCTTGAACATAATCATTCCAAATACTGACAGACTACAGGAAAGACACAGCTAAGTATTCTTCATTTGAATGTTCTTAAACCACGACTCAGGTAGGACAATTCAACTTTCTTCTGAAGCTACCCAATTAGTATTCCTGGTGCATCTTGAGATCTGTAGATGAAAAGCTCCAGAATAAGACAATGTTTTACGCTGTTAGTCAATCAAACACAGAAACACACACAGAAATTAAATTGCTGGAAAAGCCTTGATGCTTCTCCTCCCCTTTCCTTTTCTTTATCCTTTAATTCTGTTTCTTTGATAAACTATTACATTTCAAGAGCAGGGTCTTTAATGCTCTTTTTGTGCACTACGAATGATCTGCCCATTAGCTATCAGAGAAGATTCATAGGCAACAATTCCAAATGTTCTAAATCAGTTTACTAGGATCAGAGACTTTGCTAAGTGTGGGAGGAAGACAGAGACACACAGTGAAGGGAAGACCTGCAGTGCTGCTACACACACTCCTTATTAACGTAAGTAATCCCCTTAAAGCTATTCCAGAGAGATACTGAAGCCTGATGAAACAGACATTCAGGCAGACAGATACTTCTGTCTATATAAATAACTTCATGAAAACTGCAGAACTCAACAAAAAAAAGATTTCCTAATTCCAAGTGTCTGCTTTAATCCTCTCGTCTTCCTCCACATAAGATGACTTATTCATTGTGTAACATCTGCACACTCCTCAAGATTTGCAGCTAGGAACAGCTGAGCTGAAAATAGATTTGAGAAAGGAAACAATAATTATGTGAGCAGGTTCTGAAATACAGGATGAAAAAAACCAAGTTTTTCCTGCATCTGACAAGCACAGTTCCCAAGAACTGCAGAGCTCAGAAATGCATTGAAGTTATCACTAGCAAATTACCCCCAGAAATCATGCTCCCAAATATGATAGCATTAGGATACGATGGGATTTACAGCAGGTTTGCCTCAAGGCCAGCTGGCTAGATTTACATTTGTGGCTAGCAGTGAACTAAAATTAATGCTGGAGTTAAAAGCAGAAGGGACAAATGATATTTATTTTGTGTAGGTGATAAACACTGCTGCTTTCAAGGATCTGTTATAAGACTACAGTTAGATTTCAGACTGGGAAGAATCAACGAGCCAGAGTTATTGTGGGGCTGCCTACAACTGGAAGGAGCAGGAGCTGGCATTCAATAGTTAAACAGTGAAGTGTTTTTTTCTTGCATGTATGTCAATATTTTATGCATTTTAAAATTAGCATGATCACCATGGGAAAAAGAAATAGAAAACCTAATGGTAATCCATGCGGAAATTGGATTGCATGCTGTCCAAAGCACTAAACACTAAAGGAGAATAAGTGTATCTATATATATACAGGTATATTTGTGCATTTCTACAAGTGATCTGGAAATATTTATTATCATATTTAAAAGGCTTCTTTGCAACAGACACAATTGAAATAAAGCCCATCATCTTAAATGATGCTTTAAAATGTGGGAAGATTGCAGGGCTTCTAAAGCAAAAGTTAATTAAAAAAAAATTACATATAGGAGTTCTGAACAAATGAAAACAGGATTTTACAATAGGAAGTACGAGCTAATCTTAAGAAATAAGTAGTGCTACTATCTCTGTAATAACATGAAAGAGGTAAGATTACAGGAGAGTTCGATGTGGAGCTGTAAGGCACAAAGCAATGAATCATCATTCGCTGATGAGAAAGCTTAGTCCAACAAGTAGATAGATTTGGAGACCAGGACCTTTCATTTAATGGATTCCAGTCACTGCAGATGTTACCTGCCACCAGCAGTTGGAAAGGGAAGTTTTTTCTATGCAAGCTCATAGCGATCAGACAGCACCCTCTTCTCCCCACGCCCCTACCTCAGTGCAACAGGGACTCAAGGCTCACCTTCCTGCAGAGCAGCTTCCCCAGAGCTGCACACGGGGAGCTCTGCAGTTTCACTGAGATGCTCTGGAGCAATCCCTAAGGAAACAAAGGCTAAAGGAACATCATGCATAGCAGGCAGGAGAAAGTAGTGGTACAGAGGACTTTACTGCTTGCAAAAAATATATAGATGTCACATCTCCTCTCCACCCCAGCCTTTATTCCAAGAAATGTCTGCTCGATAGATAACCAGTGCTGACTTAAAGCCCAGGGCTCCCCTAAAGAAGAAAACTGCTGCAGCATTCTCTGTATTCATCAAATATTCTTACTGTCCTCTGGAGGAACATGAAGATCCACTACCAAAGGAAAAAATATATTCAGCATCTCTTTATGGTGGCTACATATATTTCTTTGTTTGTTTGTTTAAAAGCAATGTCTTTCTTTGATTGGGACCCAGAAAAGAAAATAAAAAGAGGGAGAGAAAAAAGTCAGGCTGGAGGGGAAAAAAAGAGCCTGCCCTGTCTCCAGCAGTTTCACTGCGGTGAGGAGGAAGGATTGGAAGTTCAAACCAACAGGAGCAGCGCTGCAGGAGTGACTCAGCATCCTCCTGCGGCAGAGGGGAGCGTGGCAGCAGTCACCGCCCTTCCCTTTAAGCTGCAGGAGACTGCAGCCAAGCCAGACCCACTTCCACGGAGAGCTGATCCACTCCTGCCTGGAAATAGACAACTACAGGCACCACAGCCTCCCCCCCATTGCCTTCCCTGGGCACCCATGGGATCCCATTCCCTTGCACGTGCACCAGAGAGCATCAAAGCTGCCGTACCCCAGTCCTTATCTTCCCACTGCAGTCAGGAGATGCCACCGTGTTCCCTCAGAGCTGCAGAAAAGCTATTAACTCCCACTCTGCCACGTTCACCTCCTACTCACTGGGAGCAGCAGAGCAGCTGATTGCTCTTCCTCTCCCGCACCCCGTCTGATTCTCACATAGCTGTAAACCACCGCCTTCAATAACTTGCACAGGATGGAAAAGGAACAAAAGGGCCAAAGAGTGTTACATATACAGACCCACGTGACTGAAGCTGCTCTCCTGCAGGAGGTGTGTAAGCAAGGTGCGCGTGGGAAAGGAATCTCGTGCTTTATTTCAGTTGTTCGGTGAGGAAGGTCAGTCGCAGGCAGAGAAATTAACCCCCATCACACAGACTGGAGTTGGAAATAGCCCTTCCCACTCGCACCGCAGATGTGGGCTCAGCTCCTGCAATCTGGACTCAGTGGGGAAAAGCACTCTGTGTCCACAAATGCTACCTTGCAAGGAATGCAGCACCTGGCAAAGGCTGTGGGAAGCAAAGAAGAGACCTGTGAATGGTACAGAGCCCACTCAGCTGCTTCTCAGCCATTTGCTCATTTCCTACTAGCTTTGTCCTGGCTGACACGCACCCTACCTTTCTATTCCTGATTTAACACCTTCCTCACAGATGTTCATTTCTGGGGAGGGAAAAATAGATGCCCCTCACTGCCCAATTTCACCCCAACCCTTCTCTCAGAGTATTTCAGCAATACCACCCCTGGGAGAAAATCATTCCAAACCCCTGGGTACTCCCATCACCTGCCCCATCTTGTTGTATCATTTCTAGCTACTTTGGGGAGAGTTTTACATAGTATCAAGCACAAACACTAGTTTTTGGGGGAATGTCTGTGTGCAATAAAGCCAGTGACCACTGCTGTTATTTGTGTAAAAGTTGGTGCAGAGCAGCCATTGCTCCTGAATAGGAAAGAGATCTGCTCTTTCCAGTTCTTTTCTTGCAGCAGTCAGGCTTATGTCCAGAGGGAGCCTGGGCCGTGGTGGCTCCTCCTCTATGCGGGACTCTCCTCCTCTCTCCCTCCCTTCTCTTGGAAAGTTGGTGCAGTACTGAACTTCTGCCAGAAACCGGACCTGCTGCAGAAGCAGCAGCTCCCCAGCAGGAGCAGAGGAGAGGCAGTGAGTAATGCTTTCTCGAAGCTCCGCTCCGATCACTTGCACAGCAGCCACTCAATCACTTTCGTCCCTTCCTTCACCTCCCTGCTCATAGCTGGGCTCTGCCAGTACAGAAATCTCACTTCAGACAGCAGTGCAGGATCCCACCACCACAGCCCTGCAGTGACGTGCAGAGGGCATCGCCAAGGGCCAGTCAACAGAGGCTGCTCCCTCCTTTCCCATTTGCAAATATCCTCCCTTGTCCCATCCTTCCCCATGGATGTGCAGAGAAACTTCACTTAAATTAATGCCTTAAGTTGCAGCTGCCTCTGCTATCCCTGACACAGCAATCTCAGGCCCTTTATGTCACCTCATGCAGGCAGATTCCTTGAAGAGCCCAGGAAAAAAAGTTTCTGTTCCCTTTCAGTCCCTTCCTCAACCTTAAATTACAGCTCCACGGGGGTAATTTCCCAGCAAGAGGATCTGACAGAGCTCCAAACACAGGGGTTGACCCCCAGGGAACTGCAAATCCAGAATTAACCCTTCCTTCAGGCATTTTCCCATCTCGCTGTGCACAGCACTTTCAGTCCAGTGCAGGCTGCTCTGAGGCACGACAAGCCTCCTGAAGGAATGATTTAGGTCAGATAATATGGATAGTAACTCTGCCCCTCAAGGCAAGCCCTAGATGCAGCTTGTCTTGGCCAGCCTAAATGAAATCTGCAATGCGTTTTTCTCTGAGCACAGCAATAGCAAACCCAGGAGGACTGAACTCAATCGGCCGCCTCCCATCTCACTGCTCGGTCTGCACTAACATAACAACTCCTCCCTTTCTCCTTCCTCCCCCCTCACTCATCCACACACGTACTGAAGGGGACAGCCCAGAAGTGCACCTTCCCCTCTCTGACTGCGTTGTGCCTACAGACAGAGCCATTGTTTTCTGCTGGCTGTGCAGTGCTGGAGGAGCAGCTGTTTCCAGGGATGCGAGCTGACACAGGCTTCTCTTAGCAAAACAAACAGAGCCACAGCATCTAAACAGCGTCTGACCTCCGGACTTAACCTCCCATTCTTAACCTAAACTTCAGATGTTCCTGTATCTAAAGATCATATTAATTGCAGGAAGAAGCCGGCTGGTTCCACTTCTCTCCTGACATTAGTAGAAATGAGCCCTGCCATGCTCACAAATCATTTTAACAAATGGAATTGAAGGCACATCCCAGGCACACAGAGCTACACATCCCTAACGTCGATAGAACAGAATCAGACATTGTGGATTATGTGACAATTTAACAAAAGGAACTAATGAAAAACTGCAATGGCTGTTAGAAAGAACAAAGTATCTTTTCCTGAAATTGGAAAAAGTAGCTTGAAACCTTTTCCCCAAAAGCACAAGTCACTCTGCCCCTGTGCCCTCGGGCAGAGAATCCCTTTGTCAATTGAAAGGTTCTAGGAATTCTACTTCCAAACAGGTTGGGTTTGCAGTGCCTGAACTGATCCAAGTGTGGCAACTCATGAGCTAGCAAGAAAAACACTTGCTTTGGTAGCTTAGCAAATCACATATTTGATACGAGATTGTAGCAAACCATTCTCTCTTTTGTGGTTTTTGTTTGTTTGTTTTGGTTTTGGGTTTTTTTGTTATTTCTTGTTCACATCCATTTTAGTATTTTGATACCAACCTACCAGAAAAAAAGAGCACTATTCAAGGACATACAACCATTAATTAGATGTGCTGCAGGCCAAAGAGCTCAAACCAACTCTCAGCTTTCCCAAAGGTCATCAGATCACAACACAGGAGAATCCATTCATAAAACCCTTTGCTGCAAACAAAAGGGTTTCACCCTGCTACCCAACTCTATCACTCTGTAATGCAGCCTGCTGTACTGAAAGGTGAAATGTGACCTTTCATGTTTGGCTGCAGTATTTGAAATATCCCTGTTAAAGCTTCACAAACATCCTCTTATAGATTCTACCAACAGAAGCAGAGAAATGCGAGATAAAAGGATCTGGCTGCCTCATCTTTCCTAATACCCTGTCTACTCAAAGCTATTTCTACAACATCATCAAGTGCTTTATCCAACCTTATAATAAATGGCCAAGTTACTCTCCTCGAAAAGCAAAGTTAATACCATTTCTAGTCGGTTCTGACAGCCTTGTTTGTGAATCAGCAGACCCTTGAAGATTTATCTCTTATCTTACCCCGGAGATCCAGAAACTGCACTCCTTTGAGCTGCAGCAGGAATTTCATCTGAATTGCAATGCACCTGCTAGGGAAGCTGAATAATTCACTGGTTAAACACCAGGGCTCATAGAAGTGCACATCTCACCAGTCCTGCTGTCAGACACCAAGAAGGCTACCACTTAAAAGGTAACACTTGTAACCATCTGCTCAACAGCCACAGCAACCCTTCGAGATTTTGGGAGGATTCAAACAAATGACTGAGTAGCCTTTGGCAATGTCAAACTCAGCTATGATGCCAAGTGCTTCTGGGGCTGTTTCAAGAACACGTTTCTGTGATACAAAAGTAAAAGTTGTGCTGAAAGTTGTCAGTAACCTGAGGGTCTGAGATCAGGTCCAGATCTGCAGGAAAAAGTAGGCACCAAACTCCCCTGGTAACAATGAAATATAGAGAGAACTACCTTGGGAACAGGATTGGATAGGGCATAAGAATGAAAAGAGTTAATGAATTTATATTAAAGAAACTAGAAAAATGTGATATGATTAAGCCAACTGAGAAGAGTCAGCAAAGTGATTCATGTAAACATTCTGCAGGTGCTGAGAAGGCATAAACAAGAACAGCTACATTTAGCTCTCCAGTTTTCACTAGTCTCAGGAAGGCCTAGGAGGTTATTATGTAAGAGAATAGATATTTCAGAGCATCACAGATCCTGATCTGAGGTGAGGATGACAGAATACCCAGAGGCAGAAGGCATTGCTTACCTGCACAAGGCTCCCCAAAGTTCCTCAGCATGCGCTTGCTCTTGCTACTAACAGAAAACTGAGACTGTTCTCAGGCTGGGTATATTCTCCTACACCAAGAGACTAACTGTATTTTAGTCCTCTTTATCACAGAAGGAGGTGGCTGTCACATAATGTTATAGCTTTTCAGATACAGCAATGTGACAAATGTCTGGGAACTTGTCACAGCTCCAAACCTGGAATAATCACCTCTGTATCACTCAGGAATGGAAGACCCCGAGACTTGCCTCCGACTCACAGAGTTTCTCTTTTTACTCCTCCATATTCAAAAAGAAAAGAAGTTAACAGCAGTTTTAATGGTAGCAGAAAGCTTCTATTTATCTGAAAAAAAATTGGTAGATATAAAACCAGTAACTTCTTATCTGCCCTTAAGTATTATAATCAAGAACACTTGAATCCTCACTGCTAATATGTGCCACGAGAGCCTTACGGGCACTGTCATCCAGGCAGTTTAATTTACAAATGGTCCTGCATTAGAGTGCTGCAAAGCCATTTTCTCTCTAGGAGCAGTGCCAGAGATTAAACCTCTGCAGACCTCTGCAAATGTTTCAGCGAAGCCATATTAGCGTAAAACTGGAGCAGTGGGATGCATTCCATATTCCATCAAACAGGTGCATGCCCTTGACTATCATCCTTGATTATCAAAGGCAGTACCAAGAATGTGATTCATGCAAGAACTGATGTAGGAAATTGGGTGCACTGGCTGCAGAAGTTCAGTCATTTTTATTCATGTGCTTCAGCTCGCTGCTGTGAAGCTGAAGCAGAGGACACACTGCAGTACAACAGTCAGACACTTTTATGGCTCACTTTCCATCTGTGTTTTATGGTCAGCTGCATGTGCCAGACTACTAAATAATGGCATGCTTATGTCTTGCTAAGAAATGCTTGCGCATATGTGCGTGGAAAGATTATATAAGTATGAAAAGGTAGGAGTGCATTTGTTTATACCCTACATAAATCTTATTGCTACCTATGTGGTAAGGAGAAAAACCTCCCAAAAGTTCAAAAATAAATGAGCTATAGGGGATGAATTTCTCAACTGCTCATTGAGATTCCTGATCAGTTGAAGCACACATCCTGGTAAGGAGGAATACAGACTATGCTTGAGTTCATACAAACCATAGATATAAGATACTGCCTCTTAATTGTGCTTGCAGATCACAAATAAACACTGATTTTGTTTCCCTTTTCATTCTTATTGTCCTGCATACTGGAAAGTTTTTGGAAGGAAAGAGGGCATATGGCTGCCTTGTGAGCCTTTCATATACTCTTAACGGCGTAGGAAACGCAGACTCTTCTTTGCACTGTATCACTAATCAAGCATAAGCAGAAAACACCACTGTGTAACAGCACAGGGATGTAAAGGTTTGTATGCTTACATATTCAGCAGCTTCTACAGCTGAAGGCACGTGCAATAACCAACGTACTCATCCACTTCCACAAGAATCCTAAAAACTGAATTTTTTCTAAGGAGCTGGGTCCAAATTCCTTTGGGATTCATTGGGAATTTGGCATTTAGAGATATGTGGAACTCCTATTTGAATCATGATGCTCAGGATATATTAGATACCTACACTGTTCTCAGCCAGCTCACACACATGCATTTTAATTCAATATTAGCTTGAGAAAGAATTGGGTAAAAACAGTAATTTAAAAACAGCAACAACTGAAAACTATTAAAATGTTCTTTACAATGTCACTGTAATGTGGGGAAAAATATTTCCAAGAAAATTTTAAAACAAGCAAGAAGGAACTTAGAAAAGTACTGGGTGGGAAAAACACAATAGAAGTTACAAATGTCAGCTAGATAAAGAGACAGACATTGATTCCATTGCTCTCTTCCAACCCCAGCACATTACTGCCATGGAATACCCGTGCAGAGGAAATTGATGGGCACATACAGTATACTGCATAATCTGACTGATTCCAATCCTGCACACTGCAGGGTAAATGGGATGTTACAACCATTAAGGCTGAGTTAATACTGATGAGCACAGACTCAGAAATTCACACCAAATCACGCAAGGGGCAAAAAGGAATCTGCTGCCATTCATCAGAAGTTTATTTATCTGAGAAATGTCTGCGATTATTCTTTCATATTTTATGGCATCATAAAACAATACTTTTCAGCTGACAGCTTTAAGACAGGTGAAATCATTCACAACAAAACAACACGTTTGAAAAGATGGAGCTCAGATCCTCAGCTAGCCTAAGCTGTCAGGGCTTCAGGGACAGTGATGGGCCATTGCCAATGTAGGCAAGCTCCTAACATGGCCCTCAGCTAGGAGTCTAGCCCCTCACTTCTCATGTTGTTGGCAAAGGGCCCATTCGATGCAATGAGGTGCTATAAAGGAGTAAATAATCTCTTTTTGAATGGGCTGTACTGCTGCACGTTGTTCTGCAGCTGGCACGGTAGTCTTCTTACCTCTCCAGTAACTTTTTGTTATTCACACTTAATTCCTGCAATCAAACCAAAGTAGATCACCTACGTAGCTGACTCTGGGAATTAAGAACTAACTCTTGAAACTGCAGGAGGGAATCGGATTTTGTAGTCCTGAATCCAAAGAGTAAACAAAGCTAATGAATCTTCTAATGAAGGATTCACTGATAGAGCTCAGCTGGCTTGTTGTTTCCTCTAGTCCTTGTAATCAAGAGGCAGAACAAACTCAAGGTGAGCAAATTAATGTTACTATGTGCAGCAAAACAGAATTGCTGTGATAATAAGATAATGTAAGCTGCTCTGGCACTTACTGTAGTGGCGCAAACAAAGCGAATAGCAGTTCAAAAGAAATAAATACTCTGTGACTTTCAGATCCTATATTCCAGTCCTTGGGATAAAATTCCTTATGGACTTCAACAATTCATGTTGGTGTTGTCTCATTTTAAAGGGGCTATTTAGAATATAGGAAGCAGATTTTCAAAAGTGTCATACAATAGTGATTTTCAAGTGTGTTCAGCTTACGGTCAAAGATTCAAAATACCTCAGAGATGTAGAAATTGCAGCACAGGTGGAAATAAAGCCCAGAGAAAATTAGTTGAGGTTCCCATTCATCCTCACAAAGGGGACAAAAGAGAGAAGTAGTTATAAACAAACAAAGAAACACACTGTAGGAAAACTGTAATCCTCAATCAGATTTTTCTTACTCAGGAGCTTCAGTGAGAATTCTCTTATTCAGTTTTTACAGCAGAGCTCTCTGTGGTGAGATCAATAAAAGGACCCATAGGGACAGCTCAGCAGAATGCATGCTTTACTGCAATCCCTCAGCAGGAAGGTACTGGCACAAAACATGAACTGCTACAGTGGACCTTTTCCAGCTCTTTCCCTTCTCCTTCAAAACTGCTCAGATCAATCTTATCAATTAAAAAAACCAACCGATGAAACACGGTGTCAGTGCTAACATGTGGAATTTTGGATTCACAATAAAATTGAGAAAACAAGTTTCTTAATCACACTTTGCCACGTGTAATATCTCTCAGCTGCCTGCTTTGTGAAAATAGGTACCATGCACCCAACAAGCTCTCACCCTCTCATTTTACTTTGCATTGTGCAGCATCGTATGTTACACATCAGAGCTATGAAGCTTCTGTAGTGGGAATGCCTGATTCTCTACTTTACAAGTTGTGCTTTTAAAGAATAGAAAAAAAATAAAAGGATAAGCAATGTATTTGTTTTTCTGGCTCATGCAGTTTTTGTGCAAATTCAAGTGGAGCAGACCAAACTCATTTTATGTTTCCGAAACAGGACCAGGTGCAGACAAGGCACATTGCTTCTCCCATCTATCACAACCCCAATCACACCTGCTAGATTTTCTGCTGGGGAAGCCAGTCTTTGATACAAATAAGCAAAAGACAAACCCCATTGGGTTTCAATGCCTGAGTGTTTTCCAGTACAGGAGAATTCTTCACTGACTCTGCTTGCACTCAGCTTATTCCCTGATACTCATGAGGCCCTACCACAGGAGAAAGTTTGGCCCTAGACCTGAACTTTTCCTGGCTTCATGCTTATAGGAAAGGGAATTTTGCCAACAGTGATGTGCTGTTCCGGAGACATTTGCTTTTGCTTACGCAGCAATAGTAAATGAGTGCACAGCTGCCATTTTATCATATTGAATAATACAGAAATGATATTAATGGCAATCCACTCTCATTTAGGTCAGCCAGTACCGGGGAGGTTTTCAAGGGACGAACCTGGCCTTACAATTCTTCTTTCTAAAGTTTGTAGTAGATGAAATAATGAGACTCACACCTAATTAAAACAGCAAGACAGCAGCTGTAGGTGACTTCAGCAGATGGAAATACAGGTTATGCTGGCAGCTGGGTGACTCAGCTCATCTTCAGTGACTGCCTGTCTACTTTTTTTCAATGCAGTCTTAAATGGACAAGGTACATAGCAAAAAGGAATAAAAGAGAGACAAAGAGAGCACAAAAACCAGAATCAATGTTAATAACTCCGTGCCTGAAAATTTGAATTTCCAAGGCAGGATGCAATGAGCATTGGTTTTCCCTTCATGATAGTAACAAAATCTCATTCTTACCTCTGCGTCATGCTGAAATTCAACACTACAGGGCTGCCTGCAGACACGGCTTCACATCTTGGCATTGCTGGAGAAGATGAAGGGGTTTTCCATCATTTTCCCTCTCTAAAATTATATTAGAAAGACATACAAATAAGAATAATAATGGACTACAACTACAACCCTTATTGTCCTGGGATATTGAGTGAAGGGGTTTTAGAAGCTGAGGTATGTTCATTTATTAATACATAGCATAGCAATCAATACTATTAATAATTAAATCTTATGCTCAAATTCAATTTGGAAGAGAATAACATTAATCCATTGGCTTGACACAAAGTATGTCAGTTTGCATTTCTTGAGTATCCCATAACTATTTGTTATTTCAGAAGCTCACTGAATTTCCAACCAAACCTACTGTGAATCTTCCCATCTGCTACGGTGCCTACATTGCTCATTTATTTCTCCACATGCTCTGCAGTCTACACAAACTGCCTCTCTGGGGGCAAAAGTGAAAAATAACCACCCAGTTAAAGTTATAATTTATTAGCACATAAAACCATACCTGTGCAGCTGTGCCCTGTATATTTAATACCTGAATAATGGTAAGCTGTTCTAATATGCATGAATGTAGCTGCTATGGAATGGCTTTTTCGAATCAAACTTAAGTAGAAGCCTCACTCGCAACACTTGTAAAATGAGAGCAATTCCATCCATCTTCATGGGGACATTTTAGATTTGCAAAACAACTCAGATTTACTGTGAAAGAGCAATGAGTGAGCTTTTATTTGCTCTTTGCATACTTGATTCCATCAAGCATGAGCTCAAATGAAAGAGATGATAGCTTTCTGCCTTTAATGGGCCATTGCCTTTCACAGCTTAATACCCCTCATCTTTAAGTACACTGTAACCTATGGAAGTGACACCAAACAACAGGTAATATTCTGAGAGCACTACAAGACAGAAGGAAAAACGATGAAACCAAGGTCTTTCTCCTTTCTTTAGGGAGCAAGAAAACTTTTTTGCAGTACTTCCTTCTAGTAAACTTTGCTTCAGTATTTACTCCTTCCTTAAGCAAAACATGGAAAGAAAATGTTTTGTACTAAAATTAGCCCTTCTGACTCAGAGAGACAACACAGCAACGCCTTTTGCAGCACCCACAGAAATATTTGCGCCAGGTTTCCCTATTTTACCGTTCAGATGCAATCTCTGCTATGTTAATACTGTTTTATTTTAATTAACAGCAGCTCATTACCTGGGCCAGGGGTAGCTGCGATGGAGCTGTGCAGCTTTAGTCTCTGCTGTAGACAGAGCGTGCCAAATATTCAGTCCTTATGGTCCAAACCTCGGGCAGATTTGCCTCTGTGAGTATTTAAGGGATGAAGCAAAGCTAGATAACCAGGAATCAGCATGTTTTGCTGGTACAACAAACCTCATACTGTGTTTTCTTTCACCATTAGCTGGTCTTAGGAACCACTGGTAACGAGGCACGTGGTGAGGACAGAGGGAGAAGGCTGACCCTCGCTGTAACTGCAAACGTACAGGGGAAAGGAAGGAGAAACGGGCTATTCATACACACATTCGGGGGTTTCTGAGCTACAAGAGGGGGTTGCGGTGACGGTCTAATATCGCGGTCCGAGGTCGGGCTTTGTAACCCCCAGGCTCCGTCAGAGCGGCGCGAAGGGGAGAATAGAGAGAAAATGGCGGCACGGCTCTGAGGGAGGCGGCACAGGACAGGTGTGGGGCGAGCGCGAGGGAGCTGCCAGGTGAAGGAAGCCCCAGAGAGCCTGCAGACAGCTTAGTCCTGTCCCTGGGGAGCACCGGACCGAACAAACCATCCCAGGGCATCGCAGACACAGACCAACACCGCAGCCGCGCCCGCGGCGCTCCGCCCTGGCCCCGCCCAGCGGCCGTTCCTCCCACCCTCCCCGCCCATAAATAGCGGCGCTCGGGCGGTGCCGATCCGCAGAGCCCTTGCCGAGCCCCCCGTAGTCATGAGCTCGTACGGCTACGACCCGTTCTTCCCCTCCTACAAGCGGCGCTATGCCGACAGCCCGCGGCTGCACGTCTCCGCGATGCGGAGCGGCGGTTACAGCTCGGCGCGCTCGGCGTATTCCAGCCTCTCCGCGCCCGTCTCCTCCGTGTCGGTGCGCCGCAGCTACGCCGCCTCCAGCGCTTCGGGTTCCCTCCTGCACTCCGTGGACAGCCTCGACCTGAGCCAGGTGGCCGCTATCAGCAACGACCTCAAGTCGATCCGCAGCCAGGAGCGGGCCCAGCTGCAGGACCTGAATGACCGCTTCGCCTGCTTCATCGAGCGGGTGCACGAGCTGGAGCAGCAGAACAAAGTGCTGGAGGCGGAGCTGCTGGTGCTGCGGCAGAAGCATGCCGAGCCGTCCCGCTTCAGAGCCCTCTACGAGCAGGAGATTCGCGAGCTGCGCTTGGCCGCCGAGGAGGCGACGAGCGAGAAGCAGGCGCTGCAGGGCGAGAGGGAGAGCCTGGAGGAGACCCTGAGGGGGCTGCAGGCTCGCTACGAAGAGGAGGTGCTGAGCCGCGAGGACGCCGAGGCCCGGCTGCTGGAGGTGCGCAAAGGGGCGGACGAGGCGGCGCTGGCGCGGGCGGAGCTGGAGAAGCGCGTGGACAGCCTGCTGGACGAGCTGGCCTTCCTGAAGAAGGTGCACGAGGAGGAGCTGGCCGAGCTGCAGGCTCAGATCCAGTACGCGCACCTGTCGGTGGAGATGGACGTGTCGGCCAAACCCGACCTGTCGGCCGCGCTGCGCGACATCCGCGCACAGTACGAGAAGCTGGCGGCGCGCAACATGCAGAACGCCGAGGAATGGTTCCGCAGCCGCTTCACCGTGCTCAGCGAAAGCGCCGCCAAGAACACCGACGCCGTCCGCGCCGCGAAGGACGAGGTGTCCGAGAGCCGCCGGCTGCTCAAGGCCAAGACGCTGGAGATCGAGGCCACCCGCGGCATGAACGAGGCGCTGGAGAAGCAGCTGCAGGAGCTGGAGGAGAAACAGAGCGCCGACATCTCCGCGCTGCAGGTGGGCGGGTGGGGGGCGGGGGGATGCGGCCACGTAGTGTTATCTCGTGGCATCGTGCCGCTTTGTGTTTGTGGACCGTAAGGTTGCTGCTATAAACCGGCTTAGAAATAGCCTGAAAGGTAGAAAAAGCATAAGGGGGAAAGCACGAGCGTCAGAACCAGCAGCAAAACAAAGCCTGACACACAGCCTTAGTCCTTAAATAAGAGAATTAGTACAAATTCACTTAAAATATCCCGGTAATGCTGGGAATAGATGTTAGAAATAAAGTGAAGCGTGCACAGCTCATGGATGCTTTGGTGCTTAAGTAATCAATAATCAAAATTGGCTTGAAAATACTTAGTGGTAGAGAGAGCATAAGGGGATGCATAGATGTCAGAAGTAAAGTGAGGCATATGCGGCTTGTGGATGCTTCAGTCCTCAAACAACAGAGTAGCAGTGGATTCACTTAAGGTTAGAAAAAGCATGAGGGGGAAGCACAGATGTCAAATAATGGAGCATGCAAGCTATTGATAGAGATGTAGGGGTGGAAGGTGTCATTGAGGTGGGCATTGCGAAGTGGTGCTGCTTTGTGCAGTTTGGAATTTGGAGCTGTTCTCCTTCTATTGACAGGAAGGTGAAATGATGAGGGTGCTGAAATTGCTTGCAAGCAAGGACATTGTTGCTAGACAAAGGTCTTTGCATTGCTGTGTTCTTCCTTCCAACAGGATACAATCAACAAACTAGAGAATGAATTGAGAACCACAAAGAGTGAAATGGCTCGGTACCTAAAGGAATACCAGGATCTGCTCAATGTGAAAATGGCCCTGGACATTGAGATTGCTGCATACAGGTATGATGGGGATGTGTTTCAATAAATCATAACATGGGTCAGGTTCTGCTTTCTATAGTTACTCCTACTTACCCTTCCTCTAGCAGAGAATGCAGAATTTAATCAGATTTTCTTATTGGCTTTCTGTTTGGAAGAAGCAGAGCTTTTAAGGTAACAGCTTATGTTAAGCAAAATCTGTGCTGCATAGCAAACATGAGCATCATACTGTGCATATATATGCATACAGAATTAGGAACTCAGCTGTGTAAGTGTATTTGTACCTAGGAGCTCAGAAATCTATTCACTCTAAAATGCTTTTATATCATTAAGACTTGTTAATACAGGTGGCTTTATTCTCAGAACTAGAAATCCCTTAGATACTTTTAACAACGGGGTTTCTTTCTAACTCGTGAACTGTGTCTTGCTAAGCCAAGAATTGCTTTTAAATAGCAAAAAAAATAATAATCATCCCTGATACCAGTAGCAAATGGTTTCTGTGAGTGCCACAAAGGGAATACTGAAGGTGGCTATAAACGTTGTCTTACAGTTAACTGTGGCACAGAGCTGTTACATCCATACTGTTCTTTGGAACAATATAGGTTATCAGAACACATCTATATCTATACTTGTAGAAACCTAATCCTGGGGGTGTTTTCCCCATTATTTCTCCCAGTGGGAATTATTAATTTCTAAGTAATATGCATCTCTGAAGCTTTAAAATTCTCCCTAGAAGATCAGGCTGCTACTGCTATACCATTACTGGGGTTATATTTGCACTCCCAAGCATGCAGTCTCCAGGGCTTGTGCTGCTCAAAGCATATTGGCCCATAATTGAGTCTGCTGAACACTGCAGCGTAGCTAATGCATCTGCTTGCTTTTTTTTTCTGCTAGGAAACTGCTGGAAGGTGAAGAGACCCGACTCAGTTTCACCAGTGTTGGAAGCATCACCAGTGGCTACACCCAGACTGCCCCCACCTTTGGCAGGTCTGCCTACAGCGGGCTGCAGTCCACCTCCTACTTGATGACAACCCGTTCCTTCCCCACATACTACTCCAGTCATGTCCAGGAAGAACAGATTGAAATAGAGGAAACAATTGAGGCTGCTAAAGCAGGAGAAGCCAAGGCAGCCCCTGCAGAGGAAGGTGAGGAGGAAGAGAAAGAAGAAGGTGAGGAGGAAGAAGCAGGAGGTGAAGAGGCTGAAGAAGAGGAGGAAGGTACTTACAGCTTCTTTCAAAGCCTTCTCTTCCATGCTTCACCCTGCTTATATAGGGGTAAAACCCCAAAATTCTGTAAGTTAGCTATAATGAGTAGAAATCTTACTATCCCTTCATAAACAAAGATTGGAGAGATGAAGCCCATGGTATTTGAGCAAGAACAGCTGAATTTAGAACAGAAGGCAAGGTAAATGTTCAGTAGCAGACATTATAGAGGTGATTGTATTCCTTTGGAAACTGCTGGTTGTTTCTATTCTGTTTTTCTAAGAGAGATGAGAGTACATTAAAAGCAGGTAATGCTATATTCATCTGGCAGCAAGCAATGTTCAGCTGTTACAGATATCCTTGTAAGAAAAGAAAGAAAAATCCTGAAATGCTATCAGAGTGCCTGGAAAAATGGGGCCATTGGCTGATCTCTGTGGGCATAACCATGGGCTCAGCAGGCAGCACTTTCTGTTGCCTGGTAGTTTTCCTGCTTTCTTAACCAGTTAAGCCAGTTAATTGCTGCCACCCTATTTATTTAATAAACTCATTTTTAAAGGATAAAATATAAAGGAATGTTGTGCAGATCTGTCTTTAGACATATCAGATAAGCATTGTTTACCACTGAAATATTCCACAAATTAGTTAACATTACAGTAAAGCAATGGCTGAAGAGCCAACTGGAGAGCAATAGCAAAAGCTGTTGTTGAACTCAAATATTTAGATAAGGCTTAAACAATAAGCCTACAGTTAATTAGTATTTCTCAGGACTGATTTTTTCAAAAGAGTTAAATGAAGTGTTTAACTCAATCTGAAATCTGGGGTAAGCTGGTTGTGTGGGTTTGTCTGTCACCTTTATGTGTCCTGGATAGGTCCCTGCTTTCATACAGAAATCCACTGCTAGCCCCCATCAAGCTTAGGTTGGTGTCATCTGCATGCATGGGGATGAAGGGTGCAGGTATGCTGGCTTGTGTGGAAGTGGGGCTGGGAGCTGATTTGAAGCAGTGTAGGAGATGTGGAATTTTTTTTTGCCTTTGGAAGGTGCTAAGGAAGAATCAGAAGAAGGCAAAGAAGGTGAGGAGGAGGAAGGAGAAGAAACAGCAGCTGAAGATGGAGAGGAGTCTCAAGAAACTGCTGAGGAAACTGGAGAGGAGGAGAAGGAAGAGAAAGAAGCAGCAGGAAAGGAAGAAACTGAAGTGAAGAAAAAGGCTTGAATTCCAGGCAGCCTGGCTCTCATCAAGTTAAACTATGATTGACTGAGCTAAAATTGCAGTCTCACATATTTATTTCAGTGACCACTGAGGTTTAAAGTTAATGATCTATGATGTTTCTCTCTATGTGGAGTATCAGTATGCTGCTTGCAGAGCACTCACTGGCTTGCTCCCTGAGTGCTGCATGGTCTACACGTATGAATTCAGGGGTTATGTCCTACTTGGGTGATTCAGAATCATTACATTAAAAAAGGGGGGCAAAAAATAAGTCATGGGAATGAAAGTTATCTCTAACGTGCATTAAAAATAACTATGGAAACCTTGGGTGGGTAAAATAATGGAGGCTTCAATAAGTACGTGCAATAAAGCTAGTCAATAAAGTTACAAAAATGCTTACACAGATTCCTTGTGTGTGTTCTATCAGTAATGCATTTAATATTGATAAAGTGATATACTGTGCTTATCTTCCATACCTGCTTATTGGGATGGGATTCTGTCCCATGCTGATACGCTTGGAGGGCTGCGATGTGGAGCAATGCTGCGTGCATTAACTCCTCTACAGGAAATTGCCAGGGGCTCTTAAGGTTTTTGACAATGAACCAAAGAAAGGTGTGAGAAACCTGTCATCAGACACAAAAAAGGAACAGCACAAAGAGCAGCAAGGCCTGGCAGTTCAAAACAGTGTCAAGTTTGAACCCATTTAGCATCAGATAGCTGAAGGTGATACATGCAATTGAAATTCATGCCAAAAGTAATCACTGGGCCGATGCTACAAATTAAACCATTGTTAATTTTCTTAATGTCAGAAACCAGGTTAAAAGAAGTGCATGCTTGTACACTTCCCACAGTCATGTTCAGCTGGATGGATTTTTGCATGAAATCTTGGGGTCCTCACTGCCTCCAGGTAGTGAGTGCTTCCAGTGCTATGGACAAGAAATTGGGCAGCAGGGCTGGTGGGAAGCTCTGCATTGCTGCTCCTTGGCACGCGGTGCCTTGCAGCTCAGCAGCACAGCGCTGTGTGTGAGAGGTGGCACTTGGAAGTGCTGTCAGAAAATGCTGAGGGTGGCACTTCAGGAAGAGAATCTGCTCCACAGAGCAAAAGCATGTTATGTGCCAGATTGGAGCGCATTGAAGCCAAACCACTGCCAAATAGATCAGCATATATCAGAGCTACTGCCCCGTCCCTCCCTTCGTCCAAGCACTCAGAGCTCCTCCTGACTTTGTAATATCTGATATTTTTTCAATTTCTCATCTTTTCCTATGCACAAACCCCTTTTGCTCTCAGTTTTTTGCATCCCTCTCGCTCCTGGGAAGCAGCACGTCTGCAGATTGCCAAATCTCAGCTGCTAGGGATGCTCTCAAGCAGCACGTTCAGAGGCACGGCAACAAACACAGCTCTCCCCGCAGTGCATCTCATCCTGCGTTATTTTTAATGCGTTACAGCTGAAGGAGAGATCTCTCTCACACAGGAGATGTGTGAGTCACAGCACAGCAATGAGCTGCAGAGGGCTATGTCCGCAGTGGCAGCCCAGCTGGTTTGTTAGCCCTGTCCTGCCTTGTGCTAAGGTAAACTGGCACAGGGAAGGTGGAAACGTGCATTTTCCTGCCGAGATGCTCTAGGGGTTATGGAGATCCTGCTGGCAGTGCTTGTTTTACCTTAGAAAATCCAGGAGCTCACTTTGACGCAATGCAGTAGAAGCAGGCAGAGGGAGGCACAGAAACTTTAAGCCAAGTTGCAGCTGCAGTAAAGCAGCAGGGCTGTCCTTGAGCATTCCCTGGTTGCTCAGGCAGGTTGGGGCTGGGTCAGATTGAGTTCCTGTTGCAGAGAAGGCAAACACAAGAAGGTCCTAAATGCTTCTCCTCTTGACGCACACTTACCCCCCTTCTACTTGGCAAGAAAGGAAAACTTGTACAGATAAAATATCCAGATTCTAAGATTACCTCCCAGCAACTTAGTCATTGGCACTTTATCATTTGCTTCCTTGCTGGATGAACTGAGAGCACAGCTAAATGCTGAGCAGAGAACAGCCGCTCAGTGCATGGTAAAGCACGGACCCTGAAGTGAGGAGAAAATTCCAGTGCCTGACTCAGCATCCTGGCAAAAGCAACCCAGTTGGGTTTCATAACTCTCCCTGCTTTGTTTCTGCCTGGATTTTCATTCTGGGATGCTGAAAGTGCCACAATCATAGCTCCCCAACAACCCCGTATGATACCAAGCTCCCACCCTAGAGCCTTCTATTCCCAAAGCCATTGGGTCGCCCACCCTAAGCCAGACTCACATCTTCACACATATCTTCTGTTCATTGTTTTTTCCCCTGCAAGAGCCTTTTGTACTGGTTAATGAACTCCTGTGTCTGAAAATAATTAATCCCCTCAGTGGTTATTCACAGCCTCAACAAGTAATTGTTGCAGTACAGGCAAACAGCACATATTTATGCATCTCTGCCCTGGAATTATGCTATCTTTTGAAACTGTTTGATTGCAGATGTCAGTAGACAAAACCTCTTGGCAAAATTAAATATTAATTGGATCTTATAGTTTTATAAATATTTAGAAATGTGCTAACGGGTTGCTTATTTCCCCTAGGATTGGGTGGAAACATTTGCAGTGGGAGATTGGCCAAATTAATGAATTTATATGCTAGGGAACAACACAGACAACAGTCCTTAGGTTCTGTCCTTGTAATATCCTACCAGAACTGAAGGGAAAGCCTAACATAAAAAACCCAAGCCAGCTCAGGATCCCACCTGCACCTGTGTGAGCCCACATTTGCTGTGTGTGCCTGAGACTCCCACTGATGTCAGAATGTAATTAATGGTGCCAGATGACCCAACTTTGGATGCTGGAGATGCCCAACTTTCACTGAGGTTTGGTGACATTTCAGCAGATCCTGGCAGCACTGTTGGCAGGTGAGTGTGATTGTGGTTGTTAGCATCTTATTCCTAAAGGTAACGTTATTGGTTATTTTATGTCCATATACCCACGTAACTTTCACAACAAAGCTTGCTACAGAGAAACTGCCATCTAATTTGCCAGCTCTGCTGTAATTAAACATCACTCAAGCTGCAATCTGTTGAGCACAGATTTCCATTATTGATATCAGCAGGAGAAGCATTCATTGCTTTGCTACGCAAAGGCATTCATATTGATTTGAAAGACTTATCTGCCGTGGATTTTGTGCATTTTCTCCAGTGAAGAACGTAAGACTTCCAATTAAAATCTACTTGATCTTCCATTATTAGCAGAACAAAGAATTGGCAGGCATATGGAAAGCATTGATTTTGATCAGATTTTCCCTATTAGCCTTCAGATTTCAGGATGGTTCATTTGCTGAACCCAGGCTGCTGAAAAAACGATTTGCATTTCTTTGCTATACGTGGCATGTAAAACAGTGCATGAAAACAGTAAATGCAATATTAACCCTTGAATAAAAGAGATTATCTCCCCAGTCTGGAGTCACAGCCATCCTTTTTCCTTTTGTCTCCATTGTTTTCCATACATTGGGATTTTTAAGGGCCTGTTAGTAGGCTTTCCTCTTAATGAAGGCAGCCTACAAGTGGCAGTAGACATAGGCCACAGTTTTAAAGACCTTCCCATTGGAAATGAAAAATAATGTCCTCATTTGGTTTTATCCGTCAGTCCCACCAGGTGTTACCTGAGCCCCAGTTCAGACTCTGGAATAATTTCCTTTCTACAGCTATTTTTAAATGGACAAATTTGTAATTAAAAAAAAAGTTGGTGATATTTTTGATACCCAAAGCAGTGTCACCTATGGGGCACTTTCCTTTTCCAGGAATTTGCTCTCAATTTCAGAACGTTGTGTTTAGAAACAGATTTCACCTGTGGATCATTTGAGAGAGGGAGGTTATAAGAACATTCCCATATAATTAAGGAAAGAGACAAAAATTAACGCCAAATCCCCCATCTTTTGATGAATACAGCATCTGGGTCAGGATGACTTCGTTGAGCAAAGACCCACTAAGCCACAGATGAGTGTCATAAAAGATATTATGACCAATCATGGTCCGTAGACAGGCCATCATCATAGGAAAGCCAAGGAACAATCTGGAAATTGCTCCGTTTTTATGGCTCTCCTAAAACACAGAGCTCAGTGTATCTTGGATTGCCTGGATAAGCAGTGTTAGCAGCCATGGCTTGAAGGCCTTTCCTCCATTATCCATGGGGACTGCAACCCCACTGAGCACCTAAAGGCCAACCCATAGAACTCAACAGATTCCCCTTTACTCTACAAAGCAGAGGATGCATTGCTTAAACCAGATTAACTATTTGTGTCACTTCACCCTATTACAGGACATTTCTAGAAGGAGAAATCAAGAGAAGGGAAGCCTCAAGCAACTCTTCAGCCCACACCAGGAGAAGCTTCCAATCCCTAAAGGAACAGCACCAGTTGGAAGAGAAGCACCACACAAGCCATGTTTTCATATTGACCTTTATTGAGCAAGAACTGCTGTGACGGTTTTACATCAAACAACAAAAGGTTGCGTACTGTGCATGTCAACTAGGTTCTCCCATGAGCAAAAGTCCACCCTAATTGCACCAGTGAGGTAAACATAATTACTTATAAGTAGCTTTTTTTTTTTTTTTTAATTATTATTAAGGCTAGGAGAGTTCTGGTTCTCATGAATATTCTAGTACTGTTTTCTGTTTGGTTTTGGCTCAGTTGGTTCTTTGCATAATACGTCTTAAGTCATTTCTCAGATAAGTCCCTCCAACAGCTCAGGAAATTCAAAAGGTTCCTTTGCACATTTCAACTCATGCACTATTATTAGTATTTTATTTTTTATTTTTATTTTTTATTTTTTTTTTTGTTCCCCAAGCTCTGTGGAGGGAGCACATCTTGAGCCTGCATGCATTCCCCCCCCCCTCCCCTATATTGCACAAAAAAAGTAAAATACTGTGTGTCTGGAGCCTCCATGAGAGAACCCGTTCTGCTTTAAAGCCGTCACTCACATGCATTTTGCAGCTGTCATATGGCTTAACCTTTTGCACCGACCCAAGCTCTTTGATTTTTTTTTTTTAATTTAGCTATAACTGAGTTTAATTCACTCTTTAATCTCTTTTACTACAGCATGTGAAGTAACTTTCTCCACTTTCTTAGTGGACACCAATTTCTCCTCAAAGCTCTCTTCGTGTTCCTCCACCTTCTGAGTGACCGTCACCGACTTTGTGATGTAGGTGGTTGTACTGTCCCCTCCTTCACTTGTGATTTTCTCTGCTTTTTTGGTTACTACAACTTTCTCACCCTTCTCATCGACAGGACTCACGTCGAGGCCATTGGTGACAACGCCCTTCTCTTCCTCCTCAGCCTCCTTCTCCTTGGCCTCATCCTTCTTCTCCTCCACTTCGCCATTCACCGCAATGTCTTCTTTCCTGGCTTCCTTTGACACCTCCACCTCAGCGGTGACTTTTGTTACCTTTGTGACAGTGACGCTCTCCTCCACCACGGCCTTTTCATCTTTGAGAGGGGAGGACGGCTTCTCTGGAGAACGAGGTTTCTCCGGCGTCACCGGCTTCTCAGGAGTGCGGGGCTTCTCTGGCGTCGCCGGCTTTTCGGGGCTGGCTGGTTTCTCTGGGGTTCGGGGCTTCTCTGGACTCGCTGGTTTCTCTGGGCTCACCACTTTCTCTGGGGTTGTTGGTTTTTCTGGGGAGCGGAGCTTCTCCGGGCTGACCGCTTTCTCTGGGGTTGATGGTTTCTCTGGAGATGCCGGCTTCTCTGGGGAGGTCACCTTCGGTGTCGCCGGCTTCTCTGGGGATGCTGCCTTCTCCTCTTCTTTGGCTGCCTTCTCAGCAGCTTTCTCTGCTTTCTGATCCTTTCCTACCTCTGCTCCTTTCTGGACGGCCTTGGCTTGCTCTGTTGCAGGGGATTTAGGGGGGGATTTTGGGGGGGACTTTGCTGGAGGCGTTTTCACTTTTTCTACCTTCGCACCTGCCTCTTCAGCTTTGCCCTTGGCTTCAGCTTCTTCTTCAGCCTCCTCCCCTTCTTCCTTTTCCTCTATTTCTTCCTTTTCAGAGCCTCCTTCTTCTGCAGCATCTGATTTTGCAGCTTCTTCCTCCTCTGCTTCTTCTTCCTCCTTCTCTTCTTCTTCAGCTGCCTGTTCTGCAGCCTTCTCAGAAACAGCTTCTTCCTCTACAGCTTCTCCTTCTTCTGCCTTTTCCTCCTCCTGTTCTTCCTGCTGAGCCTTTGCTGCCATTTCTTCTGCAATAGCTGTGAGGGCATCTTCCATTTCAGACTTCTCATCCTCTACTTTTGTCTCTTCAATGATTTCTTCTACGAATTTGTGCTGGACCTTCAGCTTTGGTGGCTCGATTTTGGTTTTCTGTATTTTAGTGGATGCTATTGTGACTGATGGCTGTCTGTGTGTGAATATGGGTCCAGTGATGCTTCCAGAGAAGGCACTGAATCTTGTCTCCTCGCCCTCCAGCAGCTTCCTAAGGGAATCAGGAAGAAGAAAGAAAATGAGCATAGAAACCCAACCTCGGGGACAGCATTTCCCTCTGTCAGCAGGATGAGCTCAGCGCGTGTAGAATATGCTAGAGCAGACCAGCATCATCCATCGCTCACAGTCCAAGATCTGCTTTTCTCCAGTCAGCTCTTTTGGTAAATTCTCATTGAGCAAGCATCTTTGGGCTTGCTTTGCATGTAGCAAGCATATCACCTTTAGCTGAGCAGTTGAGATTCATCCCTTAGAATCAAAGAAAGTGACTAACTTCATAGGATGCATCACGACTCAGGTGATCTGAGAATGGAGTGGACCCAAACAGAACACTGCTGCTGAGATTTTCAAAGCCAACTAAACATACATCCTAGCTCACTGTGGGCACCCACCTCTCTGTATGGCTCAAAGCAGGAGGCTGCAGAGCAATACAAGTGATACTAGGCAGCAAAGAGCTGCAGAGCCTGTGATGTCTGTTTGCCTCAACAGCCTCGAGTTTACAGGGATGCAAAAGCAGCTTTGTGTTTTGACTATTTTTATATTCAAATGCATGTTTTTCCATCTAAGCCTCTGACCCAGAAACATCAGCAGTTCTGATGAGGGTTCTGAAGTGATACTGGGAGACCAAAAACCTGCCAGGTGATGGCAATAGCACACAGCTTTCCTGCTCCAGATCAGAGTGTGTGACAAAGGAAAGTTGAGCAAGAAAAGCAAAAGTGTTTATGACAAGCAGATTAGCACTGCCTGCTTAAACCATGATCAAGCAAACAGCATCTCTCTCAAGTGAGAAAAAGGAATGAAAGTGACAAGCACTGCTTGCATGGCATATGCAAAGTATCAGGAATTAAAAATAGACTCGTCTACTGCAGAACAGGCACAGGATGCAGCACTGGGATGCACTGTGCACACAGGGAGTTCTGCACCGTCAGAGAGGATGGGCTCCTTCTGGCTTTTCAGACACTTTTCAGTCTGTGCATTCTGAAAGGGTTGCAGTACTTCAGTCAAGCTCTAATTTGGCTCGTGTTCAATGCATACAGATACTTCTCGCTGGTGGTAAAGCATCTCAGAGCAGCCTCTGCAGTGCTATTAATATTCCAGACATGCCCACAACGATCCCCCTGTACCTGTATGCAGCAATTTCGATATCCAGGGCCATCTTAACATTGAGGAGATCCTGGTACTCCCTCAAATGACGCGCCATCTCCCACTTCGTTCCTCTGAGCTCATTTTCCAGCTGATGGATCGTGTCCTGCAGCCGAGACAGAACAAACCACCGTGACAAAGACATACAGAAAGGGAACGGGGAAAAAAGAAAGTTGCAGCGCGACTTTCCCGAAGTCCTTCCCACCCACTGGGCGGCAGCAGCGGATTGGGACCGCACCCCTGTCTTCCCCCCCGCCCGCATCCCGCAGCCCACTCCCCGCAGCACCTGGTAGGTGGTCAGGTCGTTGTTGTGACGCTCCTCGATGTCGCTCAGCTGCCGCTCCAGCGATTCCTTGGTGCCGCGCACCGACTCCAGCTCGATGCTCTTGGACTGCAGCTGCCGCCGGTACTCGGCGATCTCCTCCTTGGCGGATCGGATGGCCTCCTTGTTCTGCTCGGCCGCCTCCGTCAGCTTGGCGTAGCGGCACTTGAACCACTCCTCGGCCTGGTGCATGTTGTGGTCGGACTGGCACTCCAGCTGAGCGCGGATCTCCTTCAGCGCCGTGGTCAGGTCGGTCTTCAGGTAGTCCTTCCTCTCCACCGTGGCGTGGGACGCCTGCAGCTGGGCCAGCAGCTCGGCCACCTCCTCCTCGTGGTTGCCCCGCAGGAAGGCCACCTCGTCCTGCAGCGACTGCACCTTCTTGTCCAGCTCCGCCCGCATCAGCGAGGCCTCCTCCATCTCCTTGCGCAGGGCGCGGATGGTGGCCTCCGTCTCGTCGCGCAGCCGCGCCTCATCCTCGAAGCGCTCCCGCAGCCGCTGGATGTCCTCCTCGATGTGCTCCGAGTCCAGCTGGATCTGCGCCTTCTCGTGGCTCACCTGCTCCAGGGCCCCGCGCAGCTCCCGCAGCTCCTGCTCGTAGGCGTCCCCCAGCTGAGCCCTCCCGGCGTGCTTCTGCCGCAGCGCCGCCAGCTCCGCCTCGATCTCCTTGTTCTGCTGCTCCAGGTAATGCACCTTCTCGATGTACCCCGCGAAACGGTCGTTCAGCCCCTGCAGCTGCTCCTTCTCGTTGGAGCGGCTCAGCTTCAGCTCGGCCGCCCCGTTCAGCAGCGAGGACTGACTCACGTCGAGGCTCTCTGCGGAGCTCAGCACGGTGGAGCCGTAAGCGGTCCGCGGAGCGCCGAGGTTGGTGCGTTTGTAGGACGAGGACACGGTGCTGCCGGAGCCCCGCGACCACGACTGCGAGCGGAAGCCGCTGGACGGGGACGCGCTGGCCCGGCTGTACGTGGCGCGGGTCTCGGTCATCACCCTGCGGTACGAGGGGTTGCCCAAGGGCTCCATGGTGTAGCTCATGGCGGGGGCACTCGGGGGGTGGCGGGCGGGAGCGCAGCGCTGCTCTGGCCGCCGCCGCCCCTTTTATAGCCCCGCCGGGCGGCTCCGGGGCGGCCCCGCACACGTGTGCGAGGATGTGTCCGCCCCCGGCCCTTCCTCAGCTCCGCCCCTCAGCTCCGCCCTCCCTTCCGCTCCTCCCTCATCCCATCCCATCCTTTCCCGGCCCCCGCTCCCTGCTCCCGACTCCCCGACCCCCGCTCCCCCTTCCCCCTGCACCCTCTTTCGTCTACACTCCTTCCCCCCTTTACCCCTTCCCTCCTTCCCGCTATTTCCCATTCCCTATTCCCCATCCTCTTTTTCCTTTCACTATCCTCATTCTCCTCTTCCCACCTTCTTGTCTCTTTCTCCCTTCTTTCCTTCTCCGTGTTTCTTCACTCATGCCTCATTTCCCTTCTCCCCTCTCCTTCCTTTAGATCTTCACTTTCTTTCATATTTTTCCTTTCCTTTCCTTTCCTTTCCTTTCCTTTCCTTTCCTTTCCTTTCCTTTCCTTTCCTTTCCTTTCCTTTCCTTTCCTTTCCTTTCCTTTCCTTTCCTTTCCTTTCCTTTCCTTTCCTTTCCTTTCCTTTCCTTTCCTTTCCTTTCCTTTCCTTTCTTTTTCCTTTCTTTTTCCTTTCTTTTTCCTTTCTTTTCTTTCCTGTTCTTTCTCCGCCCCCGCAGAGGCCATGGCGGAGCGCAGCGCGGTGCCGCCCGCGATCAGCGGAGCCCGCAGGGTAGGGCCGGGGCCGGGATCGGGGTTTCAGCACAACGGACAGCTCCCGCGGGGCTCCGCCGTTGGCCCCGGGCGGGGGGTTGAGTTGAGGCCCCAAGGCGGCCCCCCCTCCCAACCCCCCCTCGTCTCCCCCCACCAAATCCCCCTCCCCAGTTTCCTCCCCTCAGGCAGTAGCTGACATTTGAAGGTCAAGAAAGTGTCCGGGGAAGGGAGACTGCGTGGGCAGCGGGCGGCTTTGCAGCACTGCAAACGCTATGGGGTAGGGGCTGCAGGCGGGGCAGTGCTGGAAGGCTCCCTGCAGTCCTGGCTCTTGGTTCTTTCTCTCGCTTTCATCCGCTCTTTTCCTCCCCCCTTCTGCATGTTTCCCCGTAACGCTTGGTGCATTGCTTAGAAATAATTTCCCCTACTTTGAAACATTGCTGAGAACAGTGTTTACACGGTGCAGACTTTCTGTGAGCTGCACACGGTGACTTGCACTATCTGACAGCCTGACTTTGAACTCCTCGTGGATGGATCAGCTACACGGGCAGTGGATCAGTAAACTGGAAAATAAAGAGACGGATAAATAAATAAATAAATTGCTGGTGCTGGAAAAAGCACTGCACTGCTACAGCTCCATTGCAGTGCAAAGCTGCAAAGCTGAGGGGGTTTGGGTTTAACTCCTCGTTTGGGAAGGTGCTGAAAACATACATCTGCCTGTGTTCAGCAATCTGTGAATTTTTAAGGCGATTTGCTAAGGGACAAAATCCTTCCCCCAAATTCTCTTTCGGCACATGCAGCTCGTGGTGCTGCTGCTGCTGCTGCGGAGAGTTGGGGAACTCCGAGGGACAGGGTTAAACTTTGCAAACCACATGGAGAGTCGGACCTCTGCTGGCTCATTAATATGATGCTGTCATAGGACTGCAGCACTGCAGTCGGTGGAGAAGTCAGAACTATGCGAGGTTTCTGCTGGGCTGTATTTGCAGGCATGGGCAGCCAGATCTGCTGTGTAACCTCTCTGGAGCTTTATATGGCAAACAGAGACAGAAGGTTTTCTGATAATCAAAGCAATCAAGGATTCTAAATCTGTCCCATTAATTTTGGTAGTTTTCTCCATAGGCAAACAGCATCCCTTTTGATTTGCTTGGAAGTCAAAACAAAAATGCTGTCTATTATGGCATTGCATTCTCTTTCATTTTAGGGGAAAAGATAAGTTATGAGCTGGTTTATTGCTCTTTTTTCCACTGATAAGAAAATATACTGGGGGGGAGGGAAGAGCCTGCTTTTATACATAGATAAAACTTAGAGGAGAAGCAAACATATGGTTAACAGAAGTGCTTGGCAATTTTTATTATCCTTTTAATGCTCTGAAAACAAATTAATGGAGTTGAACAGTGAGTTAAGGAGGGGCATCTGAACTTAGTGACAGAATTCCCTTTAATTACATACATTGAGGCATGGACTCTTCTAAATCCATCTACCCTGTATGCAAAGTGAATTGTTGCTTTATAATCAAGCAGTGATAGCACTGGATTTATTTACTGCGTACTGAAATCCAAGCAGTGCAATCTTTTATAGAATACAATAATATTCATGCTATTGACTGCCTTAAAAATGAAGCTATTCAGATGAGAAAAGCTCTTATGCATGCAGCATTCACAGGCATGTAGGGAAATCCTGAGACAGGGGACATGGCTTTCATTTAAATACATTCTTGTCATATGCAATTATGGTCAGAATGAGCTGCAGGTGGGCTGTGCTCCTGCTCTGTGATCCTGAAGGTGATCTGAAGGTTAGAATGAGTCAGGGAAACCAGCTGAAAAGATTGGATCGCTTCTGATGAGCACCCAACTCCTCTTTACCCGCATCCCTTTTGGAGGTTTTCAAATGAAGACGAACATTTCTGCTCATGGAAAACTTTCTGCCTCCAAGTTTAATGAGAGCTGCTGCTCTGGGGCAAACAGCAACACAGTGGAACGAGGCATGGGAGGAGCAGGCACTGCTCAGAGCTGGGGATGGGCCAAATCGATTCTCATCTTTATTACACACTTCTGACAAACCTGCAGTAAAGAAATACTATAGAAGGATGGCACTGAGTTCTGCAGGTTCCTTAAAGTGAGGGAAATGTAGCACAGGAGGTGGAGCTGCACAGCAGCCTGGCTGCTTCCAGATAAAGAGGTTTAAAATGTATTCAGCGACGATGGACTAACTTCAATGGCTTTGAAAAAGTGATAAAATCAGACAAAGGGTTTTTATTTTTTTTATGGAGAGACAACCAGATTTAGAGCACTGGGGAGATCATCCAATGGAGATGGGTGGAACTATCAAAAATATTTACCAGTTTAAAGACATTTTCTCCTGGTGAGTGGCTGCCTGTTTGTAATAAAGTCAGACTTAAGCTTAAGCTCAAGAAATTTAAGCCTAAATAAATATTAGTGACATTCAACAAAGGTGTAACTTCAGTAGGAATTGTGTCAAGAGAAGGAAGAATAAAGCAATGGGAGTTTGGTCCCCCCTACATCCCATAGCATAGGGCAAAGTCAGGCAGTGTGACTCTCACTTCTGCCAATCTGTATCAGCAGAAGACCTGGCACCTTGTCTGATCACCATAAACTGCGAATAAATAATGGCCCAGATAATCAGCTGCCATAAATTGGTCCCATTCCAGCAGTGTCAACAGAACAAGGACGCCTCAGTCTGGCTGAGGATGCCCTAATAACATTTATACACAGACAGCTTTAGGAGAAAACGTTTAGATTTATGCAACAAGGGCCTGATCCCATATATATCCTATATATATGATGCTGGATATCTTCAGTCTCACCCACGCAATGAAGGGGGTGCAATGGGATCCATGCAATGCAAAGGGGATGAAACAAAAAGGACTCAACTGTGGGCATTTTGCTTTGGCACATCTCAGTCTCTCTGGACACGGGGATGAGCAGAGCCCAAGCGATGCAGCGGGGGCTGTTTGGTAACACAGCACAGCACAAAGCACAGAGCTTTGAAAAATTTATACCTGTTTTCCTTCTGCTCTGCATTGGACTTTCTCAAGGCAGAGCTCCAAGGCAGCAGGGTTTGCCTAACGCCATCCCACTTTATGTTGTTCTTCAGACAGTGGTCTCATTTCAGAGCCTTCAATCAAACATTTCCAGGTGCTTGCAGTATTTTCTTCATGCAGGAACTCATTGTGTTGCATCTGAAGGTAACAAATTCCTGAAAGCACAGTCCTACAGCAACATTTACATTCACTTTATGGAGATTCCTTACAAATTTCTGCAGATCATCATTAAGCTCATTGCTGCTATTCCCTTTCCTGTATTTATTTGCTGCAAGAGCAGTTATACTTACAGAGCTGATTTTCACTCCATGTCAATACCAAGAGGATCTCACAGCTAGGAGCTTCAGTAATTTACTGACTTAAAACATCCAAACTTCAACACGTTTTTCATCAATGTTTTCCTCGCATTTTGAAAACACTGCACTGCACATCTTGATTCCTACCAGACAATTATTTGTAGATTCCCATAGCAGAAAAACCAAAACGTGACAAAGCAGAAATAAAATTGTCTGGAACAGCTTTTTTAGGTAGAAAGTCTGGAGGTGAAAGTTAATGACATAATCCACAGTGAATGTGCGCCTTTGACAGAAAGGGAATGGGGTGACAACGCTGAGCCTCATTTTCCCTCCTGGTGCTCTTCTACAGCATCAGCAGAACAGAATGACCCCCACTGCTATGGCTCTGTTGTGATGCACAGTGAGGTAAATGGATTTGGGTCCAGATGGGCCATCAGCAAATGTCCAGCCCAGCCTCCAATGAGACCAAACACGGTATTATATCCCCTAAAAAAGAGTCTGGAACAGAGAAGCATTGTCAGAGTTTGCATGGTTAAAAACAAACACCAGTGGGGCACTGCAAAACTATTTGAGAGAACTGGAGTGGGTGGGGAGAACACGATGGGTGAGCTGGGGAATCACTGCTCTGTGCCCAGGGCTTGGAGAGCTGCAGCACTTGATGTCACAACTGAGGTCCATCAGCTTCACTTGCCTGTCTGCTTGTAATTCAGACCACTTCTTGATCCCATGCTGAACTCCATGCTGAGCTTCACATGTGATGTCTCTGTAAAGCCGTGGCTCTGATAAGAACTGGATGAGGAACTGCAGTCTGCAATAACCTGCTGCCTGCAGTGGTAACTTGCAGTTACAGATAGCAGGAAGGCAGGGAAATGAGATGGGGAGTATCTGCTGATGTTCTCTAATCAATAGGAAGGAAATGGTTGCTCTCAGGCTCTCCTATCTGTATTCAAAGCATTAAATCACCCAATTCTGCCTTCTGATCCAGGCCCAAAACAGCCCCAAGGATGCGAAGGATCAGCTCTGCACTGCAGCCCAGGTGAAGAAAAACTCCATTTTAATTGGCTTAGATGGAAAGCAAAGGAAATAACTCATCTTTGTTCCCTCTGCGCTTCTGTGCTCATTGCTTCATGGCTCGTTGGTCATTTTCCCTCTGTGTATTGTTATTCTCTGGCACATCAAACCAATCCGCCCTGAAAGTCGCCGTACAGAAAATAGCACAGGTCAGGGGAGCAGCCTTTTGGTGATGGAGTGATCAAAAATAGCTCTTCCTACCTAGTTTTGAGAGGCTTTTTCCTAGCCTCCCCTTTCCAAAAATATCCCTTTGAAAGGTCTCCATTGCTTCCTCCTGCAGGTACTTTTCCTGAGGCCGTGCACAGCGTAGGGCAGAACCATTTCCAGGGTGTCAGATTAAAGGGTGATGCTCTGAGTGCGTGGCCACCCCTCTGCAGGCAATCACTGGGCTAAATATGGCAGCTGTTCCAGTTTGTTTGTGGCATTGGCTCCTTTGTATGCATTTGGGTTTACGTCCTGTGTTTTATCAGCTTTTGCTTCAGTACTTTCTGTGCAAAAAGCAATCGCTGTATCCTGCTTCCCCTCCATGACATTTGACTTTTCTTTCTTTTATTGACTTGTGCACTTAAATATGGATGATTCTCATGTTAAAAATAAAGAAGCCTGATGCAAGAAAACACGTTCTCCCCGCTAGTCTAATTTGTATCTAGGTTAATTGCTTTCCTGGTGGATGTTTAATTGATTCACGTAGAGAAACCCAATGGAAAGCTGTATGACGTTGACGACTCTTTATAACTGCAGTGACTCCCTTTTCTTTTTAATTAGTCCTAAAGAAGGAAGCTACCTGGTGGAAGGCTACGGAGATCTCCTAGGGGTGATGTTTTGGCCTTTTCTTGCTTAGATTCTGTACATAACAATGTTTTTTGTTTTTTTTTTATGCAAACCTCTACAGTGAACATTGAGCAGAGATGGAGTGGTTTTTCAGGTAAGGACTTTTTATAGCAAAATGAAGAAACAAGGGACCATGAAAGTGGCCTTGATTGGAGGTCTTACCTCGTGCAAGGGCTTCATGGGGGGAAAATCTGAGAATTTCATGCTCTGAATTATCCATTTGTCTGAGGAGCCGTCCAGTGATTCTACTTTCCATCTAATTACAAGAGCATGTTGGTATTTTACCTCTTCACACTCATTGCAATGAGTCCTGCTTGGCTTTCTGGCCTAACCAAATGCCTGTAGCCACTGAATATTGCTGGGACCACGCCGTAATCTGCAAATGTACAACTGCAAGAGGGCGTCACTTTAACTTCACTTACACGAGGGCTGCTGTAGCAATGGGAGCAGCTCTTATTTGTTGTCCACGTTTCACTGCATCCCCTTTTGAAACTGTTCCTTATCCACCCATGAACTGAGAACGCTGCCCGGTCCTTTCATAGTAGAAATGTGCACTGTGCATATCGAATTCCTGATCTCTCTTTGAATTTAATGAGGAATTATGGGGACAGGCGTGCTTTGTAAGGTATTCCTTCCATTTTTAAGACTGCATACAGAAATCTGAGCTGCTTTTTGGCCAGAACGTCAGCTCAATTTCTCCAGCCGTATAACATCTGAAGAATATTCTCAGAAGAAATATCTATAAGCTGATTAGGAGGGGAGCAATAAATACAAATTGAATCGAATCATGCAGACACTTGCAGGAAGAAAATCAATAATTTTAGTAATGCATTTTGCAAACTCATTTTATTGTTAAAAAAAATACATATATATGTCTATATATAGCTCCTTAGAAGTCTTGATGAAGCAATCCTCCTTCTTGTCTCAAGGTTCTCAGCTGCACTGAAGCTCTGAAGTTTTTAAACAGATTTTAATGCAGAATATACACACGAGGTGGACCAGAGGTGCCCATCCAAAGGTGCACTGCCCCGTCCAAAGGGATAGAGCACAAGAGAGATTTTATAGGGAGCTGCCCGTGGAAAGTCTGAAATGATTTCATAATGTGATTTAAACATGAAAAAAAAAAAAAAAAAAAAAGGTAATTTTTAGTGCTTTAGTGTTGTATTTTTTTTTTGTCATTCGTGACTGCTTTGGATGATCAATCATTTGATTATATCAATGACTGTGGATTTGCGGTAAGACAGGAGATTGTTTTCAATTTGGGATGGAAGGAAAGGTCTTCAAATACATGGTTTTCTAAATTCAGCAGTATAAAATGTAATTATATATTCACTGGGAGAATTACATTCGTTGGAGTCCTGGAGCATTTCATTGCTCCGTCGTTTCTGCTCTGTGTGTATTTGAATGCTCATCTATCTGCACATTCCCCACGCTGACTTCTTTTCTTTCTCTCCCCCCATTGCAGGTGAGTGTGAGAAGGACCTGCAGGTATAGAAAAGATATCAGTGTACAGAAACTCACATGAATGTCAGCAATGCTGTGCTGCAAGACCACGACATGCAGACTTGGTAGAATTTGCCGCATTGCTTTTTATTTTTGTTTTATTTTCAATTTTAAGATTAGTCTTATATCTGCACTAAGTGGCTCCATCACAATTAAATGCATTTAGAAAACACTTTCCTAAAAGAATCTGAGTTATCACCCATGAATTTCAAGGTCTGTCAATTTACAGCATCATCCCTTGAATGGCTCCTTGTGTGGGCATTGCAGGTTAGGTCTGAATTTTCTCAATGTAGTCAAATGTACATTTTAGAATTAAAGAACAAAGCAAACAAAACTCCCCCATCTGATCTCCTAACCTGATTTTCTTTAATAGCCAATGGGAATTATTTAATGGTTGCGGAGCCCGAGAGGATGCTTTATCTAATAACCCCACCTCTTCTGATATGCCATAGTCTGTTCTCATCCCTTCCCCCATGTCACTGCCTTGAAGTGACCTCTCACTCATTATACCAGTGGCCACGATGGCAGCAAGCAGTTCCAGTGACTTACACTGCTTTTTTCCTACTGATTTTTCCCTTTTCAAAGCATTGCTCTCTTCTACTGATAGTAGAACCTGCAGTTCTGTAGGTGCTGCTGTTCCCTTGTTCCTATGTTGAGAAATGTCAAAATGGTGAGCTGGGGATCCTGCCTGCCCATGGTAACGTTTTTCAGCTTTTCCATGCTCTCTGGAGCCAGCAGCTCTCTTCTTTGTCCTTAGATTGGCATTGATTGCTGACGTCAGCTGTACATCGCTTGTGCTTTGAGTGGAATTCAATGGGAGTTTCCTTAAGGTTGGGCTTGGGCAGCCAGCAAGATTTCACTGGGCTTTAATGATCTTGTCCAAGGTAGAAACCAATTGATGAAGCTCACCTCTGGTTCAACAGACCTTGCACTGCCATAGATCATTCTCCTTAACTATCTTCCCCCCAGCCAACAGCTTATTCCGAATGAAACAGTCTATCCTGGTATCTCAGCCGTTTGGGGAATCCAGGCATTTTCCATACACTTTGTGTATTAGGGAGCAGTGGTACCTGCATGCTGTAGCTGCTTGGTTGCAGCACATCAGGCTGTAACTTAGATTACTTGTGCAACTCCTTCCATCTGTGCAATCAGCACTGTTTGTACAACACAGACACAAACTGTGGAATATTTTCCATGTGTGTGCAGAGCCAGTGAGCCTGCTTTCAATCTTCATCCGTGAGCAGTTATTTCAATAACTGCAGTTCTTGCTAATAAAATCGTTATCCCAGCAAGGAAGTGGCATGGTCTGCATGGTGGTCAGTCAGGACTCTGCATCTGGGCCACCTGGAAGCGCAGAGCTGCGGCTGCATCGTTCCGTCTGGCTGTGCTCCTGTTCCTGCCTAATGAATACAGAGATAATGAGACTAATGAAACTGTCCTCATCACAATGCACTTGAGATGCACTGATGAGAATTGCTAGATTAAAGGCAGGCCTTCTTATCATCTCTCAGTAATGAGAGCAACTCATGGATGAAGCTCTCTCCTTCTGCCTCGGTCTCATCTCTAGCTCCACAACAAAGCAGGTTTTACTGGCGGTGCCATGGGGTGTCCATTGAATGAGGGCTGTTATGGACACAGACCGATGCTGTCAGCTCTTCCCATCTTAGGGAAAAAAAAAAGTTTGCTGGGCATCCATTGGATTTGTGAAATAAAGTCGGTATTTAAAAACACCTTTTTCCTCTCCTGAATATTCCGGTACAATTATTCCATCATCAGCACTCTGCTCCCACCAGAAATAGGGCTGAACAGACCTTTTATTACTCCACACAGAAAGTTGTGGCTATTGCAGATTCTTACTCAAGGGGAAGGTGATCCAGCTGCCTCCAGCCCAGGGAGATCACTGCTCCATTTTCTGCACTGCCAGCAGTGATTGCTGCCCCTGGGGCTGCTGAGATAATAACTCTACTGTGCAGCATTCGGCTCAGCAATTTGTTTACTCGTGTGGTGCATTTATTAGATTTAAATCTTCTCCATCTCTTTGCTAAACCCTAATTACAGCAATATTTAAAAACGTCGCTGTGAGTTTAGTGGTTTTGGAAACTTTTGCAAGGGGGGAATGAGCAAATTTGTTGGGTTGAGTTTTTAGCGCATTTCCATCTTAAGCCAAAACCACCCTTTCAGGTCTTGGGTTTTAATTAATTCAACTAATTCTTCGAACAGGTCTGTAAATAAAAAGGTGCGATATGAACACTTCTGTCAAGATGAAAAGCTGTAATGAAAAATTAATGATTCTCATCAGCTGCCTGGCTTCTCTGATGCTTTGTCCTGACGCAGGCTGGTTGCAAGGAGAAATAACTCTGGGACTCACGCCAAGCTGCTTTGTCCAGAAGGAGCCTCATTACATTTCGAGACGGTCAGCTTGGTTGGTTTCCCACCCAACGCTCTGCTCACTGCCTTCAGCTCCTGGCTGGTGACTGACCTTGCGCAACTTCATTCTTGCACCAAATCCTCTTTATAAGAACAGCTTGATGACAGTGTTTGGTTTTTGTCTGAATGCACCCAGCTTCTCTCCCAGAAAACTGTGGAGATGCATTCTCTAACCCCATACCTGTTGTCATTAACAGGAGAGAAGCCGATGATGGCTGGTGCTGCTTTAAACATTGCCCCATGTAAGGCCATCTTTTTTTTTTATTATTTGTACTTACTGAAAAATAGTTGGATTCTTTTGGGATGATCATTTCTCACCATTTTTCTGCATTACCTCTTCAGAAGTGGAGAATCATAGAAGCCTCTTGGCTGAGAAATACCTCCATGATCATTAAGTCCAGCTAGAATCATTAAGGTTGGGAATGACCTCCATGACCATCTAGTCCAGCCACCAACCCATCCCCACTCATAGAATCATTAATGTTGGAGAAGTTCTCCAAGATTCCCAGGTCCAACCCCAGCCCACCCCCACCATGCCCACTAACCGCGTCCCTCAGTGCCACATCTCTGTGGTTCTACAGGGGAGTGACTCCCCGTTGCCCTTGGCAATGAGCTCCAATTCTTGGCCCATTCAAGCACCTGGCATATTGCATTGCTTTGTACTTGGGTTGGGTGGTTTTAGAGCAAACTGAGTGGTTGAAAAGCAGAATTAAAGTGTTCTCCAGAGCCAGACCTGCCTGAGTCAGCACGAGCTGGGCTGGAGTGTTCCTTCCAAAAATCCCAGCTACCGCTTGATGAATTAAACATGTCCCAGCCTTCTCTTCATCAGGGAGCTCACCACTATTCTGCTTTCTAGGCTTTTTTTTTTTTTGTTCCATCCACAAAATGTAGAAACTGGGAAACCCTTGGTGTGCAGCTTATGAACGCTGAGGTTCTTCTGATTTCCGAGGAAAGGCAGCTGAGTGCAGAGGTGTGCATGTTCTTAGATCCTGGTTGCAGGAGGGGATTTTCTCCTTTTCAGCCTAAGGAAAAGATGGAACACTGCTGAGCTGCACAGGAGTGGTGCATCAGATGTGTGAGCATCAGATGTCAATAGGAAGAGAGGTGTGGAGGATGTTCTGGGTGATAATGGATGTGTCTGAGTGATAATGGGCTTGGAGCATGATTAATGGTAATGGATAGCATTTATATGTGATGCAAGGAACATGTTCTGAAAGATATGAAAATAGGGTACTTTTTTAAGATACTGAGTTTTAAGCTCTGAGGACAAGACACAGGAACTACTGTGCAGTTATTTCATGCATTTTATCTATGGAAAAGCTCTGCTAATTAGAAGCTTATGAGGACTGGGAATTCTGTGGCCAGTTTTATTGCCATCATGACAAATGTATGACATTCCATCCACTTGGCAGTATCCTCAGGCTGATATGGCAAAATAACAATTTTTAATTTGGTTTCGGTGCATTGAAATCCAGCAGCAGAGCTCAGATAAGACAAATAAAACTGAAGAGTTCTGCAGGGGGTGTGAAAACCCAGGAAGGAGATTGCAGCCCATGGGGGTTGAAGAACAGCAGAGAAGCTCTTCTCCTGGCTCTGATGACTCTGATGGCTCTGATGGCAGACAGGGATGCTCCTGGGGCTGGAAATCTCAGATGCATTTGTTAAACTGGAAACATCATTTTCCCATGCACAGTAACGTTACAATTCTTCAGAGCGATTGTGTGCAATGCTGCTGCCCTTGCTGGCTTTGCACCTCTGGATATTTATAGATGATGAACTACATGTCATGTTACTTCTCTGGTAACAAGACAAGGAGAGAAACATCTGTGTCTGCACCATGAAATAGTTGCAGTATGCTGCACACTGCTTATTGTTTGCCTTGATTTGTGCTCCTTTGGTATACATGTATTGATGCTCACTGTATACTTCCCACTGAAAATCTCTTGGCTTGCCACTTGCCATGAATATTCATCAACCACATTCGAGACAACTTCCCTACTATGGCAAATATTTCATTACCTTTAATTCTGCTGTCTTGTGATTTATTTATTTTTTCCAAAAGAAAAAAGGCTGTAGAGTCTTGTGAGAATATTTTGAGAGAGGAGTTTCATTGCTGAATTCCTCAGAACTTCAGGTGCATTGAGTTGTGGTGGAAAAAGCTCAGGTGCATTTATATCACTTCTCAAGGGGTTGTGTGCTGGCCATCAAAGGTCTCTATGTATTGATGGAAGGGCTGAACAATAGGGCTATAGAGAATTATTTTGTTATAGTTAAGGATACAGGCACTGAGTTGTGTCTACAAGAGCTTTCACTGCCTTGCTACTGCACTGCAGCCACAGCACTGCATTCCCTCCTCCCTTCAGCTGAACTGACACAAGATGCAGAGCTCAACACACAGGGGAAGATCACTGATGAGCTGCCATTAGTATGCATGGAAATTAATGTGTGACACAAATAAATGAAGGCTGAAGTGGTCCAGGAAAAGCCAGCAAGATGAATAACAACCAAGGGCTTTTTTCTGTGGTGGCTGAATCTGACTCCACAGACCTTTCGCCTCCCTTTTGATGGTTCCCATTAGGTTTCTGACCATCAGCATTTTACAGTCCCCTTCTGCATTGACCCTAAAGACCAAAGCTTGAGATGGGATTAATAATAGCTCAGATCCAGCCCCATCTGCATTAGATGACTTCAGCTTTGCAGAGCCAATGCTAATTAAGCCCCTGGACCCAGCACTGTTAATGGCACAGCTTCCTTGATGTATTCTGAACAGAATTAGCTGAAGTGTTGCAGTGGGTGACTTGTCCTCAAGGGCTGCAGGGCATGGAACCGAAGGGGAGGTGTTGTGTCCCGGATTCTGCCTCCTCATTTCAGTTCTGTATGCTTCTCTTTGGGCAGGGGACAGCCTTTCTGTCTTACCTCTCTGAAAACACAGGGATGCTCTTGCAGGGGACGTCACTACTCACCCAGAGACCTTTCCTTTCCTTTTGCTTTGATACTTGATTGCTCTGATGCATCAGCACTCAATTTCTCCCCTTCCTGCCTGCCTTCTCTCTCCTCTCTGGTTATCACCACTCTTTTTGCTTGCTTGCTGACCTTCTTTCCTATCTCTACAGCGGTGCCCAAAGCTCAGTGGACCTCTGCTTTATTGCTGTGAAAAGCATCACATTCACACAACACAACCATATTTATACAACACTCACAATGCGAATTAAACACTCACCAAGAGCCCAGACTCCCCCTAACGATCCCAGTAACCCTCTGCACCCCCCAGTTTGTAGACCTGTCACTGGGAAGCAATGTGGTGCAGTGTGACCATGCCCAGAGCAGCTCAGGCAGGGATGCTGCTCCCCAGCATTTTTCATTAATCATCCTCAAAAAGATTTAAAGGGGAAGCAGAAGGGGTCAGTAACTTTATGCCTCTTCCACAGATGGAGACACTGAGCCAAGAGAAGAATGAGAATTAGAAAAACAGGACTTAATGAGTCTCGTGCCCTGCCCGTTAGGAAACACTTCCATCTGTTCTACAGGGAATCAGCCACTGATATTCTACCAGATAAGCTGTTCCCACCTCTTTTGTCAGTGCTGGCATATTTACAGTACTTTGCTGGCACATCCCTTGGGAATTACAGGCAGATCCTCTCCAGCATGGTGGGAACAGGCGCATCACACTCCATGTTCCTGTCTAGAGGCTGCTGGCAAACCTCGACTTGGAGTCAATCAAGGCAGGATTTTATAACCACTTCTACCCCCACCCCTTCTCACATCCCTTATTTGCATCCTTCAAAGCAAGATGATTCACATGGTATAGTAACCTACATTTGGCTTGGCACCACTTAGGGGCTATATATAGAGGACAGAGTCACCCTGCTCCTCCTCGTTGATCCTTTTTGCTTTTTTCCAGGCATGCCCATGGTTCAGAGGGAGCTGAGAGGTTAAAAGAGCCATCTGACGTCGGGTTTGGTTCAGGTCTGCTCCAGGGCTGAGGTCAGGTTGGTGACTTTCGTGGCTTCCATAGCTATGGAAGAGCTCTGAGTGCACCCTGAGTGCTCTCCCTGCAGCAGCCGTCTCTCTCTGAGCTGTTTCAGATGGAGAGCATAAAAACATGGGCAGGCAGCATTGCAGCACTCTGCAGTGGGGAGCAGGCAGTCAGTTCCCACTGGCAGATGTTGGTGTTTGTGTATTTCTGTGTTGGTGTAATGGCTGCTATCTTCTGCACCATGAGCAGCACCACACTGTCCACAGAAGTGTGCCTTATTTTATTTATTTTTTTTAATTCAGTTTCTCCTTTCACATAAGCAGGAGCCTTTGTTTCAGCGGCTTCCTAGTGGGAAATAGTGCCCTATGTGCCCTGATAGAAAATAACCCATTGACAGCACCAGAGGGAAAGCCCAGCTGATCTCCCCCTTGACCCCTCCCCAAAACTTGGCCTCTCTATTCCCAGGTCAGCATGCAGGGGACAGCAGCTGTGAGCTTTACTGACACAGCTGCGACGTTCCATGGCCCAGTAGCTCTGGGACCCCACCTGCAGCATCCTCACATGCATCCCAATGAAAGCATCTCTGGGGATGGGGTGAGGGGCATCTCCAGTCCTCCATCCGCTCATCAATCAATGCAGCGTGGCTGGGAGGCTCTTGATGAGAAAAATATTGGGAAGGTGAGGTTTCGCTAATGGCAAGCACAGTATTGCAAGGGGAATTCAGCCTCTGGCTTTTAGCTGAGTGATTCTCATGTCAGACAAGGGGCAAAGACAGGATGAGGTTTGAATGTAAGAGCGGCACCTATTGGAATTCCCATATTTTTGACAGTTCTTCTTGCACTGTTACACCAACCCCCAAAGGGAGAATGTGGAATGTTGCATCCTGTCCTGCAGACCCTCAGCCCAAGCACCCCACAGTGGCCCCTCTCACCAGGATTCCATTTCTCACATCAGACTCTGGCTTTGGGAAATCTTTGCCATGTATTGCTCGTGCTTTTAATACAAAGGATCAAAGGAGCTGGAGGGAGGATGCAAAGGCTGCTCACAGCTTGCTTGCCTTTCTCTGCAATCACCTGTCAAAAGATGGATGGATCTGCTTTCAGGACACCAAACTCCAGTTAGGGAGGGGGAGATTTTGTTCTCCATCCTGCTTGATGTGTACTTTGGGATCCTGCACAAACAGAAACTCCCTGTTTGCAAAATGCAGATACCAGTAACTCTCCTTAGGGAGTTCCCAGGAGGAGCAATGCATTAGGCAGCGTTGAACCCCAGATGTCCTGCTTGGTTCATAATGAGTCCTCTGTGCACAGCGTTATGGTATATCTCATTCCTGTAGAACTGAAATATTAGAGTGTGTGAAAGGGCCAAAGCTTGCTTTCCTGCCTGCAATGTTTTATTGCTTGCTGGAGCAGACTCTCCCCATCTCCCATTAATCAGAAATGTCTGAATCATCTGCAGCCTGCTGACCACAACGAAAAGCCCAACTGCGGGGCCGGCACCAGGGCTGATGAACTTTGTCTGCAAGCACACAGTGGGGAGGGTCCTCATGCAGCACAAATCAATGGCTGGCAGGGTAAGGAGAGGATGAAACAGGCACCAGATTGAAAGCAAAACAAAACAAAGGGTTTCTGCCTCCTTCTTGCAATCTACAACCCAGCTTGTCCTGTGCTGTCCCCATCCCAAATGCTGTGATATCTTGGGAGGTCAAACCCCTTCCATTGTAGCAGCAGCTGTGCAGGAGCTGGAGGTCAGTGACTGCGACCATTGCTCCCACTGGAAAAAGCAATGCCACCAACTTATTGATTGACTGCACAGTTTTATGGGCAAAACTCAACGCTATTCCCTGCTGGTATTGATTTTGATGCCTGGAGCAGATGGGCACAGCAGGCAAGGTTTGGGGATGAATGCATGTCACAGAGAGGCGATAGCAGGGGAACCCCCATGTGTTTAGGCTCAGAATCCCTGAAAGCATCCATTTGTGCAGAGCTGCTGCTGGCAGCAGATGCTGAACTGCCACACATCAGCGTCAGCTGGCAAATCTGTCGTGGTTTTGAGGACTTCCCAGTTTCCAGGGGAAGACCAAGCCCACATGGGACCACTCCCTGTGAGCTGCCAGCCTCAGCAGGATCGCAGTTTGGGGCTGAGCATCTTTCATCACCACCAGACCTCACCCAGGGGCAAACCTCCCCTCAGCATGGCCTGTATTGGGAGCAAAGCTCAGGAAAACATCGCTTTTATTAAAGGTCCCACTTGCTCTTCAGGCACACTGCCCTTTCCGAGCACTGCTGCTGCACTGATGTATTATTCTTATTCTCCCTCCTGCCCTGCCACTTTGCTGGCAGGGTGTTTTCTTTACTGGGCATCACTCAGTGAGAAAGTGGGGCTTGGATGTGCATCAGCGCTCATTAATCAAACGAGTTCAGCTGCTGCCGTGCTGCAGCCTTGTGGCTCTTTGCCTTCTGCTTTCTTTTATTGGAGAGGCAGAGCATTGGGGACCTTCTGGGATGGGGGCAAAGACAGCGTGTGTGATGGGACCACCCCCCCACCAAGGACACTGCAGAAAGGGAGCACAGGAGCAAGCAGGATCTTCCTTTGAAATGTGCTGAGTTGTAAGGCAGGTTTTCCTTTTTAAAGAGACAAACACAAGAAATGCACCTTAATGGCAAAGAAATGCAGCTTTCTCTTTCTGTAAGATTAAATGCTTTCGTGTAATTGTGCATTAACCTTTGATCCTGCATTAGGCTGCTGCCGCCTTGCACCCTCAATGCTTTTAAGCCAGGATTGCAATTAGCCAAAGTGGCTCCTGACAGCCTTCCAGGCAACCTCCAGGGCTGTGCTCCCTGGGGGGGGGGGGCGGGTGGATCATCACTCCTGTTTCTGGGGGCTGGCAGAGGGGCTCCTTCCCTGCAGGCTGACCGTAAGTGGGGGCTGTTGTGTGCAGGGGGGGTTCAATGTGGCTTTTGGCCCAAAGAGCTTCCTGCTCACATGCGTTTCTTTGCTGCCCTCCCACTCCCACAATTAGATTACAGCGGTGCAGGGACCCTCCCCTGGGTCTGATGTACAGCAGGGATATTTATAGGAAAAGCTTTTTAATAGCCTGAGTTGAAAAATCCGGTTTGAAGCAAGCCCATCCCCAGGTAATTAAATAACCCAGCAATGATTGAGAGTATTGATCGGGCACTTGAGCCTCCTCCCTCTTCTGTATATGAGAAGTGAATCAGAGTGAAACATTCTGGGTGAAATATCCCAAATTCTCCATTCAAAATATGTTTTCTTTATTCTTATTATAAACTCCATTTACAGGAAAGCACTGAAGTCACCCCAGAATGGCTTTTCTCTTTTTTCCTCTGCAGACCGATGCCGACTAAGAATGAAAACAAAATGTCACTGCAAAGGACTGACTGCAAATGCCAGTTTCCATGCAGTTATTTCCCAGGCTAAATTCCCTGTCTGTTACATATTAGAGTCCACATCCCTTGGTAATCAAAATGTTGATTTGGTAATAAATGTTAATCGCCAGAACTGATATTCAACTTTTTAATTACATGGCCTCGTGTAGAAGGAATCTCTATCACTATCTATAGAGAAGTACATCTCTATTAGTGTACAGCACAGCTTAAACACTCCATTTCATAGTATTTAGGTCGCACATTTGCATAGGATAACGCATCAATGCAAACCTCTTTTGTCAAGAAACTCTGTGCCCGGTCCAGGGACGTCTGACATCAGTAAGAATTTTCATACATATTTATGCAAGTTGGATTCAGCCTTCAGCACAGGGATACAGCGCAGAGAAATAAATGCGTTTGGAAAACGAGCAACCTAATTTTGGTGCTGGTTGTTGAGAATATAGAGATTACCTACCACTAAAAGATGTGCTCTGTGCTTTGAAGGCTGCATCTGTTGTTTTATGTCACACGTTAAAAAAAAAAGGGAAATGTATGAAAGCCACTGCTGTGCTGCTTTGGGCTCTGGGGCTCCGACAGAAAGGAGCTTCTTGGGGGGATTTGCCTGGTGTCCTAACAAAGAGATCAGAACCTGTTTCTGCCGGGTTTTGTGCTCCTTCATTTTCTTTTGTGTGCAAAAACTGCTCTGATTTTCCACGTGGGAAGGCAGGGTCAGAGGCGCCTTGAACTCCAGTGAGAAGAATTGCTCGGTCCTTGCATCCTTTGCCTGGGCAATGTAATGGGGACGGCTGCTGTTCAATCACAGGAGCTGTTTACCTCGGGAAGATCCTGAAGGTCAAACTGCAGCTTCTTGTGCTGCTTTTTTCCTTTTTTTCTTTTTCTTTTCATGAAGCCAGAAATGAGCAGATCTCACTGGGACCATACATCCTTGGGATTGTTGGCAGCATGGATGGGATGCTTCCAAAGGTTTCCCACTTGTCCCCTGTTGCTGTCCAACACCCCGCAGTCTGTATGCATCCCATTCGTCATGCAAGAACAGAAAGAAATTTGATATCCAGCGCCTGTCCTGAAATAATGAATCATAGAATGGTTTGAGTTGGAAGGGACACTTAAAGGCCATCTGGTCAGACTCCCTGCACTGAACAGGGACATCCACAGCTCCATCAGTGCTCAGGGCTCCACCTCTTTCACTCTGTCTCCACTGAAGGGGCATCCACTGCCTCCCTGAGCAACCTGTGCTGGCGCCGCACCACTCTTATTTTAAAAAGCTTCTTTATATCCAATCTAAACCTCCCCTCTTTTAGTCTGAAGTCATTTCCCCTTGCTCTGTCACAACAGAACCTGCTAAAGAGCCTGTGCCCTTCCTTCTTACATCATCCCTTTAGGAACTGAAGGGTCGCTGCCATGAAAGAGTCCTAGCAGTGCTTGGCATCTGTGGCTGGTGCTCAGGCACTGTCTGCATTGTTTCCAGCTTATTAGCTGACCGTAGGGAGGAACATCACCTCCTTGTGCATCAGCTGTTCTGTTTCAAGCACTCAATCATATTAGTAAAACGGTTTGGGACTGAGAGCTGTGACAGCTCCTGTCAGCAGTGTGGGATTGCTGGATGCTGCAGTGGAAGGCTGTGATTTCCTAACCAGACCCCATCGGATTTTCTGCTTCTTAATTTGTTCACTTAAATTCTTTGCTGTTAAAATCAGCTTTGTTAACAATGTGACTTTCAGCTGGAATTAGAATTTTAATTGACAGGCGGCCACTTAGTGGTTTGTAGTATTTGGTAAACCTCACAATTAGCCATTTGTCCCCTGATGTTTCAGTGATTATAAGAGGAGAGAAATGTTGGCTCTCCAACCAACCATCACACGAGTGATTAATGGAGCATCAGCCTTGCTCTTCTATGGAGGCTTGATGGGAATAGGAGAGTGCTTATTGTCTTCCTGAAATGAAGTCGGAGGTAAAAGTGCTGTGAGATGTTTTGGCAATTTGCTCTTATCTTGTCTGATGTGTTGAGTTCAGGAGACAAATAAAAAGCAGCTGGAAGTATTTTGGTACACACAATACGTTTTGGAAATTGAGCTGTAAGAGGGAGCATCGAGGGTTAGACACTGATGTCTTGATCTTCAGGAGGCAAAAATTCAAGCTGGGATTTCTTGCTGAACCATCTGCAAAATTACCTCTGAGTCATGGCACAATGATCCGTACCTGACCCGTGCTGCCACCTAATTTCCATGTGGCCTTTTCCTGCAGCCTTCTAGCATGTCAGCTGCATTCAGGGGTTGCAGACACCCACAGTGGGCCTTTTCCTGATGGAAGTTTGAGAGATTATAGCATAAAATGGGAAGAAAGTTATTCTGTTTTAATGCAAGGCACTGAAGAAAACACATACAGACACACTGAGACTTCACAATCAGGAGCTTTTTAGAGGTGATGAGTCTGGCCAGAAGTTGGTCTGCATTTGCAGAGCACCCAGTGAGCCCAGTAACAATCGTGGCCATCGAACAGCAGGCAACTGGGAACCAAAGTGGAGGTGGAGTCACCGTTCCTGGAGTTACTCAAGAAATGTGAAGATGCAGTGCTTAGGGACAGGACAGAAGGCAATACTGGTGGTAGGTAGACAGTTGGAATGGATGATTTTAGAGGTCTTTTCCAACCTTCACAATTCTATGATTCAAAAGAATGAGTCCTCAACAGGCTTCAACGTAAGGACGGCGTAGTACAAAACCTCACACAAGTCACGTGCTGAGGGATGCTGGCCTGGGAGCATTAATTTCATCCTCTGTGAGCAAACCTATTGAGGGAAAAGGTTCGTTTTCACAGTCGCTTTCCCAGCTGTAACTGTGCTCTTACTGCTGTGGAAATTTACCTCGCAGGGTTCGATTCACAGCAATTTTTGAAGCTTGTATAATAATTTGCTTCTATTAATACCATTCACTGCCCCGCTGCCATTCGTGTGATGGACAAATCTGCAAGTCACAGATGGAGAAATATCAGAAAGGAGAAAGAATAATATGAGCCCAATTTCATCCCACACAAACCCAATTGGACAGCTGGAAGGAGAGCACTTCCTTAAGCTGTTCAAGACAAAATAAAAGCACACTTAGAGTCATTGGGGTACTTCTGGGTGGAAGCAGGGCCAGATCAGTGATCCCATGCACAGCAACACGAAGCTTGCCAGAAAGTCTTTGCACTTTACCATTCCGGGTGACTTTGAGTTACATTTCAGTGTTTTAAAGACTCAGACTCTTCCTAATTCAATGGAGAAGCCTTGGTTGTCTGTTCCATGGTGAACTGACTCTGTACAGCTGTATTCATCCACTTGAAATGCAAACATTTCATGTCATGACTCTGGAAATGCAAATGAGGATTAAGAAATGTTCGCTTCTATTCTATTTATACTGTTTTTATCCAGAGAGCCCCAATCCTTTATTTTAACGTCAGCCTTCCCTGTCTGCCAAGATTCAGCTTTCAGTTCTGAGTGGATTTGCTTGTTTTATCCAGGTTATAATTCCACAAGAAAGCAGCATCATAAAAGAAAACGTGACAACCTCTACTTCACCACTGAAATGAAAAGAGATTTACGAAGCCTGTATTGCTTTGTATATACTCCATATATTTTGCTTTCTAAACTAATCAGAAGGAAATAAAACAGAGTCAGCCAAAGTCTCCACTGTTTATTTATTTGTATGAATGTCATTTCCCAAATGTAACTTTTTTTATCCCTCTCTTGTTTGGTCTTGCTTAAAATACAATGCGTTCCGACTGAACCATGAAAGCTTAAACAAAAGCGATTAGAGATGGAGCAGAGAACAAAGCCCACTTCTGAGAAGGTTCAGATCATAAATGATCTCCTGACCTTGAAAACAACCCTGCTCCAGGAGCAGAATTCAAATTTGGATTCTAACTAAGCAGCACCAAGGACGTCTGCATTTTAAAGCATTTCAAAGTGCTCATATAAAGTCCTTGATATTCGTTATGGATTTACTTTGTAGCAGAAGAGCTGCAGTTCCCTCTTCAGCTGAACGATGATGATTTTGAGCAGCTGGTGCAAGGTGTTTCTCATCCATCTTATGTTACCACCTGCCTTTATGCTTGTACTTCTTTATTGAGGTTGCTTGGAGAAGCTGTGGATGCCCCATTCCTGGAGGTGCCCAAAGCCAGGTTGGATGGGCCCTGATCTGGTGGGTGGCAACCAGCCCAGGGCAGGGGGGTTGAAACTGGATGATCTTTAAGGTCCCTTCCAACCTCAGTCATTCTATAATTCTTGCTAACCACACCTGACCAGTGCTGTTCCTCCCACCCAATCTTGCTCAGCTATATTCTGCTCAGGGGTATTTAATCCCCTGCATGGCAATGGCAGCAGCCTATGATGAGCAATCCTGAGATGTGAGGGATTGCTGGGTGTTAATTAAGCTTTCTTCCTTAGGTCACTGGCGAAATGCTGTCTGTTTTAACTCGGCTTCTTCTTTCTTTACAAAGACAGAAATCAAACATCTAGAAATGAAAAGACGGTGCAAGAAAGATACAATAATCGATCAAATCCTTTTCAAGGCAGGAATGACTGACTCTAAGGGACACTGAGAAAACAGAAGCAACTTCCTTCCTAGATTAAAGGTGAAGTGAGAGGATCTCATTAGCATATTTTAATGAGCTGCTGCCCTTTTGGCTGACAGACAGTGACTTCCATGCGTGTGGATCGACTTGTTGGGAAGAGGATTGGCTTCAGCTCCTTTGTACTGCTGGGAGCTCTCGTGCTGCAGATGGAGCCTTGCTGTGCCCAAAGGTGGGAGCTGTAAGCATCTGAAAACGTGTTAATGTAATCACAGCAGGCTTCAGAGCAGGAGGAGCGAGGCAGAAAGATCTGAGTAAGCATAGTCATTGGATTTGGGACTGAATCCCACTTTCCTACAGCTTCGTCTTGCCATCGCCCTGAAAGAGCAGCTGTGAGGTTTAAGAGTGCTGATAGCTTTGTGAAGATGCTTTGTCAGCCCCTGGTGCACATCTCGGGTGAGACATCCTGAAGGTTGAATAAAATCACTTTCACTCATCTCACAGTGCTTTCTTACCTGCTCTGAATCTCCTTTCAATAACTTATTGCAGAAGTGCTTGGTGTGGCTTCCTGCTCAATATCCCAGAGAGATATTAAAAAGTAGCCCTGGAAGATAAGGGGTGGTGATTGTGGGAGCTTGAATTGGTCCTACCAGAGACTTTCAGTCCACTGAAAATAAAAGTTTGCTTGGCACAAAAGCAACATGCCTATCCAGAGATCTATTCTATTCCATCAGTTTAAGATTATAATCATCAAAGGTTTGTTTCATAAATCTATTTCAAGACATTACTTCAAGCAGGGAAGTGATTATTATTATTACATATATACATTTCTGGAGCCAAGAGCCCAAGGATTGCCTTGCTGCCATGGCAAAGGGCATCTTCTGCAGCTTCTTCAAAGGATCCAAACTACAGGCTCCTGCCACACACTCTGGTTATACACACTGTTCTAGGGAAGCTTGCTTAAAATTAACTTGCCTTCCCTTGTGCCAACGGGATAACTTGCAATGCTTTCAGTTTATAAACAGTTTTAACATCAGTTGAAAGTAAAAGCCATGACCGTGGTCACAACCAATAGATATAACTCTTCAGCAAGGCCACCTGGGGGGATGTTACAGCCATGATATGCTTCGAGGTGTTGGCCCTCCAGAACAGCTTTACTGCTGGCACTGCAAATTAGGGCTCCTTGTTATCGAAGTAGTCGATCAAAAGCTTTATGTCAGGAAGAATTAGTAGCTAGGCAAAAAGAACCTAAAAATCCCAGGCTTGAGGCAGGCTGATAAATGATGTGTTTTTATTTCTGAATCATCCATCAGTTTGTTTTCTGGATCATACTGACGTAGAGGATGGATGACTTGTTTCTCTCAGCTTGCTTGACTTAACACGTGCAAAACGTTCATGTACAGGTGCTGGGCTCTGTTCTCAAATGTGCCCCCACCCAACCTGAGCAATCTGTCCCAGAATTTATACCTACCTGAGTTTTTCCTTCATGCTGGAACTCCACTGGAGTTTTGGGGTGTACTGGTGAGATATATATTTTTAGATGCTTTTTTAATGCACTATTGGATCACAAAAGCACATGAGCTGCCAATATCTAACAAGGTTACAGTGCAGTAAAGGGCTTAAATGCAAACCTGACCAACAACAGGGATGAGAGCTTTCATAAGCCAACAGAAAAGCGTATACATTGCTCAGTATTACTCAACATGGTGAATGAAACAACAGTCTCAACTATTCTTTTTGGTGAAAGTACATGCAAAATTTGGCATGTGTGCTAATTGTTGAGTGATGAGATGAACGTACCAGTGCATGAGGCAGAGTGCTTTCAGTTCATTGCTTGCTTCAGCTGTCTTACAACTGATGTCTTCATTTGACGTGGCCCTCAGGAAGGATTTCTTTAATTCACTTACAGACCTTGAAGTGTAAAATTGATCTTTTCAGGCTGTTTCTGTAACTTCTCAGCAAACAAATGCTTCTTCCCCAAGGAAGGGCTTTTATATACTTAGATTAAAGGTATGTAGAGTTACAGAAACTCTTCAGTCAGCGGTCTAAAGGATAAGTCTTGAAATACGACTGTTTCTTGCTTATTAGGTAAGGAATGCATTAATTTTGAGTCAAGCAGGAAGCATTCGGTTGTGATGTTTATCTCAAGCAGTGCTGTATCTGGATGCTGTTAGGTGATTCAGTTATCTTCCTGCCCTCTACTCGCAAACCGAGTTCAAACGCAGTATAAGGGAGCAAATCTCAGTCAATTTGTTATGGGACTATTTTACAAAGGTTATTTGTGGAACTGCTGGTTTTTGGCTTGTTGGAACAGGAAGCATTGCATTGTTTTGTGCATTCTGGAATCTTGGAGCACGTTATATTTCTTTCTAAAGAACTTCAAGAGAAGCACAGCCCTAAATCTCTGTAAGGGACTCATCAATGTCTGCTCATTTGGAAGAAACTTGTTAATGCTGAAGACAAGACAGATAATGTAATATGGTTCATTAATTATAGTAATTATGTTTGAGCTGCAATGCATTTCTAATTATAAAATGCATCTCAAACACGAAGCTTTTATGTCAGGGTACAAATGAAGTTCTCAAAGTCCCAGACACTCCAGTGCAAACAGTGGTGCTTCAGGCTTTCATCACATTTGGGCACTCAATCCTCCACTGAAAGGCTTAATGTTATCCATCAGAAACTCCAAATATGGACAGGATGCCCTCGACAACCTTGTACTAAAGCAGGGTCTTGTATGGGCTTGAGTGATGGCACAGAAATAAGTATTTGATGGAATAAATCCATACTGCCAGAACACAATGTGTGGTTTTTTTGTTTCTGGATGGATTTGATCTTTTGCAGGAGCAGTGTGAGTGGCATGTATAAACAGCAGGAAAACACTAGACAGCGGGATAATTCCACAAGGAAAGAGAAAGAAGGGCAAGTCAACTCATGTATTTTAATTGCACTTCTGAAAGATGCCTCACCATGGAAATGGATAGCACGTCAATAATGAAACAACAGAAACGAACCCAGCATTGCAAGCAACTCTGCCCTTTGCTAATTAACAAATCTGCTAGAAAATGCCAGGCAGACATTGTTCAAGGGACTTCGTGTTGCTGTCACCCAGAGATGTCAGCAAGTCAATGCAGAGTTAAACACTGGCTGTGTAGATAAAGCAGAACTGGAAGGTTACTCATATGGATGTGATTGTAGCCTCCTGGAGACTGTAATAAAAACAAGAGTTCTTAGCTACACCAGTAGGATGATGTTTGGCTCTGTTTTGACTTCTTCCTTTACTTCCAGGAAGCTGTTAGGCTAATTAAAGGCTGTGTGAACTCAGTTGTGATTTGAATCATACAGGAGAGTGGTTTGCTTGAACTTCTTTGTGAAGATCGGGGGTTTCGTGTGGTCCGTATCTGTAACATAGCTTGCTTGTTCTCTGGCCTCTGTAGACAGCATCCTTACATGACAGCTCCAAAAGTCATCAAAGCCTGTCTGTAAGCAGCAGGCAACTGCAAATACTTCCATAAAGGCACAGATAGAAACAATGAGCCTCTCAAAGCCCATAAAATGGAAAGGAAACTGGAAGGTGGCTGGCCTTGGATGAGGTATTTTTAATATTATGCAGGTTTTCCTTGAAATGCTATAATGTGTGGAATCCCATACATACTGAGGTCCTCAGAAGAGCTCGCCCTTGAAAAACCCTTCCTGAAGTCTGGTGATGGCTTTCAGTCACTGCGAAAGCCAAGCTCTTAAATGTGATCAGATGCTTGGCAGGCAAAATTTGTCTGTAAAATGTGTGAACTGCAAAAACTAATTAAGTTACCAGATCCTGAAGTCTTAAGTTCCACTCAAAGCTGGACAGCTTTTAATAACCAAGACTTTGTTTCAGATTTTCTATGAAATCAATCAATGCCAACATTCAGCTAATGCAGGAAAAAGGGGAAAAGATGTACTGGGAGAAGTTACAGCGAATGTTCTTCCATATTCTGTATCTCAGCCACCAAAGAAATACACAGATGATTGCATATCTGTTATGAATACAGCAAGAGCAGTAAAACAACCCTTCAGATATTTGGGGGATGGAATGATACTTGTAGCAGTAGTTCTTTGTGCCTTGATGATTCTTCCTTGGGAAACAACAAAGGAATGTTTAATGTTCTTCTTGGTTAAAAGTGTAACTTAGAATCTTTGGGATTTCTGTTCTGCATTTGATGAACTGAGAGCTGGTCACTAAAACCTGAATATTTGAAAGTATTGCACATCCCTTAAGTCTTGAGGACCACAGTTCAGACACCTCTGACAGAGCTGTGGGCTTGCTGGCAACACGTGGATGGGATTTGCTGTTTGCTGTCCCTACTAATGTTCCTGTTGTAGCAAAACCCCAAAAAGACTGAACAAAGTCCTGACTGCAAAATTCACTCATGGTGTGCATAAACTGGGAGCATTTGGGAGACAAAAGGATGGGATGTGGCAGAATTGTATTTGCTTCTAGTGAGGAATGAAAGATGTATTATCAAAAATGGTTTTTCTTTGTCCCACGTAACTACAATAAAATGTTCAGGCCGCAGAACCATGAAAAGAAATTCATTTCATGGACTTTGCAAGGAATTACGATGAGATTTCTAGCTAATGGCCTTTGACAGACAGAAAGGGTAATAGAAATGCAACTGTATTCTCAAAGAAGCAACAAAATGAGGTTTTTAAATGATAAACTTTGTCACACTGAAGCTTTGTTTTGCAGAAGAAGCAGTTTGTGACTGAGCAGGAAAGGGAACCGAGGAGGTCAGGGGAGCAAACCTCAAAGAGCAAAGCAGTTAGGGGACACCAACCTCAATTTAGCATCGCTATTACTATCACCCTTTCTAAAAGCAATCAGTATCTGTACAGAGATGCAGCTCATTAGTATCTGGTGCTGCCCCACTGCTAAACTTCTCGTTAGCTTATACCTCACACTCTTGATCACTATCTGTAACAAAACAAACTGGGCTACCATGCAGTAGGTTGAGTGCAAAGTGAGTTGCACAGCTTGCAGCAGGAATAAACCACAGTGGAGTCATTGGATTGGAAGGTGGAGTATCGGTCAGCAGGAAATAAGAGCAAGTTCGGTGTGCTTTTTACAGGTCACCTCAAGGCTGTCAAGATCAGGTTTTGCTCTAACCAGACACACTAGCTGCCGCTCAATTGATCTGTGTCTGATGCAGGGGAAATAAAAGCCTCGGAAAGCAATACTGAGGAGCAGGAAAAGAAAATTATATGTATATATATAATGTACATTTAAGGTGATAGAGGCAAATGGTGCCTCTGGGAATTAGTTTTCAAGAGAAATGCCAAAATTGCTGACACGAAATGCATGACCTTTTCCTGCCACAGCAACAAGAAACTAACAATAACCATTGGATTACCAGGTAGAATTAAGAAGGAAAAAATAGAAAGGTGCTAAATGGGGAACATCAGCGAGGGACCCAATTTTGTGCTTCTGTGAAGTGAAAAATAATTTCATAATTGTTTTCCAGTGAATGCTTAGAGACCAATATTCTGCAAAGCTCTGCATGGACTGGACCACTATTATTCAGAGTCTTTGCAGAGAGCTCAGCAATGCAACAGCTGTGTTCTGGGTGATGCAGACCTGATAAATCTTCAGAATGAGTATACAATTTACAGGAAGGAAAAATAAACCTTTTGAACCACGAGATGAAGACAAAGCCCGTTACTAAACATAGCTCTGGTTGTGAAAGGATAATTTGATTTGCAGAAATGTACTGAGGTGGGGAACTGCAAACTGAATATAAAGTAAGATAACAGGGTACGCATCAGCAGCACGCATACAGAATGGCAGAACAGGAGGATGAAGTCAGACACTAGAGAGCTGCAAGCTTCCAAGAAACAGAATTAGCTTGAAGTCAAAGTATTTGTTTCATCAAGATGGCAGCAGCCACGGGAGGCAGCTGAATTTCGCATGTTTTCATCTGTAGAGAACGTCTCTCACTCTTTCTGTACCCCAAGGTATCACCATTTTTCACTGCCTGAGTGTCTAAAGCAACACCGTATGTCCCAGTGGAGCTGTACTTAATTCACGCCTGCTGAAGTGGTATGCTTAGAATTCTTACGTGACCCAAAGGCTGGATCCAGGTGGATTTCAGCAGTGATGCTGTTCTAGCTGAAGGAGCTTTGTATGTCCTGTATCATAGAATCATAGAATCATGGACTATACCAAGCTGGAAGGGACCAATAAGGATCAGTGAGTCCAACTCCTGGCTCCACACCATAAGACTGATCTGATTTAGCTTCCAAGGAGAACTCATTAAAACTAATATGAGTCAAACTCTTTTTTGTGACCACATTTTATTCATAGCTTCTACAGACTTTAACTAAATGTGAGATTGGCATCAACACCACGAAGCCGGATTGATGCTCCTGTGCTACTAACAGCTGCTCATTGATTTCAGACATCTACAGCATTCAAGTAAACAAATGTGCACTGCATTTTTAGCCTTGCACATTAATTGTAAAAGCCTTGGTTCATGTAAAAGATGAAAGATGAAGACTGAGAAGGCTACTAGTGCACTTTGAAATGCACCAGGCGGGAAGACACCAGGGAAGACGTATTTCAGCTGAAAAAGAGTAGTAACAGCAGAACAAACAACACACGCAGCCTCTACAAAAATGTAAAATTTAAATTATTTTTTTTTAAACAACAACCATAGTGGTACTTTTTGGATACAGCCAACTTTCAGCTACAAATATCTTCCAAAATGCATGTCTTTTTTTTGCAAAATCACTGCAGCATTTGACAATGCTGGTCCTAAACACTCTGCTTACTCAATGTTTTGAAGTTGCTACAGCAAACTAAGAGTGATGAATGCTCTTTAGAGATGCCACCGATTGCTGTAGGGAAAATCAGGGGCTCAGATGGGAATAAATCTTGCTTTATTATTCAAGTCTTTGTAGCTGAATGTATCTTTTAAAAGTACAGAGAAGACGACAACTAAAAATTGGTCAGGAAAAGATAACATCAGTTGAGAATAACAAAAATGAAAGCGCATATTAAAGTCACTGAGGTAATGCATTGAGCCAGAAATTTTAAAAGAAATACAACTTAATATTCTATCACTTTAGGACAGAACAATTTTTTCTTCTGATAGTGGAATCCATCTTAAGACTTTTTGAATTTGGAAGATTTAATGCTAGGAATCCCTTTTTTCTTTTTCCAACTGAATTTTGGTGTATTTGGTGGGTATTAAGTGTGTAACAGTGCTAAGGTGCCAGGTATCTGCCAACCAATCTCTCCTGGATCTGGAAACATAATTGCTGCTGAGACAAAAAATGATTGAAAACCACTTGAACCATTCAAAGCCCGACTGAGGCCCAGACGCGTATTCTGGTTCTTTGTTCTCACAATGACTGCATATCCATTGAAGTCAGATTAAACAGCCAGCATTACTCAACACTTGAAAGACTGGATGGCATTTATGCTGCACTTGGATTGTTCTTAAGAAATGACTAGAATTTCAAGCCCTCAGCTGCTCTACTGCAAACTGATGCTGTCCCAACTCATGCAAGCTTAATGAAACCCAGTGTCCTTTTAACCAGAAAAGAAAGCGAGAAGAATCAGGTGTCCTCATTCTGTGAAGAAGTAGAGCTGATATTCCAGAGGCTTTGCAAGGACTGTGTTTTTCACGGATGCAGTTCCCCAGATAATGGAGCATACCTGTATGTACTGTTCAAACAGTCTGAAAGAAAAGGCACATGTAAAGGTCGGTTGTGACCCAGATTTTTCTTTGATAGCTCTTCACTTAGGAGAAAGCCATCGGCCCTGCTAGCATTATTAATGCCCAGCAAAAGAGATGCAAGAAATGACTGATTACTGACTTTTCCCCTCATCCTTACAGGCAATTTCCCCACTGCTCACACCAGTAACTCCTGTGTCCTCACATCTGCCTTGAACACTGCTATGTTCTGAGTGAAGAAATTGGCCATTGAGGGTCTGATGCTCAGTTTAGGAGGCACAGATTAGGGAAGTTCTGCTGAGGTGCAGATTTGTGACTGTGCTGTTGTTGGAAATCTAATAGCACTGAAACCAGCAGCACAGAGATTTATACTAGTTTGGATTCTACTGCTTTTTTTGCTTCTTTTCAGAATTGGGCTCTCATATGGATTTGTATGAAAGACTTTTCTAAGTGATCCCTACAGTACAACCTAAATCACTGTAGCATCTTTATCTGGTAGATGCTGTAGATGCTATCATCCCCTTTCCTGCACACTGCCCACCTCATCACGTGCAATTGGATGCTTATATAGTGCACAGCTGACTCAGTTAGTGGGGTTCTGATCTGGCTGGGAGATCCCATAGGTGTGTGATGGATGATGAGGATAAAAAGCATGGAAATACAGAACAGTGATCTTGAAAAATGTGATTTCAGATTTTGTTAGGTGGCATAAAGATGATTTTGTTACACCTAACCAAAAAGGATAACTAAAATAGAAACAAATTACATAAAAATCCCATAAAGGCCATTTTAAAGCACATCTATTGAAAGGCTTTTTTTTTCTTTTTCTGTGTAGAATTTGGTGCAAAGGCTTTTATAATTTTTTCCACTTTGTAAAAAATAAGTCTCCAGTGCACAGCAGTGCCAGAAAACCAGACTTTCTTATTAGAGCCGTAAAACTTCACCCATCTAAACTCAATTGCTTATCTGAAACAGCTGAAATTCAGCCTTAGAGCAAATTTTTTCCCAGTGTTATACATTTACTGCAACTTAGTTATAAAGGACTGGGTGCTATCCATCCCTAGCTGTGCCCAAATGCATTTATTTACTTGCTCCCTTCTCTACCTTTCATTCTGGCTATAATTGCAGATATAATTTGAAGAGTATCATTAAATGGAAGATAATGTTATTGCTGTTGTAGGTAAAACTTTTAGTAGAAATAAATATCTTGGAGAGCCCTTCATTCATATGCCTGGTGTTGGTTCTAAAAATATGAGAAAATAAAGTGATAATTTATCCAATTCCTGTTGATCCTGGAATGCCTAAGAGGTTTTTTAATAACAGAAATAAAACAGATTGAAATGCGTTCCACCACCTACTAAGTTTGATGCGTTTGTTCATCTCTAGGATAAATCAGCACAGGACTTGTATAAGCAAGGTATTGGTGCTGGCAGCTTGCAAAAAAACCCACAATACAAGAGGATTAATGTGCTTCTAAATTTGTTTTGAAAACGACATGCACATTAAACTGATCAACTCAGCTGCAGAGTTCTTGTCCAAAGGGCTCTGCAATCCAATAATCACATAGAAGATTTTCCTAGAGATCTTAACTAATGGCAGACAGAAAAGGGGGAACAAAGAGAAGGGCTGGGTATGAGAAGAAGGATTACTGCAGTCCTTCGCTTCTGGGAATGGCCATCCACTGTCTGGGGATCTGGATCTCTCTTCTGTAGGATGCTTGCCAAAGGATGCTGCACCTTCAGGCTGGATGTAAAAAGGGGCACACAACTCAGGGGTTGGTACTGGGACCTGTCCTATTTAATATCTTTACACATAATCTAGATGAGGGAATTGGGTGCACCCTTGGTTCGTTTGCAGATGACACCACGCTGGGGCCATCTTAATCCATGCTACAGATCAGGTTTATGTGTGGAACATTGAAGATATGCTCAGGACTGCGCTCCCCGCAGTTCGCTGAGCAAAGGAAGCTTCTTTCTCGTGGCATTAGGCTGCCCTTGCCAACAGACATCCACCCGAAGGGGAATCTCTGCTCCAGGACCCCTCCTTCTCACACCTCAGTGTTCACAGAACTGTTTATTGCACTTCTTTTTCTCTCACGCTTGCATGTTTTTGCTTAAATATGCTTTCACAGCAGCTTCTGGCCTACAGCCAGCAGCCGCCCTGGACCCTCCTCACAAAGGCCTCTGCTGCCAACACCTCACGTGAGCATTAATTAGCAAAGTGGAGACATATCTGAAAACTTTACTACGAGTACAGGAGCAATGGTTTTGTCAGGCACTGTGGTGAAGGGTGCAACAAGATGGCTGCATTCTGCAGTCAGGGCCTGGCAGAACTCCTCACAGCAGGGCAGTGGGTGGGATAACGACAAGCCACCTCATTAATGACCACTCAGTCCGTCTGTGCCCACTCTTGGAATCCAGCCCTTTTGTTTTCTGTAATAATACAGTGCTGCTCTGGCTATAGAGCCAGGCAAGGTAGCAGCTAAGCTCTCTTCACCAAACCCCTAAGCCTGGTGTTGTCCATCCTGCCAAAGCTGCTTTACTTATAATCAATAAGACACTCCTTAACTCATCAGGCGTTCATTAAACCACTTACAAAGCACGCTACTGCATTTCAGATTCAGGTTGGTGATTTATTCCAAGATGGCTGCAGGTAGATGAGCCACCTCAGATGTTTCTGTTTTGCCAGAAAACATTCTTCTGCTGATTGGCCTCACCCAGTTACTTTCATTTCACAGAATAAGTGGGCCTGTAATTTGGAAAACAAGTTATATAAATACTATCAGCGTATCTGTTTTGAGTGTTTTATGAACTGAGGTGCTAAGGGTCAGAGCCTCAGCTGCTGTAAATTAACTCGCCTGCACTGAGGCCCAATGATTACATCCACCTGGAAGTAATAAAGAGCAATTTAAAGCAAGTAAAAGGGGAGATAGAGGGCTCCTCTCATTTGTTTGGCCTGTTTGCTGACTCTTACTCAGGTTGGTTTTTAGAATTATTGTTTTATGTATATATTTTTTTCCCTTGAGCATTGCTCTTTGTGAGGGGGTGGCTAGGGAAGCCTTTAAGATGGATTGCAGCTCCTATCCTTTCTGCTTTGGGTAACTGCTCTTGTTGTGTTGCTGGTTACTAGAGATAGAAAAGTAAGCTATTCTCTGCTTTAGAACTGAGGGAAATGGTGTTGCTATCCCTGGAAGTTCTCAAGAAAAGGACTGATCTGGTTGAGTAGGGATGGTGGTGATGGGCTGGGCTTGGATTTGATGGCTGTCTTTTTTAACCTTAATAGTTTTATAATTTGGCATTGTATGATTTATCCAACCTTACCGAGTTTCTGTTTATTCCCCAGTGTCTCTGGAGTACTTAACACTTGCGGATGCTGCTGAAAAATGCTGATCTACTAGTGGACCAGGTATGAGATAAAGAAAAGCACTAAAATGCTCTTTCAGCCTTACTCCAGACTGTCTGTAGCCAGACTGTGATTGCTCTCTCTTTGGTTTTTGTGAACTGCAGCTCAGTAATGTTCTTGAGGGCACTGTGGTGTAAGGCATAATTTCTCTTGTCTGCTGAGTTTATTTATTCTTACTGCTACTGTTAAACCCTGAAGGTGTTTTTAGATGTGAACTTGTTGGGAGCATTCTGATCCTGGAGGAATATGTATCACTTGTCTAAAAAAGTGCTGATAGAATTCTGCAGGAGGTGCAGAACAGCACTGAGCAGGTGTCTGGCCCGAGGGGTACCCAGAGAGAGGCGATGATGCAGGCACGCTGAGCTGTGCTTTGGTGCTTTAATTAGGTACAGGAAGGAAGATGAGTAAAAACCCATTGTTATTCTATTCGGAGCTCAGATTTGCTAACGCAGCACAGCCTACACTTCTGAGTCACTGGTCTCTGCTGCGCAGAGGACTTCCTTCCCAACAGAGCTACTTGACTTGAAGTCCAAGAGGAGCATTTCTAGGGCTGCTCAATAGGCAGCTGCCATCTCAACTTCCTTGCCTCTTGCTTTCCTCTAGACAGCTTGTCATTAGATTTCATGAGGCAGGCAGCGAGGAAGAGAGGTTGTCAACCAGTACAGACTTCTTTCATTAATCTCTTGATGTTTTTAAAGGCATTTGAGATAGGAAAGTTAAAATTAGAAGGTCCTGGGTCATGTAATGTGTGTAAGTCAGCCAAACTGGCAGTGTTTTTGTTCCATGCCCTACTTGGTTCAGCAAGAGGTATTTTTACAATATTGCAAAGGTGTCTATCTGGCATCCTGAGCTGGCTGCCTGCCTGCACGGCTGTTGGGAGCTTGTCTGAAGAGTTACTCCATTGCAGGAGGGTGAAGCTGTGAAAGGGAGCAGCTGTGCCTCTGTAAGTGAGCAGAATCTGTGACTTCAGACTCCTTTTGTGTGGAGGACAATTTCAGTGTGGGCATGTCTAGCAGGCTGGTGCTGTGATCTCCTTTCTTAGGAAGAAGGTTTAGTGCCTGACGCTTCTTGCAGTGTCTGTCTGGGCCTCCTGTGCTTTTAAAATATTTTTCCTGATTCTAGGAGCTAAGGCACAACTGGTGTAATTGGCATTGCCTTGTATGCCAGTAGGCCACTTGGTACCAGCTGAATAGGACTGACAGCTCCAGTGCTCTTGCTGGTTAGTTCAGATAGTATTTGGGAAGAAAACAGAAACATACCTTCAAGCAGTGATCTAAGACCTGAAGACTGGAGTAATAGGAAGGCTGAGGTGATGTGATGTAGGAAAGGGAATATTTCCTTCTGGTTTTTGTGGCAGGAATTCTTATTTGAACCTTGTCAATAGTAAATCAGCAGCTTGATTAGACTCAATGTGGTGATAGTTTAGTTAGTCTTATCACTAGCTGCACCTCTAGGGCTGATTCTTCTCACAACTGCCTTAGAAAATGGAAATCACTCTACCAGGCTGCAGCAATTTAAATTTCATCAGAATCCATCATGTTTCCACACCATGGTACAGGCTAGCTGAACTGAATGTCATGTGTACAATTACAGAATGGACTACTATAACAACCTGAAGGAAATGCACCATTCTCTAATAGGGCTGGACAAGGCTTCATTAGGTTGGTTATTGGAATGATTTGAAATTCAATCTTTGCTCCAGGGGATTAGAGAACTGATTATGATACCGCAATAATATCTTCTTGCCAGAGATCTGAGAGTACTCAATGAATGCTTGTTATGCCTCTTGTGTGGAAGGTGAGAATAGCTGCTTTTTGAAATGGGAAAAGCAGTGGGCAATGTGGCTATGACAGGCAAAGGGGGAAGGGTCTCCCTTAATGAAGTCCAGTCCCTTTGTTGTAGTTCCTTTGTTCTGAAGGATTTTTGGCTCAGCACAATTAACAGCACTTGTATCCTTGGGGCACAGCTTCCTGTGCACTGACTGACAGCCATTTCAGGGGCTGTTCTGCAGAATCGCTGTCACTGTGTTTACCACTGCTCTACATGGTGTGCTTTGTGAGAAAGGATTGGACTAAAACTATAGTAAGAAAAGAATTTGGCTGGTTGCTTCTTGTGGTTATTACTCAGAAAGCAAAATTGAATTTCATATATGTTTTGTTTGCTTTTCCCTTTGGCACTGTATTTTGGGTGGCTAAGCAACATCCTTTGGAATATTTTCTTGCTAGCACACAGGAGATTTTTCTCTACCAAAGTTACATTGAATTTGGTAGCAAATATTTCTTTGTGTGGGCAGAGTAGTTTCAGTTGTGCGTATGCAGTGTGGAACAGGGAGTGAGAAACTAGACTGATTTGGTCTCCTAATACCTTTGAGGACCTGGGCAAGAATGTGAGTGCTGTTGTCAAAGGAGATGAAATAACCTGAGGTATATAATTTCAAGTCAGATTCTCAACTGTATGGGGTGTTTGGAACTGATAAAATATCCAGGAAGTCTGAGATAGGCAAGATTGCACAGGACTGGGAAGGTGACCACAATACCATCTCTGTCTTCAGTATATCTGATGCAGAAAGCCAAGAATTTCTGGCTTTCAAGACCCCAAAGTGTATTGGATACAGAAATGACTACTGTATTCCCAGCCCAGTTTTCTTAGGAGGAAGACAGCTCTTTCTGTTGGAGCTGGAAATGTTGTATTGACATGAAAATGTGATTCTTACTCAGCCTTGTGTATTCAGGCACTGATAAGGATGAATCTTGAACCAAGCCAGAATTATTGTTATTGATTATGCATATTTTGAGTACTTGTTTCTAGCAGTTTAATAAGCACAGGTATATAACAGCTGCTCCCAGCCAATAAATCTCCTTGGGGAAACCATTCAGTTGGTGTGAAATAAGACCCATCTTCTCCTCAGTGCTAATTTCAGTAGTTTATATTCAATGAACCTGCTCTTGTGTGGCCCTCAAAAATGGGATCTATGTAATATTATCAGTGTCATCTCAGCCTTTTCTCTGCTCCTGCAGGTGAGCTGAAATTAAATACTAATTAATGCTAACAATAGACTGCAGCTGTCTCACTGTGAGTTTCTATGCTAAGCAACTAATATTGTTGAGATAAAAGGTGTCTGTCCCTTGCCCCTTGCCTCCATGTCACAAATGGGCCCTTAGCACGGGGTTTTGGATAGGAGCTATGCTACTTGTCATTCTGCTCGTTCATCTCCATGGGCAGGAGGTTAATTTGGATAGCCAAGAGATTAAATGCAGATTCTTGGATATGTTTGAAGGCCTGCTCTGGCACTGGAAATACCCTAGCTGCTGCCAGCACTGTTGCTTGCCATTTCTTTCACTCTGTTCCTAGTATGCAGAGCACAATTCAGTGGGTATGGGAGGCTGTTAGGGGGTAATGTTCATGAGAAGCTGAGTACCCACAAGCCTTGTGACAGCATCTCCCCCAGCAGAATGGCTTTTTGGCCATATGCTTGTCCTTGGCTATGGTACAAGTGGCTGAAAGGCAGCCACAGAGAGGAGCTGACAAGTCTGTAGGGATGCATGGAGAGGAGCATAGGGGAGAACTAACACAGCTATCCAAGAAGTGATTTAACTTCTGGCATACCATTTTTTTCTCCTCATAAAGTGTCAGTCTTCAAGAAGGCAATTTGTCTCTAGGGGAGAGTGATAAGGGTCACAAGTTTCCTCAATGTGCACTGCCCACGGAATGGATTAAGTCCTTGTATGGAGTTTAAGTCTAATAATCAGGACTAGACTTCTAGTCTTCTTTTCCCAGATAACTGAGAGTCTCATTAATTGGGAAACTTTGGGTATGAAACAAATGCTTGGAGAACATCAAATCCATAAAACAAGCAACGCTGGAATCAAAGCACCGGTTATCTGCTCTGCTGGAAACTTCCTTTGTGATCCAAAGCAGCTTAAATCCAGGTCTCCAAAATGAGCAGAGGTTCCTCTTCCAGGCTTTCAATGCTACTGTGGTGCACATGCAGCTTTGGTTTTAGGGGCATTACCTCTTTGGTATTAAAAACCCTGAGGTCAGTGGTAATTGAGGCAGTTTGATAGCTGTGAGTTTTAGTTGCTTTGCGCTGTATCTATAAAATGGAGTTTGTAGTTTTCTGCTCCTCCCACTCGTGATCCTCTGACCTGCTCAGCCTCTCCTTCCTGGAGGAGTGCAATTGTTTCCATGGGTGGCAGAGTCGTTCTCAGCAGTTCAACGCGAGAACGTCCGCATTGTGATGGTAATTGATCTTCAGTTCTCTGCAGTGCAATGGAGGGCAGAGACCCGCCAGTCCTCAGGTTGCAGCAGCAGCAACTGAAGGCTTGGGCACTGAAATATCCTCGTGTAGGAAAACTTGTCAGAGCCGTGCAACCAGGAGGTAAGTTTTACATGCTAAGGTCAGCAACAACCTTTGGGTAAAAAGGAACTGGAAATAGAAGCCGTGTTAGACTGGACTGTTGCTATTACATAATGCATTGCAGCAGCATGACTCTACAGTTCTCTTACAGCACTCTGCTGGTTACTACGTTTTATTACCCTGTGAATGCCAGGATTTGGAGATAGGGTTTTATCGATTGCTGTTGCAGCAAGCTGATGTTCAGCCAGTTGAAAATGGTTTCAAAGAAAGCTTATTATGCTGTTTTGTACATTTTGGATTTAGTTCAATGTGGATTTTTTTTCCTGGACCTCTAAATCTGATCCCAGTCTGGCGTGCTCTGTGATGGGTCCAAATGTAGCAAGAGACCTTAAGTTGATTGGTGTCAAGGAACACACATAAAGCAAAGCTCTTTTTACAGCAGAAGATAAAGGAATCTGGCGTGACACAATGCACAAACTACTGGAGACGGTGGACAAAATGTTGACATGGCAATTTCTAGATGTTCAAATTGAGCTCAGAGTGAGAACACTGCACAAATAGAATCAAATCCATGGAGCACAGCATTTGTAGTGGCTTGGGGAACTGCAGGAACTGAAATCTGAAGCTCTGAAGTGAGTCAAAGCTGCCACTGCATTCGTGAGGGTATGAAGCAGGGAGGGGTTGCTTGCTTTGTGTCCTCTGCATACCCAACAGAGGTCAGAATTTTACTTAGTGCTATTGAACATTTCTTCTGTGGTCAGCAATAACTTCTGTGACACAATTGAGATTTAAACACAAGGCAAAAAGCTCCCCACCATCACACGCTGCCAATTTGAGAACATGCCAGGCTTTCCAGGCAGTAGACTGCAATTCAAGTGGTTTTCGTTACCCATGTTTGCAGATAACATAAACAATAGTTAACAAGTCTCACAAAATGGAAGAGATTTGTGGAATTGCAGATGGTTTTCTCAAATTCACAGTCTCTCTCATTTGTTTTCATGAGGCATGAAAGGAAGTGTGAAGTGAGAAGAATGGAGGCTTTCTGTAAGAAAGCATTTCTGGTTGCAGATGAAAATTATGTCTATTTTCAGATTGTGGGTTTTGTTTCAGCACATTGTGGTGCTACATATGAAATGCAGAGTTCACAGCTACTTGTGGGTCAGGATTCAAAATTTCATTGGAGAGCGCTAGAGAATGTGAACATAAAGATGGTAATTTTTCCTCAAGAAAAGAGTGAAATCTTGCAAAACCTGTGAGGTTGTGTATGTTTTTCTGATTGAGGAAATTAAGAAAAAAATACAGTGACAGCAGCAGCGCCTCAAAAGATGCTAGAATTTGTCTTCATCTCAAGTACAGCAACAGTGGAGAAGATAAGTCTGTACCCACTTGCTTATTAAGTGGCTTTTCCCCTTGCTCAGGCAGGCAAAAGGATTCAGAGACAATGTGGAAAATGCTGTTGTGAATGCTGTTAGTTGCTTCCTGTAATATTCTTCCTGCTAATACCAGTAAATTCCGCATCTTAATTCAGTGATGTGACTTTCAGCTCTGCTTGACCTGGCACTTTGGAAGGGGCCGTGGTGTCGCTGGTGTTCCTTCCTCTTAGTTTCACTGTGTGTACAGTAGGACTAAAGTTACTGCTATGCATTTCCTGAAGTCTACAATTAACAGCTATATAAGTGATAAAAATGGACAATTCATGTAATTATGTAGGAGTATTGCCTAATTAAATGATTATACCTCTTCTAAAGATGGAGTATTTGCATAAACATAAAAGGAAAGCTGCACTGAATATCCAAGTCTGAGCTGGGTGAAACAGCTGCAGGCTACTTGCACACCTGTGCTTCCTAAAGCCAATTTTTGGTGTTTAAAATATTGTCAACGTGGGATAAAGAAGGGAGAATTGGGAACATGTGTGTTTCCACCCCAGAGGCAGAAATGCTGATCCCCACTCCAACAGGATTGCTGCCAAAACAGCTCGGCTGATCTACATTTTATCTGCAATGCATCAATAGTCTGTGCTGCCCTTTTCTGGCATTACTCTCATTGCGTGTGCGTAGATGCAACCTCACCAGCCCACCTCAATGAAATGCTGCAGTCATCTGTAACTCTTGGATTGCTGTGCGTTAGTCAACTGATGCTTTTCTGCGTTGAAACTGCTGTGTCCTGGAGTAACTAAATTGCAGGAAGATATTTCTCATTGGGGTTGTCTGAAAATTGCTATGGCTGTGAGGAAACTGTAGAAACATTAAGATGGAATATACAAACAAGGAAACCCTCAAGGTTTTGATGAGTCCTTGATTTGCACTGTAAGACCAGCAGCCTGTTTTACATGATTATAGGGGTAAATACAAACCTTGGGTTTCTTGCTTGCATGCGCATCAAACCTGCTGCATTTTGAATGTGTTGCACTCGCGTTTTGTGCGAGGTGTATCTGCACTGCTGTTGGCAGATGGGAAGGCAACACAAACTCATGGACCAAGATTTATTGCATGCTTTTGCTGTTCAACAGAAACCCTGAACCAGAGTGGGAAAACACTCAGCCCCGCTCTGACCAAGACACCTCTTCTGCCTTTTGCAGAACTCAGCATCCTTTCAGAAAACACCTTTAGTGTAAAGGCAATTTCATTTGAAAGACACGACCAGAAATCCTACCTTGGGCTGTAGTGGTAGGAAAGACTAATATTAAAGAGAGGACATAACCAGTATTGTTTCCCTTGGCCAAAGGCAATTTGCAGGGAGATGGGTCTGTTATAAATTATGCTTGTTTAATATAACAACTGTTGAAAGCACAGATGTAAATGCTGTACTTAATGTCTTGGGTGAATTGGAAACAGTTACGTATTATCTGTACCTAACAGGGGCATAACCTAAGGTGGTGTAAATTGTCCTTTGCGTAGATGCTTCTCTACTTTGTACTGTGAAAAATTTGGAACTTTTTTTGGATTTTAAGTCTGAATTCTCTTCTTTTGTGTGTATTGCTGGTCAGTTATGACAGTGGTATTTCCAAAAAGCTGCTGGTGAAATAAATGATCTGTTTGCTTACCATCTTCCCATGGAAGATATCCCATGGTTTCCTTGCTGGTACAGCTCTTGGATCTTCAGAAGTCTTGAGTATTTCAAAGCCAAGCTGAAATTAATGGCAAAGAGCTCTAAAAATGGGCAGTGCTGGAGGCTATTAAGAATCATAGTGTTACCTATCTTCTAAAATCTGTGTTTTGCACAGTTAACTTTTTTGTCTGACTGGAAGACTTAATGACAGACCTGAAGCTTGTTCATTAGCTATCTCTGGAGATGGAAGAAACAGTGATTTAGCAAGACTTGGCGGGAGGGGGTAAAGTAGCAATAAATTTAAACATTGTCTAGGTTTCAATTTCATATTGTGGTGGTAATGGAATAGTAATGCACTAATCAATATATGGAATTAATGCCAAATTCCCAGTTAGACTTTGAGCTCTGCCAACCTTAACCCTGCTTCTCTTTTCTTAAGAAAGCAATAAGGCTTGGTGGAAGGGGGATCTTTAACATCTTGCTGGTAGTGAAGAATTCTGTTTTCTTCAGAATTTTGCAGGAATGAAGCATTTTGTGGATGCTACATGGCAAAGAAAACTTTGCCCTGTTGAATTCAGAGCCTTAGCCATGTATCTCTCCACACAAACCACTCTCAGATTGATGCTGGCAGTGCAATATCATTTTGCTCTCATTTTGATTAAATGAAGCACATCTGAGCAAGGCACGAAGCGGCTTTAATAAGAATGGGTGGAGGACTGAGCCTTCATGCATGGCTTCCAATCCTGTCTTATGCTGAAAGCAGTTCATATTGGGCCAAGATGCCCATTTTTGGCAGTCGGGCTCATCATTGCTTTAAGTGCTTAACTGTTTATGACTAAACTGCTCCTCTGTTTTGTCCCTAAGTGGGAGCAAAGGAGGTAAAGCAGCATACCAGACAGTGGGTAGAAATTATGTAAACTGTCTAGTCTGAAATCTCCAGGATGGTTTGAGAGGCTGTTGTGCAAGTAAGTCTTACTTGGGTTGTTGGCATGATGTCTGGTTTATACGGTCCTGGCATACAGCTTGAACACAAGGGCATTATTTGAGCTGTTAGAAGTTTGCCCTGTATATGCACACAAACTGTACCAACCATCTGTATCACACGTGGGCTGTGCTTACTGTATGGGTGCCTTGATGTATAGGTCCTTCTTCAAGACCATCTCCTTCCTCTGCACTCTCCTTTTTAACCTCAAGCACTGAGAGATGCACTTCAGTGAGGGATGTTTCTGGAGCTTTCCCAGCCCAGCTTATCCTTCTGGGGTGCTCAGCCTGATTTTAGCTTTGTATCTCAGGTAGATCCCTTAAACTGCAGGAAAACCTTGAATTGGGACAGTAGATGGCACTCTATCAATCCTCATAGCATATTGTGCTGGGCATGGAAGGAGCTGGAAGCAAAAGTGTGTGTTTTAGGTGTTAGAAAGCGGTGCAGGTGAGGAGTGATTCCTTCAGTGCTGTCTCTCATCTGGATGAGAAGCCATGTCTGCTCTGGTAGAGAACCAGTAACAGGGATCAATGCTCCTGCTCTCAGAACAGTGCTTTCTCTGCAGTGCTTCTCTGTGTTCAGGGCAGTGAGTTTAAAAGCCCTCAGCAGTGTGGTCTGATGTGTGACAGTGGCATTTCAGCTCTTTTCTGTGACAATCACACAAATATGCATCGTTTAAGAGGTCCTGCACAGTGCTCTCAGCATGCTTTGTACATCCATGCCTTTCTCTGCTGATTTGGCGTTTGTTCTCAGCCACGTTTCTGAGGTGTATAACTGAAACGCTGCTGTGCAGATTATGGCAACTATTTTCCCTTGATGCTATTTATGAAAATGCTGCAAAGGGGAAAAATCTGAAGCAGAACTTAAGAGATTTGGAGTAACTAGATAGAATTATAGAGATTAAAAGCATCTTATCGACAAAAAAGATGAATATTAATCAGCAGCTCTGCAACACACTGGGGCTGAGATGTTCTGGGGGTTTTGGAGACTTCTCAGCTGAGGCAAACTGGCATCAGTGAAACGTTTCTCATTGGAAGGTGAGAATATCAGGGTTTTCTGCCATATGTTTGGGAGTTAATTTTGCGTACTCTGATGGGGTTGCCAGAGAAAATTCCTCTGGGAGACTGAAAAGCTGAAAGAAGTAGAAACGCAGCCAATGTCTTCTCTGGAAGGTGATAATATATGGTCACCTGGCTCGAGGAACGGAATTTAGCTAATGAGAACAAAAGCTTTGCCTGTCAGTGACCTTCAGGGACAGAATGAAGGTGATGCGATGTCCCAAACACTTTGTTAGTGCTGTGCAAAGCAGCTTGCCACAAATTCCCTGTGTTAGTGAGAGCTGTATGAGTGTCCCTCATAAATTCTCTGCTTCCATTGAAATTTGCAGTGTAGATCAGCTTGTTCAGCCTCAGCCCTTCTATCAGCTATGGATCAGCTGTCCAAACATATTCACCATTTTGTGCTTATAGTGTAGTTTCACTGGATATGCTGAAGGCAATTGGGCAGTTGTTGCTATGCTTATGCTTTTTTTTTTATATTTGCACTACATATTCAGGTAATGTATAAAGGTGTAAAAACACATTTAGGGCAGATTTTGAGTGTATTTCATCTTGTTCCTGTTTTACATTTAGATTGTTTCTTGACAGACAGCAGATGGCTGTTAATTCTTGAGAGCATTTGTTTCACTGTAACTCCTGATAAAATTACCAACTTGATGAACTGCAATATCTGTCACTTCAAGATGCCCTAAAATGCTGTGTGGAGCATTTACCTTGGGTAAAATGAGTGGCCTGGTAGGAATTGCCCTATTGATCCAAGTGATGCTCCTGCAAGTCCAATACCCTTGCTGTGACTGCGGTCACTCTGTGCTGCTTCAGCAAGAAATGGAAAAAGTCCTTTGAGAAATATCTGTACGAGGGATTACTCTTAGGGCAATCTGCTCCCTTACCTATTCGACTTTGGAGGCAGGCAGGGTTTATGTCCACTCTAAAACATAATCAATGAGTGGCTGCTCGTTGCTGGACTGAGGCGTTCAGTCAACGTCTGAAGCTATGCAGGGAAGAGCAGTGGTGAAACCCAAGGGCACTGTGATCAAATCATTGATTGTAAGGGTGAGGACTGCAGCAATCTGCTGTGTGAGCACAATTGGTCCAGTGTAAGAATTTCTTAATTCCTGCAATGTATTATATATATATTTTTTTAAACCAACCATTTAATTGCAGTGTACTTTTCCCTAGAAATAAATATAGTTATTCATTATTTACATGGTGGCCTGTTTAAATGGAAATGTCTGTGCTGAAGGAATTAACTAGCACACCCCTTTCATAACGAAGGTTAAACTGGCTTCTGATGAGCAGTGTGGAGTCGTGAAGCTTTACAAATGCATTGTAGAGGGATGGTCTTTGTTGGGAGGTTGGAGGGATGCTGCATAAGCTTAACTCTTACTGAAAGCTGCTTCATATACATCCATCCTGTGCTGCTGATCATGTGTATCCCTGTAGATGCTGAGTCCTCTTCATAAGGGGGGGACTGTAAGAAAGGAATAAGATCAGCAATATTTGTATCTAGATTGTGTTCATTTTTCCTAATAGAAGTGTAATGGCAGGTTGTTGTGAGGAAGCTCTCCTGGAGGGCTGTGCATGTAATACAAAAACTAAAATGCATATGTGAATCTATGCTGTTATTGCAGAGTAGAGCTGAACAAACAACCTCATCTGAAAACTGAAACCAGGGTGATCTGGCCAAAAACAGTTTTGAAGGAGACTTGACTAACATTCTTCTGTTCAGCCTGAATTTCCAAGGGGAGTTTAATATACATGAGCTGTTGATTTCTGAAGCTTAGATCTCCATGTAGGCTGAGAAAGTTTGGTTTTAGCATGGAGATGCTCATAACAATCTCTCTTAGTGGCAATATCTCTGAATGAGAGCTCTTGCTCTTGGAAGTTGAGCATCAAGGATGTGGTGGAGAAGGTCTCAATTGCAGGCTGCTCCCTCAGGTTGCTCCATCATTTTAAGAAATGGATTTGGATCTTGAATGAGTCGTCCCCATTTTCTGTCTGTTTTGCTCAGTACTAATCACCCTAAATCTAAGGCGTTTCATCCAGTTCAGTACATCTTTTTTGCTACGCAACTCTTGAGAATACTTTTTTGTATTTCCTGGCTTATTGTTACAGTGATATGGTTGTAAAATGGTGATGCATGGATGTCTGAAGTGTAGTAAATCTGCAGTTTAATGTATCAGCTTATGGGTATTCCTGGCCAGGTTCTGCTTTACTTGCACCTTTTGCATTATTGATAAGAAAAGCTTAGCATTGCATATTAAAAACAGAGGAAGGAAGGCTTAACTGCAGAAAGGTTGGAGTCAGCTGAAAATAAATGTGACTTCACAGCGCAGAGTGGCGATTCCACCATTTCAGTGCTCCAGTCTGTTGGTTTTATGTGGTGTGATCTGAATGCTGAAGGAGGAGTGCAGTCAGACTTCAGAGACGTATAAAGTTTAAAAATAATAATAAAAAATACTGATCCTCCTGAACTTTGCTCTTTGTAAGATCCTCATCACGGTGCTAAATAAATGGCTTTGCCTGGAAGCATCACCAGTTGGCACTTTGCCTAGTTAAATCTCGCACATGTTTGAGAGCTGACAAAACAATACCTTTTAAGCTATCACAAATGGGCTTATTTCCTGGAACAGAAAATAGATTCTTTTAAAGCTGTGTAAAAACTGTCGTGTGTAGGCTGGGAGATGATTAGTGCAGGGTAACTGTGTTCTTACATGCCCAGAAATAAAAAGAGAATCTCTTCTTGCTGATTTAATACTATGCTGCTGAACAAAACCTGGTTCAGTGGAATGCCTTACAAGCATCTAATAGCTGCTTTGAGCTGAGCCCCATTTTTCTAGTCTTATTCAGTACCTCTAAGCATTGTGTTGCTCTCTGCACTGAGATGGGTATCCCTTCGCCAATTAAAGCAGGTGTACATCAAAAGCAAAGTTGCACATAAAGACATCACTTGCTTTCCTTGCGTCCTGTTCTCTTTAGTAATACTTTGTCAGACTGGATAAAGCTTTTATGAGTTATTTCTTAAAGCTCAAATTCACTTTAAAGTTACTTTTGTTATGTAAGTACAAAAGGGATTTTTTTCAAAGGCCTTGGGTAGCATTTTGGTGCTGTTTTCCTTTGGTGTATGTTTGTACCTGTAAGAACTTAAGTATTTTTTCAGTCCCTCACTGACTTCATTGAATTTTGGTGAAAAATGCCTGAATTCTTTCTGCATCTTTGACAGTCTATTCTTTAAAATATTGATAAGACCCAGAGAGATTCAGCTCTAAAATTCCTTGCGTGTGAAGCTTGGATGTTTTGTACAGCTTAGAGTTGGTAAAGACAGAGCGCAGTTCTAATAGTGAACATCCTTTTGCATGTTTTTACCTTAGTAAATGCGAAGTGGCTTACCCAAAACTTGTTAAGACCAAACCAGCATCCTGCTCTCAATGGTGTAAGAGCATTGCAGGGTAACTTCAAGCTCTCAGTATCGACCATCTTCTACATGTTTACATTGGTCCCATTACTTCCACTTTGTGCTTTATGTGCTGGAGAGATGCAATTGGTTCCCTGTGTTAAATCACTTTTGTCATTAGACAATTTTTGCTTCAAACTTGGAATAGCAAAGCAGGCTGTTTTTTGTTTGTAAATGGGTTTTCATCCTAATGCAATCATATTTCAAGGGATTTTTTTTCTCATGCTAATTTTTTTTGTGCTAGTTCTTCACGAAATATTGTTTCCTATCAAGTAATGTAACCCTAAATTCTGAGGTATGATTCTGTGCTGGATATGCCTGACTGTTACATTTTGCTGCAATGTAGGCCATGGCAGAGCAGCATCAGTCTTCCCCTGATTGTGTCACCCCCTGGGATGACTGAAGAGGGGTATGGCTGAAAAGGGAGAAGTGGGGAAGGCATGTGAAGGGTTTGGGCTGGAGGTACCGCTGTTCTCATGCTGGATGTAGGCAGTGGGCAAGGTCTTCTGTGCTGTTCTTGGGTTCTTTCCCAGCAGCTTTTCTTGACCTTTAGGAGGAGGAGACTTGCTTGGTCTGTGTGTTCCCGACCAACACAAAGAGGCCAATTATTGTAGTGGCTTTGTGGATAAAAGCATTTACCATTTTCAAGGCTGGAGTGAGGCCAAGGAACTCATTTCATCCATCAGAGCCTTTCATTGGGAATTGATGTTCAGGGTACAGCCTGGTGCAGGTGGAGAGCAGGCTTCTGGGCAATTTCTGCAAGGACATGAAGGTCAAATTATGTGGTATGGAAGGAGACTTGATAACTGATCAGTTATCACACTGCCAACAGGCCGTTCATCAGTAACTGATGGTGAGCAGTACCTGCTTCTTAGCACCCATAGCTCACATAATACAAAGCCTCACTTCAAGTCCTGTGGCTCCTGACTGTGGAGCAGAGCTGTGGCTTTGAGGCAGCTCTTGTAGCCATAAAAATGCTCACTTGCACAAAATTCAAAGCTGAGATGAACTTATTAAACATTTATTAAATGTCATGCCTCTCTCTCAGGAGAATGGCTGAGCAAGGCCATAAATATTATATTTTAACTGGATTCAGAAAAATGATATATTTAGTCAAGACAGCAATCATGTAGGTGAAACCCATCACACAATAGTGGCAAAATGCTGCCTTGCCCAAACAAGCCATCACGCTGCAGATCTCTCAAAGTCATTGTGAAAGTTGTAATGCACAAAATCGTGCTGAAATGCAGGGTTCTCCCATGGATTTAGCAGGCTGTCTGACTGGCATACAGAATTGGTGCCAAAGGTGATTAATTTTATCAGCATGTAGCTGTTTGGATATTAGAGCATGAGGTACAGAGAGGGTGCTGATGGATACAGAGCTGTTAGTTATTTGGGACTGATCTCAGCCCAGTGAAGCAGGAGCTCATTGTTCTGTCTGAAGTTTTAACCACATTGTATACAGTTATGAATGATAGTGTTGAAAATACTGCATTAGGAGTCCTTGGCTGTAGTGAATCTGTCACTCATTTGCTTAAAGATAAGCATGTGCTCAGTGCCTTTACAACTTCAGGGTGTCTCATTATCTCTCATGCTCCTCTTAGCTATGATTTGTGAAGGACAAGAGCCTTCCAAAGAGCAAATATGTAACCCATCGGTGAAGGCGTATCTGAAGTCGTGTCTCTTTCCAAGTCACAGAGGAGATGACTTGTTTTTGCCCCTAGTCATAGAGCCCTGGCTGTTCAGCTGACGTTGTAGCAGAACATGCTGTTATTTTTGTCAGGCCAAGCCATGGGTATCAGCCAAAAATCAGTGGTTGTGCAAGCACAGCAGCCTCTATATTACAGCAGGGGTAGTATTTAATTTTCTCTAATAAAGGCTTGCATGGCACAGAAGTAGAGGAGAACACAGCTGTGCTCACAGCTTCCTCAGAGCTGCCCTCAAACCCCTGCAAATCAATAAACAGATTATACACTGCTGACCCTCCTCTGTGGTTAATAATCACAGACAAAGGCAAAGCTTTTATGTCTTTGTGTTTTCAGACGGATGCCTGTCTGCTGATTGGGTGAGACAGCTTCTCAAGTGTATGAAGCTCGTCAAATGCAGCTGAAATTCAGATTTGCAGGCAGATGACTCATTGGAGATAGGTCTGGCCTCAGCTGTGTGTTCTGAGCATCAGTCACATCTGATGCATGACAGCAAGGAAGGGAATTCTTGATATTAATCTTGAGAGTCAAGAGTACTGATTTTTACATGCATTGTGCTCATGAATAAGCTGTTCCTTTTTCCTTTCCTGTGTTATCCAGGACTGCTGTAAAGCAACAGTCAGTGTCTGTCTGGTAAAACCCTCAAGAAAGGTAGATGGCTGTAGATCAATGATGTGTTTTTAAGCCTTGAGTATGTAAGCAGCAAGAGATGTAACTTAATCTTGAATATTGTCTTGTTTCTTCTGGCAAAGGGGAAAAAAAATCAAAGGAGAATACATCAGAGCTATGTGGTCTTGCAAGACAGCAGTATACACTTAATTAAAAAGAAAAATCTTTTATATCAATTCAGAAAAAAGAAAACTTTGTGGGAAGAGAAGACATAAAAGTTCTCTTCTGGCATGACTCACTCAGCAGTAGCTGCACAGGGAAATCACAGCGTTGAGAGCTGGCTGAGTGAAACACCCTGTGCTTAACTTTATGACCCACTGAATCCCAAAGAATTGAAGTATAGGTACAAGTCAACAAGCAGGACAGTTTTTTTTTCCTTTGTAATACTCAGAGTGGGAATGCATCTAGAGTTTGAGCAAGTAGGAACTGTTTCTAAGTGATTTTTTTTTCTTCTGGGTTGCCTTAGCAAAAGTATTTCCTGCTGTAGAGCCAGTTGGAAAATATCCCTCTTATTAGCAGAGGAGATGATCATGGATGTAGCAAGAAAATCGGCCTGTTTTCAAGTCAGTATAGCAGTAGATATCATATCTGAATGTCTGTCACACTGCTGTAGGCAGTACAGTAAATTGGAAGAAGAAATTAAACATCCCTCGGACTATGAATGATGTCTCAACCAGTTGAAATGAGTCTCTTAAGCTGATGTTGGCTGAGAACAAGGAGGCTGATGTTTCTTGTTTCCTTATCTACTCTGCAGTGGTCAGCACAGTATAGCTCTGTGGTGCCTTGACGTAATGACTGATCCATCCATTTCCTGCACTTCTCATCTCAGAATGAATTATAGAGGGACTTTTGCTGTAGCCACTGGTACACAACAGATGAAGCAGGGACTTGGTGCATGTGGAAACCTCCTGTTTTTCTTTAATATGTTTCAGGGGCCAAACTTTAGCTGGCAGAAGCAAGTGCAGTTCTGTTATGCTGCAGTATTACACCCATTTATGGGTGCCTAAAAACAAACCTTTGGCTCATTTAATGACACTTGGGGAAGTGAAAACATGGCAGCAAAGATGAGAGGGAGTCATCTAGGGGATGTGAGCAGCTCTTGGTTTTTGTTGTATAGCTGAGGACATATTCCAAAAAATAGCTGAAGTCATAATAATTTAATTAATGCACTCGTTAATTGCATTTGGAAAGTAATTTTGGAGACATGTGGAGCACAGAAGGAGAAAGAGGGAAGCTTATAAAAATGCATGAAGAGCCAAGGTTGCAGAAGAAAAATAGCTTATTAAGAAAAGCAGAGTCACCCTATGGTGTTTTATGAAGGAATGTATGTTGCTGTGTCCTTTAGAGGTGATTTGTTATATGATTATAAGCAGTTCTATCCCAGTACAGCTGAAAGGCAGGGTATGTGCTCTTCAATCACGTTCTTGAATGTACAGCTCCTTTTACTAAATATTATCCTGCAGTGCAAATAGTTATATAGCATGTCCTGTGGTAAACTGGCTCTGCAGTATTAAATGAATTGTTTGAACCTTCTAATTACAATGAATGGAGGAGTTATGCAATTTATTTCTTGTGGGCATCAGGGCTGAGCTAGAGATGGTTAAATCTTCAGGATGAACTCGTGAGAATTTACAGCCTGCTCATTCATTGCGTGTTAGAATTCTGTATCTCTTCTCCAAATAGGTGCCCTGTCCCCCCCTGCTGCCACTCCTGGGGTTGGCACTGCACTTGCCACCCCCCTTTGCCAATGCAAGTCTTGGTTGGGAAGTTCATCTTGCACAAGGGAAAGGTGGATCATGGTACCTCCTATACCTGGTGTGGAAGCACAGGATGCCAAGCATCTCAGCTGTAACCAAGTCCTGCAGTGAAGCATTCCTCCTACATCTGTGAGCACAGTGGGAGCCTGCAGAGAATAGGAGATAGGAGTTCTCCAATATTCTCCAACAAAAAGTCAGAGTTGACTGTCTGAGCTAAGTGAATTAAGGTTAGATCCACCGATGCCCTCGGTTCGGATGAACCACTTAAAAATATTAATATAGGTTTTGCAGAAGCAGCTAAACTTCAGTATTTTTCACTGTGGAGACCTGCTACGCTGATTTATTTCATTCCATCATCAGAGAAATGAAAATCTTCTCCCAAAATAATAATTGTAATCTACAGTGTACTGATGTGTGAGGCAGTATCAGCTTGGATTTGCTGACCATCAGACAGTGGAGCTTTTGAAGCTTAACAACACATGCAGTGTCCCTAGAGAGACACTTGGTAATGAGGGTTGAGAGGGGAATGGGGGTCTTGCAGCCAAAAGTACATGGGGCAGAACATAGTGGATGGATGTATCACCATTTGGGTTTATGCTCCAAATCTGCCCTTCTGTGTGTGACTGAGAAGTGATGGCGTGGCATTCTGCTCTCCTCAGTGCATAGCTGGTGGAATGAATTGCCTGTTTGGAAGAAATCCTGCCACTGTTAATAAATAGTGAAGGTGCATTAGCAACTGAGAGATGTATTTCTCATATTCTACACACTTTACTTACTTTCAGCTGCGTTGTATTGTGCTGTCATCTTCTTTCCTGCAAAATACGAGTGAACTGAAGCCAGACCCCTGAAAGTCCTAATTCAGAAGGAACTTTAACACACTTACAGCTGTGTGTTTACAAGGGGGAGAGAGTGAGAATGAAACCATCCTGACATCCTTTCCATCCTGGTCTTTCCTTTGCAGTTAAACCAGTGTTAAGAGGAGGGGCTTTAATGAAAGAAAATGCTGTTTACAGAATATTTGCTTTCCAGACACTTACAATTTCCTCTTGAATACAAGTGGTGAGTCCCAGCAATTCCTCCTAATTCTCTTTCAAATGGAAAACACTCTAAGCAAAAAATAAAAAAATAAAAAAATTCATCTGCTTTGTGGTTTAAGTCACAAATAATTACTGCTTTAAACGATGCTATTGTAGTTACTTTTCATGCTGAATAATGCGTCCTTTGGATTTGATTATATGTTGCATTTATAACATTTTAAATGTCATTAATTTTGAGCTGCAGCCAATTGTTTTCTAATTTCATTTCACTCTGCGTGGCTGCAGAAATGCAGTGATTGCTTCTTTCAATGAATGTTGCAGATTACATTTCCCTACACAAAGACATTCCCATTAATTTTATCGCTTAATCCTGTGAAGCTTTTGTATGAAAGTACTCTTGGTTCTGACTCCTGGATTCCTGGAGCAAGATTTAATTGAGATGGTGACAGTGGGAAGTTGTGGGAGTGCAATGGGAGTTCACTCCTGTACTTCCCATGCTGTTACTTCTGTAACTTCAGAATGTGAGAGCATCAACTCCAGTTAAGAAGCTTCATTTCAAAGTGTTCTTTCAGAAGTTACTTTAGTTATCCTTCTTCAGAATGTCCTCTTTTAAATTTTCAAGTAGTGAAGAGCACTGCTGTGGTAACGAATGGGATGTTTCAGAATGGGGATGCTTTGAGCAAATCTTCCTTTTGTTTTTGAAATAAAAATGCTCTCTTTCTTGCCACAGCCCCTCCTCCCTCTGCCTGGATCTGAAGGTAGTGAATAAGGATGAATGATGAATTCAGCTATCCTGATTAACTGTTGTCTCTAATTAAAAATTATTCTGGTGGTTCCAGGGGAGATGTTGCATTTAGTTTCAGCATTTGAGGGACCCTTGGAGTAACTTGGTATCATCTACACCACTCCAATGAATGAGGAGGGTTTCCTGCATTAGCATCAGCCTAGCCTGGGGACAGTCATTTCTCCATCTCTAAAAGGCTTGCTTTTGTGTCTCTGTACATGATATAATTATATCCTCATTAACTCTATGGGGGATGTCTTATTTAGGTCAAGATGTCAGAGATGATGTATAGCTCAGCTAGCTCCCAGGCTTTTCCTTAGGATTCTTACAAATCTTTTGATCAAGAAAGCAGTAGCTTTCCAGTGGAAAAGTAATCTTTTGGGAAGTCTGATGAAAGTATATGGCTTTCTGTAGCTGGCAGGGATGTGGCTCCTGCCATATTTGGCTGCCTTTGATTTCTTACCCTGAGGAAGCAGGTACCAACTGCGGAAGCCTTGTCCTGATGCTGCTGTTGCCACTGTGAGGTGCCTCCCATCCTTTGCTTAATCCTGGCTCTGTTGGATCATTCCAAAGGGTGGCGATGCTGGGAAACAGCTGTTGTGATGATCTACAAAGGTGTGAGAGAAGAAATGAAATGAACATGAGAAGGGGAGATGGATTTTGAGGTTGGTAGCTTGTTGGTTGGTGGTGTGGTGGTTTTTTTTGGTGAATTTAATCAGCAGTGCACTTGGGTTGAATGAGCTTGATTGTGCTTTCTCCAGCATGATGCTACCTGAAGGGAGATTAATGCAGCGTTTTGGGATGTTGCCGTGGACCCAGACCTCAGCACAGTCACGCAGGCTGGGTTTGCAGCTGTTAGTGTAGCACCACAGTGGCCAGGCACCAGATGCTTGGTTAGACAGGATGGTTCATTGGGAAGGAGCACTGGAAGCTGAAACACTTGCTTGGAGTGCGGAGAAATAATCCCGTTTTAAGCCCAACAGATAAAACCAAACAAAACATCCAACACTGCCAATTGCTCACTTCTCTTGAGAGAGAGCATATCCAAGGCTTTACAAGTAGAAACCAAGTCAAGAACTTTGCTTGTTAAATGCAGTCGCATGTTATTTCCACAATGGAGTGGATTTGGGCTTATCCTAAAATGTCAATATAGGTTATTTTGACCACAGATCTGATCTGAATCTTCTCCCTTGTGCTACAGATGCAGTATACAGCCATTTTAATTAAGCACCCATCTCCATAATCAAATGCTTGGCTTCTGGAGATGTCACCTTGTGTAACTTGATTAGATCTTCTGCTGGAGGATGGAATCAATTTTTCTTCTAGTTGTTTGCTAAGAGGTTTTTTATTAATAACACAAATGGAAATTTAACTTGGAAGGTCTCCTCCTTTTATAGATCTGGTTCTTCTTGCCAAGTCTATGTTCTTGGCTCTGCTGCTGACTCAGTGATGACTTTGATGGCTCATTCTGGGCCCTAGCTTTTCCCACATCATTTTCTTGTGCCAGATCGTCATCTGTGGAATGCAAGCAGTTCTTTCCTAAACTCATAGTCCCTTCACTACCATTAAGTATCCCAGTCTTATGGCAGTGAGGGCTGCATCTTGATGGGGATTTATACTCCAAGATTTGCTTAATCAAGAGCTCAGGTTATACAAAGTCAAACCAGAGGAGAATAGACAAATGCACTTCTAAAGCAAACTTTGACGTTTTGAAAGCAAGCAGGGTTTTCTAGGGTAAAATCAGGCTTGTCTGGATTAAGTGGCTCTGGCACATTGCGTGACTGCCTCTTTCTAGAGCTCTCACTCATTTATGCAGTAAAACATTTATGTTTTACAGCATCAGGGCATGTTTGTATACGTGCAGTAAAACTGCTCAGGTAGAAAATGCTGCTGTGGGCTTCTGTCCCCTGTAGACAGCAGATCTGCCTGCAGATGCTCAGCACCAACACTTGAAATGTCTGCATTTGGTGCCTGCTCAGCACCAGGGATGTATAATTGATAGGGATGTGTCCCTGCTGCTGGCTTCCAGTGAGGCTCCCATACGTTAATGCATTACTCTTACCAGGCCATAGGGACTTGGTTTGTGTGGGTTATGTGGGGTAAATCTGTAGCCTCAGCTATTCCATGAGAGGCTTTTCCTGCAGTGGATGTGAGGAAGCTTGCTTGATTTCACTGGGGGGGAAAGTAATTTTCTTTACCTGTAGGATGGACAGGGGGAGTGAAAATGCCATGGTTGATATCCTAAGGAATCACTCCTGATCTTTCCTTGCGCGGTTGGTTCTGTGCCAATGTCTCTGTTCTGGGGAAGAAGAAATGGGGTGGGGTTGTGTCATTCCCTGACTTTGAAACAAAGCAGATGCAGGAAATCAGGGTAGGTGGTGAGTGATTACATGGGGACATCACAGAAAAGCAGGTTAGCTGGTGCTCATCTGGCCAGTGCCAGCTGTCATGGTGAAGCCAGGCTGCCTTTGACAAGTATCATTCATGCTGGTTCAATGGAGGTTGGGAATATTTAATGGAATTTACTAATTTGATCAGCAGTGGAAACTGCTTCTCAGTGGAGAAAGAAAATGGATTCCCTGAAGACCAGAGTGCAGCAATACCTAATTATCTCATGCTAGCTGTTGCCCTCTATGCCCACATGTCTTCAATCATTCTCATTTAGATCTAGCACCACAAGGATTTGTCATCTAATAATTTGCTTTACTTGTAGCCATTTCCTTTTGATAAAGCAAGTGTCAGGTGGCTGTTCTGGGGCATTTTGTTGATGATCTGATCATTGGAAGAAAAAAAATGTTAAAGTTTCTGCATTGATTAAATTAACATAAAGGGAAAGTTGCATGTGTTGCCATAAATTAACCAATTAGCTTTTTTTTTTTTTTGCTTACTACTGCTGTAGAGATCGGTCAGAGCCCATTGTTTAATCCTTTACCAATACTTTGGCTTAGGAATAATATCTTTGTCATTTTTGTCAACATACAGACCCACAAGTTCTAATGATAGCCAGGGATGGGCATTGATGTAAGAGTGGAGGATGCCACGCTTGGAAACTTTCTTGCTCTCCTGAGTGTTGCAAGGAAGTGTTACCTGACAGCAATTGCTGTGTTTAAGAAATGCATCCTCCTTCTCTTCCTCACTATTTCAAGAAGTAATTGTAACTTTCTTATTATGGTCAGATGTGAAGCTTTGCATAAGTCGTGAATCTTAATTTGAGATGTTGATTTTCCATATTTAAAAACCTACACGGGGATGTGCAGGGAATGAATCATAAATACTTAGTTATGCTTTCTACATCTCTTTATCACATCTGAGAGCTGAAAGCAAATGTAATCAATCAAATTTACTGCTAAAATGTGACAGGCAGTTACATTAGGGAATTAATGGTAGATTCCTGGAGATGCTCTGAAACAAAAGGCAGTGAAGGGCTTGGTTCAAATGTGCTGCTGTAGGAATTCTTACTGGATGGTGTCTGCAGTGATGTGTAGGAACAAGTCACAGCAAAGTGGTGCCCTTCAGGTCGTATCAAAGACTTAAGATGATGTGTTGAGAGACAAAGCAATGCCAGATTTTCTCTTTAGGTTGTGTGGTGGTTTTTCGTTTTTTTAACAATCTGAGCTGATCTGCATATGCCCCAGAGGAGAGGCAAAATAATGGGGAGCTTTTGGCCAAGGTTATAGATAACAATCTACTTCAATTAGAAGGTGAATGGATAAGAAAATCCATTAGAAGTTGTAATCAGTCACACTTCATGTGCCTTGCTTATAGTCCAGGATACATCTGATATATACTGTGCAAAATAGAAGCAAAATTGGTACTGGTGCACAGGTAAGCTTGTATTTTTCTTCTGCTTTGGACTTGCCTAGAGTGAAAATTGTTGTACCACAATTTTTCAGAGTAATCTCAAGGAATTTTCATGTTCTTCTTACAACTACGTTATTTGTTGTTGCAATTTTCTGTTCTGTACTCTAAACGTACCGATGTTTCATTTTTGGCTCTTGGATCTAAGCATCCACTGGCCTCTTCCCTTGTGGATGTCTGATGTCCAGCAAAATAAGAATTTGCTCACTGGCTGAGGATTTGGGGTGAGGATTTTGTATTTCTGAGGGATGTTTAGTAGCTTTTAGTAGCCTCTCTGAGATGATCTCACATCCACCTCTCAAAACCCATTGCTGCATATCCACAGTGCAAATCCACCCTTAATCATTCTGCCTGTATAACCAACCCCTAAAGTGTATATTTTCAGACAGATAAAGAATATTTCCTCTTTTATTTCAGTGGAAGCCATGATGTTGCATCCTATTCAGCAACACCACCCGAGATCTTTCTCCTGTATTTTGTCCTTCCTCTCTCATCACCTTTTGCAAAAGATCCCAGTGCAAAGTGTTCCTTTCATTCTGTAGTGACAACTCAAATGAATTCCCCTGCAAAAGGCATTGGTCCGGTGTTTACTTAGGGAAATTGCAAACCTGTAGGCTTTAATAATGCACAAGATTTGTTGCACTATAATCCCTGGTGTAATTGTTATAATAAATAGATATTATAGATAAGCATATGCTGTAAATAAATGACTTCTGGGTTTAATTTCATTTGGCTGTGGGGGGAAAAATGCTGTGAATATTTTTATCCTGTGACTTACATTAGTTTCAGATATAAACAAGGCCATTTTTCAGATACATAAAAGCCTAAATTGGAGGCACAAATCTCACCTTGTAGTGACTTGAATGTCACCATCCTATGAACGTCCATTTTTACGTGTCTGCAGCCTTAATCCAAAAGGTGCATTAAGTGCAGAACAGACAACCTACGCTTCTATTTCTCATCTGCTTGGAACTCAGCATGTGGGTTTCAGACCATCAACTGCAACTAATTGACACTGTCCCACTGAAGTCAATGTAGCTCTGCCAATTAATGCTAACAAATTCTTAGGATCACGTCTATTTTATTTAATCCAAACCATTTGCTTGCAGCTGGTGCTTAATTCTTAAACAAAACATCACTGTGAATTGCACACCACCAGCTGTGTAGGTACTTTTGGGTTACCTACCAGCCCTGAGCTCTAAGAGTAATGCTGGTGACTCAGAAGCTTCTCTTATCGTTGAGATATCCCTATGGCTCACATCCCTATGAGGTATTCCTATGTCTGACATCCCTATGGCTCGTAAGGTCCCATAGGGCTTACCACAGGGATACCTCAATGATAAGAAAAGCTTTTGAGTCTTGGTCCCATAACTTCTTAGGGTTAGGGAGTGCCATTGGATATTCCAGCATCTGCTTTTACTTTTCAGTGGGTTAGTTCAACACCTCACATAGATCAGTGCTGCCAACACAGGTTTCTGAGTTGCATAAGCTGCAGTGAAATACTTTTTAGTAAGTGGGCTAAATCCTGCTATTGTGGGCTGGGAGGAAGAAAAAGATTCCAGGAAACTAACTGAAGGGTTTGTAATAGGAATTTGAAATCAGACTCAGGCTGTTGTTCCCTTGAGTTAGGGCGATGTTTCACTTCATCATTAGTGATCTCAGGAAGTGTTAATTCATGTGATGTGGCTTTTGTGGGAAGCATCTGTGCTTTTTGCAGCATACAAATTAAAAAAACAATGAAAAACCTGAAAGAATTTATAAGCTCAGGGGAAGGGTACTAAAGGGGACTCAGGCTTGGATCGATGCTATAAAAATTGTATGAAGCTTTGCTGATGGCTGAGTGTAAATCTCCTGTCTCCCTACCTATGCTCTTACATCTCACAGCTAAATATAGGCGAGCATTTCCTTGGCTGGCGTCAGTCTGCTGAGCACCAGGGATGTTGATCAGCTTACACCAGCAGATTGCTGCTTAGTGATGGAAGCAGCAAACCAGAAGTGAGCCAGGTTTGAGTCGTTTTGCTGAAGATGTGGCCTGCAGCACAGGTTGGCATCTCCTGTGGTTTGGCCCTGTGCATTTTGCCACAGAATCTACAGTTGCACAGTGTTGTATCTGCATTGATGTTCTGAAAGGCTGCACTACTTATGAAGACAACGCTTAAAAGTTTTCTGACAAAAATGCTTTCTTGCATCATGATATTTATCTGTAAATTAACACGTGGCCTGTAAAGCAAAAGCAAAGAGGAAAGATAAGAAAAACCAGGCATTTATCTTCCATAATTGTGATGTCCACACTGATATTGAGTTACTGTATGTATCAAGCTAATTGCTGTAATGAATGGATAATAATCCTATAGCAGCCTGAGAGATGGCACGGTGGCATACTGAGCTCACTGTAGTTTGTCATTTAGTCATCAACTAAATACAGATTAATGAAATGCAATACAGCTCTCTATTGTGAATGCTTTTATTGAAATAATATGAATCAGCTATTTACAGTACGTTTCCTGCATTAGTTCCCTGTGTAGGGGCAACTGAGTGTCTGGAATAAAAGCATGGGTTTTCAATTCCAGTGTGGCTCTGTGCATAGATAAATAACCATTAGGACATGGAAGGATGATCAGTCCTGGGTGAAACCCCACTTGTGCATCTGATTTGTTGCTTCCCTGGTGCAGACAAACAGACCTTCAGGCACTGAATGTTGTTTCGTATGTAATTTGATTAAGGTGGGCATTTCCTTCCTGGCAGCTCTGCCTTGAAGCAAGGGAGCCGATGGCCCATGTAGCTAATATGCTGCTTAAATCTGCACTTCAGTGCTATATGCAATAAATGGAGCAAGAAGTGCTTGGCTGCTGAGTCAGGATGAGCCAAAATGGTGTGAAGTTGTCTCTCTTCCTTTAATTTGCTGAATGCAGGCTTTTGCTTGCATCTGTCACATAAACAGGATGTGCATTTTCTGACAGGGTGAGCCAAAAAGCTGTTAGAAATCATAAGTCTGGGGTTACCACTGCTGCTCTGCTCTATGCAGTTGTGTAGGGATGGAGTAAATGGGAGCTGAGCTGAGCTACAACCATGGCATGTTGCTTTGGTGTGAGTGGCAGCGCTGTGTGTAGTGCAGTGAAGTCTGTTCTGCAAAGTGCAGAGGAGCTGATAATGAAAATCACCATTTATTTCTTTGAGACACTTTGGGTCTATCTGAAGTCAATATGAAAATAAAGGCAAAAGCTCTAAGTGCTGTTTTCCCTTGGGGGATTGAATGTGGTTTATTCCTTTCCTGTACATGAACATCAGAGCAGAGTGCAGCAGACAGTGTTATCTGAGAGTTTGTGGTGCTTTGCTTTGTACTTACTGCTTAGGTCCTGGTGTGATTATATTTTTATTACAGTCTGACTATCAGGAAATGTGTGTTTAGTGGGTACATAGCCAGGAACAGAGTTTGTGTTTTTGCTGTTTTGTTGTATATTAGGATATAAAAAAAAAAACCTCAGGGAGCAGATACTGCAATGTTCACAGCAGAGTTCCAGAAAAGTACAAAATCCTTCATTAGCATGAGATTGCACTGTGATTCTTCCTCATAATTAGCTGAGTTGTTAAGTGCTTGAAACAGGGCTGTTTTGAAGTAAGGAAAGCAGCAGAAATCAGGGGACTAATAGAAGGAAAAGGCTCAGAGAAGCAAATCCCCAACACATCTCCCAGGTGCAATAGCTACAAATGCTCCTGTTCGCTCTTGTAGGATCCAGCCATGCAGAGCTCTGTCAAAGCTTTGAGGAAACCTTGGCAGCTATATAAAATGCATCTCTAATTTCTACCCTTAGGGCTGTGAGCCTGTCACTGAATTGCATGTGGCTCTGCAGCACAGAAATGGTGTGCAGAAGGTTTAATATCACTGCAGAGGGTAAAGTGTGATGTAGAACTCAGCTGCAGTACTGCCCAGCTGCTGCTGTGTTCCCTATTCCAAACAGGGCTATGTCCAAAGTCCAGAGTGAATCAGTGGCAGCTGCTGCAGCAACTCCAGCTTTGCAGCATCAAGCTGCATCAGAGGGAATGTCCCTTCCTCTGCAAGGACAAAGCCCAGTACTAAAGAAGTGTGAAATTCTGCAGTGCACAGAGGGCTCGGTCTGCAGTAGTGCATGGCACCAGAACAGCTCCAACTGCTGCTGCCTGGGGCCACTTCCACTTGTGGCTTGGGTCCTGTTGGGCTCTTCACCCCCACGCCGTGGGCTCTGCTGTGTTGTGCAGTTAAGGAGGGCTCTGAAGCAGCAGAAATTGAACTGCCCGGTGTGATTTTCTTGCTGACTTGTTCGTCTAGCCTCCTGCTGCTCTGTGTGTTATTTTTAAATCTTCACAGTGTAGTGGTGGTGGAGGAAAGGCTGCCTTAATTACTGCAGATAAAATAAATCAGGGAAATCTCATTGCAAATGCAGGGAGACGAGACATGCCTAACTACATCTCCCTGAGTCATCCTGCCAATAAGGCTATTAATTTTAGTCTGAGGGAACAGGCTGCATATTCAGAGGCACTGTTAAGAGGTATTGCAGGCTTTCAGATCTATGGGGTGCTTGTTCCCATGCTGATGGCTGGAAGGATCCAGCCAGGTGATGTAATGCTCGCCTGGATGAGAGCTGCCAAAACCAAGAGGCCGTGCATGGAAAGATTTCCAGCTGGATGATCTTGAACCCTGTTTTCCTTTGTGGTGAGACTGAGGGAAGTAGGCTGTCATGTGCATTTCTATAGGGTGCCTATTTATAAGATGCTTTTATTGTAAAGAAATACAGTTCTTCTAGGACCCCATGGCGTTCTGCTTATTAAGGTGTGCAAGCAAATAAACTATAGGCAGTATAACTTGATGACTAGAGCACTGACCTTAGGAGGGAACCTTGTGTTTGTTCCCAGCTCTACCACTTGGGTAAGTCACCTTTCTCATTACATTAGCTTTCATCCTTTCTCTTTCTCTCTCCCTCTGAGATCATTGTAAAAACTCCTGGAGACTCAGCAGTGGTCCTCAGCTGTGTCCTTGAGATCTGGCACTTGCTCTGTCCAAAGTGTGAAGGGATGTGTCTGAGGTCATTCATAATTAATTTGGTCTGTGACCAGCCTTGGTCTAATGCATTCCAATCTCCTGCTTTGTAGCTTTGACATTATTAGCCAACAGAAGGGATGATACATCTGCCAAGAGGGGCTCTAAATGTTTTATGTACCTGAAGTCTAGGACCAGAAAAAGCAATCTAGGGTGGGAAGCACAAGGATGGGAGGAAGCTGGTTGTGTTAGCACGGGGAATGCATTGGCTGCTTTGGGAGATGTTAATGCTTCCAGTGAGGACAGTGAAAGCCTGAAGTCCTCTGCACTGTGCAAGATCAGATTCAAACGTGGGGATGATTGAGACATTGAGTTCTTTAAATAAAAATTAAATGGTCTTTTTAAAAAGACTGTAGTGCACTTGGGGGTGGGAAATGTGAGCATAGATTGTTTTCACCCTTGGTCTGCCCAGTTATTTTCCCCACACATCGAATGGGTGATTGGCCGATCTCTTCAGTGGTGAAGCAAAGACCCTGTGACAATAAGCTGTACTGAGCAGCGGTGTTCCTGCATTGCTTCGTGTTTACTTGTTGCTGTGAAGGAGTGTTTTCTGGTGTTTACTCTGTTATTACTCTGTTACTCTGGATTTCTTTCTCTGCTTGTGCTTTGTTTTCAAAAGAAAACAAAAAAAAAACAAAAAAACAATGCAAAGTAGATTTGTATGCAGTAAAAAACAAAGCAGTGGTAGAATTTACTTGGAGCACAAAGGCAACGTGGTGTCAGACCATTAGTTATTATAATTAGCGCTGCACAGTTATTAAGGCTGTGCATTCCTGCCAAGAAACTCTCATGGGTTTCTCATCGGTCCTGAATGTCAGCAAAGTGATGTTCTGTCTGGTGAAATGAGCTCGGTGCCCAGTGCTGTGTCTGCAGTGGTGCAGATCAGTGCTGGGCTCAGTGGGGTGTGATGCTGGTGGGAAAGTAACAGGGTTTGCACAGCCTTGGAACACCACAGGTTTGCCACAGAGCTGGAACACCTGCCCAGGATCTAAGATATGGGAGCTTGCTATTGCCCAAGCAAGAAAGAGCAAACTGCTTACCTGACTGTTGTGTCTGCTGGCAATGCCTTTGTGCTGGGCAGCTGAGTTTCCATAGAGGGCTGTAAGAACTTCATTCAGTGGCTTTTGAAAGCAGTGGGACTTTGTGCTGACAAGTTGTTATGCCTGCAGTCGTGGATGCTTGTGGTACACGGACTGCTTCCATTTCACTCCATGTGCCAAGTGCAGAAGGTTCAGGGAAGGGCTATGAAGCAAACCAAGGAGATGGACTCAAGTTTTTCCCACAGAGTACATAAATTGTGCAGGTAAAATCCTGCTTCTTTAGCCTGGGAAAACAAAGGACAAGAACAGAGACAAATCTCTTTACAGAATGGAGGCAGATATGTGGGGGGTGATAAAGGAGTGCTTTTAAGACCAGCGAGTGAAGCTGGCAAAACAAGAAGAGGCGAGAACCTTTTTGCCAAATCTGCCGACTGGTTGGTAGGTTTGATCTGATGAGTCAGGTGCATTGTGTAGGTGGGACACTGAGAATCCAGGTGAGATGGCAGAAGAATGTTTATAAATGGGGAGGAAACATTGGACCCCAGGCTGAGTGCTACGTTCATTTCCATGCCGCAGAGCACAGATTTGAGCTGATCACAGAAGCAAAACCAAATATTATTCCTTCTCTTAATTTCCCAGGTCTGTGCTCCTACATACGGTGTTTCTATAGCCCCTATCTGTTTTAAACAAACAAAACCCCAGCAAGTGGAAAAATTCAGTATAAAAGCGCTCTGTGCCAGATTAGGCCTGGTTTGCAGAAATCAGACATAGGCACATTGTATGGAATTGTTTTAAAAAGCAACCTACATAAAACAGGTCTGATTTAAGTCACTTTCCCCAAGACACAGCAGACCCGGAGCTCTCGGGCTGAGCCATGTGGTTATATCTTTAAATCTCTTCCTTCAACAGAAGATTTTTCCCCATATAGAAAACCCCACCCATATCTCTGCAGTATCTGCAGCGTGAATTAAGAAGTCCATGGGGACATCTAGGTCAGCATGAGCAGATCTGACATCAGCCTGCAGATTATGCCCATTACCAACAGTGCTGCAGTTGTTTTTCTTGCCTCTCTTTGCACTAAAATAAAATCATCCTCAAATGGCAGTTCTAAGAAATGTTAAGCTGCCTCTGTGGATGCTCTTGTCAAAATGCCATTCACTGCATCAGAAGCACCTCCTATACCTTGTGTGTAGAGAATGTATATAATCCAGTAATGTGTATTTGCTAATGCAGTGTTAATTGGGAATCAGAAACATGGCAGAGATGTGAAAGGGAGGAGGCTGAAAGCTGATGATGGTGCAAAGAGGAAAAATGGAACTGTTATTTGATAGTAAGAGCTCACAGCAGAACTGATGGCTGGACTCAGCTCAGTTGCATTGCTGTCTGATGAGATGTGCTCTGCTGAGCTGCTGCATCTGCTTCTATGAAGGAATTTGTCCCAGACTGACAAATCTATGTAAAAATCCCTCTTCTGTGTTTGCTGTCAGGAAGCACTGCCTATGTAACCCCCTCCCCGTGTTTATATATAAAGATCTCTTTCTGAATTCTTCAATTTCCTGTGCTTTTTGCAACCTTGGGGTCTGTCTCTTCCATCGTTGTGCTATTTTTATAACATTCTTATTATACTGACCTTAGGAAATAGGAAGAATTCCACTAGGATAAAACCAAACTCAAGTTCCCTGATTTTGAGCCCAGTTATACTTCAGTGTAATTCAATGGAATTAACCTTAATTTACTACTTTATACCTTGGGACAAAGCTTATCCCTGAAGATAAGTTAATAAAGCAGTAGGAATAGAAGCATTCACTAGCAGCTTGCTTTGAAGTGAGGGGGAAGCCTTAAAGATGTCTATATTCCATATGGAATGGGAACTTATGTTGTACTTCAACTGTAGATCATCCAAAAATGGAGTGAGGTTGAGGTTGGATGAGGCAGCTTATTGCTTAGCATAGCTGACAGGCTGGGATGGGGGGAAGGAAGCTGGTCAGTGGAAATGCAGCTCATCTTTGAGGTCCAAGTCATGCTTTCTATCACAAGAAATTCTTTTTTTTTTTTCCTCCCCTGGGAGCTTTAATGTAGGTAGCATTTCCCTTCTAATGCAAAATCATTTGACAGTATGGAAGGTTTACAGGAGATGTGTCAGGGTTATAGCCCACCTTTCACATGTCTCACCTTATGAATGTGTCCCTGAACCTGCCTGCATTCCCAGTCACCTTGTGTGTTTGAGCCAATAAGCACCACCTGAATACCTGAACATGGGCCCAGAAACTGGAGTGTGTTCACATACAGGCTTCACTTCAGCCTGTAATGGAATGGCATTATCTTATCACTGCATTATCAATTATCTGGTAGTAGTTGTGTCCCTTCCTGCTGATACGTAAAGATCAGCAGAGCCAGATTTAAGCTGCTATGCTGACAGTGGGATAAATAATGAACCAAGATGGATGGGATGGCTTTTTCTTAACCAAAGGCCACTCCTGGACATGGTGCTTTTTCATCACTGGAGTGATGGCACGCTTGGACTGCTGGCCAGGGGGGACTTTGTTCCCCTGCAGAGTCCCATTAGTTTCCTATGGGCATAACGGTCTGTCTCTGAGGGCTCAGTGCAGTCTTTGTCTTCTGCTGGAGATAACAGAATACTTTCTTTTATTATTTTCCTGAATTGAACACCTTCCAACGCTTGAATGCGGTAAAAATGACATTTAGAGAACAAATTGGGGCATAATTCTGAGTTATGAAGTATATTGGCATAGAAAGCCGGAAAGCTGTGTGGATGGAATTCAAAAGAAAAAGTCCCCCTAAAACCCATAACCTTGTTCTAGAAGTACTTGTAAGTTTCTCTACTTTATAACTGTGGTGCACTGCATTTATTCTCATTTCTTTGTCTTCTGAAAATTCCACTTGGGCATGACAAAGCTATGAAAGATCAGCTAGAGAATCACCTTAATGCCTTTTTTCCCTTCCCTTTTTTTCTGATGATGGATCAGGAAGGGGAGGTAAGCAGAAGCCTTGAGTGTGATTGTAAAAATAAAGTTTTCTTTGCAATGCTTTGCCCACTACGTGCCAGTAACCAACAGAGAGGAAGAGTTCTCTCTGCCCCCCTTGCTGCTGTCAAGACTTCCCTCTGGATCAGGTAAATGACCTGTGACTTTGAGCTGGCTAGTACACTGTTGGGCTAAACATGCCCTAAAAGGTCTTCTGTGTTCAAGCCCCGGGAGGGGATTTGAAGCCTGGCAGGTCAGCTGATGAGGGAATGTTAATTTAGTCTCTCTTGTCCCTACGAATTGTATTTTGCAAAGATGAGTTGCAGTAGGTACTGAAAATTGACATTTCAAAGCATTTGCAAGCAGGGCTCCTTGTTTGCAGGTGTGTCCTCAGCATCCTGGGTACACAGGTGGTGTAAAGCAGCCATCTCTTCCCAGGATCTTGAAGGCTTATGTGCTTGACCTCCCTCTTGAGCTGGTATGAGGAATTGTAACTCAGAGCTCAGTGAGCCAGCAGAGAAAAGAAAACTTACACCTAGAGCTGCTGAGGAGTTGGAACTAGAGAATTTTTGAGATCCATACCAAGCCATTCTGTGACTTCCAACCCCACTCACTGCAAAGCAAAAACAACTTGTAAAGCTTAGAAATAGAAAATACAGCAGAGGAACCCCAAATTCTGTACGAGCTTAGTGTTGTCTCCCCAGGCTGTACTCCAGCTCCCAGTGGTTTAACTGTTTTTCTTCAGGAACTGTTGAGCAGGAAGTAGACAGTTTGATGTTAAAAATGGAGCCTGGAATCTGTGAGACTCCTCTCTGGCAAAGAAATGAGCAGTGCTCATGGAATGTCACTTAAAAAGGCAAGCAATGCAGGAGGTGCTTGAAATGTGCTGGGTTACAGTCCAAAGGACAGTATGATGTCCCAGACCCTGAGGACTGATATATAAATGTGGGAGGTGTGCCCAGTTGAGGTAATGTGGTTATCTCTTCCATATTCCCAAGAGGTTGCGCTGATGCTCTGCAGGCAGACAAAGGAAATTGTGCTAAATGACAGCATCCAGCTGTGGCTGCTATTACTTCAGTCATTCAAAAGTGCTTTTTTTTTCTCCTGCAACTCCCCATTGCAAGCAGAATGACTTTGAGCATGTGATTTATTTGCATTTTTAGAGGTGAAAATAATTCATTGTGGATCAAAATATCAAGCAGTGAGACCCCAGCTGAGCTCACAACTGCGTGAACACGGTCCCTGCCCCAAGAGACCTGCAGGACTGAGTAGACAGAGAGGTTTAAGGTGAATGCAACATGGCATGCAGGGATAGAGTCCAGGGGCTTCTGCTTTTGTCCAAGGCAGAAGCAAAGCTCTGACAATCTCAGCTTGGCTGATTGTTTTGGAAGTGACATTAATTAGTGTTTACACTGTGCTTTGATTTCATCGCTGCAGCACCTGTAATGAGTGTGCTCTGCTGAAACAGCTGATGTCAAGCTTGGCCTCTGTGCTGTGGGTTCAAGGGCAATATCAAATCATCTTAAACAGTGCTGCCATCTCAATTGCTTTTGGATGCCATGTTAAGGCATGGCAATGTGAGCCTTATTCATCTTTTGAACTTAATATATTATCCATCTAAAAGTCTGAGGCAATGTTTAGGCAGTGATGGGGAAGTAGTTCCGTTGATGCTGATTGTCTGGGCTAGTATTCCTGGTTTAGCAATTATTAGAGCTTAAAATAAGATTTTTAAGGATCTGGATTCTTGAGCATGATTCATGCATGCAGTCATTGTTTTAATGATATCTTTTAGATTGCAACCTGATTAATTTCAATCTAGTCAAAATCCAAGGTCAGGAAGAAACCTTAGGTGGCAGAAAAGAAGAAAGTGATGTGAAGGGATTTAGTTGCAATTCATCAAGGCTAAACGCCTGCTAGAATTCATACATTTTTCTGTGAACAGTAGTGCTACATCTGTTACAAAATGTTGGGGACAATCTGTAGAATATGAATTGGCAAGAACCACCGTGCTATAGCTGATATTCCTTGGCTATTAATGGATTAGCTGAGCTTATAACTTTTCGCTTTCTGGCTGACTTTCATATCTTTCTTAATCGACACAGGCCTAGCTGCTCTCCCATTAGTTGGGCTTGGCTGGCATGACTCAATTATACCAATGCAGGGTCGTGAAGAGCCAAGCCCATGGAAGCCCATCTCCAGCAGCAAGGCAGCGTGCTGGGGATGCGTTTTGCTGACATTCAGCCTTTGCTGCAGAGATCGATGGAAGTCACTTGCAGAGAAAGTCAGACTGCCTGGAACTGGGTGTTCTTTCCAGACAAATATTGCCTCATTAAGGAAGTAAATGATGATAACATCTTCAAACTTCAGCTGGGGTTTGCCTTTGAATGAGATTAAGTCCTGACCTTTTTTTTTTTTTTTTTTGCTTTTCTGATAAGCTTGGAAAATATCCAGGAATGTACTGAATTCCTTTGTGACCTGAGCAAGTTTATCTTTGGAGCATCGTAATAATGTACTGAATGAACACTTTCTCTCTGACTGCATGAGTACATGACCTGCTGCTTTTTGCAATTCTGCATTTTCCAATGGGTCTTCCACTGGTCCTCCTGAAGATGAGAGAAGTCAGGGTAGTTTGTGATGTGAGATATTACGTGAAACCACTGAGCTACTGCAGTTAAATTGGTTTATTTGGAATGAGGACATCTGTGTGTGTGCAGGGCAGCTGATGAGCTCAGGAGTCCAACACTGACACATAAACATCCAGCTCCTTGGTTTGTCTCAATGGGCGAAGCTTTGATCCTGGCATAATGGTTGCAACTAGATGATCTTTGGTTCTTTCCAACCCAGCCTTTCTTCCCTCTTGAAGGTCCCTTCCAACCCAGCCATTCTACACTTCTATAATTGGACTAGGGAAAGAACTAGTGCTGAAAAAACCTCGTGGTGGATTGGGGACCCCAGTGGTTGCAATTAAATTGATGCATAAGGAGCCCATAGGCGTTGTGCAAACTGTACAGGGAAGAGTTCTCCCCTAAAGTGTTGGAAGATGAAAGCGGGGAGTGGAGAGGGGAATCTGTGTTTAGTTTAAGGAGATATTAGAAATGCTGTGCTGTCTTATGATGTGCTTGGTATAATTATTAATCGCCTGATTAAGTGTTTGATGTTCTTCAGAGCCAAGTTATCAACATGTTCAACATTCGTTTTGCTTGTACTGCTTTATGCAACTTTCATGCCCCATAAAATGCATGTTAAGTACTAAGGATGTTTAATAATGTTTTCACTAGGAAATGATTGTAAAAACTCCCTTAGGCTGAAGAAAGGTGAGAAATAGTGATGGTTGGGCTTAATTTGGCAGGTTGGGTGACAGAACGGGCCAGCTGCTATCTTAGAAAAGATCTTGAAACAATACAGGCAAATGGTGAAGGAGTTTTTATTTACATTGTCAGTGGCACAGATTTTAACTGGCATCTAAATCAAAGTAGTGATTGATTTTAGTTTTATTAGAGTATGATATAAATTATTACACTAATTGTAATGAATGAAGTGAAAGGCTCTGGTAGGAATGAGAAACCTGATTCAATAGGAGCAGATCTCAGTTATCTGTTCTCTTGTGCCTTGCACTGCCTTTGATAGCAGGAGTAATTTCTCTGGCCGCTTCAGGATGTGTGTATTCATACATGTGCTTAGCATTGGCAGACGTTAAGTGGGTAACAAATGGGATACAGCTTCCTTTAAACTGCTCATTGACAAAATGAGATGGGCAAGATTCTCTGCTTGAGAACCTGAGGAACGTAGTTAAAAGCTTCAAGCAACGTTGTTTGAGATTATTGCTGCAATTTTATGGGCCAATGGAAAGCAAAAAGTCTATTTCTCATACCCTACTACTCGGTATAGTAAATCAATAAATAACTAATGGCAGTCATTTTAACTTCATTGCTAATGGACTGTTGTCCTGTTATTAAATGTGAGCAAATTGAAAGTCTAATGAGACTGGAGGAAAAATGATCTCGGATGGTGGTTACCTCAGAACTTCCAGGAAATCTCAAATACAATTGAGGACTGTTTGAGTTAAATGCTCGTAATGCAATCCAAACATATCAAGAACAACTGGAAAGAAGAGCTTGAACTCGTAACAGTTCTTTATGGCAGAAAAGTAATTCAAAGCTATGAGCTGATCTTTCTTGAAGTCATGCAGAGGGCAGCTGCTGGTGTGAGTGAGAATAGGAAATGGCCCTGAAGGTGACCAAGGAGATATTAAAATGGAAAGTAAATAAAACGAATTGCAGGTCTAAATGCTGAAATGTGTTTATTCTGTAGTTTCAGCTGGGAATGCAGTTTGCTTTCATTTCTGGCCATAACTTGATTTTTCAGCCTTGCTGTTAACCCTTGTTCTAACATGCCTGTCCCTTTCAGTGTTGGATGGAGCTATGCTGTAGTTTACTCTGTAAATACTCTAAGCCTTTGTAATGTTTTATAAATGTCCCTGATGTATTACTGCCTACCAAAATGAGCTGCAGAAGGGGAGCATTAATCAATGGATATCTGTGCCTGGTATTTTGTTGCCCATCTCTCTGAAGCAAAACTGTCTGTAAAGGCTGCAGGCCAATTCCCCTGAATGGAGCTGATGTAGCTGACTCACCTCCCAGTTTCAATGTCTTGGTTTGTCGTAGAGGGAGAACTGCCTCAAAACCCACTCAGCTTAAATGTTTTCTGATGCTGAGATTCTTTGTTCTGTTCTTCCCCAGCTCTTGACTAGAAACGATATGGAAAGTCATCTAACTTGTCCACGTCTTCAAAATGTTACTCATCTCTGCAAAGAAAGCTTGTCCATTCCACTCTCTTCTGTGTACTTTTGCCCTTAGAAGGGAAGCTGTTAATCTCTTAAGAAGGGGAAAAAAGCCAACATAACAAAATTCACCATTGATGTTTGCAGGCTTGCTGCCACCCTCATCAGTGAGGTCGCATCTATTTATCCCAGTAGCTCAATTCATCTCTGAGCTTCAGTCTTCATTCTCCTTCCTAGCAGGGATGACTGCTGTTCCTGCTCTGCTGCTAACAAAGGGACTGTTGTGTGCACAGCACATTGCAGTGCCAAAGATAGCTGAATTTGCATTGAAAAAGGATCCTCACTGGTTGTGTGTGGTTTCTCCAGAGTATGATTGCTTCTGATACCCACTGTAACTCTGTTCAAATCAAATAACTTGATTTTCTGCTTAGCACTGTGGTGGAGGTGTACTTGGAGCCCGTATCAGCTAAACCCATGTCTTGGCTAGTGAAATACCCCTGCATTCACATTGATACAGACTTGGAGGTTGGTATTTAGTTAGCAGATATAGTTGCATTTATAATGAAGTCAGTGTACAGGAGAATTAAAGAGGGAGTGGTACATGACTTCATTGGCTTGAACGTGTTAATTCAGCTTTGCACGGCGACTTTAACAAACTGCCAGATTGCTTACAAGTGAGAGAACTCCTATGGAATAACTTAATCTATTTGACAGTGTTGCAGTATGCAATGATTTTGTTCCTGCAGCTGAGACTTCATCTTGCCACAGTGCCAGTGATTATTATTCATCTCTTCCCGTGCATAAGGCCAGACCTTCTGTCTAACACAGATCCCTGCAACCTTCAAGAGCTTGTCAAGAGTACCCAAAAGTAGGACAGAGCTGAGTGATGGCCTAGTAATGTGTTGCAACATTTGGTTTCAGTATCCTGCCAGTCTAAATTGCAGTCCCAATGTATAAACATCTCTGTGCAGGCGTAGTAGCAAAGTGTCACCGTTTAGCTTCATGCAAATGGCGCAGTAGCTTCTAGGAGCTTGGAGCAGATGTCATTGCTGGGGTGATTCTTACATTAATTTGGTTTCAAAAACTCACATGCCAGAGGGAATAACTCATGAGGTTTGTAGGCAGCTTTGGCCTTGCTAGCTTGTCATGCATGGACTGAAATGTCTAAGCTTCAGGTAGTTCTAGCTCAATAAATTAAGTTTATTACTCTGGTTCTTATTGATTTTGAGATCCTCAGTGGTGCAATGGCAAAGATTTTCCAAGTTTCTTAATGTGGCCTTCAGGTGATGTTCTCTTACTTTACAGGAATGCCTTTCATAGTAGAATATGGCAGCATTAGTGTACTTAAAGCATACTATAACATTTACTTACCCATTATATTTATAAATAAGTTTGGATGTTAAATGATCTAATCAGCAAAATTAAAACATGAATACTTGAATTCTTTCTGCTGAGCTGAAAAGAAACCTGAGCTCCAGATAGCATTTCCTTATCTGGATCTTGCTTCAGACAAACTCTGTTCATGGGTGCAACTGGTTCTGGGTGTTCAGAGCTGGTTTGCTTATCAATATCATCAACTGCATTAAAATGATGTTTGTTTTTGCTGAGAGGCTGAAGCATTTTGGTTAGGTCTCTTTTGAACTAAGACATCAAACACAGGAGTGTCACAGGAGTGGGTCACAAGCTGAGATGTTTGCCTTGTACTGGAGCAGCAGAGCACGAGGCAGCTGGCACTGGGTGAAGGGAAGCATAAGTACCAGAAAGTACCTTGCCACAACTTGCTTGTGCCTTTTCTGAGCACACATCCTCTTTCCTAAACCAAACGTGGCACTTCTCACTGACTATAATTGCAGTTTCTCTTTGCTCAGTGCTGGGCCAAAGTTTGAAAATCCAGGGTTCAGTGCAATAGCTCCAGTCCATGCCCACCCTTGTTCTGTGAGCTGGTTTTTGATGCTGCATGTGTTTTTGCTGAAGCTGACAACGTTCACAACAGCCCATTCTGTCAGGTATCAAGAGGAAAATGATAAAAACCACCCAGAGGATCAATGACATGTTGATGTAATGGCACTCAGCTGCTCCTACACTCAGCCAAAGTGATGGCAAGGGAACTTGTAACCAGCTTGACAGGAAGAGCTGTAGTGGATTGACCCCAGCCAGACCATCAGTGTGCCTGACAGTAAACATCCATCTGAAAACTCAGAAGTCAGAGGGCAGCTGTGAGCCCTGAAGTCTCTGCAAAAGGCAGGGAAATGGGATCAGTACCTGAGGGTTACAAATGCTGGTATGCAGCTCCTGTTTTTGGTGTCCATGGCATCTTTGAGCACTGTTCCTACTGGGTTGCTACTGAGCATGGTGCCAGTGCAACTGGTAAATAGTGATGTCAACGTGGTGCATAAATAAAAGAGGCTGAAATTTAAGTAGAGTCAGTGTCCAGAGACACTCATGTACAAATCAGGTGTTTTGCAGCACATGAGATCACACTGTGCTGTTGCCACAGAACTTGTTCATACGGGAGGATTCCATGCCCTGTGTGGAGCAGGTGATGTTCGTTTATTGGTGTTCAAGAAATGTTTAGATGTTGTACTAAGGAATGTGGTTTAGTGAAAAACATTGGTGATGGGTGGATGGTTGGACTTGGATCATCTTGGAGGTATTTTCCAACCTTGGTGGTTCTGTGATTCAATCCCTGCTTAGTGAAGAATGTTCAGAAGGTTAAATGTTGGTTTTTGTCTTACAGATTTCACTGTCTGTTCTTAGGTGTTCTGGAATATACAGTACAGCTGGCTTCATACGTTTTAAATTATTTTTGTGTGTTTTTCAGAATTAATACTTGATCACTGTTAACCTCTCATTAAAATGCATTGCTTCTAAATCCCATTATGAATACTTATAATCAAACAGACAACTTGAGTTGCAGGCAGTGTTTTAGTGAGTTATAGCAAGGATTCAGCTGCAATGCAGGAGGGAACTTAGTGTGGAGAGGGGAGATCCATGATTTGATGCATTATTCAGAGGTAATTTGCATTGAACTGTCTTCCTATATCTACAATGCAGAGTGCTTTACATCAATGCAGGGTTTGGCACCAGCAGATTTCTTACTGCTCACCTTCCCCTTTTCCTTCTGGGAGGGGGAGATGCTGTTCTGTGTATCTGAGTACCGTAAGTAGCTGAAGGTCAGACTGTGAAAACGTGACATAATTTGTCCTTTCAGTGCCAGGGACAAATGCTGATGCCATCACTTAGCAAGTGGATTGCTGTACCTCTGCCTTGTTGAGGTGGAGTGGGAGAAATGCAGCAGGGTGAAGGGGATCTGTGAGTGGGTGAGAAAAGATGCTCCTTAATTAAAAGCTGAATCCACGCTAAGATGTTATGCTGTGTTCAGAAGCTTTAAATTAAGCCAGCCAGGCAAAGCAGTCCAGACAGTTCACATGCTACAGGTTGCCTTCTTGTTGTAAGGCTTTTTAACCATGGCTGAATAGAAAAAGGCTTGCAGCAAAACTGCTGCCAATTAAGTTGGTCTCCTAAATAGGAATGTTAAGAAACATCTCCACTTGTCAGCTGTGTCTGCATGCCTTAGATTGATGCTTAAAACAAATGTTATGGGGAAAATAAGCCTGCTGTGTTTATCTATGTAATTCTTCATCTTTCACTCTGTGCTGTGAAATCGAGTCCCATAAATTCTCCAGATGAAGTAATCAGAGTGTGGTTCCACTTAACCCATCCGTTATTTTTAACCTTGACATGACGATTCTTGATGCTGCTTTTCTCCCTGTTTCTGTTAGTTTTCCTTAATTGCTTCTCTTGGCAGCAGCACATTTCAGCTGTCCCAGTGCAATCTTCAATACCCTCTGGGAATGTTCCAACAAAGGTTTCTGCAGAGTCAGCTTTTCTCAAAATAAAGCAGATACTGAGGTTAACATAAGAGTGCATGCCTTGAGGTCACATTGTATTTTTTTCCCCTACGTATAGGAAGGACAAGATTGCCTTGAAATCCTCTCTTTCCCCGGATACCTCAAAATGAAACTTACCTTAGACATTAAAAGGTTTCTTGCTTATTTGGAACCTAGTTTTTAAGTTAAAATACTCTTGTATTCTTCAAAAATTCTTCAAATTTCAGCCAGAGCTCTGAATTGTATGATGACAAAAAAGCTGTTGTCATTTTGTCCTGACCCATGTGATTATTTTTGTTGAAAATCTTGCTTTAAGAAGGGAATGGAGGACGAACCACAACCTATGAGCAGCACAAACATCCCGAGCTCTGCCACAAATACACGCTTGAGCAAGATGGATTCTTTGAAGTGAAGCAGCCTGCTGCTCTCCACTACCTGCTGTGGAAGGATTCCCATCAGTTGTGCTGCCTTGAGACGTTCATAAAGAGGCTGAAGGTGTTGGGTTTAAGCGGGGGATGTTTAATCTCTGAGCTGCAGCAGCCTGAGATGCATGTGACCCTCCTGCAACAGGCGTTTTGTTAAAGACAGATCTGAAGATTCATAGGGCACACATATAGCCTATTTGTTACAGGTGTGAGATATGAGAGCAATTCTGCTGTTGCCTCATTTCAGTGAAGCACTGACAATTAGCTCTGGCATAGGTACAGCTCAACATCTCTGCCTTTGTCAAAGTTCCTTGCTTATGGGGTTTCTTGGGTACTGATTTTTTTTCCAGGTGAGGGAATGTCATCAATACTTTGTTTGAAAGCTGATCTTACAGAAAATTACCCCTTTAATGTCACAGAATTACCCCCTAGGCGGCTTGTTGGCATTTCACTGATGGTTTGAAAGGTTGTGTTGCTGTGCAGGTCAGCATTTCTCCAAACATCTGACCTTACTGACACAGCACACTCCTGCCTGTGCCTGCAGGTGAGCACAGCACTGTATGAACACCCAACTCTGCATTTCTTTCTTGCAAAGCGAAGGTTTTTCTCAGGGGCTCTAATAGTAGTAGCTCTAAATCAAACTCAGAAAGCAAACAGCAGCCTCCTTGTTTATAGCAGATATTTAGCTTTGGGAACAGACTGCTTTCTGCAGGCCTACGGACCAAGAATTTGAGACTGTATGGGAAAAGTGAGGAAACTGCCTTGTGAGCACAGACTTGATCTCTAGAGGTCCCTTCCAACCCCTCCAATTCTGTGATTCTGTGAAACCTGAGTTCTTACAACTTCCTATTTTGCCTTTGACAACTGCTGCCCTGGTGACTTTGGGAAGATCATGTGAAGCTGCAGCCTTCCAGATGGGGAAAAGTGAGGCTGTAACACTGAACTCCAATATGCTGACTGTGCAGGGCTATTTGGAGGATTAATTAATGCTTCCAAAGTACTTTGCAAATCCCAGGTGCTGGTCAGACAATACAAATGCAAGCAATTGTCTGATTCCTTCAGTATGTGCTACTCGATGCTGAGCTGTTCTTTGGCAGCAGTGCATGGTGCCATGATGCACAGTGGTTTCTATTTCCATCTTCACACCCAGTTTACACTCCTGTTTATAGGATGTAAGCAAGAGTGCAGGACCCAGAGCAGTTTTGGCAGCTTCCCCTCACTGAGTCATCACTTAATCTATGCAGCAGCCTCTGGAAATTGGGTTCCAGCTTGCATGTGAAGAAGCCCACATTGCTATTGCATGTGGTAGAAGCAGTGGTGGGGCATTTTATTTCTTAGAGTGGGAATCTGGAAGTTGGGATTAAAATCCTTATATTACTGTTTTGAGTTTCCATGGTGGGACTACAGCAGAAAACCCCCTAAATAGTAGCATCCTTCTGAAGAGGTTGTGTATGGCAGGATGCAAGGGCAAGGCTTAACTGAAGGGAGGCAGATGTTGTAGGGTAGAATTATGGACATAAGGTTGGAAAAGATCATGAAAGGCAACTCCAACCCATCCCCACTGTGCCTTCTAACCCTGTCCCTCACTTCCACGCATCCACATCTATTGAATATCTTGAGGGATGTTCTTCTCTATGGAATATCCAGGAGGTTTTTTATGCACTGTGGAATCGTGCTTCATCTTGCAGCAGCTCTATCATCCTTAGGCCAAGAAACAGCCTTGTATAATGGCTGCTGCTGTACTAGTTGGAAGAGCTCTGTGAAGAGGGCTGGCTGGCAGGTTCCCATGCAAATCCTGTTTTTAAACAGCAAATCACTTGTCAAGTAAATGGAAGCTGGCACAAATTATTCTTGTTCACATACAAAAACTGATTTTCAGAGATTAAAAACTATGACATGAGTGTGATGTGCTCAGAATTCTTAATTCATACGGTTTGGATTTTTTTTTGGTGAACTGATGAGGGAAGATATATGGGTGTGTTGTGGTTTTTTTTGGCAAGGAGTGAAGGCTTAGGTTAAACCTGCAAGAAGTCTGACTTTTTATTTTCCCCTCCAAAGAGTGGGAGCAGCCAAAGGAGAGATCTTGGAGAGAGGTCATAGCTTGCATGCTTCTGTCTGCTGAAACAAGCATCTCTTACCCATTGCACAGCTCTGCAATGTTTTGGTGGGTCAAAGCTCCTAGAATTAGGTGCAGATATTGTTTAGGTTGTGGAGACACAAAAGCATGTAGAAAATGAGGTATGTGATTCAGGAGGAGTTTTCTGTTGTGTGGACACCCTCGGCCCCAGCAAAAATGTTTTACATCAGTCACTTCTCTGCAGCCTGAGGAATGGATCCTTGTATGCCCTGAGATTAATTGCTCAAACCACAGGTATAGTTTAAGGTAAATTATTTTCTGTATACCTTAACTATGGCTCTTAAAGCCAATATAACAAAGTTAGGGACTGCTACAGCCATCCATTCCGTACCGCTTGCACAGCCATCTCAAGAAATTCTTGAAGCCATGCACTGCACATCAACCTGCTGATGTAGATTTTAGAAGTATCGTAGCTTTTTTTTTTTTTTTTTTTTTTTTTTTTTAGCTGAAACAATTTGTTTTCTTTCTACTGTTTGCAGAATAATCCCCCCCGCACACTTTGAATTATGAATTTCCCTTCATTTTGCATGTCCTTTCAAAGTCCTTTCTGAAGATGGGGTTTTGGATATATTTTTTCAGGAGTCCGTGTTCCCACCTGCTAATGTGTTTAATATAAATTTACTGCCTGTCCTTGCTGATTACATTATGCATTCTGCAGTGATGGACTTCTTAATAAAGTGAATATGGGAGACAGATTTGATAAAAGACATGCCACCTATAATGAAGTTTAATGAAAATAAAAGCTTTTGGTTTTGGTGCCCTGCCCATTAACTTAAGTGTGATTGTATTTATTGTCTGTCAGACAGCTCAACTGGAGCTTAGTCAGAAAATGCAATTTTAGTGTTGTAGTGTAAAGAAAGGGAAGGTGGGGAGGGAAATAGGGTTTGTGAGCAGTGGGCTATTGGCACAGACTGCCTGGGGAGGTGATGGAGACGCTGACCATGGAGGTGTTCAAGAACCACGTAAATGTCGCACTGATGTGCTTTAGAGCAGTTACAGGCAGGGGTTGGCCAAGAGGTTGGGCTAGATGACCTTAGTGGCCTTTCCAACCTTAATGATTCTGTGATCCACAAAGCAAATCCTGGCTGAAGGGGATGGGAAAATGCCATTAATGGCAACAGCAGCCAACTGGGAAAGGAGCAACGTTAGCAGTTCCAGCCAGGGTCTTGTGTCTCCCAAGCTTGGAGACAGGACACACTGCAGCACCCACGCCTTGCAGCAGGGTTGAGCACCAGCAGCTCTCACTTCACAGCAGAAGAGTGGTCCAAATCCCAGCTTTTGCAAAACCTCCCACTTTCTGCCTTCCACTGCAGCTGCTGAGATACGGTTTGCATCAACACAGTTTGCTAAACATGTCAAAATCGATCTGAGTGAAAGATGCTCTGCAACGTAAGGATGGATTCCTCCACCCGACATTATGTTGTGACTTTCCTAACGAGGCACAATGTGGAAGATCGACAGGCCAAACGTTACCACCTCTTTTTTCATATTGAGTAGCACTTTCTAACAGGTTTATTCCTGGTGTGAAGAGGCAACTGCTGGTCCATGAATATCTTAAAAACTAATACTGGAGCTTCTGTGTTGCTCCCACGCACTGTGGTGCACTTTGCAGATGCTCAGAATTTGCTTTTTTTTCCCCCTCTTTCTGTTTGGGGTAATTTGGCACGTATCTCACAAACATCCGTGCTGCTCGGTACATTTCAAATAAGCAATGAGAAGACTCTTCTGATTGCTGTGTTTCTAATGATGGCAGTGATTTTGTAAGTGAGTAACTCCATGTCAGGATGGCTTTAAAGGCAGGGAAAGGGTAATATGAAGAAGGAGGAGGTAAAGTTCCTAATATCATCATAGAATGGTTTGGTTTGGAAGGGGTGTTTAAGATCATCCAGTTCTTTCTCCCCTGCTATAGGCAGGGGCACTTCCCAGTTAAACAGATTGCTCAAAGCAATTCAAGGGAAACCAAATAACGTTACTTTGGTGTGAACTGGAGCTCCTTTTTGTACTGATAGTGAGGTCTTGTGTTAAGTTTAAAGAGTTTTGGGTCCAATTTTATCAGTGTAAGGGAGAAATCTGTCTGTGTGATGCATGCAGACCCACTATGGAAGAGCCCAAGCCTGGAACCCACTTTTTTCCCTTCCCAGTGCATCTGGGACAGCACAAGGTGTTTTAATTCACCGGTTTTACACTAAAAAAAGAAGGAGCAATTCCACCAGGCTACCTAAGGTTCCCTGTCCTCATTTGTAGAGCTTTTTCTGCCTGCACTCTGCTGTGGGTCATTAATATTTCAGGTATATTTCCCATCCGGCTACATGCCTGCAGCACACAGCTGATTCTAGCATGAAAAATTCACAACAAATTACAGCTCTCTGATGGTTGCTGGGTGATTTGGGGTCCTGCTGTGCTTTGTCTCTTTCTCTTGTCCTTTCTGGGTGTCCCCTCACCCTTTTTGGATGGTGGTCTGCTGCAGTGTGTTGGCACCTGTGCAGGGTTATTTGTGTCATTCATAGGGATTCTCAAAATGATATTAGATGATTAAATGATATTGGAGAGGTGGTTATGTGAGAATTGTTTTATAAATGCTTTAGTGATCCTTATGGTTCCCTTCCAATGTGGGATTTTCTATGATTCTTGTCATCATAGCATTAAATGAACCAATACAGGAGCTGTTGTGTGAGCTAATCTATATGCTCAAAAAAGAAGGAGAATAGGAAAGGGACAGAAGTGGCATCAAAGGCGCAGAATGTGGCCCTTGTGGGTTCAGCTCAATGTGGTGTTGAGCATCTCCTCTGCAGCCAGCTGAGATTTGAGAGACAGTCAAGGAGAGGAAAGGGGAACTGGTGTCCTCATTTCAAACACGTGGAGATAAAGCATGGGGAACTTAAGGCTGGAACTGAGTTTCCAGGTGAGTGAGCTTAATGTACCGGGTGCACAGAAGATGCTAAACCCTTCTGAAAAGCCAGCTCTTGACTACAGATGTTAAGTGCCGAGAAATCTGACCACTGGCCTGGGAGTTGATCCCTTGGCACCTTCTGAGAGGCAAAGAGGGAGTCTTGCCATGAGATCTGGCTGTAAACCAGAATTATTTAGAAAGTGGAGAGGTGTGGACTTGTGACAGATGCCTACAGCGAAGTATGTAGGTGCTCAGTTGGCATTTCTGCATCTGTTTCAACACCTTGACAGTAACTGTGTTTTTCTGTTTTCTGTTCAAGTCATCTCATGGGTTTTCTACTGTTACAAAGCCTTATTGTGGAGCAGGGCTGGGCAGCAGGGCTTTTTGGATGAAAGTTGTAAAGCATCTTTAGCAATTCATTGCAGCACTTGCACGGGAAGTATTCACTGATGGGATTCAGGGACACATCTGTGGCAGCTGCAAAATGGACATGGAAAATACATTACTCTGGTGCACTTCAGGACATGAAAAAATAGATTGCGTGTATGGCAGAAGAGCGTTTCATTTCCTCCTACATGCACGAACACGCGTAACAGGCTTTTTCTGAGCTGAGAGCACCCAAGCTTTGTCCTCATCTGTACAGAGACTTCAGTCTTTCACAATGTTTTTTGACTGCTGAGGAAAGTGCCGTTTTTGAAGTCCAGTTAAGTCGTATTATTCCTTCTGTTTATCCTCCTGCTTGGTTCTCTGTGCTCAGAGCTATTTTAGTGGGTACATGACCAACATTACCCTCTGGTCCTGGGTATCAGCCTACATCAGTCCCATGGAAACTGCTCTCTCCTTTTTAATAGCTCTTGCAGACACATCTATCAATGTTTCAGTCTCTGCTTTTTTTTCCCTAGACCTTCAAAAGGCCAGGGCCATGCATTATGCAGAATTATTTATGGATTAATGTCAGTAACAGCCCATTAATATCTGTGCCACTGTTCTAAAGATGGCTTTAAAGTGATCCAGGAGCCGTGGCAATTGCTGGCGACCCAGCAGACATCCCTGCTCCTTCCCCAGGGCCTCCCATTTCCTCAGCACCAGAGGAAGATCAGAAGCTTCCAGCAGTGAGATGTTGGGAAGTTATCAATAAAGTGATGATTAAAGGCTGGCATTTCTCAGCCTTTGGTAAATAATAGTAAGTAGCTGATGGCTGAGGTTCACATTTACTGATATTATCAGTCAGTGACAAATGACGTTGTATCAAAAGACATTCATTTCATAGCACTGGAGGGACATTATCCCAGCTGGGTGGTGGATAGTAGGGTCTGCATTTTGAGGTCTTTCAGCTAGGAAATCTGCAGTGTTTTCATGAATCTTGTCTGATTTGCATGCTGGTAGATCCAGCCTGCAGCCTTTCATTCACTTACTGTGGTGGTAATGATTTATGCAATGCTATGAGGCTATCAAAAATCTACTATAAGGAAGCAAAAAAAAAAAATCAATTAACGTGCTGCTGATGGTGTCACGTTTGCAGGGTTGGGCTGAGGCAATTTATGAGTTGCTTGGTGCCTCTGTGTCTGAAAATGTGAACATGCTCCAGTCTCCCCACTCTTCCTGGCAGATGATGTCCTTGCTAATGTGTCTGAATCCATAGCTCAAGGTCAGAGGATGCAGTATATTCAGAATTGATTTGTTTGAGGTGATAGCTGTCATCCGATAGCCAGCAAGGGAAGCTTCATCTCCATGCCCCATTGCCCTCTAATGGCTGGTGCTGCACTTGCACAGCAAAGTGAACGACAAAAAAGGGCCAAATAGGGGATGCTGAGGAATATGGTCTGTTATGATGGTCCAGTGTGTGTTTATTGCCAGTAGACTCCAAATTGTTAGTAATGAGGATTGCTTTGAGGGGTACAAAGAGCAAAAGGGAGGGGAAATGGCGGTGGGTGGTGAATCCAGAGGTGAGAGAGGATCAGAAAAGAACCTTTGTGTTCCTCGCGGAGATGGAGTGCTTGCTCATACGATGCATACACACAGGTATGTGCACGCAGGAAGGTAGAAAACATAAGTTGCATCTCTGCTTGTTCACTGATTTTCCTGTGCCAAAGGTCCCCCTGTATCCTGCTACATGATGCTAGCAGATGGGCTTCTGTACGTGTGTATGGCAAAACAAGCTGAGCAAGGGATGCTTAACCAGGAATAATGAGACAGCTGGACCAGCTATGGCAGTTCAGGATGACTGAAGATGCCTTCAGACACTTTCCTCTTGCAGTAGAGTCTTTCTGACAGTAGATGTCACATTTGCACAATGGAACACTGAGCTGCTGTGTGGGGCTGGGACAGATTGGACTATTCTCTTTCAGTCTTGTGGGTGCTGAGGTCATGAGAAGCTGTAAATTATAGAATCATTTGAATTGGAAGGGACTTTTAAAGGCCTTCAGGTCCAACTCTGCAATGAACAGGGACGCCCACAGCTTGATCAAGTGCTCAGAGCCCTGTCCACCCTGACCTTGGGTGTCTCCAGGGATTGGGCATCCACCACCCACCACCTCTCTGGGCAGCCTGCTCCTGTACTTCACTGCCCTCATCACAAAAAGCTTTTTCATTATATCCAGTCTCCCCTCTTCTAGTTTGAAACCACTTTCCATCATCCTATCGTAATCTGCTAAAGAATGAGTCCTCTTCTCCCTTATAGCCCCCCTTTAGATACTGAAAGTCCAGCTTTACTGGTTAACAGGCAGGGTTTTGAAATACTTTATGGTCTTTTGGGTCCAAATTATGAGTTTTAGGGAGTTGGCACTGTTCTAAATGATCCCATGTGTATTGTATACAAATGATGATTGTTTAATTGGAGGCACATCATAGAATTGTAAGATGGGTTGGAAGGGAACTCAGAGATCATCTAGTTTTCCAATATAATACTTTTAATATAGAAAACATTGTAAATACATTAATTACAGTTCATTTTAAAAAGTTCTAAATCTTTATATGACAGTCAAATATGGATAGATTAAAATCCATTTCTGCCTAAAATAAGGGAACAGTTATCTAAAGTGGAAAAAGCCACATTCTTCCAAAACTACCTCAGGCCTCAAACTGAAGATGGTAATTTCATGATATCCGTGTTTTACAGGGCCTGTGGTAACTGGTAATGTCAAAGCATACCTAGCCTAAAAGAAGAAATTGGTTATTTTACATGCATTTCATGCTCTCTGAGGCTCAGGTTTATGCAATAGTCCCAATATGTGCTGGTCAGAACCAAACCCAGTTGAAAGCATGCACAGTGCTGGCCAGATGCCCCAGATTTTGGTCGTTTGGCAGCCGTGAGCTCTTCTTTAGCCACTGTGCCCCAAGGCTGCAAGCTGCCTTCTTATGAGGGACAGCATAATCTATTTGGAAAACCAAAGGAGTGCTTTGATTTTGATCCTGACCCAAACACAAATCCAGTTCAAACTGGAACCTCCATCAAGTCTTGAGTACTTTGCAACTGGGGCAATTTTTTTCCACCCCTCCTCTTCTTTTTTTTTTTTTTTTTTTTATTCCTTGAAAAACACTTCTGTGTGCTTTAACTTAAAAAATATTGACGCCAACCACACAAATGATAACAGTGCCAATGGTAACAATAGCATCAGTGCCAGCACCCACACAGCATTATTAACATCAATGCCAACAGCAGCATGCACATCTATGCCAACAGGCCAAGAGTGTCAACACGGCTGATGCCAACAGACCAGAACGAATGAAGAACCCCTCAGTACCAAACCAGTGTGCAAAGCCTCACTGCTGCAGTGTGGTCCCACAATAACAAACCCCTGTGCCCAGCCCAGTGCTCATTAGCAACTTTACAATAACAGGTCGTGGTGCAGGAGCAATTAAATGAAAACACGGAGCTGTGTATATCCTGGAAGGGAGAAATATTTAGATATTTCTGGAGCTGAGGGGTGAAAAGAAATAACGATTAAAGATTTTGTTGACTGCTTTTCCAAGTTTCTCTGTCCAAGTGCAATGGTGGCAGCTGGAGCTCCTTTGGAACTGGCATGGGCTGAGCTCTGGGAGCGCTGCAGGCAGCAGGAGGTTGAGTTCTGTGTGCTTTGCTTCTGAGCACAACTTATCTATTCAACAGAGAAATCCTGTGTAACAGGTAACCTAAGGATTAATGAAAGGATCTGATCCGTATGGATCCTTCCAGAATCGATGTGTTCACTTCATAATTGTATTATTTCAAGGTTCCTTCAGGCCTCAAGGCTGTAAGCTCTTCTCCAGAGTGCTGGCAGGATTTTTCTGGGTCCAGAGCTTGCACTGCACATATGAAGCAGGAATCTGGTGCTGCAGAGAGGGTTGGCAAAGATCCGGAGATGTATCCTAGTTTGCAGAATTTGCACCCCATGCTTTTTCTCTGACCTTTTCAGGTCTGTCTTGGAGAAAAGCAGTGAAGAGGCAGCTGAGGAGCTGGGATGTGTCCAGCAGCTGTCATAGTGTGCTCCATCCATACCTCAGTGCAGTGATTCTGCTTTGTTTCCTTCCTGACAGCAGCTTGATGTCATCACCAAAGAGTTCCTCACTGTTTGAAAACCAAAGTTTTCCTGTCAAAGCAGCTGTCAGTAAGCTGTTCTGTTTCACAGAGAACAGGAAAAATGGAGAATCAGAGGACAAACCAAGTGCCCCGCAGCATTCCATGAGCCCTCCTGCAGGAGCTTCAGACCCTGGGGTTAATGGGAGGTTTCAAAGCCTGTATGAAAAAAGAATTAAACAAATAGCTGTGTCCTATTCAACAAATTGCATCCTGAGAGAACTGCTGTTCATGTTGGAGCTCAGGTTACCTTTGGTGGAGGTGGAGGTTTGCCTTTGGGAACAGGGAGACAAGCAGGTTTTTTCTCTGGTGCCTGTAACAAAAATGTAATGTCAGTGCCATTGTGCTTCCCTGTCTGAGCAGCTGCCAGTGCAGTTATCTCCTATATTTACTAAAGCGTTTTCTTAGTGGAAGAGCTAGGGGCAAGTCAGGTTAATCTGTCCACACAGTAATAAATACACGAGGGATGTAGATATCCCGTTTCAGAAGAGCTCTGAGCTATTCTAAATGTGTAAATTCATCTGCATCAAGTGTCTGTGCTCAAATAGACTGCTAAAGGGGCTGAAGCTGTCACGTGCTCAAGGTACACGCTGAGGAATGTATCTCTGAAGACAGGGAGATATAAAGGCTTTTATAATCAAGCAGATGCTTTTCTTTTTCCAGTCCTCATCCATCATTTTTCATGCAGGCAATTAGGTTGCTAAATACGGAAATGGTTTCTACACCCTCACATGAGGGGTGGGCAGGAGGCTGAAACATTTGAGGGGGTTACTTTGTTGAATAAGGATTCTTTGGGACTGTAAATGACAAATAAGTTCTTCTGGTCTCCAAATATTTTTTAAGAACTCAAAACATGTGCATGCGCAGTGATGGAGACCCTCTCACAGGTGCCACCCTTCGTGCCTCCCAGATCTGCATGTTGTAAGGAGAGCTGTGAACACCGTGGATGTGTTGGCATCCCTGGCACAGGTTAAGAATATCATGTACAATTTAGAGTTACATGGAGGAAAAAAAGACCACTCCTACCCTAAAGAAGTTTGATTGCTTTGGTGGGTTGATGGTTGGACTACTGATCTTGGTGGTCTTTTCCAATCTTAACAGTTCAGCGCTTCTGTGAACATCTGTGATTTCTTTAACCACAGTCAGAAACTGAAAATAGTATTTGGCATCTGCTGTTTGTCCGCAGCTTAGATGAAAGATGTGGAAAAATTGCAAGGTTATACTTACAAACATGTCTTGTGTGTGAGAAAAGGCTGGTTTGGTGCCAGGAATGGGAGGTGGGGGACCTTTTGGCCTTATGATAGTCTGTAAAAGAGGAGAGCAGAATACAGATTTACCCTATATACATATTTTGTATTTGAATATTCAATGGGAATGTGTGAGCTTGTGTTTGTATATATGAAGTTCATCGGTAGAAGTAAATGGATGCACTCATTTCAGAGTTAGATCAGGGATGCTTTACTCTGCTTGGCCCTGAGAACTTACAGGGCTTTATAGCTGCAACGCAATGATTCTTAGCCTTTGGGATCAGCTTGGCATTGCAGGCCTTCACTTTCACGCTGGCACAAGCTGTCAAGGGATGTAAGGGAGTCACCATCCCTGGGGATGTTTGTACTGTGGAGATGTGGCACTGAAGGACGTGGTGAAGATGGGTTCAGGTTGGACTTGGTGTTCTTAGAGATCTTTTCCAACCTTTCTGATTCTCTGTGATGTCACATGTGCTGCGTTCCCCAAACCCAACATCAGAAAATAAGAATATCTCCAGAATCACTTACGCTCCGAAGCTGTGGTTTGTTCTCCTGTGGTGGAGGTACAGGAAGGAGAAGCTTCTTATCATTAATCTGAAACAGGGAACAGTAAAGTCTAATGGAGAGCTCATCTTGTGCACTGCCTTTGCACCCTTTACTGCAGACCGATCAGTCAGGGGCAGACTTAGTGCCACATGCTTCACTTGCTCCCTTCCCCATGCTGGGCTTCTGCAGCACACTCCTCTTAGTGCTACACAACTGCTTTGAAGCCCTCCTGCAGAAGTAGCACAATTCACCCCTCATTTCAATCTTGGGGAGGCTGTAGTGACCCAGCACCACCCCGCTCTTACCTTCTGGGTGGGTACTGCCAAGGCAGGGTGCTCTCTTTGTTCTTGGTCCACAAAGACTTGATTGGTGGCTCCAGGTCCCCTTCTGGTATGGCTGCTATGTGAATATGTATATAATATATATATATAAATTCTAAATTCATATAAAACATACTTGCTGAAGTTGAGTGCTTGCTTTAATCCCATTATTCTAGTATAAAGCTCAGGGAAGTGGCAGAATCATCATCCCTGGAGGTGTTCAAGAGATGTGGCACTGAGGGACATGGTCAGTGGGCACGGTGGGGTTGGGTGGAGAGCTCTTTGCCCACCTGTATGATTCTATTCTAAAGAAAGCCACTTTTAATTACTGTAGGATTAATCTTGAGCACTAGTTTTAAGACTCTCCTGGCTTCAGTAGAGCTCTCACACCAACTTCCTTGCTTCTCCAGAGTTTTCTTCACCTTCTTTGAAAACCCCAGCTTAAATTGCTTGGGTTTAGTTACCCCTTTCTCAATAGAGTAAATATTTTACCTCTTCTTGAATACTCTGAAGCGGAAGAGCAATATTGCTGCGATTACAATCACAGTGAGGGCAACCAGCGCACCAGCAACGATTGCAAAACCTGTCAGGAAGACAGAACACAAATTGCTATATCTTAAAAGATGCACACAGATGAGCAGATGCCCATCCTGAACACTGGCAGAGTACAACCCGCAGTCACACATCCATGCACAGAAGTCATAGCCCTAGGTATGCAGTTTTGCAAGTTAGGGCTGTTTCACTGGAGCTAAAGGTCTCGTTTCAGTCAGTTGATGGCAGTGTTCTCCATGTGAGGCCGTGCAGTACTTACTGGTGACTGTGGATGAGCTGTCGCAGTTCGGTGGTGCCCATCCTTCTTCACACTGGCACTGCATCTCATGGTCACAAACCTAGGGAAGCACAAAGCCAGGATAGATTCAGGATGAGTGCAAATAACATAGAAACATTTCAGCAGCTGTGGAACAGGGTGCAGGAAACCCATCTCATTTCACGTGGACTAAGATTTAGCACTGGCTGTGGCACTTTTGCACAGAATGAATGAAAGATTAACTGTGATGTTGCATTAGAATTACAAGGAATCTGTGTCCATCTCCTTGATCTTAAAAATATGGATACCATATCAAATAAAATTTGGTTTCCTAAGACTTTAGGGAGTTCTGACTTGACAACTTTTGCAAATTCTTGTCCTTATGACTTAAATGGAATCAAGAACAGTGTCTGTAGTTGGCATGCATTGTTTTTTCCTAAGTTAGTAGCTGGTATCTTACAGCATGTCCAGGGCACTTGGCAGAGCAGTCGCTTGATCTAAAGACATCTTCAGCGTAGACACATTCTCCATTGCTGCATACCTGCAACGTACAAGGCCAGTGTCACAAAAGAGATTTACAGCTTTCAGAACATGCAGAGCTTGCACAATTATTGCATGAAGAGACGAAGAGTGAAAGGAGGCACAGAAAAGTAGGCTAATCACTTAGACCTACATCAGGAGATGTGGATATAATTTTTAATTTGACCTTTGGATATTTTATAGCAAGATATAGTGGCAAAGATGTAGAGATGTCAGTGGTTGCCAATCATTTGCAATTCTTCATTCTTTTTTCCCCCTGAAAACCTCTTTCAGGTAGAAATATTGCAAGGAATTTGGATGTAATCCCCAGTGATGCCTAACACATTCATTACAGAAATTATTAAAAATAATTGGTACAATCTTTTAACCTTCCAGTACAAAGGTAATATTTCTTCTGCTACGTATGTTTTTGTCAGTGAAAAAAAAGAGTAAAATGGCAATGAAATGCAAGGAACTCAGAAGCACAGGAGCTCCTGTTTGCTTTGCTCCTGGTTTCTGCTAGATGTAGGGCAGAAGGCACAGCAAGTCAGATCAGTGGAAGTTCAATGTCCACTTCGATCTTCCCTGTCTAAAGTCCTTCTTGTTTGGCTAATGATGTAAGCAAGACTGAAAGAGGGAAGAAACAGGGAGGAGTTGTTTTTTTTCCTCTACTAACCATGCCATCCCCACACTTGGTTCCATTGAGGATCATCCCTAAATCTGTATCTCCATTCCTAGGAAAGCTTGCTTTGCAGGACTCAAAGGTCACCAGGCTGCCATAGGTGGGCATCTCCTGCCCCCCAGAGCAGTACAGCTTCCCACACATGATATCTCTGGAAGGAGAACAAGGGTCATTAGAACAATGCACAGCAAAGGTATCCAGGCTGCTCTGTTCTCCAGCCTGGATTTCAGTGGCTGTATATGAACTCATAGAAAGAACTGCAGGTATGTTTTGCTTTGTGGTGTTTTTAGATCAGTTTCTGAGTGGTAAGTTCTTAACTCCTCTTGAGTTCTTTAGAAAACCCATAATAACTTACAGAAATTAGCTGAGCTGTTCTCAGTTGTGGAGGTTTATCAGAAGTTCAGCTTCCCTATTCAAAATCCTTTCCTTGCCCTTGACTGCATGTACATGCAAGCAATCTTACACACATGCACAAGCAGACTGATCTCGAGACAATTTGCATCACTGCTTTCCCTGGGCAGGAGTTCTCTTTGGAAATTGGTTTTAGAAGTGCATTTACTTCAGTATTCCAACTGAATAAGAAAAAAAGGACTTGCAGACTTAGGCGCCATCTACAATAGCTGCACTCTTTTTCCATCTCTGAGTTTGAATGGCAATGGTCTCTCTTCCCAAGTTCTGGCCAATTCTGTAACAGCGCTTACTTCTTTTTACACGGGACGTGACTGCCTTGTTCTTTTCTGCAGTATCCATAATACACCCCCTTCTCATTCATCCGGTAACAGGACGCTGCCCCATCAGTAGCCTCTGTTAAAGAGGAAAACAAGAAGAGCAATAACACAGAGAGCTTAGGAGAGAAGTTAGGATTAGTTGAGGTTAGTCTGTTAGTATTGCATTTCATTCATCTATTTAGGAAATGGACTTTCTCAGTGAAGTTACCCATGAGCCTAAATGAGTCCCTGGCACTTTGTGCGTTAATCCTGCAGTGTTAATGTGTGCATTCAGCAGCACCTGTCCTGTGTGTTCTCTATCCATCACAAACCTTGCTTAGCAGAAGGGACACAGTCAGGTTGAGGAGGATGGTAAGCCTTCAGAACCATGCAGACATACCAAATTTGGACAGTAATTTGAAACTCAGGCACTTCCTCATTCTATCATGCAAATATCAGCTCTGTTTCAAGATTATCTTAAAACCATGGTGCGAAAGAGGAACCAGCCTACCACTTCACATTTCCCTAGAGGTCAGGTGCTAATAATCATTTACATAGAAGTAGAAAATCAATAAACTACATTATGAGCTAGATCTGGGTTCTCTTGCCACGCTGTTACATATTTCTAAAAGGCCTTTGGTGGTTTGCTAGCAGACAAAGCCTGCCTTGTCTCTCTCTATTGACAACCTTATATTTTCAGTGGCAGCTTGTACTTACGTGGTCCAAAAGCAGCTCTGCATTGGCTTTCTCGGGTGGGACAGATTCCCATGTAGCAAAAGCCTTCACCGTTGTTGCAAGGATGTCCGTTCATACGGAATCGATCCGATGGGCAATTCCCAGAATAACCAGTGCACATCTCAGGCAGGTCGCAGTCATCCTTGGCTTCCCGACACACAGCTCCTGCACTTTTGTACTGAATTGGAGGAAAGCAATGCTTCACTTGATGTAACAATTACAACACTGTGCCAGTATTCACACGTACCAAGGACTGATTCTGTTGTGAAATGCATTACTGCTTTCACAAAGGCGGAAAACCTCAGCACACCTCAGTGATAGAAGCCGAGATGGGGTTTTTACCTGGCAGTCCTCGCAGCAGTCTCCGTGTGCACACATGGAGCCAGCTGTCAGCTTGCACGTCTCTGGGTCGCAGCAGGCGTTTGTGCACTCCTGGGATAGAACAGACTGTCAGGGCTCTGTACAGTGCTCCAAACTTCAGCCCCTCTGCATGGCATTCCCAGCAAACCACTGCTTACTGGGAGAGGGAAGGGTATCTGGGATCTGTCTTTGCTTCTATGAAAACCATTGTCACTAGAACACTGCATGTGAAGATCTTCAAATGTGGTCATCAAAGTGCTGACCAGAGCGTACAGGGAACTGACTTATTTCCTCTCTGACACTTTTGTATCTGTGCTTCTTCCCTGTTCTCAGTTCCTTCAGTGATACAACACCATCTGATGTGCCCTCATCTTCCCTGCGCTTTGTAGGGACGTCCAGATTGCAGACCAGCGGTTTGATGGCTGCAGTTTCTACGGAAGTATTTCAGCTAGATTTAAACAGACTGCCTCAGAAAACAGCCTGAAAACAACCAGTTTCCTCTTCCAAGTATTATTTTATCCCCAGTTGGGCAGATACCTCTGAAGTCCCGCAGTCGCATTCCTCTCCTTTTTCCACAAAGCCATTGCCACATGATGATGGTGCTATGATGGCATTTATATCTGGGATGTTAGTTAGACATTTTGGCATGTCATTCAACATGTATTTCTCAAAATCTTGGAGGCTGCAGGAGCTGAATTTCTTAGGGACAATAGAACTGTTTTGAGAAAGCAAGAGGACTTGGGTTATGGTTGTTGTAGACAAGGAGAAGCAATAGCCCCTGATGGAAAAGTTATCCCAGAATAACTAAAGATTGTGCTTTCGGGGTTATCCATCTAGAAGTAACATAGAAAAGCCTCAAATTGGAAGTGGGATGCTCACCACACTCTGGAATTTCTTCAGTTTACTTTTTTTTTTTTAAATATAATTTAAATGGGATAATCTTAAAGGACAGAAATATCAAAGAATCATAAAAGTTAGAAAGACCACTAAGGTCATCCAGTCCAACCATCTATTGACCTTCACTACTGTGCCCACTAAATAGAAACAACTATAACAATCTGTTTTGGAAACTGGCAGCTTATACAGAGCCCTTCATTCTCAGATGCAGTGTGTTAATGTGCTCACCCTCTTTCCCAGACTCTTACCTAACAGTATCTGTCATGACACAGACTCGGGAATGACACGTGCAGTCTTTGGTGTCGTGACTCATGCCAAGGTTGTGTCCCATCTCGTGTGCCATGGTAGCTCCAACTGCAATCTCACTTCTGCTATGATCCTGTGGAAATAAGGACAACGTATTACTTCTGTGAGCATTGTAGAGCACGTAGGAACATCAAAGAAATCAAGTGGCTGAGAAGTAGAACAGTTGTTCAAGTGATGATATTGTCATCATACATAATCTGGTAGTGTTGGTCAGTCCATGCATGCATCTATTCCACAATTCCCCACTCAAAACAGAACCTTTTTGGACACAAAATCACTTAATTTTCTCTCTGACTCTGTAAGTGTCTGGTGCTCCACGTAAAGATGTCTGAGTTTGATGTTGACTGTTAGGTAACACAAATGCCGCACTTCACGTGTGCTTTTGTTGCCTTCTGCACGTCATTTAAAATAAAGCCTGTGACTTCTACCTAATGAAACAATGATATGAACCAGACGAAGAACTGGAAATGTTATAAACCCAATAATTTTAATTAATAGAATCATCAATCATTAAGATTGGAAAAGACCAGTAAGTCCAACAAGTCCAACCATAAACCTATCCTCACCATACCCAAATAATCATAAAGGTTGGAAAAGCCCGCTAATCTTCTCAACCCAAATGTTCTTTGCTGGTTGAGTGAGAACCAGAAAGGCTTTTAGAAATGAGATAAACAAGAATAAATCAGACCTGGATAATACCTGCAGAATATACATCACTGCAAATGGATTTTATAAAAGCTAATCCAATCGTTGTCCCCTCCAAGTCGTGCCCTCTGTAAGGAAGACAGCACAAAACACAGTGATATTACCACGGAGCAGACCTGAAGTCAGCATTTGCTTCACTAACCAAGCAGAATCTCAAAGCATATATTCACTTCCAGCTCTGCTTTTCATCCTTGATTTAATACAGTGTTTGAAGATATGCTTAAGAGCAGTGCAAACCAGAAAACAACTAAATACACTTTTTTTTTTTTTTTAACCTGATCTACATTGCCATTCATGAGACCCGAGCACCTGGTTCAGTGCAAATCGCTTGATGAAATGCTTGGGTGAGTGAAAACCAATGAATGTGAGCCAGAATAGCGGAGTAAACGCTGGTTGGGTTTGATGATCTGCATTTCCCAGGTGCCTTTAAGTTTCATGCCACGACTCTTTGTGTTGTTAGCCTACACTGCAGTCTTTGAGACAAACTGCTTTGTGACCAGAGCAGGAAAAGCAGCGATACGTACGTAATTAGCTGAGCATTGTCGTTTCTTTTCCTCTTTAATAAATCTGAGCTCCTCCACTTTGAGAAGCTGTCCAGAGTCGATCCTGCAATAGGACTCAAGGAGCATTTATCATTGTCTGTCCAGATTTCTAGGCCAATTAGAGCCACGTAAATATTGATGGCCTTATAAACCTGCAGCAGAGAAACCGTTTTGCTGTAAAACAAAGTACTTCACAAAGACTTCCTCAACAGACAGTCATCTGCATGATTGGTTTCCTGTTGTTGGTTCAATATGGACCCCTCCAAACTTGATTTAAGAAGTTGCGACAAAACAAAAGACAAAACTTGAAGTCTTATTTCCCCCCACCCAGAAAAATGGCTTTAAAGTACTTGGAAAATCCAAATTTTGGAGGAAATTTAAACTGTGGGAGAATGAAGAATCAGTTCATTCTTTTTGAAGTATTTCAATCCCTGACTTTAAGAGATGATAAGAAAATAAGATGCAAGTCTTCCTTCAATACTAATTTAACTTATATTTCCTGCCTGAAGGCAAACAGCAGAGTGATATGGGCAGATTTGCTTGAAAATGACAGTACAGTTTTCATGCTTTTCTACATGTTATAGTAAAAATATATAAAGTTCATAAAAGAAAAAGTATGAATCACATCTAATTAAATTTTTCTCTGCTGTATTTATTCTTACCGTGTTGATGAAATTGACTATTCCAAATATCCTTTGTCTCACAGTATTAACATCTTTGTTGTACTTCTTATACTGAAAAATCAAATACATGATGTCAGGAATAAGAGGAAAAAGAAGTGGTTTGTCAGAAAAGAAATATCCCACAGAAGTTGGCAATGTCAACTGGTCTGGCCTTATCTGTTGTATTTATTGTTTTATCAGACCATCTAGTGCAAAGCCTGGAGGAATTGGGCTGCAGCTGGGACTGCTTTTTGTCCCAGTGCTGTAGTTGTGGTAGGAGCCCAGAATGAACAACACTGACCTCAGTCTCATGAGGAAAATGTTAGTTCAGTACCTACCATAATATTGTCTGCAACTATGTAAACTTCCAGATATTTCTTTGCCTTCAGGTACGCCTTCATCTAGAGAGAAGATAAATTTTGGTGACTTTTAAGGCTTGTTTCAGTCTCATTCTTAGCAGTTTCCCATCAGTGTATTCATTACTGGGGCCTTTGTCTCGCTAAGTAATTTGAAATGGGACTGTCTCATTTTAAAACAATCAAAAGTAGGCCAGATATTTAGATGGTTAAAAATGCACATGGACACATGAAGGAGGGCTTAACTCAGATGGCAGCTCCAAAGGCTCAGATCTGAGATCTTGCACTGGTTGATTAAGGTTTGGTTACACTCCACTGCTTGCAATTGCTTCTGTCCCAGAGGTGCCAGCAGACAGTGGGACTTTGGCCACTCACCCTGTGCTGCAGCCTCAGCTTCTTTTCTGCTCTGTACTTACTTCTGGGCTATTGCTGGATTTGAAGATGTTATTGATGGGGTCACTTGCATTCACTTCCCAGCTGCTATTGACTACTCCACAGGTTTTGATGGACTCATCTTCCACAAACTCATAGACTGCATGCTTCTCTCTGTCCGACGTTCCCAAGGGTTCAATCAGGTACTTCTGCCCACGGGTCTCAAAATACCCACTGTGAACATTTTCTTTAGGTTAGACTTTTGAATCCATGGGACTGAGACAGCAATATTGTCTTTAACAGGGCACGTAGAGACTATTGCACACCCCAATGCAATCGTATAATTATTACAGTTGGAAAAGACCTCAAAGATCATCAACCCTCAACCCATCACCACTTTGCCCACAGTGGAGCATGGCTTGGCAGCATGCAGGCAGGAATTGAAGCTGCTGGGTTGGGGATGGTCTTTAAGGTCCCTTCCAACCCAAGCCATTCTGTGAATGGGAAGCTCATCAGGTGAGGTCTCTTGAGCAGGTGACCATTAATCAAAAGGAAACTGGATTAAGAATGAATTAGTTTTACATTTGGGAGTTTTCTGCTTGTAAAGTGAAATCCAGCTTCAGTGGCGAGTTCAAAGATAGGCTTTCATCTTTAATTCAGGTCTGTTCCCTCATAAGCATACGAGAACAAAAGATAGCACCTATGTATTTACAACCTGATTCTATTTGAACTGGAAAACTTATCCTCATGCATATTCTGATATCAGTACCATTTGCAAACTGAACCTCCACCTTACCTTAAACCTCTACAGGCGCTGATGCTTGCTGTTGAGCCAGCCTCATCCTGAATGTAACCTTCATAGTAACAGTGATCCTGTTTAGAAATGGAAAAATACATTTTTAAATTGATTTCTAGAGACAAAGTACACCAGTTAGAGTGCTACAATTCCCTATGCTACATGAGGAGGTCTCCTATTAGGGGAGACTCTTAAAATGAAAAAAAGCTGGTGGCCATTTCTATGTTTGCTGCAGTTCCATTGTCGTTATTCTTCAATACAAAGCAACCCAAGTGTTGGTAAATCCAGTCATGGTGGGTTCTGGTTCATACAGAGCATTGCATGAAAATAAGATTATTTGCTGCTCAAAATGAAGCATAAACTGATACTGTACTCTGATAAATTAAGTCCATACTTAATTCCTTTTGCAGCCAAAAAATCAAAGTTTTATTGCATAGTTATTGCAGCTCCCTTTGCTGCTAATCACCCCATGAAAAATTAATATTAGACTTTGTATTTTAAATTGCATGTGTTAAAACAGGGAGTGTGACGTTGGAAAGCTTCAGCTGAGGGCTTTGTGGAAGATAAAACTGGAGGGCAGACAATTAATTAAAAAAAAAAAAATTAAAATGTAACAGCCATTTCCTTTGAGTCTGAATAAGTGATTGGTCATGGCTCAGAGGAACCACCTGGAGTAACCTGCAGTGCGTTTGCTCTGAGTGTGGGCGACGAGGTGAGGCAGAGGAAATCTGTGCTTATCTGAATCCGTGATCTCAGTGAGATTAGATGTGAAAGCGAGGCACTGAGCTGCACAGAATGAGCAAAGTCAGGAGGGTGGGGGGGGTTGTTCTGTCCTGGCTCCACTCCCTGTCCTGACAAAGAGAGAAACTCAGCTCAGGTGTGTGTTCATCAGCTGAGAGGTGGAAATTGCCAAAGGCTGATTTGTGTTATTAGTTCATGCACCCATGAACCTCATACAGAACTCAGTAAGGGGAAATAAACCTTTTTATTGATTGATTACCTTGATCTGGGGACTCGTGGTTATCTGCTGGCCGTCGTCTGAGTAAACTGTTTCGGTATAGTCCCCAGCTAACAGATGCCTGCAAAGATTAAAGAACAGTTATTATTCAAATAATTGCAGTCATCTAAAAATGAGACGATTGTGTAACAAGTGAAGCACTTAAGGAATTCAGATGATTACTCAGGTTATGATTAGTATCAAAAGACAAAGGCAGAAAAGCACCTGGGTGGGGAATTCTGCCTGTGTGTAGTTCTTACTCAAAAGGATTTTTCTAAAATAAGAAATCAATTAATGCCTACTTGTTTCATTGGTATAAAGTAATCTCCTGGTAGATCTGAAAGTGAATACATGACGATACATGTGGCATTGATTCTGTTTTGCCCTCCCATTTGTGTAGATGTTTCCACCACTCCACAGTGGTACAGTTGCGCTCTGTTCCCAGCTCACCCCCCTGGTTATAATGGTGAAGAGATGGTCAATGGGAAAGCAGCCTCATCTGCTCCTGCATGCACGTGGCTGTGTGCACACAGAGACACATTATAGTATGTAGTTATCGTGAGCTGATTATAGTAGCACTGCATTTACATAGCCATTAGAAAAGCACTTATTACAGCAGGCTCTTTGATACCACGTTAAATGTTGTGGTGCGGCCAGCAAGCAGAAAATTATAGCTGGTTTTGTGTATTTCACTACTGAAAGTTCAGCAGAAGTAGAGCTGTGGTAGTGGGTATTGGAAGCTTTGTCTGAGGACTGTTGCATTTTTTTTCCCCCACTTTTGGAAGAGCTGATCGAGCTCCATTTCCATGGATTTTGCTCTTGTACTTCTCTATAGCTTCTACCAAAACAGAACAATGAGCATAACCCAGGGACTACCCTTAGAGAAAAAAACATCTGAAACATAATGAAGGTATTACTCATTCTGTCAATTTAGCCATCCTGGGAAAAACAGGACAACAGTCATAGAATCACAGAGTCATGGAATCACTGAGGTTGGAAAACACCACTAAGATCAACAAGACCAACACCAACCAACCCCCATCACACCATAGAATCATGGAAGCAGTAAGGTTGGAGGAGAGCTCTTAGATCAGCATGTCCAACCATTGACCATCCCCACCATGCCTACTAAACCATGTCAAAATCAGCAGTGCAGGCCAGTCATTCTATCACTATAGCATATATAGTTATTTCGCACTACCAAAACAGTGAAAATATCTTCATCTTACAGGGGCTTAAGTTGCTTTTATCCTGCATGCTTTAGAGAGCCACATACAGTGAGGAAAAATACAGTGAGGAGTTTAAGGAAAAGGTTGCATTGAACATACTTATTTTTTTGTAGGTGCAATATGACTTCCTCTCCATTGGCTTTGATTCCATACTCCAATGTATCGTCATATTTTGTCTGTAAACAGATTTAAGAGTTAGAATACAGACTTTTATAACTTCTGGCCTCACTGTGAGTTAGATTGCAGTTGAGTTGCCAGCTGCATTCTTTTCCTTCGCTTTCCACCAAAAATAAGCACTCTGGCAGTTATAGAATAACCAGAAGATTATTTTCTTTCATATTTTTTGGTTAGAGTACCAAATCTAACTTTCTCCATTTCCCAGTAAATAAAAAGCAAAAGTTCTATATTGTAATACCTTTCCTTTGCTTCTTTCTACATCTCTTTTATGTACTGTGCGCAGTTTCCGAGGATAAACTATTTCATATTGCTCAACTCCAGGTAATTTCTTGCTTGCATTTCCTAGGGAGAAACAGATGTATATTTATGAAATCACAGTATTAACTTATTAAACACCATATTTCATGTCTGCCAAGACTATTCTTATGGGCTCTGTAGCCACTCAATTCTGATCTGTTCTCTGTCATGGCATGTGCTCATCTGCTTTTAAGCAGCCCCCCACAATGTGACATAATGTTTGTCACAGTCTGGGTTTTAGCTGAGTTGCCATCCTTGGTAATATTATAGAATGGAATCCCTAAGGTTCAAAAAGACCTCGAGATCTCCAAGTCCAGCCCCACTATGCCCACCAGCTAAGTCCCTCAGTGCCACATCTCTGCAGTTCTTGATCACCTCCAAGGATAGTAACCCCACCACATCCCTGGGCAACCCTTAAATGAGGTTTTGGAAGGGGTGGATCCTGGCTCCAGCCCTTCCAGTCACTCAGGTGCATTGCATTGCTCCCCTGAGTTGGCTCTGCCTTCCCACCAGGTGCTCAAGCACTGCTTCAGGCTGTGAATTACCATTTCCACTACACTGGCCTACAAGTTAAGACTGCCTCTGTATAAGCAAATAAACTCACACAGTTCCTCACAGGTCTGGAAGAAGCCTAGATTTCTCCTTTAGAAAGCTTTCAAGCTAATCTTCTCACTTAAACACTTCCCAGCAGTGCTTCAATAGACACAGTGCTGATGAACACTGTTCCATTCTGTTGTGTGCTTCAAGGCATGAGTGAGTAAGGACAAAAAGTTAATTAGCAGCACAATTTGCAGGGATGGTCAGCACACACTGCATCGTTTGAAGTTATTGACAGCAGCTGGCATGCAGCACGTGGGGAAAACAGGGCTCTACAAGGGATGTGTTGCTTTCCAACAAGGCAACAGGAGGTCTGTTTGCTCCATAAACTCTTTAATCTCTTACAGAGGGTCACTTCACCTGAATGGAGCATTCTTGAAGGTTGAAGCACAAGAGTTTGCATTTAAAAACAACACTAATAAAGAGAGAGTGAAACTTTTGTTTTAATGATCTGCCTCAAGGCCAAAGTTTTACAACAGTGGGGCGTCTGATTACTGCAGTTTTCTTTAATCTTTAATCTCTGCAACAACACAGTACATCCTCATGCAGATTGTCCCAGTAAAATAGATAGATTAATTCAACTTAACTCATTTATTTGATTCAGCCCTTTCAAAAAGTAATTGCAGAATAAACCTGGCTGTATCAGAACAAAACTGTGTGCTGTAGAGGACGCCATGTTATAAAGGTAATAAACTCATGAGCTTGCAGTATGCTCTTATGCACTGATCAAAGTAATATTGTATGCCTCTCAGTTAACAGCTCTGGTGGAGACTCTTTGCAGGACTGTCTGTAGCCCAGGCAGCTCAAGCCCAGGCTGGATTTGAGTAAAGTCCCAGAACTAAACTTCTCTTTCCCTTGCAGAGGGATGCAAGAAGCATTTCAAAGGTAACAAGTCAGCTTTGTTCTGGAACAAATAGTTTCTTAGAGACATTATTTTAATCAGCTCGCTATATTGTCTTTGTTTCATCCATTGTCCTAAGTCAGTAAGCCTAAGCCTTAAGAAAGAAGGAAATTCCTTGGGCTTTCTGTAATAGCTAGAAAAATTGCTAATAAAGACCAAATAATTAAGTAATTTTCCAGGAGCATAACCCAGGACGACATGTGGTGAGGAATTCATTGGTAATGAAGATTTACTTTTGTCGAGGAACAAACTAAACTATTCACACCTCAAGCATTAAGACTGCACATGCTTTCAGATACCTTTGCAACCAGTGCAATCAGAAAGACACCTGTCAGAGAACAAGCTGCATGTCTAATGATGCATACAAAACCTGTGCCAAGCTCTGAAGGGATCTGTTCCCTGTTGACATGAATTGAATGAAACAGTGCACATGGGAAAGAAATGTGCAGTGCATTAAGGTTAAACCGTATGAACTTCTCAACTCATAACCTGCAGTAAGGCACAGATAGTAAAAGTGGTAACTATTTGAAGTGCAGGTAATAGAATTAATTGAATTCAAATACAGGTCTTTTCTTCTGTGGCCAAAACACTGTCATGTACTTTGTCCAGTTGGGTCAGTTCTCCGATCACTTGCAGACGAAATGCTTTCTTAACTGGCTCACAGAACTGACCTGTTTGTGGTCTCCAGCCAATCTATCGAGTTTTCACACGAGTCAGTATTTCCCTAACCAGATAATGTCTTTGAATGGAAAGAGAAAAGGAAACAAACTCCTAACTTCAGTGATTCAGATTTTCTTCAACGGCTTTAATTCAGTGGTCTTTGTTATTATCCGCAAGCTAATAATTAAAAATTTATAAAAGCTATACAAAGTTATCTAAGATTATCCTTATAACCATTAAAAAAGGATAAGGGAAGGGAAGGGAAGGGAAGGGAAGGGAAGGGAAGGGAAGGGGAAAAAACATACCTTGTTGGAGAAAACATAGCAAAACAACAAAAATGAGAATGACATTATTCATCTCAGTTGCAGTTGTCTAGCAGTGGATTCCTCACCCTAGGAAAGCTGAGTTCCCGTCTCTGTGCTTTGAGCAGTTCCGTCTTGTGCAGTGAGTGAGGGAGTGAGTTGTGCTGCTTATTCTTGTTCCTATATGAGGAAGTGTTTACTAAAGGTGTTGCACAATTTTCAAGTCACAGAGAGTTACAGCAAGCGGAAGTTCCTGCTGCACAGTTAATATCACAGGAGTTGTGATGGATCACTTCTTCTTTATTAGTTCCCTGGAACTGCTCATCCAAAGGGAAGATGAGAGACTGTGCTGATGTTGTCTTTTTATAGTCTGGATGGTGAAAAGCTAAAATAGGAGCAAGTGCTCACGATACAGGACATGGTGTGGCATGACAGCCTGTAGTGATTATGGTTTTTTCTGCTCAGGGACAGAACCTGGCAAGCAGGGGGCACTGCTGGTGGCTGAAGGAATGGGAAATTTGCAGGAGGTTCAGGATGAAGCAGATGCTGAGGCTGCAGGTACAGATGTTTTGGTTTCTGCTGATTGCCTCTTAGTCTGTGCAGAATGGGAGAATTCAGAGCACCAGTACAGGTAATTCTGTGACTGTGAATCATATCTGTATTACAAACATTAAATGTGCCCTGTTCTGCTTCTTCTATTTGTATTAGTAATGTTTGCTTTGGGGTTCATGTGACAGACATCTGACTAAAGTGGGCTGTAGTCGAGTGAGAAATGAAGGTGGTTTCTGTCAAATCCTGTTCTAAATGTCTGTGCTAGGAACTAATCACACAGGTTGAATAATAGGGAGGATTTCTTCTCTGAAAGAGTGGTTGGGCATCAGCACAGGCTGCCCAGGGAGGTGGTGGAGTCACTGCCCCTGGAGGTGCTCCATAACCATGGAGATGTGGCACTGAGGGATGTGGGCATGGTGGGATGAGTTGAGGTTGGACTTGGTGATCTTGGAGGTCTTTTCCTTTTTGTGATTCTAACATTCTATAATTTAACATTGAATTTGGAATCTGTAAATTTGTACTTTCTCCTTAGAATAAGAACACCTGGTAAATCTCAAGATGTTGCCAACAAATAGCCTCTGAGCTTACTGTAGGGACAGAACCAATTAAGAACAATTTATGTCCAATGCTGATTGAAATAAATGTGTAGATCTGTCTATTTAATAGTAAAACTTGATTCTAAGACAAGAGCCTGGTTATTTGCTTCTCTTTATTTTGTTTAGCCTTTACAGTGAGGTAAAGTGATTGCATAATAGATGTTAATTGCTGCTGAATAGGAGGAGGAGAAGAGTTTATTGGCAGGAAGATGGGCTGAGAGAGGAAAAGGACATCTGTTTGCTAGAGCCCTGCTAACAAGGCTCAATCCTCTACTGTAGGAAACGGGAATTCTGTTGAGCTGTAGCAACACTGTCATAATTCAGGTCAATATTCACCCTTTTTCTCCCTTTTCTAGACATCTCCGTGGCTGCCTTCTGATACTCCTGGAACAGGAGTGACTTGGTATCAGTGTGGTGGCAATGTATTCAGGGTTCTGTAGCTTGGAGACACAGTGAGCTTACTTTGCTTGAAGGGAAGCCACATTCCATGCCAAAGCATGTCATCAACCAAGTTATGAAAGAGTGCTTTTGGCACAGAATTCATGTCCAATTGTTTGGCCATAGCCTCAACAAGGTGCATGTCAGTTGCAGTAAGCATCACAGAGGGTCTGTGTAATTTAATTGGTAATTCTTACTTACTATCTGCTTGATTAAAGGGAGCAAGTAGAAAAGGGTCGTGCGAATCCCTCCCACGTGAGATTAAAATGAGTATTAAAAGTAAAATGATGGTCGTGTTGGGGCACTAGGCTGAGCTCTGCTGCTCCCTTGTCCTCAATCTAGGTCACTTTGAACTAGGTCTGCAAACACAATGTACTTAGTGGAATTTTCAGGAGTCTATAAACAGTGTAGGTGTCTGTTTCATCTGCACTTCAATAGATGCATGTTCAACCACAGCACTAAGGAACACCCATACAACCCCTGCAGCTGGAGATTAGCAGCTGAGAGACATTTCTCTTCCCCATATCTCCATCTGCTCCATTCTGCTTTTGCCCCATCTAACCCCTTGCTTCAGCAAACAGCCCTGCTTCTTAGCACAGAGCAGTGCCACATCCTGTTCCTACTGGGAGAGCTTTCAGGGAAGGAATGTGGTATTTCACACTCACTGCCACAGGACCAACCATGGCCCTATTGCTTTAGCTAAACTCGTAACCTGCCTTCCGCCTTCCACCATTTTGTTCTCCCAGAGCTTCAACCCAAGCCAGCTTACAGATTATTTTTCTCAGACATACAAACAGAACCATGTGGCTTTTGCATCTGCATTCCAGCCCTGTGCTGCTGTTTGCTCCCTCTGTCTATTCGCAGTGGCATTCCAGTCTCCCCACAACCTCTCTGTGCCAGCCCAGGCTCTTCCCCTCCATCTCCAGAGCTGATCCAAAACCCATTGAAGTCAACAGAAGACCTTCTATTGCTTTCCAGGGCCTTTGGATCAGCTTTACAATTCCTCCTTAAAACCTACTCTTTACATAAAGCATTTTCTTGTGCTCTCTTGTGTCACACATTCCCAAGGTGAATTATCCTCCTTTTCCTCAGCTTTTAGCATTTTGTCCTTTCTTTCTGGGTTCTGTTGAAGGACATAATCAAATAGCTGCCTTAGGACATAATCAGATTAGGCTGCTAATCAGAGTACCTGGAAAAATTTCCTCCCTTCCAACTGACATGCAGCACTTGGCTAAGGTTGTAGGTTAACATAAAGCAAAATGCCTTCACTTAAATTGTAACTGAAACTAACACAGCATCAGCTGAGTTATTTCTTAAGAAGCTCTAGTTGGATCACCAACTTTCATCTGCAAACTTCTTACATCTCCATCATCCTCTGTGCCTTGGAGAAGTTCATAGACATACATGGTATGCTCCAAGCATCACGTTTCTTCCTTCCTTTTTTTTTTTTTTCAAAATAAGTGATGCAAAAAACGTTACTTCACCTTCCTTCTTTATCTTTGTTAGCTGCATTTTGCCTAATTCTTCTGCATCAGCATAACGTAATATGTAAAGCAGCAACCTAAGGCAGACAGTAGGCAGCCAAGTCAAGGTACAGGAACTTCCAGTATATTTCTCAAGATGAAGTAACTGTTGATAATTTCACAGCATGATGTAAGGTGCTTTTCCTGAAGGTTGGTACTTCTCAAAAAGTACACGTCCCCATGGCTGTGCCACGTGTTGTGCAGTTGTATGTATGTGTATGAGCTGCTTAATGCCCTCCATCTGCACTGCATGAGTGACAATGCAGATTGTTGTGAATTAAGCACTGCGGTCTTCATTCCTTTTGTTTTTTTGTATTGTTTATACTTGTAATATGTGAAGTCTGGCTCCATTTTTCCAGGGTTTTGGGGAATCTTGCATGTTACAGCACTGTTCTTGCAGGGATCCATATGGGGCTTTGCACAAGGGCAGTGGGTGGGTGAGTTCCTAGAACTGAGTTCTAGAAAGAAGATCTCCCCCAAGGCTGTGGGTAGACTTACTAGGCTGTTTTAAACCTCTGAAAGGCCATGACTGAATGTCTGTGTGTAAGAATGAATGCTCACTTCAGACCTCCACCAGCCACATCTCCTTTCTGCTCATCCATCCTTTCGTCCTTCACCCCGTGTTGCCCATGCCTTGCACCTGCCTGCCCTGCCACAATCAAGCCTTTCAGTTCACTGCTTTCAATCCTGGGGAATTTGGAGAGAGTTGGCAAGACACATGGCTTTATTCTGGCAAACAAATAAAGGGGAAGCAGAACTATTTTACCTGGATGACCTGTCACGGTGCCTCCAGTCTGATGGACTCCAGTTGCTTCCCACACACATAGAGTACATAGTGAACATTTTATTGAGTCATCTCATCCCCCCACTTGAGGCAAAAACTTGAACAAAGAAGCAACTGTCCAACCTGAGCTACCTCTGTAGCAGGAGATTTTTCCTGGCGTAGGGGAGCTGATGTAGTTACTGACAAAAAGCTCCCAGTGTGGACATGGCTGTCCACCAACCAAGCTGTGCTTTGGACCAGCAGACCAAAGATGCCTTCTGCTTGAGTGAAACAAGCTCAACGGGTGCAAGTATGGCTGTGCCCACATCAGGATGCCATGTCTGGCATGGCAGTTTTTTCTATATCACATCTTTATGTGATATAGACGATGTGTTTCAAGTAGTGTAGGCTTTAATAGCAACTGCAGTTCATCTATCTATAGCCAAATCCTTCTTGACTCAGGCTGCTGTCTCTAAAAATGGTGTGTTTTGTTCATTTTTAATAGCTGCCTTTTGCCTCTTAAGGCCTGATCCTAAAAAGAACATCCCCTAAAGCACCTTTGGGTTGCTCTGACTTCTAGCAAGCAAATTTTCCAAGACTGCTGGGAAAGGAGACTGGTGAGGAGGAGAGCTGTCACATGCAAGTTGCATACCATCTTCTGATGGCTTCCTCATGGAAGTACTTGCTGTAATGAATGCATCACAAAATGACATTCGCCTTTTGTTTCCTGTGCTTACCGCTTCCCTGTTTTTGGCGTGAGTCTCAGCCCAAGAAATGACAATGGTGGCATTGTGCTTCTCCCTCAGCTAACCCTGGAGCGTTGGGAAAGACTGTCTGCTTACACAACACCTCTGCCCCCTCTCCTCCCAACCACAGTCTTCTGTAATTGTCTATAGCCTTGTTAATCTTTTTTTTAGGCTGTGATGTAGCAAGAGGCATTGGCTGTGAGTGACCCCAGCTATTCTTTCACAATATCCTTGCAAGGTGAATATTTTCCCATCTTACAGGTGGGAAAACCTGAGCTATACAAATTGGACTGTTTTCTGCGAGCGTCCATCTGGTTTGGTGGTAATCTTCAGGACCAGATGAACACCTCTGGGATCCCATGAAACTGAGCTGCAATGTCTCAGGGAACAGGGACACTGTTTACACTCTGGATGAGATATCCTGTCAGCTGTACTTTTTGTACTGTTTTTATGTGAACGAATATAACGAAAGTAGCAAAGCAGAAAAGCCCAACAGATGAGTTGGAGCATCTGTTGACATTTTGACTACAGGGGATTGCAATCATAGAATCGTAAAATTGTTAAGGTTGGAAAAGACTTGTAGATCCCCAGGTCTGACCTCAGCCCATCCCCACCATGCCCATAGAGTCATGGAATCATTGTGGTTGGAAAAGACCTCCAAGATCACCAAACGGAACCCCAACCCACCCCACCGTGCCCGCTAACCATGACCCTCAGTGCTACATCTCCAGGGTTCTTGAACATTTCCAGAGACAGTGACTCCATCACCTCACTGGGCAGCCCATTCCAGTGCTTCAACAGGAGCTCTTTTCCAGCCTTAATGATTCTATGATTCCATACGGTGCAAGAAGAGAGGATGGTGCCAAAAGCCCTCTGCGCTGTATGAGGATGCATCATCCTTCTAAGAAGGGAGAGCCACATCTAACAATAGCAAGATGGTAGAAAATATACATGTCTGTTCAGCAGGTCCTTGTCCTGGTAGGCAGGAGGCACACAGTGCCTGCCAGCTCAGCAGGTTTCATGAAGAGTCTGAGTACACTGGTTGTTTTTCATAAAATCTTGATCCCTGGAGTCATGTGAATAGATCACAGTTTCATTTTTCACTCGTTATTATTTTCCTTAAAAAGAAAGCAGTTTTCTGGGTCTCGGAGATCTGTAGAAATGTTTGAAAACATGAAGCTAGGCAATGTAAAACTGAGAAAGCAAATAAAAAGAACTCCAAATGCCTTTTTCTTTATTCCCATGTTGGTGAGTTTGTTGGCTGTTTTTTAGGCCTGACCAATGGTTTTGGATGCTTGAAGCTGGCCATCTGGAGTCCTGATCTGAGCTCTGAGTTCTCCCCTTTTCCCAAAGATGTTGAGAACCATAAAAAGACAAAAGATGAATTAAAGCATATATTTAATCATACCTTACAGATCAGATACTGCTTGAAAGTGTTTGAGACTAAGGACTCAAGGTCTCTGGAAAGTCTTTAGTGGCATGAAGATCTGATTTCAGACCCCCTAAGGGTAGTGGAGACATCAGTCTCAACAGGAGAGTTCCTAGCTCCAAACTGCAATTCAGTAAACAGGGATCTCAGCCCCCCAGCTGGCTTCTTTTTATGATCATTTTGCATGCTCTGTGTTTCTCCTGCCATCCTCTGCATGCCCATGAAAGCACTAAACACAGCGGAGAGAGAGCAAAGGCAAAGGCTGGTATGGCTGTACAGCCCAGCCTGGCTGCTTACTTCACGTGCTATAGTCTTCCATCAGATAAGCCTGTGGCCTTGTGGTGGAACATTTCCAAGCACAAATCAGCCAGAAAACGTGAGATCATAGGCTTGGAGACAAACAGCAAACCTCTCAGGTTCCTTCTGTCCCAGATATGTACCTACTCCATCAAGTCACATGGTGGGGAACTGGCTGTGATTCCCATGCAGAAATTGCCTTCTGGTTTCCTCCTGCTCCAAGATGTGCCTCTGACCCGAAGGCATGTTTTCATACCTCAGGTCACAAGAGGGATGCAAGGGACAAACAGTCAAGCCCCATAAGTGACACTTCTGGTGAAGTAGTACACTGACTAAATCCTGTGTTCCCTCTCCACATCTTTGAAGGAAACAACAGGTCACCTCATTGACCTCACCTGTCCGTGCTCAGTGCACAAACATTTGCTATCTCCTTTCTAAGCTGGAACATGTCCAGTTTTTAATTGATATCATCCAGCCAAAACTTATTTACCCCCTTTTCCTGCTTTCTGTGTGACTTTTGGCCTGTCTGGCTATTTTAATTGGAGATGAAGGAAAGACTGATTTAAAATTACGTTTGTACAGGAGAAGTTTTTAGCAGTCCTGTTTAAAAAGTACGTTTGCTGAGTGCCAACCCAAACATACACAGGTACATTAAATTGAAAAGGTTATTTCAAATTATTACCTGCAAAAGGTAATATTCTGAAAATTTAATCAAGTAAAACAAATTTCCAAATGCCTTTAATTGAAAGTTAGTACACTTTCAGAATGCTGTACATTTATTAGCTGAGCGTTTTCTATCTGCGGATCCAAACTTTCCAGCTATTGTTGCTGGTGTCATGCTCAGAAAAAAACTCTTAATAATAAGAGAACTAACTTAGTAAAATACCTCGTAAGGAATTCAGAAAGCAGCAACAGTGTGAGCTTCAGCTTAGCACAGCTCAGCAACTCTGCATGAAATATTTCAGGTTCAGCATGGCAGTAGTTCCAAGGTTAATGCCAACAGGCAGTTGCTGAAGAATGGCTCTTGTCGTGGTCCTGCATTATCACAGCTCCCAGCTTTGGTTGGCATTTGGTGGGCTGCCACTCTTCCTCGCCTCTTGAGAACGATGAGTGCATTTTGCTGCAGAGCTCTGCCTCTTCCCTGCGTTCAGTCTGCTGCCAGCACCTACATGGAGCCATTTATGGAGCCATTCAATGGCTTCGTAGCTCCAACGATGGACATCCAGCACGTGTCTTCCACACACAGCCACTGTTGGTCTTGCAGTCTTTGGGTGCAGAGCTCATGTGATCATGAAGGGAGAAAGACTAAAGCAAACAAATCACGCACAAGAAAATCCCTTAAATTCTGCTGGCTATTTGACCAAGTGGCTCCTCGGCCCTATAAATATTAGCATTTAGATTTTTGTGTATGTATGTGTAGAAAAGGGAGGAGGGGAACATGCAGATGTATAGAGGAGATTATAAAATCTTTAAGTAAATAACCCGTGTGATCCCTGCTTTTGTGTGTGTGGCAATTTCTCCAGTGGTGTGAGTTAAACATTTCCAAGTTCCTTTCTTAAAATAAGTTTGGTGGACATTTTGGAGCTCTGATCTGATGCCTAGGAAAATTAATGTGTTTTTTTTTTTCCTCTCTCTCTCTTTGTTTTCAAACATAAGAATTTGGGAAGGGCACAGTAACCTTCAAGCTTGTTAAAATACTAACCTGGAGCCAGATTCTGTTATTCTATTTCATTTTAAGTTTCATAAAACTTTGGGGAATTCTTTTTTTTTTAAATTGTTTTCTTCTCAGCATCCTGGCCTTGCTCATTTCTGTGCAAAAAGTGCCAGAATGCCCCAAGAAGAATTGATTTTGCAGTATTTCCAAGCTCACTATTGCCATGAAATAGTAAAACTTGATGAGAAATACATGTTAAAAGATTTCTAGAGTGGAATGATTGGGGATACAACTGCCCAAGTATTCTCTTCAGTAAACATCCTAAGTTTTAAGGACTTTTGTCAGTTAAGAACGGAGTGAGAAACGGAATAGATGATCTCTGTGCTTATTCATGTAAAGACACTGCTTTACAAAAGATTCAGGATGAATGCAGAAGGGATGTGAATAAAAATGGGAAAACTGAATGAAATCACATTTTATTGAACTGCAATGTATTCTTACTCTCTTCCGTATAAACTTCTATGGACTTATTCAGTCACTGCACCCTTCAGTCTGTTTGGATTGACATCCAAAGAAGGGTCAGTTTGGAGGAGCTGGAGGGGATGAAACAAAGAGTGATGTGGTTTGGTGGGCATCGTGGTGTTGGGTTGATGGTTGGAGCTGATGGTCTTAGAGGTCTTTTCCAGCTTTAATGAGTCTATAATTCTACAGAAAGACCTTGGGATTTTTAGGTACCCAGCCTTCCATCTCTCTCTGCAAAAGCCAAATACATGATTTCAAATACATTTCTTTAAGAGTCTATTTTTTTCGGTAATTTTTGGAGATTTTTCTAATTACTGCTAAAAGACGAAGTTTGGCATGAGAAACAGCTCCTGCAGCAATGTCTGTCTGGTGCAAACCAGAATCTCAAAGGGCATTTCTGCTCAGAGGAGCAATTTTGAATTGAACTGGGATCTGGGCTTTGTCTGCTATTGCTCTTTGACCATGCAGGATTATGTATTGGCAAAAAAACAAAGAGCCCAGGGCTAGTCACCTACTTCTAATCTCATATAATAATAATCTTTTTGTTGGTGTTGCTGGCTAATTTTATATAATCCTATATTCTGGCAGTCCACCTTTATTTTGTGGAAAGTCTTTAGCAGAGCAAGTGCTGTCATGCACCTTGCAAAATGCTATGTTCAATGTCCCCATTAGTAACTGCAGCATTTAAACAAAAGCTTCCGTGTGCTTTGCTTGTGGTGACATTTGGAAGGTATAAAGATGTGGCAGCCCATCCCATAAACAAAGTAAAGCAGGAACATTGCTGGGGCGAAATCTTCTAACCCTGCTTAGGGCAGAAAATCGCCTGCAGATGTTGGTTCATGTTGCACTGTTGATCATTTTTACCCACTGCCATCTTGTGAAGGCAGAACTGGCCAGGACACTGGAGCAGGTTGCCCACAGAGGTGGTGGATGCCCCATTCCTAAAGACATTCAAGGTCAGCCTGGATGGGGCTCTGAACAACCTGACTGGGGTGCAGATGTCCCTGTTGAAACTGGACCAGATGGAATGGGACCAAATGGTCCCTTCCAACTCCATTCTAGGATTCTGTGATTCTATCCTACAGTCCCATAGAGTACTGGTAGGGACCAGCAGATGAAGGACAGAGGACATGGAGCTCATCAGTCTTGTAGACCTTCTGGTGCCTTCTTTTTCATGGCAAAAAGGTTTTACTATCAATTCTCGCCTTGGACTGCCAGCCAGCTTCTGATGGGAGGAAGAAATCGGGAGCCAGGTCACTAAGACAACTGCCAAGATAACAGCTTATTCAAACAGTGCTGTTTATTCTGCAATTTATTCAGTAAATTGGCTTGTCCGAATGAAATTTGATGGGAAATTATTCCGGACATGGAACATAGCTTACATGGCAGCTGCCATGTATCTCCCTATGCAAATCAAAGCATATTTGATCCTTCGAATATGTTATTTATAAAACTGAAGTCTACTTAGCACATTTTAGCACATTTCACAAAATCTGTCCTGCTGATGAATGCCTTGAAAGCAAATTTCTAGGATGCAGCATCTGCCAAAACTTGAGGCTATGAGATCTCAGCCACATTGCTGTTATTTGTGCTCATCAGTCTCATCGCATTCGTGATCACAAAGATTCCGATAGGAAATTAAAATTCTGCCATAGGTGTTGGTGATTTGATCAGAAATTAGAATCCTGCCATTGTGGTGTGAAGGCAGTGAGGATGTCAGGATCTCGAACTTCAGTTTAATCCCCAGAACTGTGCTCTATTTAAATTTAAACCTGATGACTTTGCGCTTCCAGGGCTTTGGATAAGAGGGAGGCTGAGTGTGGAGCATGGAACCGTACAAGAGCTTCTTGTTGTCCTTACAAATACTGCCCAGAGGTACACCTGCCTGCATGGTAACAGCAGTCCCTCTGCAAGTCAAGCAGCTCTGGACTTTGAAATCCATTTCTGGCTGGGGTGCATTTCCTGACCATTTCCTTCCAACTGCTTGCTCACCACAATGCACGTATACATGAACACACCTTTCCTCACTTATTCATTCGCACAGTGCTCTGCTTCTCAGACAAACTAAGCCTCTTTGCACCACTCTGTTTACAAGACGAAATCAAGTGAGCATAAATCACAATAATTTCTTCCTTAGCTCTGCATTAATAACAGCCACTGCCGCAGTGGGTTACAGGGAATGTAGTGTAAGTGAGCTCTGGGGACTTCAGGTGCACAGAGACAAGTGGCTGCCTCTGCATGTTGAGGTAGAGGTGTAAATCTTGATATGGAGAGATCTAACTTTTAGGATAAGAAGACTTAACAGAGATTTTCTTCTCCTTCTGTTCAGGAACGTATGTTTGATCTCATGTTTTATGATAACTTTCTATGAGCACTTATGGACTTCTCAATTGTGGGACTACATTTTGAGCCAAGAACAAGATAACAGGTTTCACCAATGGTTTCAACATTGTTCCATTGGGGACACTCTAAATGTGAGCTTGTGTTACCACACTTCACCTTTTTGCTTGCTTTTGCTGTGAACACCAAAATGCTCACACTGACCTCCTTCGTTCAGTAGAGGACTCAGTCCTCTGCACTCATTCTGCTCCGACAGCTCATTAAAGCTCTGATTCTTCAGAGAATCCATGGGAATACAGTGCCTAAATGCCAAAGAAACAGAAATCAGGTTGTCATGACCTGGAAAAGAGAGGAGAGGGACTTCTTGGAGTGCTTCCCTCCCCACAAAGTGACAGTAGGATTTGCAGGCTTCTCAGTCACACATCACTCATAGGACTCCTGCCCTCAGAACCTACGGGGTTTTGGAATTTCAGTGAAACTCCGGCACTGCAGGGAGGTGCAGTTTTGCAAAACTGGGATTTACGCCCCGTTTTGAGACTCTTGAAAGATGCTGCAACTTGCCTTTCACATATGATTTTCTAAAGTATGGAACACAGCAAATAAATGCAGAGAGGGAAAGTGGAGACTGAGAATTAGGAGTGACTGAAGAGTGTGAACAAAGCCAGTTCCCTGCTCTCTATGGCCTAAACATTTTTATAAAGTACTTGAGATAAGGATTTATTGCCAAGCACTCTGTCAGGCTGTACTTTGCCAGGTTTCACGTCGCTGACTAATGCAGTTTAGCTGTTACGAGCCAATGACTTTACATTTACGTCATCAAAGCACTCAAACCAGAGAAGTGTGGAGGGATTAATGTTTGGGAAAAAAAAATAAAAAAATTCAATGGAAGACCTTCTGAAATGGAAGGGACACTTTTGTTTTACTTCACTTTCCTAAGTTGTCTTTATTCACATCCTCTCTACATGCACACTCCAAACCGCCAGTGTGGAGCAGCTGAGCAGGATAACTTGTGGTGACATGGAACAAGGGATGCCAGCCGTGTCCCCATGAGACCCGCTGGTTCCTCTTGAATGGTGACAATGAATTGGGTTTTGAATAAGACTTTCACACCCTTTCAAAGTCAGCAGTTATTATGGCATGAAGAATCTTGTTTATTCCATTCTCACACCTTAGGCAATTGCCTTTTGCTTCCTCATTTTGGGTGTCTTGCGGCCAGAGGCTGTTTTCCTGCTGGGGAGCAGAAAGCAGTTTGATAGGTACGTGTAATTCTCTTTTTGGCCATCCTGTTGCTAGTGAAGATTTTCAGCTGAAAATTCATCTTTTTTTTTTTTTTTTTTTATGGAGAAAATATCATTCTCAGTGTTTATTATGCTCAGGTGTGCCCTCAGTTCTCAAAAGATGCCACTCTTTTACCCTTGTGTATTATGTTCTCTGATGCTTTCTCAAAAGTACATTTCCATTCACACCTCACTCTTCCCTCTCCCATTGGCTCTGACGCTAAACTCTACCAGTGCCACCATTAGCAAGACTGCAAATAATAAAAAGCATCAGGAAACGCTCTGTGACTCCTGAAAATAGAATAATCAGGGGAGAGGAAGGATGTGGGAGGAGAAGGAAGATGTGAGAGAGACTTTCAGAGCTTTTCCTGAGACTTTGGATTGTTATCTTTAAAAAAAAAATAAATATCCTCCAAAACAAAAGATGAGAGCACCTACTCAGATCTACGGCAGCGTTTCCATTTCTCTGGGATGAATCATTCGGGAGATGATATTTGTGCCCCCAGGTTTAGAGACAAGTGAATCAGTGCTGTTCTCTGTTCAGAGGACTCCAGCACCTGGGGCCCTCCCCGTTCTGCTTGGCACCAGCTGCGTTTTGGAAACTGAGCACAGCTGATGTTAGATAAGTTTCTTCTGAACTTCCCAGTGTGCTCCTGAGTTTCACGTTACTGATGAATACTTAAAGCATTCTTAAAAGGTCACGTCTCATTAAGGTATTTCAAGCAGAGGGAGATGGATCCATTCACTAAGGGCAAAATTGTGACTGTTACATGAGAGCAGAACTGAAATAGGTTTGTGGGGAATGGATTTTACCTTAAAGCATCTGAAGTATATCCATGAGTTTTGATATAAACTTTAAGTAAATGTAGCAGGAGTCTTTCCTCTCTGAAATAAAAGCCATTGCTATTATTTCAGAGAATATTCCCTCTGTGCCATTGGCTCTGTGGTAATACAAGACTCCTGCAGGTAGCTGTTAAGTTTTATTTGGGACATTATCATAGAATATCTCGAGTTGGAAGGGGCACGTAAGGATCATTGAGCCCAACTCCTTTTGGGGACAGGTGAGGCTTGGAGCTTCTGCTTTTGGAGGTGGCCTGAAAACCTCTCTTTGTATGGCTACAACTATACAGTGTAGCTATGAGAGCTGGGTTCACCTTGCCTTGCATTCTGTTTAACTGCTCTTCATTGTGTGCACATGATGTCAGTGAGTTGTGTTGTTTTAACAGCAGCTTTGCACAAGAGCTAACATAATCAGTTACACTTTAGATCCCATTTCTCATTGCGCCAGAAAGGTTTGGGCAGCCTCAAAGCCATCACAGAGGCAAGGTAAATCTGTGTCATTTGGTTGAATCCATTCAGGGGAATGTTCCCCTTGCTCAGGCAAAGAATATGAGTATACCTTGTCAGCATTGGATCCAGTGCTTCTCTGCTGTGTGATGCTGCCATCCAGAGCTCATTGCAGAAAGGTGCATTTGGAGAAGACACTCTGCCAGTTCCAGCCATGCAAGGTAAAAGGCAATAAATAATAAATGCCATAAATAAAGGGTGATGTTCCAAAACAGCTTCAGTATCCAGTGAGAACTGGAAGCTGTGTCTATCGCATCTGGAGCAAGTCTGTTTTCATTTCATGTTCAGTCTTTTCTCTCTTCCCCCAGAGTCTGAAATTCAATGAGGAGATGATCGGCTTAAAAGAACCTGCAGGGCCCACAGACAGCACCTCTTAACCCTACTTAATTACTCCTAAGTGACTCTTGGTAGCTCTGTAGAGAATACAGGCGTATCTTTGGCTGCTGACTATTGCCAGGATGTTATCAAAAGCGAAGAGAAGCACAGATCTGTCACTTGTGTTACTGTATAGGCCTTCTGAATTCTACTTTCAAAGAGAGACGTGAGAGTTGCATCCGTAGGAAAATCACATTGTGGCCTTCATTCCAGTCACCACAAGCTGTCAGAACTGTGGCCATTTGTCAAGATACCCTTCTGCACTGGAGAAGGCAGCCATAGCAGGGACATTGGTGGCAGGTTGTGCCCCAGGGCACCTCTGCAAGCTCTTGCAGCATCCAACATGTTAGGAAGAAACCAGCTTCTCCTCCACTCTAGGTTTTCAGGACACATATTCATATTGCTTCTTCCTTATTCTTTCAGCGTTGTTTTTAAATCTAGGGAGTGGAGATTGTGCTCTTTATAATTCCTATTCACCCAGAGCACTTAAATTCGTGTTCTGTTCTGCTGCTTCTCCCCACCCCATCCACATGAAAGAATTGGCTTCCACGGATCCTTGGCTGGCATCTGGCATCGGCTCTGTTGAAATCAGTGCAGGTGACCTGAGGATCTTGCCTAGGGCGTTTACTCGGAGCATTACTTGATTGTACTTGCACAAAGAGGCACTTGTGACCTGCAGCGTTACTGAGGCTTGCTGGTTAATTTTAAAACTACTCATCTGGTGTAAGAGAAAGTTCAGCTGCTCTACTGGAGAGCGGGCGAGGCGTGCATGGGGCATGGGGAGCGCAAGAAAACAAATACTGAGAAAATGAGTCATGCAGCTCTTTACTTGAAAGCTCCACGCTTCCCTCTAGCAATATTCCAGCTCAAATCCAAGCTATAAATCACTACCTGTGTGAACTCATGGATTACTCATTCGTCATGTGTCCGGCCAAGCTGGGCCAGGCTGTGCTGTTTGAAGTGGTTAACCCCTCGCCGAGGTGGTGGGAGCCATGGAAGCTGCTTTTGTTGCTCTGCTCGGACGTGAGGGAGCTGCACATGAAACCTCAGCCTTGGGTTGATGTGGGGAAGGCAAAGCAGAGCCCTAATGGGGTGTGACGGGCACTGCTGTGCTGGAGCTGTGCAGTGGTGTCTTTGGAGCACAGGTCAATAATTCCTAACTCAGCTCATGTTCCCGGCATAACAAGGCGATCTGGTTTTACGCTTCATTTGCAATTGTAGAGTGATCAGTGCTGTCTCATTTCTCTTCCACTTAAATTGCAAGACACTGTGTGTCACAAGGAGCAGAGTCTGGGTACCCAAAACCACTACCAAGCAGCGTTTCCTAACATCCCCCATGGAGCCATAGTCCGGGAAAACTTGGGAACAGTTCCCCCTTCCCTCCTTCTCTGCAAAGCTGAGCTTTTTTTTAATCTTTTTTGCATAAAAATCTTTGGCTGCTCCTTCTATCTCCCTAAGAGAAATGGCTGTTCAGGTGGGACGGAGCTCCGTGGGCAGGGATGGTTAATGTTGTCCAAAATGTCATGGAAAACCTCCATGAAATGCTGCTTCGGTTCCCATTCCAGAAGGTTGTGGCTTTGTGGAGGGGCCGTTATTTCCCAGCCCCATATAAATATCCTACAACCTCAGGTGGCATCAGCAATTTGCATTCACTTTCCCCTAAATTCCCTTCCTGGGTATAGAAACCACAAATCTGGAACTGGGCACCGATAACCTCTGTAAGAAACCACTGACAGAGTAGAAAAGGGATGAGCTTTGGAGGAAACTCTCCAAAGAAGCCCAGGTTAGAGGTATCGATCTCACACAGCACATGCTGTCAACCTGCACCCTCCTTATTTTTGTGCTTGCATAAACAAACAAGCAAACAAACAAAAACAACCAAAAAACACATACAAAAAAAACTATCCGGCAACTGAAACAACGCAAGCAATAAATCCTGGGGAAAAAATAAATAAAAGAACACTTGTAAGGATTAAGCAATACAGAGACAGAATTAAGTTGTTTTTTCAGGGTTTGCATGATGCATTTGCCTTGCAGTGACCTAGAATTTTTGCTCTGTGGGAAACTTTCATAGAAAGGAGCAGGACAGAAACTTTGATTTCTAGTTCTGTGGAGAGGAGCTCCCTTTCCCAGCTGCTGTTTTTATAAGTAATTAGTAAGAACAGCTAACAAACAGAGTTTGAGTTTACTGCATTCGGTAGTTGGATGGGAAATAAGGCTGGAAGGTACTGAGCTGAACTCACACTGAGAGGTAATAGAGAGCTACACAGTGAAATTCAAAGCCAGTAGACAGTTAACCTGCATTTACCCAGGCAGGGTGGCACTGAGCTGTCTCTTATGTGCTTCAAAACTCTTTGGCTCATTCCTGCAATGGTTCTCATGTTTTAAAACTGCTGTGTGTCATTTTCATGCTTTATGACATTGCTGGTAGTGCTTAAGCTTAGAAAAATCTCTGCTGGCCAACAGAGCACAGGGCTCAGCCAGGGGCTGTAGCATGAGCTGGTATTGTTCTCTTGTTTCAATCAGAAGTTTGGACAGATTAGCAATGCTGTGTCCACAGGAGGGAGCCAAATACATTGCTCTCAGCAAAATACCTTTGACTTTGTTGTCTTTATCAGCTGATCCAGTACGAAAAGGAGTGAGAACCAATGGGAATGTCTATACATAGTGATGGAGCCTAATGTGTCATTAGAAAGGGAACCCAAACCTGTCCAGATTATCTGAAAAGTTGGTCTTGATGATCTTAGTGGCCTTTTCCAATCTTAATGATTGTATGACTGCGTCATGTTGATGTGTATCTGAAGGCTGTGCTAACCACTTCTCATGGTGGAGGCACCTCTCATCCTCTTCTCTGATTTGACCAGCAGTAGACCTGCTTGAAAGAAATGTCTGCTGCAATTTTTTATTTATTTTTTTCTGCTCTAAAACTGAAGTATGGAGAGCTGAGGCTGTTCTTCTTCTCCCTTTTGTTCTGGATACACAATGGCTGTATCCAGTGTGGTGACAGCAGAGGGGCCCAAGAGAATGGCATGGAGCTGTGTAAGGGGGGATCAGGAAAAGGTTCTGCACCAGTGAGCAGTGAGCATGGCACAGCCTTTGCATGGCTGGGCATGGAACAAGACACTGAGGCCCTGGAGTGTGTCCAGAGAAGAGCAATGAAGCTGTGAATGGTCTGGAGCATCTGTCTTGTCAGTGTGGAGAAGAAGAGGCTCAGGGCTTTGTACAGCTCTGTGAAAAGAGGTTGTGGAGAGGTGGCAGTCAGCCTCTGCTCCAAGGTAATAGAAACAGGACAAGAGATAATGGCCTGAAGTTGCACCAGGGGAGGTTCAGGTTGGATATTAGGCAAAATTTCTTCTCAGAAAGAGCGGTCAGGAACTGGAACAGGCTGCCAAGGGAAGGGTTGGAGTCACCATCCCTGGAGGTGCTCAAGAACCATGGAGATGTGGCACTAAAGGACATGGTGGAGCTGGGTTGGGGTTGGACTGGGGGATCGTAGCACTATCCAACCTTAAAGATTCTATGATTCTGTGACTCAAAGGCTCCTCAGGCCACTGGTCACAGCCCCAAGCTGCCAGAGCTCAATGAATGGTGTCCAACCCTCAGACATAGGATTTGGGGTTTGGGTGGTCCTGCATGGAATTGAAATTGGACTCAGTGATCCTGGTGGATCCTTTCCACCTCAGGATATTCTGTGATTCTGTTTCCCCAAGCCCTATCACAAACCCATCATGGAACCTGGAGAGGGGGAGGCAGTGAACATCTTAAGCAGCAAAAGATTTGGAAAACCTTCTTTAAGGAAGCCGGACCCTTTGCAGAGGCAGTGAATATCCTTGCAGAGAAAGCAGCCTTGGATCTGCAGACTTCTTCCTGCCTTGTTTTCTTTTTCCCCTCTAAACAAAGCTTTGGTATGCAGCCTGTTGCCGAATGAGGAAAACATAAAGAAAAGAAAGCTTTCAACTAACTAAAAATAAACAGTGCTTTTTATAAATATGCTGACAAATTTCACGGATGGGATTTCTTCATCTTCAACTTCATCAGAGACGTTGGGGATAACTTTTCCATATTAAAAATAATTCATTATTTGTGTATTTTTGGTATTTGTTAGATTCCGTGGGTTTTTGAGCTGTTTGCTAACATCTGACATTGTTTTGGGATATGAGGTAGTTTGCACATTTGCTTTTGCTTTGAGACAGAGTGACCTTTCTCAGCTCACTGAGGGCTGCAGCTTGGTTCCTTTTATCTGCATCCCAAAATGGTAACACCAACAGACAACACATCCTGCCAATCCACTGCTCTCATGCAAGAAATGACCTGTTGCTGTTTGTTTGACCTTAACAGAGGTTAAGACTGGGGACTGGAAGCTGGCAAACCTGCTTCTTCCCTTCCTGAGTCGTTGGAAGGCTGTGAGGAACATCAGTGCCATCTCTCCCTGGCAATGCTGTGTAATCCTAGCAGGAGCTAATAAGCAGTGCCAGTTTTCTGTGTGCCCCTTGTGTGGGGGATGCTGGTTAGCAGCAGAATGCTATCTCCCAGCTCTCGATTATCAGCAGTGTGGAAACACGGCGCGGCAGCAGGATTCCGGAGAGACAAAACAAAAATGGCATTTCGTACAATTACCTGATCAATGATAACGGAAAAAATGTAGAATATCCAAAGTACCCTCCACAAAAAGGTACAAGAACAAACAATGGCGAAATGCACGGTATATAATTCATAACAGCTACAGGACTGAAAAGAAAATAGTCCTGTCATTTGCAATGTTTTTTCATATGTTAGAAGAATACATTCCTTTCCCCTGTGCTGTAGTTATGAATTTGTCAGAGTTCACGTTTTTCCTCTTATTATTTCTCATTGTTAAAGGTCATCAGGCTTTAAAAATATGGATAGCCTGCGTCTTTGCTCTAATCCATCCAATGTAGTGTATCCAAAGATTAAGTCCCTGACAGAATAGTGTCAGATGGATCCTCCTCTACCCCCAAGCTGGGTGGAATCTGGTAACATCAGAACCGAGTTTTCTTGAAATGCACATTATTATTCACAGTAATTGATTGTGATGCTTGCAGGGGATGGAAGCAGTTGCTTAGCTTTGTCCTGCTATGACACAAACTGTCTTTGCCAAAACAGAGGAGACCAAAATAGCAACCCAGAGCTATAAGGTAGAGCTACCAAGCAGGACCCTGTAGCTACAGATGTGGGAGTTGTCTAAAACACGACTGTCAGTGATGGATGACTTCAGGAAAAATGCTGTAAATGCGTCACATCTTTTCAGTGATGGCCAACGCAGAATCTTTCAGCCACGCTGACATGTAGACATTGTACTTCTGCTGTGACAAAGCAGGACTTAACTCTAAGGCCACATCCTCCCCAGACATCACAGTCCTACAGGCAGTCATAAATCAGGGCTATCTGTTGAGACCCTCTGGTGGTGGCTGTGCCTTGGAGCTGTTTTCTACTGTTTCTCTTCCAGTCTGGCACCAGTAGTGTTCCACTGTCTGATTCAACAGACCCAGTGGGGGATAATGGAATGATATTTTGGAAAATGTATGTCCATTGGGGCATCTCAACGAAGGTCAGACTTTCCAAAGTGCTCAAGTCCCATTGTACTGATTCTGTTTGCAGAATTAACCTTTGGATGATAAATCTCTTGTGTCTTAAGTCCCAGAAGTCCTCTGCCTTGTGCCCTGATGGAGAAAAAAAGTGTTTGTAACGTGACTGGAATTCTTGTTTTTTTTTAGGTCAGTGCAAGCAGTTTATAATTGTTTCAGGTAGCATCTCCTGATCCAAAGCTCTTCTGTATTCTACAACAGTACCAACAGATAACTTTCAGCGTGAGTTCAGGGACAACTACATGCATGCAGCATCCATTCCTGTGCTCTCTGTAGGCAATCATTGCTCTGGTTTGAGCTGGTTGAAAAGGGGAATATTGCATTTTCAACCATGGGCTGAATACTCCCTCTGGGACCCTGGCATCTTACTCTGCTAGCTAAATGGAATCTTCCTAATGAAATCTGCTGTCCTTCACTTGTTATTAATCAGCTGTCTGACTCAGAGCTTATAACACTGAGTCTTTACTATGACAACAGATAAAAGTGACAGGCTTGAAAAGAAAGAGCTGAGTAAGAGGAGGAGAGATTTGTGAACCTTTTGGCTAAACTCTTCATTGAGTTGTCCAAGCAACTGTTCAGTACCAGAAGTTTTCAGGGAAATGTGATCTTCTGGCCCACGTGCACAGATAACCTAGCTGAAAGCTAAGGCCAAGGCAAGTGGCAAAGCCAGAATCACATCTTAAAATGCAAAGCAGTCGACTGCAGGTGTCATTGTAAATGTGCAGGTCCTGGAGTCTCCATCTTGTTATGATTTACATGCCAGTGGACTTGGAGAGGGAATCATATTCGTACGAATGAGGTCATGTTTGTTATTTGAAGCAAACTAAAGTATGCTGTAATTCATTTGCTTTATTGTTCTGGTTTTTTGTTTGTTGGTATGTTGTTGGTTTGTTGGTTTTGGTTGGTTTTATTTTTTATTTTATTTTTCCAAGAAAAAGCAAACACTTGCTCTTCTGTGTATAGAAAATAGAACGTCCTGTCCCTTGCAGGAACAGCTAGGACAAAGATTAATTTGTGCTTACTCTGTAGAGCCATGGAGCCATGTTGTAGCCACAGCCAGCTCATGGATTAGGAAGGTGTATTGAAGCCCAACAGCTTTTCCCCTCTCTGTGCATCTATCCTGGGACCTTGTTGTGCTTTAAACACAAATTTTGCTGCAGAGTTGGTATAGCTAGTGTGACATTCACACAGCAAGGCTTCTGTCTCTCAAGATTAGCTATGGTTCAGGCTAGAAATGCATCAAAAATTATGTCTCATACATTATGCACTCTGGCAGCTCATAATCTACACTTGCTAATAGAGGAACCTCGTAACTTTGAGGAATAAATATACTTTGCCTAAGGGTTGTTACCACCCAACCCAGTGCTTTTGGGCTCACAAGGACAAAACTTTCCCATTCCCAGTGGACACTGAAGATGACTTAGCAAGAGTCACTCAGAAAATTAGTGGTAGCAACCGGTTACATTTCGTTCCCTCAAAATGATTTCTTAAAGCTCATAGAGCTCCTAGGGAGCGATTCTTTTGCTCTAGAATTTGGGATTGGGAGAGGGAGAAAGCTGGAAAGTAAATGAGAGAGGAAAGGGTCATTTGGTTGAATTCCCCTGTATAATTTTTGTCCTTCTCTGAGGGGCTTAAGTACTTAGAACAAAAAGCTACTGGGGTCCATAATATGAGATATAACGATGATCCAAAGCATAAAATAAGAGAGGATTAATTAAATGGAGAATAAAAAGGAAAATAAATGAAGAACTTTTGTGGTTAAGTGCTAGGAGCTTTGGAAAATAATGCTCAAATTAGAAGCATGTGCTCTAGAAAATTACAACATAGGTATTGCAAAAAATGCATTCCTCCCAGAGGATGGGGATGAATTAGGATTCGAAATTATGAAATGAGCTGGGGAAGAGATTGAGCCTCCCACATCAGGAAAACAACGTTTAGATGTAAATCAAATGAAGTTTGCTTAGGTAATTTTAAGGCACAAAACATGAAAGAAAAGTGCTAGTGGAAGTGCTGTGGGCAGTGTGGTATCCACTTACATTAAATGTGAAAGAACAGAGACAGGGCCTTGACATGAAGACTCAAGAGGGCAATTCCTTGGCTAATCAGATCTGCACAGCTTGGAGGCTGAGACATCCACAATTTCTGTTACCTGGGAAGATGCTGTGCTAAAGATAAAATCAACAGGAGCCAGGTGCTTTTCTGCTACCAGGAAAAATGGGGCTGAAATTACTGTGGCCGTTTCTTTGTGTGTTTTCATGGTTGTTCCTTTGGCCTCTTGCGTTCAGCAAACTCCCTACATGTGCACTAACAGGACAAGAGACTTTATGGCTCATGGATCCGCGTCCCGTGTCTGGGCAAGGGTCCCTCTTTCTACATGTGGAATAAATGGCCAAGACCATTATATCCAGATCTGGGACATTCTTCACTAAAATGTGCAGTGAGCTGCAGTGATTTCCCAGCTGGAGAAATAAAGGAAGAGAAAAGAATTCAGAGCTGGAGTCTGGAGATGAAAATCGTTAATTAGAAACTTCTGCATGCAGCTATTTCATCCCTATCCCTATATGCAGAGCTCAAAAGGATGTGGAAGTTTATTTCTGTGCCTCTGTCCAGCATTTCTCTAGTAGTATTGAGATAGATATTCCGGATATTCTTGCTGTGCTGTAACAGCCATATTCCTGAGATATTTTATTTCATTGGCTGGTATGATTTCGTGCTCTGAAGCATTCAGCTCACCCATTGTGCTGCAATATACAACCTTGGAGTGGAATCTTCCTGCAGTGTGGCTTCCAACTGGCTCTTCTAGGAGAGACACAACAACATGAAGTTGAGCCACTTCCCAGCCTTCCCAGAGCCAACTGAGCTCAAATGAACAAGGAACAGAAGGCTGAAAGCTTCATGGATAGGTTTGCTGGATGAATATAGCCTTAAATATATACAGCATTGGTCCACTGAAGCCAGCAAAACCAGATTTGTGCCGGACCATACATTCTCATCTAAACTAAGTCTCAAAAGTGCAGCTGATGGAGGTTTGCTGAGGAAATGTTGGAGAGGAAAATGGCTGTTTTATAAAGGCAGTAAGGGATAAAAAAAAAACAAACAACCAAACAGCTAAACTAAAACAACAAAGAAAAAAAGACATAAACCAAAATAAAGGGTAAAAAGAGTGGGAAATGCTCAGAGCACGACTGCTGCTTCAAAGCGTTATGGCTGTCCACAATTGCAGCAGCAAAAGCAGAGCTTTGCCACGCTGCTCAGTGGAGCTGATGCCATGAAAACACAAAGTGCTCTGATGCTGAGCAACTGCCCAGCAAACAGGTGAGGCTGACTTTCAATTACACATTGTTAATGCAAACCAAAATGAGGAGCAGTGAACAGGAGTGCTGTTGTTTGCTTAATTTGCACATTCAGAGCTTTTCTTGAATTACACATAGAGCCGATGGTCGGATGTGGTCACACAGGGTGGTTGATGGTTGGCATTCGGGTGTAGGTGTAGAGTCCTTCCAACTCAAACAATTGTATTCTTCTATGATTCTACAAAATTACTGTGGTTCCAGTTCAGTGATGGCTGTTGCCAACACTGACATCACTATTCACCCCACCAATACAAGTCCTATGCTGCCCACAGGTCTTTCTTTCTTTCCCTGTGGAACTAGTTGAAGTTAGATAAAAATGACTTTCATGCAAGAATCTTTGTTGTTTATGCATCATTCCCTGTTTAGTCAGTGAAACATGTTTTTAATTACATTTTCCTTTGGGAAAAAAAAAAAAAGAAAAAAGAAAAAAAAAGATGGAGACATTTTAAATTAAGGGAAAATAAGTTTGTTTGTTTTTGTTTTGTTTGTGAAATGGGGGGTGGTAATGGTGATGAGTGGAGAATACTAAGATGAGAGGAAGATTTCTTTTAAAGTGCAAAAATGATACCAAGTATTGCAGAGCATGCTTAGCTGAGAGTCATAGAGTAATGCAGGTGGGAAGGGACCTGGGTGAGTCTCTGGTTCCATACTGTGCACAGGATGAGATCAAGGATATGCCTGGCTATTTGACTTAGCTGTTGTCTGCACTTCAAGCTTCCTTTGTAATCAGAATTCACTCTTTATTATCGGCACAGAATGAATATGAGGAAAGTGTATTTCAATCCTGCTGCATTGGTGTAAATGAATACAGAAGGCAAACAGTAATGGGGGGATCTAGACTGAAAGAACAAGACGGGGGAAAAGGCTAATGAACCCACAAGATCATCACAAAATCACAGAGTAATTAAGGTTTGAAAAGGCCTCTAAAATCACCAAGTCCAATCATCAACCCACCACCACCATGCCCACTGAGATCCATAGAATCATTAAGATTGGAGAAGACCTTTAACTACCATCACATCCAATTCCAACTCCTCACCATCGTGCTCACTTAGAATCACAGAATCATTAAGGTTGGAGAAGGCCTCTAAAACATCCAGTCCAACTGTCAGCCATCACCACCATGCCCGCTAAACCCAAGTGTCCCCAGGTGAGAAACTTTATGTGGATGGATATATATCCTGGCCTGATAGTGGAGTCAGCATTGCTGTTCATGACCACCTCAGATATGGGTTTGCTATGGCCAACTTCTCTTGCGGTAGCAAAGTGAATGTTCTCACTGCTGGGTTGGAACTGGCAGCAAATACTGAGGGTATAGCAAGCAATCTGGGTGGAAGGGAGGGAGGAATTTTAAAAAGAATAGAACTCTGGTAGTAGGTTTAACGTCTAGATAAACAAAATGCACTTCGCTTTAAATTCTATCCTGGTGAATCCTATCTGGGCTGCTGGAACATTGCCCACAGTACGGCTTCATTATGGGAGAGTCAGAAACATCACTTTTCTGACATTGGAACCCGGGAAACTAAGGATCTGTTACCTGTGTGTGTCCGATTGCTGGGGTCACAGTCAACTCTGTGCTTTAGTTTTCTACCAAGTTGTTATTTTTGTCTCTCACCCTTTTTTTTCTCATTTAGCAATGACATTTGCATTCCTTTTAGCAAAATACCAAGGTTAAACTATAAATAATTCTGCCCATCAGTTTTAGATTAGGACTAGAGCAGGCACAGATTTACTATAAATGTGTATGTAATGATTGCTGCATGCGCTGCCAGGAAATTGCTACAGTCAGACATTTGAAGAATTAGATTAATGTTTTTTAACGTAATCTGAAGTTGGTTTTGATCGCCAAGTGGTAACTGCTATTAATATCTATGTGAATCCACCTTCTTTCAAGAGAAATGGAGACGTGTAGAAATTTCCTTTCCTGAAACAGAAGAGGTTTGAAACCTGTGCCATCCTCGCATCACTTGAATTTCATGTAGCCTTGAATTCAGAGAGCCAATGCTTATAAAACTGCCGTCTGTTTGCAAGGGTTTTATCTTAGGTCATGAACTATAGTTAGTTAATGCAGTTGTGTCAATGCGCTCTTGCTTTTTGCTAGTGAAAGGGTAGATTTGGTATTTTGGAGGTTCATTTTGTGTGTTTGGAGGGGTGGATGCAGACACCACATAAAGAAGTTCTTATCTTCCCTCTTCCAAAATGCAGGGATTTAAAGGAGGGTGATGGGATGTGTTATCTCACATCATTATAAGAACCAGCTCTAATTTCAATATTAGATTCTCCTTCAAAAGCCCATCATCAGCCCATTCCATCAGCCCATTTGGCTCAGGTCTGTGTAAAGCAATCCCTGTTGCCCTTTCAAAAGCTCTCAATATCCAAACTGTGAGATTATTTTCAATCCCTATGGCTGACGTAAAAGCTGGACCTTCTGCTGCCATTTGAAAGGACTGAATGAGATCAGCAGTGAAGTCACAGCGTTGTCTTTTCCTTCTCAGTTGTGTTGTGTTCTGCTCAACAGCTGTAACTGAAGTGAACTCACTGTGATGTAATGGCATAGAGGATCTGTGGGGACGTTGCTTCTCTATTGAGCTGTATGACCCAACTTTTAAATGCCATGTTATCAAGACAATCCACCAACTCAATGCATTACATTGAACAACATTCCCTGGATACTGTGCATGTTCTTTTCTCCCGAGAGACACAATATTAATTTTCCTAAGAGTAGCAGTATACCCAGGGTACAAAGCCAGCCCCTCAACAGATGTTGACTCTTTAGCTTTGAGTGGGTTAAAGCATCGTTAATCCTTACAGTGTTCTTGCCTCAGTGTCTTACACAGAATCACAGAATCACAGAATCACCCGGGTTGGAAGGGACCCCAAGGATCATGTAGTTCCAACCCCCCTGCCTAGCAGGGCCACCAAACATACACATTCAGATCAGGTTGCCCAGGACCCCGTCCAACCTGGCCTTAAACACGTCCAAGGACGGGGCATCCACAACCTCCCTGGGCAGCCCGTTCCAGGGCCTAACCACTCTCCTAGTAAAGAACTTCCCCCTAACATCCAACCTAAATCTTCCCTCCTTCAACTTAAAACCATTTCCCCTAGTCCTGCTTACAGTTGAAGAGTTTCTCATGGTCTGAGATTCAAGAGTTCTGCTCACTCCAAGTGGTGACTAGAAGCTTTAATTTATGAGCAGCAATGGTGTATCATACTGCACGGCTCTGGCTCCTTCCTTTCATCTGCCCTTCCATAAGCATTCCTACTCCACTACACGGATGACTCAACTCCCTGCAGACTTGCTACCAAATAGCCACAATTTACTCTTTGGCACAGTCAGTGCTCTTTCTCCCACCTTTCTTTGCCCACTTATACACTCACTGAGCAGCTGAGCTGTACTGGAAGCACGTTTGGTAGCCTGCCTCCAGCTCGAGTGGCTGTAGCTGTCCCTGCTCAGTAATTGGAGCCAGATGCATGGAGCACCATGACTTGACCATCACTGCCTGTATCTGGGTTAATAGCTGAGCAATGATCCCTTTCTTCTCCACCTACACAAAGACTGTATCTCCTGAGTACATTAATGAATGCAGCACTGTTTAATCCTTGCAAAAGATTCAGACTCATCAGGTGTCTTCACACCCAAAGTACGTAAAATTTGCTGAGAGTGCAGATGTTGCATTTGGGTAAGATATCGTGTGTCCTAGAGGAGACACCATTCTCATAAAGGCCTGGACTCTACTCCATGTAATTTATTGCAAACCTAACAGAAAGACAATAAAATTTATTCACATTTTACATCATGGCTGTAAAACTTCCCTTTTGTTTGCTTTAATAACAGCAGATCCTTCAGATAGAGGCATAGAGTTGGAGAAAAGTCTGTGAGATGTTCTCACACTGCCTTATTTTAAGTCTACTGCAGTCTTAGCTTTCTTCACTGTAGGTGGTGGAATATTTTTACACATTCTTACAAAAGATCTGAGTATTTAAATTTTTTCCCAGTGTAATGGGGCCATGTGTAAATTTGTGAATCAATTTCTTAATAAATAGTGCTCTGCATACTGAAAAATCTCGGTGCTAAATTTATGCTTCTACTACTTCTGTTCTTCAGATTCGCCTGACCTCCTTTGGAGTCCATGGGGTTCTCCTTCCTTCTGTAGTTGCTCTGTTGGCTTCGTGTCCTCCATCTGGTTTGACTGATCAGTGATGTTTGTTTTGTAAAGTGAATTATGATCGCAGTAAGACCTAAACCACATAACTGAATTGCAGCTTTCAGTGCTGTTCCTGAATGTACGTTTCCTATTGAAGATGCCAACTCTTGAGGAATCTTATTGAGTAGTTAACAGCACCCAGTTACCACTTTACTCCACATCCTTCTAACAAGAGCTGTTGTACAGACAAGGTCAGAGCCATTTCCATGAAGGCAGGAATTATTGGCTAAGTCAGTGCTTTTCTAGGGAAGATAATAGGCTTCTCCAGGAGGGCTTTGCAGAGCAAGATGGTCTATTTCGAGGCAGATTTTGCTCTGCTCCCCAAGAGTTGGAGGATTCATTACAGCTTCTGCTGCTCTACTCCATCATCTCAGATCAAATCAGACTATTGAAGACTTGGCTGAAGGTTTGTAAAGCCTCAGGGCAGAGAAGAAGGCTGAGAACCTAGGAGAGGCCTGAATGCAATAAAAAGGGGTGGTACAACATTAACCAAAGCTATGGCCATAGGACATGAAATCATGCCCAGAACCAGCCAAACTCCAGATCCTGCATTTTCCAGGCCTATGAGACAATTTTGTTTCAAAAATCATTTCTATTTTTATCTGCTTTGTATCCTACCCACTAGGAATTGGTTCTGTTTGCTATCAAAAGGAAGAAGATGTACTGTACAATTATGTGCTGGATTCACAGAGGAGCTGTGTTTAAATAATGTCTTCCATACTTTTTATTTTTGATGGATTATTTATCTGCAAACCTTGATTCGCATATTTTGCTTCAGGGTAGCTTGCTTGCATTCTCTGATTGCACTTGATTGCATTCTGTTATGGATGCTCCTGTGCTGTATCTCCTTGTATCTCATCCAGACCCAGTCTTCAACATTGCTATCACAGCCGTGCTATTTTGAGCTACAAAAACACCGCAGTTCATGTTGTGTCTTTGTGAGCATATGCAGGCTCAGTGCTTACAAGTGGGTATTTGTCATAGGAAGCATTGAGGTGGCTGAGAGAGTTAAAGGAACGCTAACAGTCGATCAACACTTTTGATGAGTTAATCTTGTAAGAAAAATAATTATCTTTTTACTTCCAGCAACGCGTTTATGATCAGAAATAATAAATCAGTCTTGAAGGAACGCGTTCTTAACATGATGTGCATCACTGTCATTAGTGGGCTCACCTTCATTTACTAACCTTATACATAGAACTGGAATAAAAAGCATGGTGAAAACCTTCGGCAGTTGAAATGACCTCCTGGAATCTGTCCTAAGAGGAGCTGAAATGTTCTCTGTTGAACAGAGCTTGTAAAGAATTCCCCACTTCCGTTGGCTTTGAGGAAGGGAAGTTGTAAATTTGACTTTGGAGTTGTTCAGCTCTGCGACTTTTAAAACATTTACTTAAGATTTTAAAAGAAGGAATTGGTGTGGAGTTATGATGGCTTTTACATCTACCTGCATGTGTGTGTTTCTTCCTTCTGAGTACACAATAAGGAGCAGAGAAGATGCATCATAAAATTATTTTATGTTTTCAAAGCTTTTCCTGTAACAGGAGCACAAAACAGACCTTAAAAACAGAGTCCCCCAAAAGGATCTGCCAAGGAAAAAGCTTTCCATTCATTCAGGATTCAACATATGTTTTTTCATTAATTGGCTCTAACAGCTGACTTTATCTGTGAGCTAATTACCTAGTGGCACTTAATTGAAACCTAAAAAGAGCCCAAGGGGCTAAAAATAATCACAAACCAAAGGCAAACACACCGCTTGTTTGAAATCAACACTGAGCAGCAGAGTGGTTCCTAATGTATACTGTTGATAGCAACGAGGGGTTGAAATCTCACAAGGTGGGAAATCTCTGCTCTTCAGAGATCATCTGTCCTCGTTGTCTCTTTTTCCTCCACCTCTAAAATAAATGCAGCTTTTTGATGGACCTGTGTTTTAACCAACAGAGCTCACCAAGGTTTTGATTAGTAACACAACTGAAAGAGCAAAATTAGGAGTGCTGTATATCCACGTTGATGGAGCTGTAGAATCACGGAATGGATCGGGTTGGAAGTTTTGCTCATCACCCTCATTTATTAACAGTAGGGATGGAAAGATGTCAGCCCTCTTAGGCAACGTTTGCTCTGATGAGGAGGATGTGATGAAATTGCTGTCTGACTTGTAAGCTAAAGCAAGAGCTGAATTGCTGAGAAAGGATAAATGTGAATGGCCCTGAACAGTGCCTCTTGTCTGTAACCACACTTAGAGTTGTTTGCTGAGGTCCCCCTTGGAGATGTGTATCTCCTTCCGTGGGCACATGCAGCAACAGAGCCAAGGTGGAAATAGCTTTCCTGTTCTGCAAAACTTTTAAAGATTTCAAACGCTTTTGTCTTTCGCAACAGGATAAAACAAATATTTTGAAGTGTTTAATGGAAAAAAAAAGCTGAGACGTTCCAAAATAAAAATAGCTCAGTTATTACATCACCTGGGATGTGGAAAACCCACATTTAAATCCCTCTTTTGCCCGAAACATACAAAAAACTTGAACCTGTGCTGTTTGCATCCGAGGTAAATATTCAAACTCCTCATGTATATAACCCATCATTGGACACACAGACTTGTACATGCACTCTCCCAAATAGTATTTGAATAATAATCTAAATGATGTCTGAACCCTTCTGTATTGCTGGAGGTATTCATCCTGCAAGCGCTCATGGCACGGTGATGTGCATTGGGTCACCTGGGATAACCTTGGCTGACACTTGGTGCTGTGAGCAACCTTAGGGGGCAAAGAAGTTCTGTAAGCAAGAGTCAGATTTGCTGTCTAAAGGGGCCACTGTCATCCATGTGTTTTGTGGTTTATGGTTGGGACAATGTGTGAGTACTTTGGTTACATGCATGTGCAGCCCAATGGGAACAAAATGTAAGAGTAAGGTTTTTAATCCTATAGAACTCATTACTTCAAAATCACATTTGTTAAAAGACCAGGCAGTGACTGAAGCTTTGGATCCTTAAAACAAAGCTGTCAGAAGATTTGTTTTTTTTTTTTTTTTTAATTTGTCCAGTTGCCTGGATTGAGGATAAAAGGAACTTCCCTCCTTTGTCAGTGCTTGATTTGAGTTTGCTAAAAGGCAGCATTCTCTTTACAGACAGGACATCAAGGACAGAGGGCCAATTTGAGATATTTTCTTTTGTACAGCATCGCTAATTTTATACTTTGCTCTTAAGCTTTTTAACTTGATCCACAAAGCAGTTAAGGAGCTGAGGGCATGGGATCCAAGCAGGCCTGAATGCAAAAACCAGACACCTCACAGAAGGCTCCCAGGGTTTGAAACCTGCAGAACCCATTTATTCCTCTGGAATTTATATTTACACTTTGCCCATCTGCTTTTTGCCCATGAAGGGCATATAAGGATTGTAAGACCCTGCATGTTAAGAATTAGATGTGGTTTTAATACTTTGGGATTTCTCTGTTGACCCACTGCAAAAATAATAATTGCACCCATACAGCATGGTCCAATCTGGTGGTAGTTAATGGATGGGCCTTGGCCCGTTTCCTTAACTGCCTTTGGTTTTAATTCTTGTTCAATTTCTGAGTCTGGTCTGAGTCTGAAACCTCAAGGTCCTCCTGACTTTTTCCCATTGCCTAGTAATTAGGGAGCTGTATTAGCCAGTATTACTGGAAGGCAATGATTAAATACCCCAGCCCTTTTTGATGCAGAATACATCATCAAGAGAAGAGAAAAGAAAATGCCCTGTTGTCTGGGATGAACATCTTGCCATGTCTGTTGCTTGGAATAGCTCCTTTTTGAATCCCGACCTTGAATGCAGACAAATGGGAGCTTATTTCTGGCAGACTTTGAGTTCCTGTGTTCCCAAGCAGAACATCCCCTTCTGTGTCCTTAAACACCTCATTGCAGGTTGGAATTTAATGCACGCAGAATTTCATCTTGACCATATCAAAATGACTCTTAGCTCCCTTTTGTGCTATGGACCCAAAAATTGTTTGGCTAACGTATTGGAGATACAATAAATTGCTCCAAGCTTCTTCTGTGTTATTGCCTCTGGATACAACAGAATGAAATTGCTATCCAGTTTAGAGACTCCATACTCCACAGTGTTAAAAAGTGTAGACTCATAGCATCATAGAACTGTTAAGGTTGGATAAGACCTCTAAGATATGTATTCCAGCTGTCCATTTACTGCCAATATTGCCTACTAAACCACGTCCCTAAGTGCTGGTAGTGTAACAGAGCACCAGGTGTGTGTCTTCCAAAGCAAATCAGCTAGCTCTAGGTCATGTTGGCCTCCGTCCTTTGTTAATTGTTGTTTGTGGATCAGATTTTCATTGCCCGTTTCTCTGCGGGCTGTAAGAATAGCTGGTATCTCAGGCCCAATTCTGTCTGCGTCTGACTCTCTCTATTCAACAATCCAGATGTTTTTTTACCATTGGCATTTTCTAAAAACCTAAAACAAATAAATACATGGTCCTATGCCTTCACCCCTGGGATTGAATATTCCCAGAGTGTTCTTACGTGTTTTTTGTAAAACAACAGCGAGCAGCAAATGGACACAGCCACCGTTGCAGCCTTGTATACGCCAGTGCTTGGGAATTGCAGTCATAACAGCCTGGAGCTGGCATCCTCCCCCCATTGGGACCGTGCCTCAGTGGGTGTCACGCAGTGATGTAAAGGCACAGTGTGTCAGCCTGGGGCCCCAACCAGGCTGGATGTGCATCACACAAAGTAAACAGCATCACTCCCTGCTCTGCATCATCCCCTTCCCACCACCAATAACCAATATTTACAAATAAGATGATTTGCAGCTCTATCAGTGGAACTTTAAAACAAGCGTTTCCTTGGCAGATTCATTTGAAATACCAAGTGGTTTTATAATGGGAAAAATTAACCAAGAGCTCTTACATTTCTTTTCTGTTGTTGTTTATAATCATGGTCGACAGAAACGTCATCTTGTAATACTTCACCCACTAATCTTGCCACACAATTATTCATACCAGAAGTGGGGCTGGGAGGAAAAGAGGCTTCTGTGATTGCTATATTTTGTAACCTCTTCCTATTTTTAAAAGAAATACAGTCCAGAACCAACCTGTATGGGTTTACCTCAGCACGACATCATTGAATCATAGAATATCCCAACTTGAAATGGACCCGTAAGGACCATCGTGTCCAACATCACCTCATTGCTCCTCAAAACTTAATGCTCTAAGGTTTGGTGTGTGCCTGTAGTTAAAATAGCCTGGGAGCTGCTCAAAATTATGCTCCTAGGGAGTTAATGGTGCCTGGCAGCATTTTGTTATCCTCTCCAACCATGCTGAGAAGGGACCAGGCTGCTCTCCACCTTCATTCTCTGGTGAGTTGTTTTGCATCAGCTGTAGCTTGAGATATGAGTCTGCTCCAAGTCCATCATATACCTGATTGGCTTAGCTTCAGGGGCAGGGCTGGAAAGTTTGAATAGTCCTTTAAAATGATAGCTTACGAGTCACAGAAATGAACTAGGAGATAAGGGTGACTGTTGCACTAAATGCTGTGACCAGAGTGTGACCAGGTTTACCTACTTCTGAGAAGAGTAGAATGAATGGTTTGCTGTTGTGGCCTAATGGTGTGCTCCAGAGGTGACCTTCAGGCTTGAAATTCAGCCATGTAGTGCAGTGTTGACTGAATTCCTTCCCAGATTCTCTGCACCATCCAGTTACTGACACATAAGGGATGTTAATACACAATGCAGTAGAAACCCAAAGGGTAGCAAGAAGCCTTACACCATAAACTTGGAATATGGTAATGTTAAATTAAGTCCTCAGTTTTCTTTTTCCTTCCTTCATTTTTTTTTTTTTTTTTAATTCCGTGTCTCATCTGGGACTAATGAGCAGGGTACTAATTAGTGCCAGTGGAAGAAAAGAGCTTAAATGCAAACGTAACCACAAAGAATAGATTGCAATTTCCCAAACAAATTTAAGAGAAGCCAGCGAGTATAGACCAGTTGCTGGAAAGTTGAGCTAAGTTAATTGTGAATTGCTTTGAAGTCAGTGGCTGCCGACAGACGTATATACGTAATTCTTTACCACCACATTCTGTAGGAATTTGCATGTGACAAAACAACAAGCTCTTCAAAACATATTTTCTTCCACTTTATTATTGTTTATAAATATCTCCTCAAGTTCCCAGGGAAAATAAAACCCTTATCACAACGAGATAAGCAGCGCAGCGCTCAGGTTGGCGAGGTAGGAATAGTGGAGGAGAGGAGCACGCATGAAGAAGTGAAGTCACAAAGCTAATTAGTTGCAGCCCCATTAATATAGCTCATTCCCATGAGTGTCTTTCTACTGAGGAATTCTTCTTGTGGCTGCATTCACAGACGCAGCAGAACGGAGCTTCGAAGCTCGCTGGCCAGCGCTACCTACTGAAGTCTATCATTGACCTTGTGAGCTCAAGGAGAAGAACTGTGCCTTCATATCTCCCTTCAGGGACAGTGGTGGGACTGTCCCCAGAGTCCAAAACATTTGTGTTGTCTCTGAAAACTCAATAATCTCTGTTTTCTGTGCTTTGAGGGTCATTTCTGTGGGATTTGTTGCTTTATACATGCCAGCCTACACCTCTGCAGCTCTTGCAAGCATCCAGGCTCTCACACAAGTCAGTAATTAGTGCTTCTTGCTCCGGGCAACTCTGTGCTTCTGCAGTTTTTTGGCAATTATCAACAGTAGCATCCAGCTATCTGCAGTGGGTTTCAATGTCTGGTGTATAAATCTACTCTGAAATTAAACCAACCATCCACCCTGGAATAAGAAAGGCCAGGGCATTATCTGTGTTGTGTGCAAAGGATGAAGTGTGATGTCTGCAGTGATACAGAACAGCCACAGTCTGCCATGCAACAGCACCAGACAGACATGGCTGGAGCTTTATTAGTGGACAACAAGAAGGCAGGAGAAGGTAATTAAGGGAATCTGGAACAAACTTGCCTGGTAGGAGCTGATGACGTGAAAAAGAAAAGCTGGTCTACTGATGGTCGTCTAAGATGTTAGAGCTATTGAGTTAAAGACTACTAATTCACCATGAGCTGATGGATGCTCTGCCTAATTATCCCAGCTAAAAAGCTTCTTTGGAATAAATAGATAAGCTTTTGTAAATACTGGGCTGTGTGTGAAATGACTGGCACCTCGATATTGGGGTATAGAGAGAAGGGGCTCGATAAATGATCTCTGTAGGTCACTGTTTTCCCATTCCTTCTTGATTTCAATGCTTACTTTCTCTGGCACGAAAAAAAGAGCAGCAACACATAGGTTGGTAATCTGATGGGCGGATGGCTGGATTAGATTATTTTATTGTCCTTTTCCAACCTTAGTGAGCCTATGAGTCTATGAATTTGAAGGGAAAAAAAAAAAGGGATAAAACAGTGTGATTTAAAATGGAGAATTGGGGCACTTGAAGCACATTTCAAGCGTTTTGAATATCTTGCTTTGATTAATAGTAAGAGTTTTGTGAATTTGAGTGGAAATTAGCATTTCTCAAATAAATTGCTCAAGTTCTCAAAAAAAAAACAACAATCAAGTTCAGTTTGAAAAACTAAAATAAGAAAATTCAAAAATTGTGTTTTTTTAGGCAAAGGAGTTAAATTAAGGCAATATTTGAAAACAGAAGAGAAACATAATTGAAATGTTTTCCATTCTGTGCCCTAGCCAAATTTCCTAGGTTTTTAACATGAAGGAGACATGGTAAGTGCACGCTGACCCAGGCAATCTGTTATATGAATTCTGAGAAAGAAAAGGACGCTGCCTAGCAAGCAGGGCATTCTGTTTTTCAACAGGAAGAAGGAAGGAGCAGAAAAACCTTCAAAAAAGCTGTTTATTAAGTTTTTGTGTGCAATTACCTTAAAGTAAGTTGCCAGATGTGCTTAATGCTACTCTCAAGCACATAGAAACGCATTTTTACATATGAAATAAAACCACAGCTCCCACCAATGGTCATGGTGGTGGTATCATAACCTGTTCTATGTAGACCTGTACAGACCTGTGTTGCATTTATTACAGCTCCTGTGTTTTTCCATCAGTGGAAATGGAATTCACTTTTCAACTCTTCTGCTTTTAATAGTAGCACCAACACATGTCTTATATCAGGGAAATACCCTGCTGTTTCCATTCCACAGCATTGTCTGCAAATGAAGATAGTTTTGGTCTTGGTTTGCATTATGGATTTAAACAATTTCATGGGACTAAGTAGGAACTGTTTGTCATTTTTGCTTCTGCCAGGAATCACAGCCATCTATCTGAAAGCTCAGCCCAAAGAAGATTGGAGGGATCCCACATCGTGAACTGCACTGCTGCTGCAATATACGTCATGCCCTGTCTGGAAGGTGATGTTAAGGTATAACTTGAGCATACACCAAAAAATGGCTTTTGCAGTGTACAAAGTATACAGGTTTCGTGCATCAACCATTCCTGTGCTATAGTTTAAGTGCTGTAAAACTGTGGTGCTCTGGTTGCTCTTTCTACAGCGTTTACAACTCACTCATGTCACCAACACCCAGGGAAAGGTAAACCTGAACTGAATGTATCACCTCCCAGAAGGGTTTTAAGACCAAAAAAAAAGGAACCGCAATAACCACACGTTCACATGAACTTCTTCAGAAAAATCAGCGTTTCGTCCTTCTTTCCAAAGATTTCCACTTGGTATCCAGCAGAATCTTTACTGGGAAAGCACAGCTACATCTCAATGGATTCACTGATTACTTCTTTTCTGCCTTTCTGTTCTTCATGACAAACAGGTAGATCTGGTGTGTCTGTGGGCAAACTCCTAAGGAACTTCCAAACTCAGGGGGACGAGTTAATTCTCACTGTTGTTTTTTTTCTTCCCAATGCCATTTCATGCATCGTATGACAAGTCACATCTGTTTGATGACTAATACAAAGGGAATATCCCATGCGTGTAAGCGGCACAAGCCTGCCTCACACTCAACCTTTCTGAATTTTTTTCAAGGGCTGGTTATGCAATAAATAAATGGGGACAAACTCATCACGAGGAAGAACTTTTATTCAGCTTTGAAAGCAGCACTTTGGCTTGGAACAATGTCCAACATCAAAATAATGAGTGCGTGTTACTGCTGACAGTCCTGGAGACAAGAATTCTCCATCCATCCAGAGCCAACTCCTCAAGTCCTCTCTCCTTCATAACTTTGCTCTTACTTATGGAAAACCTTCAGTTCAGGGAGTAGAGGAAGGGAGTGGGATGGGTTTGTAAGAGTGGATGCCTTGGGATTTGGCTTTTAGCAAACAGGAACACCGAGCCCCAAAAACCAACAGTGAGGACCTTGGTGGTACTTTTTGTTATTTGTCCCAGTGATGAGCAAATAGGACAAGGGTAAATGTGTCCTTGGAGACATCCGAGGCCAGGCTGGATGAGGCTCTGAGCAGCCTTACTGAGCTGTAGACGTCCCTATTTATTGCAGGGAGTTGGACTAGATGGCCTTAAAAGGTCCCTTCCAACTCAAACCATTCTGTGATTCTGTGATGAACCTAAGGGGTCCTACAGGGAAAGAGGAGAGTAGAGAAAAGTGGTCTTTAATGTCAAGAGTCAAACACCGGTTGTCTTCCTTTTGCAATTCATACAGGGTTTCTATAGGGCCTCCTGTAGACCACTGAGAAGCGAATGGCATTTGGTCTGCGCCAACTGGAGCTGTCAGTTCAACAACTGAGGAAAAAATTAATAAATAATCCTAGCCAGTAGCCTTAGCAGTCCTTGGAGCTTTGCAATACTTCGAAACAGTTGAGCAATGAAGAGGAAAATAAGAATGTATTGAAAAGGAATATTTCATCAACAAGGGGCTGGGGCTGGGGAATAAATCAGAGAAAACCATCCACTGAAAGTAATGTATCTGCTAGGTTTGGCTGGCTTTGGGGTTGTTTTTTTTTTTTTTTTTTTTTTCCCCCTATTCATAAATTGTTCATCAGCAAATCATGGTCCACAGCTTCAAATGGTGTATGACTGCGTCATGCCATTAAAGTTTATGAAGCAGTGTCACCACTGGAGCTCTGTTACTTCCACTAGCTGAAATGTTGGCCTTGTGTATGTTTTTATGACCTTTTTTATTATTCTTAATTGTTTGATGATGACAGTATATTTCTTCTTTTATGTAAGTCGCCCAGTACATCTTTTGTTCTCTTTTGAGAGGAATTGAAATTCAGAACAGCAGTAATCACTGCCATAGCAGATCTCTTGGGATAAGGGAGGGAGAGAACAGTTACCAGGCTTAGCTCATAGCTGGATAACCCACACATGAATCATTACAAGAGGAATAGGATCTATGGAGTCTATCTCCACCATCTCACCCTCTGCAACACTGGTGGCACAGCCACTACAGGAACTTACTGATCATTGGGGCAGTATTGCTGGTGTTAGAACGGAAGCAAAAGACAATTGTTGGGTTCTGGAAGGGTTTTAGAGCTGTAGACATTCTTTCCTCTTCCAAAAGTTGAGCACTCAATAATATGCTTATGACTTTGCTCAAGTAATTTTGGAAGGTCTCTATCTTTTCTTTACTTAGATGAGTTTTAATGTTCTAATATGGGAGGTGTTTTCAGAGCACCTCCCATCGCTCCTTACCTCAGATGAAGTACTTTGCCTATGATGATATTAAAGGGCAATTTATTGTAAACAATGACCTGCTTTTCTGGACTTGTTTAAAAAGGGGAAATTTTCCCTAGATGACCATTTCCCAATAAGATTCTTGTTTTTTAACAAACCATTTTTAACAGTCTGCAGTCAGCCCTAATGGTTCTTAACCACAGGCTGTAGATTAAGCAACTCTCCTGTTAGCCTATGACTGAAGCTGTAGCTCAGTTTAACTGATTGGCTGTATGGATTTACCCTGCTTACACTCCTTAGGAGCATGCAGGCAGTCCTCACCGCGTCAGTGGAAAGATGAGGGTAATATTGTGAATGGCTGGGTTCCAGTTGTTCATAACTGAAACCGTGGGACGATCGCCTTTTGTTTAAATGTCAGAGGATCATGGATGTCAAAGACGAGAAACGAACGGCCTTTTAGATCATCAAATCTGCATCACAGCATGGAAGTCACAGAAGGAAGAGCAGCACTGTGCGAGCATCACTGTGGGCCCATTCGAGTCACTCTGATTTAGCAGTTCCGATTGACATCCCAACCAAATCCAACTGGTGGAGGGGCACATGAGGTATCACTGACGAATTTTTCTGAACAACACATATGGCCGTATTTTATATTTCACGGTTAAGCTAATATGAACTATGTAAGGAATCAACTTGAAGAAACTTTGGAGGCCAAGTTAATCAAAATTCTTTAAAGTATAGGCAACGAACCATAACCTGGATATGAAATATTTCCCAATAGCTCTTATAATACAACCAGCTGTACTCTGATTCACTCCTACTGACTAGCTGTCACACTGAAAGTAGCTTTAGGATCAGAGCTACTGCTCGAAGAAATGGACTGCTTTTGGTAGGAACCAGCAGAACTCCACTGGCAAAACAGAACAGCATGCATTTCTACCAGCTGAGACTCCAACCAGCACTCATTTAGTATTAATGCTGTTATGTAACTGGGAATCACTGTTACCCCTTTTTTTTTTATCTTATCTTGATAATTAGAAGTCAGAAATACCCCTACAAGCTGGCCTTCCTGGGCATCGCTCAAACACAGAGTGGTCAGAGTGTTTACTATCTAGATTGCAAGGTTCAATTTGCTTTAAGCAAATTAAGACCTAAATGAGCACTGTGAGCTTGCAGAGTTCTCCTGTCCCTGTTTGAGGGATTGCAATGAGCTCTGGTGGGTTTAGTTGACTTGGCAGAGCAGGAAAGAAAAAAATTATTCTTCCTGACACCTTAGTTTACCCACCGGAGCAGCCTCCCGCTCCTCTTTCTCTCTCCACTTATTGTATTCTTCTCTTCATTCTTTTTTTTTCCCCCCATTGGTTAATTCTTTTTTTTTTTTTAATTTGTGTTCTTTTATAAATGTCCTTTGGCAGGAGTTGTGATTTTTTGGTTAGTAATCCACTTATTTTGTGGTTTAGAAAATATCTCAAGTAACAACTTGGACACGTTGTTGACTGTCATTGTTGGCTGCTCATGTGGCATGAGGAACATGCAAGGAAACACGTCCTTTCATGCTCAGCCCCCCCCTTCCAAAACAAAGCAATGATCTACTTCTTACCATGTATTGAGCTGTGTATAACTTTAGGTCTGAAGGGGACTGCAATTTTCATACACAAATGCAGGTGCATAACCTTGACAGATATATCCACAAATACATGCATGTTGTTATGTCTCTATCCCTCCATTTCTGTATTTGCATACATGTAGATGCATATCTCTGTCTTTGCAGCCAAGCATAGAAAGTACACGTTTTTCAGCTGGAGGTATATTTGCTCCTATAAATACATTTGCCTGTTGTCTGCATTTCCACATACTGCAGCTGCCACGTAGCTCAAATATTAGTTCTATATAAACTCACTTTTTCTTTCTTTTCTGTAAACTTATGAACTGACGCAAGCATTTTTTTCATAACCCATAGATTAAGTCAATATGCCTTTTTCTCAGGGATGAGGCAAAAAGCTGAACAAATAGCAGCTGTCTTTCAGTAAAATGCATATGATGGCCGTAGGATGTTTGAAGATGTCAAATTTTGTTGGAAATAACAAGTTTATTTGCATATGTTTGTCCATGTTTTTGGTTGCCAGAATAAAAGTTGAAGGCTAAACCCTTAGAGAGCAGCTGTTTCATGTAGTTGGAGGAAGCTGATTGTATATATTTATGGTAGACTCTATAGGTCCCAGTCAAGATCTTGGCTCCCTTGCAGTAGACACTGCATAAACAATTTGCAAGAGACTGACTCTTCTCCAAGGAGCCTAAATAGGCCAGGGAAACAGTGTGACAGAGGAAGAATTATTAGTTCCTTCCCGCAAATAGAAAAACAGGCAGAGGATAAGGAAGTGGCTTCCCAAAAAATCTCTACAGCTGGGGTGACAACCCAAATTCCCCAAGTCCCAACCCAGCACTTTAAAACTGAAGATCAGAGGAAATAGGTGCATATACCTCCATAAAGTGTAAGGTTGGAGTCTCTAATGGGTTTTCGGTCAACTCAGGTTATGGGGCTTGGAGAGCAACAAAATTTGAGTGGGGACAGAATGTGAGGGATGCAGAAGTAGTCAGGGTTTTTCAGCCTGTTGGAAAAAAAGAAGCCCAAATATTATTAATGGCAGCACGATTGTTGAATGTTGCCTGAATAAAGACCGCAGGGCTCTAACCACACTTTCGACCCGCTGTCTGCACAACCCATTGCAAACTGTTCCATGCAAGGCACTCAGCCACCCCTACTTATCCATCAAAGCTATCATTCATGTTAACAGGTAACAGGGGAACCTCAGGCTTGAATTCATTATGAAACCCTTGGAATCAAACCAGCCTGGACAATCAACCTTCTGTTTAACTGCTTCAATATACATTTTTATTATGGAGCCACTCTGGACTTCCTACAAAGTGATTCATAGGTCGTCTTCCCCAAGCCTGCAGCGCTCATCACAATGGGTTCTTGCTTTTAACCACATTCACTTACAAACTGTCATTCGAAGGCTAATAAATCTGGCTCCAGTCACCAGACTCTGCGGTATACATGAGACAACTGGAGGGTCTGAACTGCTCAACCACAGTCTTGTTTGGAGGCTGTTTTGAATGATGTTTTTCCATTATTACAGGCTTTACTAATTATTTAGTTTTATTGCAGCGATGCTAACAAGGCCCAGCACTGCAGTGGGAGAACACTAGGCAAGCACACAGCAAAATTGTGTGCCTGACTCCTGACGAAGTACTAAAGTACATAGGGAGCTCTCACAAATCAGTAGAGGGCTGGGATGTTTATGGGACATTTTAGACTCAGTCAGACCTCGCTGTGAGTCCTCAAGGGTAGAGCAAAGCTTTTGGACACACGCAGGTCTTGTTAAATGGCTCACAATTGGATTTCTTGACCATTATTCCTTTCACTGATGGCCATAATCTTCAAACAGATGGCAGAGGATGAGAGGGAATGGCCTCAACTTGCACCAGGGGAGGATCAGGTTGGATACTAGGAAAAAGCTTTTTCACTGGAAGAGTGGTGATGCATTGGCACAGTCTGCCCAGGGAGGTGGTAGAGTCACCAACCCTGGAGGTGTTCCAAAACCATGGAGATGTGGCACTGAGGGACGTGGTCAATGAGCATGGTAGGATGGGTTGGGGTTGGACTTAGTGATCTTAAAGGTCTTTTCCAGCCTTTATGATTCTACGATTCTATGCTTTAAGGAGTGTTTTTGCTCAAATCCCCATTTCTCACGTGTCTTCCAAAGGAAAGCTGCTCAGAAATTCAGGGAAGTGCTGGGAGGTAGGAAGTGTCTATGATAAAAAGCTTCCTCTAATAATTAATAGCTCACTGATGCTGCTCACGGTAGCACTGGTGCCAAGAAGTTGAAATAAAATACTGAAAGGGTCAAAAAGATGTTCAAGAAATACCCTTTGAATACTGGAAAACGATAAAAAGAAAGCCCTAAAGGCAATATTCAACATGATAATCAGGGTCCTAACTTCTTGTGGGTGCAATGTCCCTTAGGATTTAAATCTCCTACACCCAATATTCAGCCAGCCATACCTCAGAAGAGTCATTTTGCCAATGCTGCTCAAGTTCCGTGTTAATAATTTTAGGCTCTGAAGTGAAACGCCTCTATCAGGAGCGCAGTTATCTTTTGCCTCTCCAGCTAAGAGCAGTTTATTACCCACTCAACATTTCTCTCCTTACGCTTTTGACGAAGCCTGCTACATGTTTTGGGTTCAATTCAGTGTGCAGAAAGTCAGAGGAGCAGCACAGCATCTGGAGGGATAAACTGGGTGAAGTCAAGTGAGCGACTGTGCTGCAGAAAGGCATTTCAGGTTCTGCAGAGAAGTTCAAACAAATATTGTGGTTGTCGTCATTTATTGTAGAGGGATGTTGGGGAACAGAGGGGAGAAGTAACTGGAAGTGACTCAGGAGCCAGAGCTTAGAACTTCAGACGTGCAGCTTGACGACCAAACCACCGTAATATCCTTTTTTTTTCCATGTAAATAACATCTGATGATGAAGGCGGTGGAATTTTACAGTGGTTCGTAAGCAAACTTGATTTTCAGGTTCAGTAACATTGCAGATCAGTAGTTGCTGTTTCAGTTCCCAGGTTAATTTTATGGAATATTTTGCGTTGTGCCAGACTTTAATTAATTCCAAATGATTTCTGCTTTCCCTTACTTTTTCTCCCCCTTTTGCATGTTACTGTCTTACAAAGGAACTCAACCCAATTTTCTCTAAGACCGGTAATTATATGCATAAGTAATCAGAAATCTCAAGCATTTTTCTGCAAACCAATTACAGACATTTAGGATAAGGATAACACACTTCCTTAAAACTGCATTAAAAACTCATTGAAGTAAAAGTAAATGAAATAACAGAGTTAAACTACTCAAGTGAAATTTCAAGGCAAGGTTTTAGAGCAGATAAAAACCTTCCTGCTTGTTTTCTTACTTGCACGATGTTTTCAGGCCATGTTTTCTAATACATGGCACGGAATTGTGACGTGTTTTCAAAGCAGGCTGTTTCTGGTGCATCAGCTTCTGACGCTGAATATCTTGCGTGTGAGCTGCCCTGGATGAAGCGCTGTTTACTTGTAGGATATGCTCTACACATTCCTTTCTTTTTCTGATGATCCTTAGGATAAAAATCAGGCTGATAGAGAAACTCTCTGCTATGCAATGTTGGGTTTTCAATGCTTCCTAGCATCCATAGATCATAGAATCATAGAATGGCTTGGGTTGGAAGGGACTGCAAAAATGCAGGCAGTGCCAAAAGAAGTCTAAATTGTGAGAGTACACGAACCTGTTCCCTTTAGCACTGAACAGACAGGACTCAAATAGAGGTGGACACTTGTAGGTAGGACAGCTTGCATTGGTATCTCTGCAGGTCCGCTCTGATTTGCCAGAATGAGTGCAGATGATTTCTTCTCTCCCTGAAGAATGCTCAGAACTTCCACTTGTTGCACATTGGCCCATGCAAGAAAAACTGTCTTCTATCTTCCCACTTCATCACAGCATCAATCAGTCAGAGCATTGTTCAAAATCTGCTTCTTCACTGCCTCTTCAGCCCTGCAGCTTGATTTAATCACGCGTTAACGTGCTCATATTTATTGAGCTCCAAAATCACAAGGTCTACGAGCAGAGTGTTGAAGGACCACAGAATCACAGAATAGCTTAGGTTGGACCTTAAAGACCATCCAGCTCCAACCCCACTGCTATGGCAGGGTTGCCAACCACCAGACCAGGCTGCCCAGGATGCCATCCGACCTGGCTTTGGATGCCTCCAGGGTGACTGCCTTCAGAAACATTTCTTAGGGGCAAAACACTGATATCAAGAGCAAACGCACCAGGTTGCTCCTCTCCTCCCATAGTAGTGGTGGAATGTTGGAATTTGTCTGCAGGAGGAGCCAAGGGCTGGGGGAAAGTCTCAGGCTACAGGGATGGTGCATAGCCCGTATCTTTGGGGTCACAAACCTCTGGACAAGGGGCTCAGGGAGTTTTGCTGAAGGTGCTGCTGGGCTGCTTGTGCTTTTCTCTCTTTGCATTCCCGTCTTTATCACAGCAGTGATTTCCTTGCTTGCTTCATTTGTAGTAATGATAACATTGTAAAAGCTTGCCCTTTCAGAGAGCGGGAGTGCTTTGAGTCACGGACCTGCTCTGTGAATCAGAGCCCTTTTCTTCCCTTTCCAATGCTGTCTTCTTCCCATCCTGCCTCCCTGCTCAGGAGCCCTGCCAGCTCCCCAGTGACAGCATGAAGCCTTCCTTTAAAACATGACTTCAAAATGGCAAAGAAAAGAAAAAAAATAAACGAAAAACAAGAAGGAAAAAAAAAACAAAAAAAAAAAACAACAACAACACAGCAAAGCAAAGGCTTAGGAAAGCAAAGCAGCGCTGCCTTTTTGTGAGCATCCTCCCCCTTCCCTTCCCCCACCCTCCGGGACGGCAGGAGTGGAATAACCAAAGTCAATGCATGAGACTTTAATTCGAACAAGTTGGTGGCATGGCTGCAGGCCAGCCCTACATCCCCCCCTCTTCTCCCCTTTCTCTCCCCCCCCCTCCCCCCCCCCCCCGTGCTGGCTCCCAGGCCCCCAGGAAAGAGCAGGGCGGGGGTGTGGGCTGAGTCAACAGCACGGATGCACTTTCTCAGCAGTCAGCTGGGATGTTGCTCGGGTTGTTCTGTTAGAGTGGGATTGCTGTCCCCTCCTATCGATCTGTTTTGGAGTTCAGGGCTGCGGTGTTTGCGTGTCCAGTGGTGGAGTGGGAGGCAGAGGGGGGAAAAGGGATGAGGGGAAGGAGAAGCTGCAGCAGGATGCAGAGTGGGAGAGGGAAAACCCAGAGAGAGTGGAGTATAGATGGATGTAGGAATGTCCTATAGGGATCCCTGTAGGATTATGGGAGGTGGAGAGGGATCAAAGCTGAGTATGGTAACAGGGGCATCAGAAAAGGAGGAGGGAAGAAAGAAGAGAAAGTGTGAGGTGCAGCGGTGGTCCAAGTGGCTCAGAGCTGCAGGGTTTGGTTTTTCAGACACATCGACAGGTAGCTGAGAGCAGGGGGACCATCCAGCTGTGTGCTGCAAGGAGGCATGAGCCTTTAATTAGACACTGAGTAAGAAGGAAAGGAGGGCAAAGCCTGAGGGATGATGCGGCAAAGGAGCAGTGGTGGGGACAGAGGACAAAGCATGGCTGTATGCGGATGGAGGGATGGGCAAAGGATGCAGTCGTCAGCCCGGAGTTGTTATAAACATCCTGCTGAGGAGGAATCTTGCTTTTTCAAATCTCTCAGCCTGAAGCTGTTCCAGCTAACCTCTCTCCAAATAACAAATACAGTAATGGATGGTTACCCCTGCTTCCCCCCATACACACGCGTTGTCAGCCATTATTTTGGCTAAACATTTTTACGACTATCCCCCCTTCCCTAAAGTCATGTTTATTATTGCAGCTAAACACTGGCTTTTCTAACAGCCTTTTTATGCAGCCTTTTAAATGTCTTCTCTAATAATCCAGAGGAACTTCTCATAAACTCCCCCTTAGTGGGAGAGAGGCGAGATTACTTGGGCAGATTAACCAGGCACATCTTCACTGTCTGTATTTTGTGAAATATGGTCAGACACAGCTAATTCAGAAAGCCATAAGCAGGATTTTCACTAGATGTTTAATTGCTAAGCTTTGTTACTATTAACATTTATGTGCTTATTTATTTATTTGGACTGAAAAGCACATCTTTTTTTTTTTCTTTCCTTATCACTTTCCAGCAATGAGAAGTGTTTGCCTGTAAATCCATTGGCAAGAGATCTGAACATCTACTGCCTCAAAGCACGACCATGTGGTCTTCTTCCATATCATTCTGAACCCAAGTTCAGTGGCTGTTTGCATTTTTCAGTAGGACTAATTATCTTTTTTTCTTTTTTTTTAATGAAATAGACATTTTTGGAGGGAGAAAAGCATCCTGAAGGACTCAACTGTCCTCTTGTTAAATTTCACAAGCCTCGTTTTCAATAAGAAAGTGAGAGAGAATTCAACAAGGCTGGTTGTAGTCCACTCAAAGCATCGTGTATTTCGGTGGTGGTATTTCAGTTTCTCTCTTAAAGAACTTCTCCCTTGCTTCATACCATACAGAATCACTTTACTCTTGCAAATTGCTGCCTCGCAGAGTGGGAATTGTCCACGCTCAGTGTTCATAAGCCTGGCAGTGTATTTCCTGCCACAGGTGAACAACAAGGCATGAACCTACCTGCTCCAAAATTGCAATTGTGCTGCAGGGTAGAAGAAAGCAGGATTCATCATCATGGGCTGCTTTGCTCCAGTGAGAACGAAAGGTTCAGTCAAGTTTGTGGTCACAGAGATGCCATCAGTCTCTAATCACATCCTGTTTTGATTCTAAATGGGTTTTGTTTTCCAGGTCTGGGAGCTGTGCACTCAAATCCCTTTGGCTAGGCATGTTGTTTGCTCGTGTATCCCCTCCATGTTTGTATGGATAGCCTGCTTTGGGTGAAAAAAAAAGTGATAGCAATGATGTTTCTTAGATAATACTTCCTACAAGTGGATTTCAAATTATTTGATATTGCATTTAAAGTCTTCAAACAAATCACTGCTACAAAACTTTGTTCTCCAGGGCCTCGGTGCTCAAGGTAAGAACAGGTTGGTGGATGCACAGCAGGAGCAGCTCAGGTTAAGTTCTTGGAAAAACATCCTAGCAACAACAAAACTAAGTTTTTGAGAGCTTAGACTTCATGTAAGTTTACAAAGAATGTGAAGCTTTCCAAGAGTAATTTCCAGCCCAAAAAGTTCATAGGAACAGGGCTAACAAACTGCTTTTAGAGATGACAGGGGCAAAACCACTCCTGTCTTTGAAGAGAGCAGCAACAGTGACCTTGAGTTCCCTTCTGGCCCTGCTTCTATGAATATCCCCACTTCATACATGGGAAACGAAGGCAGAGAGCGGTGAAAGGCCACATGCAACGTCATGAAGCAAAACTGCAAGTAGAACTTAGGTCTGTTCTCTGCAGGGAAAGGAAAAAAAGAAATCTGGGGAAAAAAGAGGAAAAAAAATAAGTAAATAGTGGGATTATGATAGGTTTTTCCTCCAATTTCTAGACTTTTCTTCATTTCTTCAGCATTTGAAAGGAATCATTACCTGCCACTTCAAGTGTAGATCAACTTGTCCAGACCAAATTATCCTCTGTCTTAGAAAGGAGCTGCCTAAAGATGAATGCTTTGGCCCATACGGTTCTTTCCAAGCCAGTAAAATCTGTTGGATTCTTTATAATTTTTTTTTGTCACATTCAAAAAGTAATTGAAAAATGCAGAAACTGTACACTGAGCAGGTAAGAATCAGAAGGAGGTATTGGTCCCTATTTTACTGGTGATTAGCACTCATAATTGCAGCCCAAAATAGAAACCAATTGCAGTAATAAATTTTGTTCAAGAGCACTGCTCTCATTTTGAGCTTATGGCCACTGTTCTCCAGTTTTAGCATCACAGAATTGTAGGTTCATGGAGTCATAGAATGGCTTAGGTTACAACCCTGTGCCATAGGCAGGGTTGGATCCACTAGATCAGGATGCCCAGATCCCCATCCAGCTTGCCCTCTGGTATTCTAGAACATACAATAGGCAGACAGCGTTAGTTTTGAATGGTTTCAGCCAAATCACACGTGGTACTTGTGAGATTCTAAGATCATATGATAGTTTAGGGACTGTTTCTCCTTACGTTGCTTTCCTGATGTATCCAAGCCTTACTGAGATAAGCCAGAATCAAACCTGGGTCTGTGCACCCCTAAATGTGGAGAGGAAGGTGCAAAGAGAGGCACAGCCTGGTCTCCCAAGCTGGATCTGGTTTCCCATCCAGCAGCTGCACCCCACCCATTTAATGTGCTAAACCAGAAAAGTCTAGGCTTCAGGACTGGTAGAAAATTCTTTTGAAACTATCTTCTCTCATTTTCTTACAGAAAGTTGAGTTTTTCAACTAAATTGAAAACATTCACGGAAAGCATGTTTGCCTCAAATTTTGCATATTTCCACCAGAAAACAGCGAATCCAGTTTTATCTGCAAGCAACTACTGTCAACTTTTTGTAAAAAAGGAGTAATCACAAATTGAAAAATAATCAGTTTTTGATGCAAAGTCATAACTTTCCATGGGAAAACCTCCAAATTCCATTTAAGAGCATGTCTACATTCTAGACAGAACAACAGATACACAGGCGAGCTGTAAACTAGCTCTCTCCAGTACCAGTAAGAGTCTTCTACTGGCAGTATCAATGCAACATGGACTGCTCTACACAATTCTCTAACAGGAATCAGCTACATGCACGTGCTCCTATTGGTGCTGTGCTGGACAGTGGCTCTGAACTGTCTTTTCCTTTTCCTTTGGCCAAAATCTTTGGAAAATTATTAATGGACTCCATAATAAAATTAGTTCATTGGGTCCCATTCTGTCTTCAGTACCAGATGATTGTGGAGGAACGCAGCCAGTGAAAGAAATTCACTGTGTTGACTTATTCTGCACCTGGTCCCTTCTTTACAGCTTCTTCAATAGGAGAATCTGTAGAAGAAATGAACCTCTGGTTTCGCACATAACAAAAAGTAGCCAATGCCCTTTGGCCTGGGGACTCTGAGTGGTTTGCAGAGCATCACGTGGGGAGCGTGTGAGGAAAGCTGAGAGCAGGGCCCAGCTCTCTGCCACCTCCCATCACTTAACAACAAAGTGGTGTTTTCTCTGTGCAGGAAATTGGATCTCAGTCTTTAGAGGCAAGACAGCCTAGAGAGCAATTGCCTCTCTCCTGGCCAGACATATGCCAGTAAATGCTGGCATTAGGCACAAAGAGAAAAGGACGAGAGATTTTCCTATTGACCTTTGCGAGCTTTAGAAAGGCTCCCATTGGTAATGCTAAAGGCAACATACATTATTGTTCAAAAGAGAAGTGCCTCTAGCAAGTTCCTGATGGATAATAGTGGTGTTTACTTAAGGAAACTGGGTAATCACAAAGGTTATTTTTTATTGGGTGCCATCCTTTTTAGCATCCCCGTACACAGCCGACGTCAATGTGTGTCATTAACAATGACTTGTAAAAGGATACAGCAGTTGCTAAGGAAACCTCTGTTGCACAGGAGCTAAACAAATAACAGAAAATTAAGCAGGGAGCAGAGGCCAAGAAGGGCCTGATTCTGCAGATCTTCACTTGTGCAAGCAGCTGTAGGCTGCAGAGCCTTGGAGTTTGCTAAGAGATGTTCAGCTGCTCACATAAGAAAGTTTGGAGATGCAGATTGCTTGTCAGAGACTCCTCAAACTTGCAGAGATCAAAGGCAGCATACAGTAGAAAGAGCACACAGCTATTTCTGAATATAATGGAATATAATACAGGCCTCTGAATATAATTAATTGTCATTTGAAAGCATCTGTGCAATCCTTGTTGTGGTATTAATTTCGCTGAGAGATGCTAACAGGAAACACCAATGCACGATGGTTGATGTGGCACTGAGGGATGCGGTTTAGGGGGCGTGTGATCATGGGTTGGAATTGGACTTGAGTATCTTTTCCAACCATAATGATCTGCTGATTCTATTGGCATGCTTGTGCTGGGCAGATGGTTGAACTTGGTGATCTTGAAGATCTTTCCCAACCTTAAGAATTCTTTGATTCTGTGATACATAGCCTTCAATCAGCCATTAATCTTCAGGAAGTGTGTAGCAGATCAGACACCTTTGGGCATTAATGGGATGTGTCCTTAGGATGCACCCAGGTATCCCTGTGTGCTTCAAAGAGGGATTTTCATGGGAGGTCCATTTGGTGGCAGTCAGTCACACCATGAAAGAGCCCCAACAGCCTGCAACAAACACCAGGTTTGTGACAAAAAGCATTAAGTTATAACCTGAGCGTGGTAGAAGCACATATATGAGGTTAGGTGGTGAGCTTTGAGCTCAAAGGAGCTAAAGCACTTTATTGAAGTTGTGATTCTAAACCCATTTAGGTAAAGGGTTGCAAATTGCTGAGTAAACATTGATTCTTCAACTTCAATCAGGTTTGTTTCAGCTCATTTCAGGCCAAGAAGGGGAATGTTTTGCCTATGCTGGGTTAAGCCACTGCAACCAAAATAAGAGTGACCATTCTGGATTTGTAGCAGCGAAGCAAACCAGTGTGAAAGTTAGCGAGAAGACAGTGAGATCTTTAGAGGAAAGGACACTCTTGTCATTGAGCCCAGGACAATGGGACCAGGATTACAGGGTGTTACCACGGTACAAACCAGACACAGTATTAAAGAAAACAAGTGTTACCATAGAAACAGCTGATAAATGGGCACATGCAAGAAATTTGCCCTTAATTTGTGTGTTTAAGTGGGAGGGGAGCTATTTTGATCCTGCTTAATTGCAGCTGATCCTATTTAATTGCTTTTTTTTTTGTTTCCCCTACCAAGTCCATTGTAGTGCAGCAGGGTAAAACTTCAGTAATCTGTCATCTTACCTACTGCCACCAGGAAGCTGAGGGAATGAGAGATGCCTGTGCTGGCTCCCATTTGCAACATGCATTTATGCTTGCCTCAGTTTCACCCATCTACATCAGGAAAATGAACGTTCATGGGAGAAATATCACCTCCTTTGCTTGAATGGGAATAGGACAGGTCCTGTGCTGCAAAGAATGAGGGTAATCTTTTCCTATTTGTCCTTTGCAAGGTGCTAATGCTGATTTTAAGGTCGCAGGAGAAAGAGCTCTGCATTTAGCAAAGCGGAAAAACAGCAGCTAAGTGTGGAGAATCGGAAACCTGATTTGAATAAGAGTAACCAGATTGTAGGAACTTTAAATAGAATGGCAACTAATGTAATTAAAATGAAAAGGTTCAAAGCACATTAAAGGCCATTAATATGCAATAAGGAAATTCTTAACTTGCTGTATCTCCAAATACACAGTCCTGAAGGTGAAAGGAGCAGCGCCCATCAAACCAACTCTTTCAGGGAGGGCATTGGGTTCAGTGCATGAGAAAGCTTTGGTTGCAAAAGCCTTGGGTGGAAAATTTGGTTATTGCAGGATGTTTGGTACGATGGAGCCTTGATAAGGAGTGCTAGGCACTCTGCAGCCATGGAGCAGATTCATGTGTGAGCTGAACAAACTCATCCTTCAGTCTCCCAAGGTCTACCAAGCCAGATAAATGCATATAAATAAGAGAAAGGGCCAGGCTGGCTCAGCTGTCCTCATGAGCAGACTTTGTGGCATGGAGGGTCATGGTTAGTGGGCATGGTGGTGATGGCTTGGGGTTGGACTTGGGGATCTTGGTGGTCTTTTCCAACCCTAATGACTCTGTAATTCTGTAGGCGTGGTGGTGATGGATTGGGGTTGGATGTGATGATCTTAGAGGTCTTTTCCAACCTTAATGATTCTACGATGCACAACTCCTTTCATGGCTGGTAGCAGTTGCTTCAAAAGAAAGCGTGCTCTGCACTGAGGAGCTCTGAAACAACCAGCCTGCAGGGAATCTCCTCCCCAGACTCCCCTGTTAGATGTTAGCTTAAGTCCTTATACCAGATTATGGCCCTAAATATAGCTGCATTTCAGAAGCAGATTTTTTATTTTAGCAGTAGAAATGGATGACATTTTTTTGGACTGTGAAGCAGCGCTAATAGCATCGCTCTTCTAACATTTTTCAAAGCTTCAAACAACTAAATGAAAAATTCCCATTACGTATTATCCTTTCTACACTGAAAGGATTAAAACCAGCTAGTCAACACAAGCCCTGCACATCCTAATTAACTCCTTTTCTCTTAGGTTTAAATGAATCATTTAAGCTCCCTGCATAAATATACATTTCACTTAATGGAACTGGAATTTTGCCATGGATACCACTCAAAGCAGGATTACACCTCTGTGCATCAGAGTAGCTGGGCAAATACAAACTCTTGGAACCCCACAAAGATAGCGAGAAACACTTGGAAGAGTAACAGAGAGCAGGAGTTGATGGATGGCAAGTTCTCTTTGCAGGGGCTGAAATATTTTGGTCTGGAGGTGTCGTATCCACCATTGGGTGGGGAGGCAGAGACCACACGCGCTCACTCGTACCTACACACACGCTCTGAATGTTCTCACAGGAACTATTCCCAAGCATATGTTGAACAGATTAGGTTTTACACAGCGTGTCCCACCTCCAGCATCTGCCGTGTGCCAGATCGCCCAAATTAAGGACCTACGTTTCTTTTGCACGATGACAACGCAGCTCGTCCTCCAGCAGAGATCTTTGTATTCCTGCTCAGGCTGTTGCCTAAGGAAAGCTGTGAGGCGGTTTTTTGGACCTTGCATTTGTCAAGAGCTGCTCAGACGCTGCTGTTTTCCAAGTGCTGCTATTTGAACTGGGAGATGCTGGGTGCTACTGCCTGTTTTAGCCATGGCGGCACAGCTCTCCTTGAATCTCAAAGGAGTGCTGCTAAGTGTTCATCTATTCAGTATGTGGTGGCTGCAATGTGCTGTTTCCTTCTGAGAGGAAATCTTATGAAACAAACTAGAAACAGCATTTCCAGCCTCAATGGGATTTGTTTCCTCCTAAGATTAATAAGTAGGTATGATGATAGTAAACATACACCCATTGTAGTCACATCCTAGATATCTACATTGTTACAGCATTAGGAAGCTCTAGTTTTAATCCTACATAACAGAAGATGCTCCTGCCAAGAGTCTATCCACAGCTTCTTAAAGATAATAGTGTCATGGTAGAATCTTCTGCTCTGGGAGATGCAGGCGTCTCTGCATTCTCTACTGGACAGCAGGGAAAATTCTCCTTCCTCTTCTTGATTTTGGTTCCTTTCCTGAGGATCTCACTGAGTCTAACTAGGATAGGAGACACAGAGAGGCCGTGCTTAGCGAGTGGCAAAATGGGCCCAGGCACAGTGCTACAGTGGATGTCACAAGGAAGAGAAGGAGGGGTGTCTCAGCATTAATAAGCAGCAATGAATCAGCAGTGACGGGCGACATCTTTGGCTGATGTATGTCCATGGAGCTACGTCATTAGTGGACACCACATACACTGCTGTTTTTGTTACATCTGTATCTGGCCCTTCTCATTTTTGCAATGAAGCTAGTTTTTGACTTCTGACAATTTGCCTGCTAAATCTCCTGTTTTATTATGTAACTTCATTGTCTTGAAGCAAGGGATAAATCCCAACGATTTCCATTCTCCTCCCAGCTGCTCTTTGCTATTCTATAAAGGAAAGCCAAAACCCAAACACGACCCAGATGCCTAAGTGAATTCTAGAGACTGGTAGGGTTCAATATTATAGTTTTTAGCTGAGAAACCAGAATATTCTGAATCCAGCAATGGAAAAGTATCTGGAACCATTTCCGATTGGAGGCATAATCATGCTAAAAGAGTGGATAACTAGGAAGTTTTTATAATTGCATCAATTTCAGATATGACCACAGTCCATTTTGCATTTGAAATGAAATAGCTGTTCTGGGTATGAATATCATCACATACTGGTGTTGTTACTTGATATGAAAGAAATCTTTGACCCTGAAGGCTTTACGAAATCTCCTCTGGAGTTGTTGGGGCATTTGTTCCTGCCAATTTGAAGCACATTTTCAAAGCCCAACATGTAAGGGTACAGCATTGAGTGCTCTGAAGACGGAGACGACGCCGTACTTTTCGGTGTCATATAAAAGAATGACCTTCTGGATGTCATGGATGGCACAGAAATTACTGGGTTTTCAAAGAGAAATGTATTTGCTTCTGATTAAAAGCCCAGACCAGAAGTAGGAAACTTAGGCAATGAAGTAATTAAGCCAAATTCCTCTCGGTCCCTGCGTGCCTCATGTCCCATCAAGCAGAAGCTTCCATTCAGTGTGCCATGTTTTTAGCCAGGACTCATAGAGTGCATTGCTATGAGGTCAGCTGTGAATGTGGCCCTCTTGGGTGACACCAGAGGGTGAAATATCCAGGTTGGAACAGAAAGCAAGGTAAAAAATATCAGTGACATAGAAAAAAAATGCAATATTAAGTCTTAATTATGACGTTTGGTCATTAAGCTTATGAGGATTCTGTACAGAATCCTCAGTGGGACTGTAACACTTCCACAAAATCAGGTGGAAAATAGGTTCATCAGCCTCATATTTTTAAGTCCCGTACAACTGTGCCTTGAATTAGCCCACTCCCTTCCAATGACCTTTCTTGCAGCATATTTTGGATATTAAGAAGAGCTGGATCTGGGGCAGAGCAGTTCACCCCTCAAGCCAGGAAGCTGAGATGCAGCCAACTCAGAGGAACTTTTCTCTCTTTTTTTTTCTTTTGAACCATGCACGTTGCCAAAAGATTAGAAATGACAATCATTAACTAGAACAAGAGCCAGGATAGGACAAAATAACAGAGGGAGCCACTGCTGGAAGTGCTCCTCCAGGGTTCATAGAGGCCAAGGGGTTCTCAACCCTTCTCGTAGGGTGGATGATGTTTTGGTACTGAGATTCTCTGCAGAGAACATGATCCCACGGACCCCACCTCTCCTTCCACTGGAAAGAGAGGCAGCTTCAGCAGTGTGCTTACGTGGGAAGTGACGGTAATGAGGGGGAATTGAATGTAGTTTTAGCTGCCTTTAAATGATTTAACAGCTGGATGGAAGGAGATGTGACCGCCACAAAAGTTGTTCCATTGGTTTTAGGAGCTGGACTGGCTTCCAAGCAAGTGAGCCAATTTCAGAGCTTATACATGGTGCCTGTGGGAATCTCAAATCTGAGCACCGAGTTGGGACAGTTATCTTCTTCAGGCCTGTGATGCCTCCAACGACATTGACTTTGTCACAGAATCTGCACAGAACCCTCCTTAGTGAGATTCGTGTTACATGGGGAGAACTTTCTACCAGAGGTTATGAAAAATGTGTGCATGTCCAAGAGAAATCTGCTGGATGTTCCTCAGGGCAAGAAGTTTTGGAACAACCAAGAGTTAAGGAGTGCAGTAGAAACACTTCTGGAACAAGTGTACAAAAAGAAAGAGGGGAAAAAAAAGTGCAACCGAAGTTTTCATAGAATTATTATTTATTTTCTTTGAGAAAATCCATCTTTGCGTTTCTTGCATTTCTGTTTTATAAATTCCAGCTCTATCCATTCCTTCCGGTGTGGGTAATCGCACTGCACTGTGTTATGCTTCAGAGTGCAGAAATCTTTGTCCTTGTCTAAACTTTGCACTACAGGCCTTGTTTATGAGCTGTCTGGAGAGGATCTGAGACTCAATGGGGCATTGTTCAATAAATAATAAAAGCCAGACACGACGAGGTTGCTTTTTAGATGAGGCCTCTCCCACAGGAGATACTATATATGTAAGAACATGGATTCTTCCTCTATAGAATATAATTTATACTCATCAAATTAACTACCACGTTGACATTGTGTCATACGACGTGATCTATAACATCACATGTGAAACATAAAGTCACTTTCTAAGATGGGACCTTGTTGTGATTTAGATTCTGGAGGAAGCTGTAATTTGTTCATGTCCGTGAGATATGGAAGTGGCATTTTGCTTCATGTTTAATAACAAAAGAATTAAAGGTGGGCCTTCCTGACCCTCCTCGTTGTGCTGAAGAGTCAGATTTGTTCCGATTTGTTCATTCATTTCATGATAAGCACTGCAGTGCTAAAGCAAGGGGTGATGTCAGACTCATTGGAAATACCTACGCAGTGGTCAGAGTTAACGGAGCAGATGTTCAGATTCTGTTTGCCTTTGCACAAGGCCCAGATTAGATAGTTCTTCTGTTCCATAATCACTCTGTTTTCTTCTGGCCAGTAACGCTTAGTTTCATCTTCACTGAAAACACAGTTGTTGAAACCAGATACGTGATAAAAGCATTTCATGATAAAGGAAGCGAAGCTCTAATCTCTCTGAAATGCTGTTACCGAGCGGTGCAAGTGGTGACAAACCCCTCATTCCAGGCAATTCCTGATTTTTGAATAGAATCTGTATCTTTCTGAATCAAAGCACAAAATTACAGCCTCTCCTCTTGCATTATCACTTTTTCTACGCTTCTGTCACCCATCTGCTTACAGATCCATCAGCTTCAACCTTTTCATTAGTTCATCTGTTTGAAAGACGCAGTGATCAGGTATAAAAAAAGGCTTAAGATAATATGTCATCATCTCTTGGAATACGAGATAAATGATATTAGTAGTGAAATGTGCCATAAATCATCTTTATCTGCACAGCTGGATGGGATTTAAAGGAACATGGTCAAAAAGACAAAACGTGTCATTACCTTTGCATTATTCAAAGTGCCTGAGGTCAGACTGTAGCTTGATCTAACACAGCTTTCATCGTGCTTCCTTGCAGAGCTTGTGCTGTTAGAAAGGCTCTAACACTATTACTTCTCGTTTTGAACAAGATTCTTCCCTTGGACTTCTGCTTTGTCTGTCAAGACTCTGATTTTGTTCAAATATTAGAGGCTGTATCAAGCTCAGGAGCAGGTTTATGCGCCCCAGTTCCTATCATGGTTGGCAGTTTGTCTGGGGTCAAGTGCAAAGGTGTTGCTGGAGCTTTTCCACCCTAAAACAACCCAAAAACAGGTCTGATGGTGAGCAACAGGTAAGCAGTGAGGAACAGGGAGAAAATTTGACATCGAGATGATCTTGAGGGCATTTCTGAGCAGGAGGACATCCGTAGCCTTAGTCTGGGTGATGTGAGGATATATATGGCTAAAGCCTGGGATGTCAAATTTTAGACTAGATGATCTCAGTGGTCTTTTACAACCCTCATGATTCTGTAGTTCTGTGATTCAGATGCCAAAGTAAATCCACGTGACAGATAAATCCCACCTGGAGCTCTGAGTTGTTATTTTCAACCTCTTTCAAGGACGGATTCATAAAGTTAAGATGGCAAACATGAAATAGTTGATAAACCAAACGCACCACATCCCCAAAACCAGCGAAAACAGAGGAACTATTCATCTTCGTTTCACTGAGGTTTGGATCTGGCCATTGCTTTGGCCTTTGGCTGGGAGAGAAGTGGAGAGCAAACACAAGTGAGAAGTGGGCAACCAGGTATGCAACTTCTGCTTGTGATTCACCAGTAAGTGCTCTGTTTGGCCAGGGCGTTGAGTGGCTGCATCCACATGTCCACTCTTGTTCAGGTTGTGCTCACAGGAAGGCAACTGCATATTTGTGGCTGGCTTCAGTTGGGAAAGCTTCATTCGAACCAATAAGGATCCGTTTCACTCTACCACCATCCCCAGCAAAAATAATCTGATATTTTAAGAAGCTTGCGCTGCAGATTTCCATGTCTCCAGAATTAAATTGCATCTTTGCAGGCAGAGGAGGAAAAGGAGTCTCAAACCAAAGCATTTGGGAAACCACAAGAGGCTGCGGCTGACATCTATCTTCTCATTCAAGCTGGATACACTGGAGCAGCAAGTCTTACTCAAAGCCCAGAAATTAGAAGCAGCCTGCACTGACAGCTTCCCAAAGAGATCTGCCAAGGGCAAATTGCAGCCCCTGTTTGACCACTGAGGTGCTGAGCACATGAGCACAGGGATGAGTTGGAGGCAGGAAACAAGCTGCCGAATGGGGCGTCAAAGTCCTGCAAGAAGCCCCAGTAGGTCCCCATCACACCTCTGGTCCAACGCAGCCTGAAATCGATGTGGGTGAGGCTTTGACCACAGTGGGCTTTGAATTGAACTTCCAGAAGTATTTACAGCAATGCAGCTCCAACAATTTCGGCATTGTGTCTTCCTAAATGAGTACAAAATCAGGCCTAATAATGGAAACTTTTCTGAGCAACCTGATACTCCACAGCCTTTTACACGCGGAAGCAGAGGGATAATAATGGTAATAAAATAAGAGCCATCCTAAAGGCATGATCCCAACTGTTACCAGTCTCATCCAGTCCCTTCTGCCTGCTGTTTGCCCTGGATGACTGCAATTTTTGTTAAAAAGGGAATGTACCTAGAAAGCACCTTTTTTTGTGTGTGTGTGGAGACCCTATGCAACGTTTGTGAAGGAATGTGAGAATTTTTCATGTTACACTCCTCAAATTGCTCAAACAGGGGGAAACTTCCCTCAGAAGAGGGAAACTTCCATCAGAAGAGTGTCCCAAAGTACAGCTGAGATGAGCTGCGTTTAGGAGCTCACAGCAACCCACATAATGCCAGCAGTGCATGAGGAACGGTCCTTCTGCAGAGCAATAGGAGGTGGCTCTAAGGAGATGGTTCCACATTGTCTATGTCATGCAGGATTATAAATTTAATTGATCCATCTTCATTAAGTATTTTGAGATCCTCAGAGTTACACAGCAGCATTGCACTTACTTTCCTGTTAGGGAAAGCAGACCAAGCGAAGGAAGAAAAAGGAGCCTTAAAAACAGCAGCAAAGTAAAAAGGAATAGAGATTCTCTGCAGAATGTTTTCTCAGGTGTAAGAAAAGGGAAGGCTGTTTGCAGCCAAAGACATCAAAGGCAGGGAACCCCCTCCCCAAGCTGTGCTGGTGGGGTTTGGTTGCGCTTGGCTCTGCAGCCAGGAGTGACTCAGAGGGACAGGGAGCAATGTTTTTCATGTGTAATCCGGAATGGGTAGGAGCCTTTGTTTGGAAACCTTTGCAACTCCCTGAGTGAGTTCATCCCAGTGAGGTCAGCAGATAAAACATATTGGAGACAGGTGCAGAAATCACCCTGGGTTTTTCACACAAGTGTTTTAAATGCTCCTTTCGGGTCAGTCCTGGGTTGCGTCTGCTCTGAGCTCGGTTCTCTTACATCATGGGGCTGCTGAATGCAGTGAAATGGTCTTGTGGTTATGGTGCTAAGTACCCCAGGACTCCTTTTTTTCCATAGCCATCCCAAATGGCTCCATCTTACACCCTCATCTGCAAAGTGGCAACACCTGCAGTGCCCTGGAGAAATGACCTCCTGGTGTCAGCGTTCCTAGTGCTGATTTCACAGCCCTCCAAAATTACTTAAGAACAAAGAATACACAACAGTGCATTGCACAACAGTTACACCCCACAAATGAACATGGCTGGGAGAGAGGATTCCTCTCCCACATGCAACCAGAGCAAGACTGGTTTGTGAAGGAGTTTGTATGGCACAGCTTAACAAAGTGACCCAGGATGTGTCCTCCTCGTCCCTGTGTCCCTTTGACTGAGACAGGGACTGAAGGCATTTGGGGGTGAGCAGGAATTTGTAAGCAAGGGGCCGAGTTGGAGCACTTTGAAGTTGCATGGGCTAATGAAGAGAACACTTTGTCCTGGAAAATGGGAAGTCGGGTGGGACTGCTGGCTCTGGATGACCTGTTGTGTAGTGCTGGCTAATTTGCCCATTGTCTCTCTTGTCTATTTAAATCCGAAGCTCTTGGGGGCACCATATGTATTTACACAATGGAGCCACGATTTCCATAGCGCTCGTGCTAATTATCCAACACAAATAATTAATGGATGGAACAAGTTCTGGCTCCAGAGCTGAGCTTCTAACCACCTGCCCTGCTCATGACTTTAGGCCAACTTGGTTGCAGCAGAGTGAACACAATACCATGAAGAAAGCCCAACTTTTTTCAGAATATAAAGGCTAAATATCCAGTAACCCGAAACCACATCAGCCCTTTTCTTCACCTAGTCTGACTCCATCCTTCGTAACTCCTAAAAACAAATGGTCTAATCAAAGACCAAAACATTAACACTGTTAACCACCACTGGGTATTACCGTGTCGCAAGAATAAGAGCGGCAGCAGCAAGCTCTTGGCTCCATGCCATCACTTTATTACTTATTACTTATTTTTATATAGCCTTTGGCATGGCAAGAAGTCCTTCTTTAATTATAAACAGGAATGAAGAAGCCACAAGAGGAAATCATACGGTATTGTAGCCGGATAACTGGTACTGCACTGATTACACAGGGGCTCTTATCAAAGCTGACACAGTGCTGGGGCTGAGCAGATATTGTGCTGGAAGCCACAGGCTGTGCGTGGGAGAGAGCCTCGAAGCGGACGTAAGAGCAGTGTAATTCTGCTGAATTGAATTCTCCATGGAGAACTTTTTTTTGTTTCCTTTTTTTTTTTTCTCTCTCTCTCCTTCTCTTCCCCTGCACTGAGGAAATAGGAGAAAAGTAAAGACAAGTCCCGGGAGACGAAGAAATAAGATGAATGTGTAACCTTTTCACTTCTGCTTTCAGCATGTTGGGGGAGCTGGGGGGGGGGTGAGAAACCTCAGTGTGACACAGAGATGAGCTCTGGATATGGACAGTTGTTTGTGGAAGCATGAGAAAACTTCTGGATCCCATATAAGTTTGTCCCCACAAGTGGGTAACTGCTGGTCCTCTTGCCAGAGCTTTGCCAGCCTTCTACAAGGACCATCAGTACCACCTTCTCAGCGGGCTCTCAGTGCTCAGCCTCACCAAAGCATGAGGCTGCTCTGAACAACCCATAGAGTTCCAGAATAAATTGTCTGGGACTCAACGCGATGTCCCCAAAGGGCTGCTGGAGCAGAGGCCATAAATCTGCTTTTTTAAAATAGTTTTTCCACTTCCAATAGGCTTTGAGACCATGGGAAGAATCCTGCTGTTTTGGATGCTGTTCTCTCCATGGGTAGATGCATCTCCAGGGAGGAGAAGAGCACAAGACTGTGTCTGCCGCCGTTTTGGTTGGAGTTTCAGGCTTTCTGCACTGCTCACTATGGGCTGTGCTTTTGACATAGGTAATACTGGCCTGGCACATCTTCTGATTGCCTAAAATATGTGGGGAAAAAAAAAAGGATTGACCTGCTTCAATAACTGCTGCTCCCACTGCGACCAAGGATTCTTTTTCTTGGGATCATAGAACCATTGAGTCATTAAGGTTGGAGAAGACCATCAAGATCATTAAGCCCAATTGTCAACCCATCCCCACCATGCCCATGAGATCTACCCCTTTGATCAGATACCAGCCCTGCCTGTACATTTAAACACAGTGATCATAGAATCACTTGAGTGGGAAGGGACCCTTGGAGGCCGTCTGGTCCGACCCCCTTGCAGTGAACAGGGACACCCACAGCTCCATCAGCGCTCAGAGCCCTGTCAGCCTGACCTTGGGTGTCTCCATGCCATCTCTCTGGGCAAACCATTCCAGTGCTTTACTACCCTTATCATAAAAAAGCTTTTATTTCTTATATCCAGTCTGTCTCTCCCCTCTTCTAGTTTAAAACCACTTCTCCTTCTCCTATCACAACAGACCCTTATAAAGAGTCTGTCACCTCCTTTCTTACAATCTTGCAGCGAACCCTACAGAGGGTCAGAAGCCTCTTAATTTTGTGGGGCCCTATATTAGCAAAATGAAACATTTAGAGCTTCATTGTTTGCTTTTTTTCCCCTTAGTTCCCACTCTTGATTATTTTTCCAGCCAAACTCATTGAAGGCCAATAAATAATAGTGTCAGAGCTGCAGACATCTTCCAGCCCTTTTAATTTTTTCCCAAAAGCCCCAGATACCATCTATGCTGATTGAAGCCAAGCACTGTGGAGGGTTGGTGAATGTGAAGCTTTCATTGCCTACAATCTATAAAGGAATAGAAAGCCAGAACATATTTTTATTGTGCCCAAAGGGGATTCAGATCAAGGGTTTGGATGAACTTCCTTGTCTTTCTTTGCTCCAAGTACTCCTTTCTTAAAACAAAGTAGATAATTTACTAGTGATTTGGGTGATAATGTGGAGCCAAATTCTTGGTGGTTTCCTTCAGTTAGTTCCCTCTGCAGAGAACTGTGTTCTGGTGACATCTCAGGGCTGTGGAGCAGAGTCAGACAGATCCCATTGCTCTACCTGGGGCTACATCTGCTCATGGGATGAAGCAGAAAGGCAGAGGGGCAGAGAATCCTCCTGAAATGGAACGAGCTGACAGCTAGGGGATGAATCACCTGCTTCACAGCGGGAGATTTCAACAGTTTCTCTCCTTCCATAAATCACTAAAAAGACAGCAGTTCCGTTATTTCCCCCTTCATTCCTGCATCTTTTGCATAGTGAGAGGGCAAGGGCAGGCAGTCTCTGTGGCAGTGAGCAGAGGGTAAATGAAGAACCGTGCAGAAAACCTGGCTGAGATTCCATCACACGTTCAGTGCACATCCAGCGGGGATGAAGGAAAGCTGTCACACTTCTAAAGACACTTGGAGGCTTTTTGTCCAGAGGTTAAAGCACAGCCTCCATTAGGAAGACCAGAGGGCACCCACTGTCCACTCACCCATCAATCCCCTTGGAGATGTTTCCCATGGCAATGTCACTGAAGAACTACGACTCCAAGATCAGTGCAATGTCCCAATGGCCATAAGAATGCCCACGTGCATTTACTTAAATGCTAAAGCAAGTGTATCCACAGTTTTCTTTGCTAACATCCCCAATTGCTACATAGAATTCCTCCTCCACTTACATTACCCAGATTTGTTAGCCATCTATCTATCTATCATATTTGTACTCCTTGAGCAAAATATTAATTTGTAGCTTCACAAGGTGCAGCGAGATGGAGATCTACCAGGTTTAGAGTTTAGAATTCAAAGGAGATGGCTTCTAAAAAGATTTGTTTGTAGTCCTGTTTTGTCCTGTTGCCTCTCTGGCCCCAGACCAGTTGATTTCCCATTTGGGGTCTGGTCTAATTTAGCCCTGAGCTCAGGTGAGAACCTCTAAGAGCTGTTGTAATGCATTTTCCTCTTAAACACCTTAAACTACGAATAGACAAGATGGACAGAGGAAAGAAAGAGAAAACAAAGGTGCAAAAAATGATATAAATTGCCCACTGATGTGCAGTGTGGCGAGAAATAGGCCATGGGTCTCATAATGCCTTGTCTTGCTCTGAAATACTGATGGTGAGCTGTGTGAATATTTACAGCCCCATGGCTGCTGCCTGGTGTGGATCTAAATGTGACTTTTGCAGCGTGAATATTCTGATGTCTCATTTAAGGGAGGGATATTTTTGTTTCCATGCAAACATTGGCTCAGTTTGGGAACAAATAAAATTCAATTTTCAGTTCAAATAAACCCTTTATCTGAATGTAGTTAACCATAAATGTACTGCTAATGGGCTGGCTGGTCTTCAGATACTACATTTGCCAGAATGTGTGGCTGAGATTATGAAATACATGTATCTGAAGTACAAGAACATAAGTCTGCTCATAAAGGGAAGGCAGGTAATATTAACAGCCTGAGATGATAAAGGGCCGTTGTAGTCATTAGAAGAGAGGTTGGCTGTGTTATCAGCAGGGCAGGGAGCTCCATTAATAGGTCATAGCTGGAATTTTTATTTTAAGGGTCTGCTACTCAGCAAAAAAAAAAAAAGGAAACAAAGCAGCAATCTTGCTTCTGTTCTCAGGCATACCATCACACACAGAAAGCAGGAGTTTGCCAGCCATCATCTCCTCTGCTGTTTAAAAGCAAGTATAGAATCATAGAATCAATAAGATCAGAAAAGACCTCTAAGTGCATCCCCAACTCATCCCACCATGCCACTGGCCATGTCCCTAAATGCCACATCTCCATGGTTCTTCACCACCTCCAGAGGTGGTGCTTCGTGCTGATACTTAGCCCTAAAGTCCTCCAACAGTGAGACAATGGCATTGGTCTTCCCTTAACCCTCAACTTTCCACTTTCCTGATTACCCTGATCCTTGGAGTGATGCCACAACCTCCATCTGTGTCCAACACGGATTCACCTCAGAGCTCTTTTGGCAGTGAATCAGAATGGTGGAGGCTGTATTGGATTTACTCTCTGCATTTTCAATTTTAGGTTTTGCTTCTTCAGGAGATTACTGATTATGGACTAATTGCATTATTTGTATAAAGGAAACCTCTTGTGGCCCCAACACAAGGACCAGCATATCCTAGCTGCTGTACCACATATGGGCAAGATATAATCACAGAATCACTGACGTTGGAAAACACTTCTAAGATCATCTAGTCCAATCATCCTCCTACCACCCATATTGCCCACTAAACCATGTCCTGAAGTACCACATGTACACGTTTTCTGAACACCTCCAGGGGCAGTAAGTAGCCAAAACTGAGCTGAATGGCAAAAATGGGAATAGCACAGAGTATCCCAAGTGGGAAGGGACCCATTTGACAAGGGACTTTCCTCTGACAGGTGGAAACTGAGGCGAATGATCTTCCAGGCCTGACCTTGCAAGCACGTACATGTGTGCTTAATTTTAAGCATGAGTGGTTCCTTAATGTCTGTGATTTAAAGGATTACTCACGCTTAAAATCAAATACACATGTATGGATAGAGAGAACTGGATCTTCAATCTCTGTGCCTGAACCGGGCCCATCTCACTTGGAGGCAGCAGCACCTCCTGTGCTTGTGCAACTCACCGTAAGCACTAAAATAATCTTATCAGCAGCATCTGGAGGTTGTGCAGCACTTAGCACAACAGATACCTGCAATTATTTGGAACCTCTGCAATAATAGCGTGGGGAAAGCTGAGCCTTGAAGTTGTGCTGATGCCATCGTTGGCATCTGCCTGCACCTCTGGCTTCTCTGAAATCCCTTTTTAGGATCTGCTCCAGCCAAGGAGCACAAACAGCCTTACCATGTTTTATTCATGCACCCCAAAAGGGCTTCACTTTAAAACATTCTGCCACTTCTGTTCCCTTTGTGTAATGTAATTGCATTGGGTCTGCTTTGAGGCTGGGAATTATGATTCCGTGTGAGATTGACAAAAACTTTCTTCCACTTGTTAAGATGTGCGAGCAAAGAGAGGAACATTGGTGCACGGCAGAAAATAGTACTCCTCTCAGCCCCCAATTATTAAAAATGGGTCTCAATTTAAAGCATGAGGATTTTATGTTCCCATTTAAACCCTTCCCTGGCTTAATGCTGAATATTCTTTATCTTTATTCATGTCTAAGCTCTTTTGAAAAATCCTCCTACGTGTCTTCAACAATATCTTGGAATAATGAATCCCACTGTCTAATTATGGATTTTTTTTTCTCTCTCTCAAGGCTTTTTTTAAGTCATTAAAAGGGGGGAAGAAAAAAAAAAAGCGCAGTCCAACCCCACAGTACCTCCTCAGCAAGAACTCTTAATTCTGCTCCGGTGAGTGAGCATCGTCATCCTCTTATAGGCACAGACAGACATATTGCATTGGGCAGCTGAATAAAGCCAGGGATTAGTGTATGGCTTTATGCTGAGTCCTGGTTTCAAATGCAAAGTGGTGCAGCTCAACCATTTCTGGAGGAGAGCTCTGAGATGACCACGACATGTGCAGCAGGTGTGTGATTGCAGCAGATTAGTGCATTGTAATCTTCCCAGCTCCTCAAGGCAGGCAATGGCGTAGGATTTATCAGCAGCACCATGTTACCAGCACGTCTTCCAAATTAAGGAGAAAATGTTCCATCCTGCCTTGTTTAAGCAGAGGAGAAGAGAGCTTGTTTTTCTGTCGGCTTTTTCCATCAGTGAGAGTCCATCACCATGGACCACACATCGTGCTTTGCTCTCTTAGGACAGCAAATGCTGTTTCTGCCTTTCTCTGTTGCTCAAATGAGGCAGAACAAAGCAGCAGCTCAAGCTTGATGTGCTCTCTTTGTACCTGATACAGGCCTTCTGTTAGGGCTTACACTTTTATTTTTAATCATAGAATGAAAGACTCTAATATTAGAGTTGGAAGCAACTATGGTCATGTAGTCAATGGTCACGTAGTCAGTTAAAGGTCATGTAGTCAATGGCTGTCTAATCACTGGTCATCTAGTCAATTAGAGGTCATCCAGTCAATGATCATGCAGTCAGTGGCCATCTAGTCAATTAAAGATCATCTAGTCCAAATGCCATACAATGAACAGGGACAATGGTCCTCTTAATGGTCTTCTTGGTTTCTTTCCACCATGCAGTGACAGGACCAAGTCCCCATATTCATCTTTCTCCCTGATCTAATTTTCCATCAGGAGCTCAGATAACCACACACAGCCATCCTTGGTGAGGGATGGAGCTTTGGCCTTCCCCCCTGCTCCTGCACAGTGGGATGCTGAGCAGCTCAGCAGCGCTGCAGTGCTTAACAAGCAGAAATCAGCCGTGGTGCAGTGAGGGTTTTATATAACGTGGGAGAATAGGGGAACCCAATGTCTAAGGAGGGAAAATTGCTTCTTCTATAATGACTGTTCCGCTGCTTAGTACAGAGTGGAATAATTAGGGTTTCTTTTCTCTTTAATTAGAAAATGGCAAACATAGATTAATCAATTACAAATGCCTCTTTATACTGCAGTGCACTGTAATTAACATTACTTAAATGTGTTAACAAAGTAGGAGGCCTGTATTTGTAAAGCAACTTCTTGCTGCTTTTTCTTTCCCCGGATTCCCAGCTTGCAACATGTCTGAACCTTTTCCGTTTTCCCTTTCTGCTCTCCCCCCTGTTCCTTCTGCAGAGATTTAGCAGCTCTCGATGGGATTTTCAAACCATTATGGACCGCATAATGTTAACGAAATTGTGCTGTCCAAAACCCTTTTGGCTGGAGGAATTAACCCAGGGGAAGAAGTGGAATCGGGAAATTCACTGGGGTCGCGCACGACAATAGCAGAGTAAAAATCCAGGAAATACAATAACTTGATTCATTCCTTGTTTCTTAACACCACTGCCAAAAGTGTGATTAAGTCACAAAGAGTTCGATTTGGGACACTTAGGAACAAAACCCCGGCTCCATTGACATGGTCTATTTTCAGAGCACATCTAGTGCTTGTGCTTGCTGCGACCGGCCGGCGTTTAATAGCCTCTAAAGTAACAGAGGGACAAAATTAGCGGAGGATGGAGCAGGGGAGGGTGACGGGAGGGCTTTGGGATGGAAGCACACAAACGGCAGCACAGGAGGAAGGCAGGGGGCTGCTCACCTGCAGCTGAGGCCGGACAGCGCTGGGAGCAGTGCCCGTGGCTCCTCCATGCATTGCTGCCATCTATTGGGAGCAAGCAGCTTGCTCTCACCGAGATGTCCAACCCTGCTGAGATGAGATGTGCAACCCCGCTGAGATGTGCAGCCCCACTGAGATGTGCAGCCCCACTGAGATGTCCAACCCCACTGAGATGTCCAACCCCAACCGTGGTGAGCGCATCACCTCCTTGTTGTGGGATCTTCAAGGCTGTAGTGCTTTAGGGCATGCCCCTTCTGCACACGCTGCTTATATCCCAACTCGGGATATTCTGTGATTCTGTGATCTATGAACAGCCCCATATTTCTCTTCTGGACTCCCAGGTGTTGGCATTGTTCCATCAAGTTCAGTTTTGTGGTGCAGTGATTGCAGTAAGTATGGTTATATAGGAAGCATTTGAAGGCAATGCTACTTAAAATTTGAATGCTCCATAGAATTCTGACCCCTTGCACTGTTTCTGCATCACTGTTTTGAATGAGTTTTGAAGGAACAAACCAACCAACCAACCACATGGTGACCAGAAAGGACAAACCTGTGGCCCCAGGGATGAGAGGCTGTGTGCACGTGGTGCGTGCCCTGGTTGAGAGCTTTGTGACTATCAGGTTTCTGGAGGTGGCTGCCTACTCCTTTCTTCTCTGCTGTAATTTAAAGACACTCAGCACCTTGGATCTGCCCCAAGATGAAATAGGTAGAGCAGGGAACGGTATCGCTTGCACGTTCATCACAGCACGAAGCCAATGGAAAAACAGGTTTTGCCATTATCTCATGTCTTTGTCCCAGTGAAGAATAAGGCACAGTTCAGAGTTTTCCACCCTGCCTTGTGGGTGTGATGCATTGTATTGCTTTGCCTTGCAGTCATTCCTCCATCTCAGGCAGGTGGTGATGCAAATATGAGCATCCCCATTTGGCCAAGAGCATCCCCATCCTCATTCTCTACAGTCCCTGTCTCTTCCCTTAGACTGGCAACAGGTCAGCCCCTTTTGAACAGCTCTTGGTGGTGGCTGGTTGCAAGATGCTGTCATTTCGGGGGTGATGGGCACCGCATCAAATGAAACAGATGCTCCTTCCCAGCACAATCTCGCAGGGACTAGCCAAATATAGCAGCAGCGTTCTGCTCTCTTGCAAAGCAGCTCCATTCAAATTCACAGCTGGTGTGTTTCTACCTCCCATATCGCCATGCAGCTCCTCCAAGCCCATCTCACTTCTGCATGAAGGATATGCTCCAGCCCCACTCTACTGAAGGGGACAGGGCAATGTATACTTTGCATTGCTTGGATCCCTTAAGAAATATTGCATAAAGCAGTTTGTTATCCTACCTGTGTTTTGTCCTTTGTTGGCACATTTCCTTAAGACTTGAGATAAAAAATGAAAAGGCTTTTATGTTTTATTTCTAAACCTTCTAGAAGCGATTAGGTGAGAAGCACTCTGCCTTTAATAAGCAGCACGTGCAGCACTCAGTGGCCTGACTGCCAAAACCTGCCCTGCCCAAGAGGGAGAACAGAAGGACAGCCGTGCACAGAAGGATCTTTCAAGCTGTGAGCATCATCCAGTAAAGGATGCAGACCCTCTGGATCCCAAAGTTTGATGGAAAGCAGGACCCTCTGTGAGAGGGGCCCTTGGAAAGTGATTTTCTTGGTGTATGGCCTTCATCCAGCTACCCAAGAAACGAGCCTGTTTGATTCCTATATTCTTTCTCTTTTAAAGCTGGAGATGCAGCTGATGAGGGTGCTCGCTATCAAGTACGTGGTTTCAATTTGGGATGCTGCTGGCCCTCCTCCCGGCGAGGATGCTTTGAACTGAAGCAGTGGCATGTGGCTCACCACAGCTCTGCTGACACAGGAGGCGCGGAGCCTTTGAGAGCTGCTTCCCTGCTCCTTTCATGCCGTTATGTTGTGTGGAAGCTGGGACCACAGCAATACTCTGGGTGGGAGGCTGAAGAGCTGTCTCTCCCCCTAGATATTGGCTGGCTCGGAACAAAAGTGCATGTGGGAGGGGTTGCATCTTATGTGCTCATGGATGCAAAGGCAAACAGCTTTGTTAGAACGTCACCGAAGATGATTTTGGAGTTGATAAGGATGAAGCAGCTGCTTCATCCAGTGAGCAGCACTGTCAGGAGGGCGAGGGGGAAGAGACAGAAGTTGGGATGGCAGAGTGCTGGGACAAAAGGGATGCAGTGATTACATGGGAGTGGGGCTGTGGGGTTTTGTTTGTGGCTCTAGGAATGGATTTTGATCAGTGGGTGAGCAGTCATGGAGCAGAATGCTCGGATCCTCATTGAGTTCTGGTCACAGCTGTGCATCAGTTTTCGCCTCCATGGAGTATGGACAGAAGGTTCCCCTTGAAACAAGTTTTGTGGAACTTCATTCATGAAATATATTCAACAGCGCTGGGGAGAGGAGAATCGTAGATTCTGACCTCTTTATTCTTTATTCTGACCTCTTTATCTGGAGATACTGACCTCTTTATTTCTTGTCTTCTCCACCGTGTGGTTAAGGTTAACTTGGCTTGTATTTATCCCCTCAGAAATAATAAGGCACACTGAATCAGCACTTGAATGCAAATAGGGTAAAATCAAATTCTGTTGCATGTTCAGCAGAACCATGTGCTTACCATATCACACAGCTTATGTATGTTTATTTCTCAATAGCAACTGTCCATCACAGAGTGCATTTATGTAATAACTAAGTTGAAAGTGAATTATTCTCAGAGAGCTTAACTTTGCAATGATGAGTGCTTTCAATTTCCTGGAAGTATATTTGGTGCAGTAACTTCTGGTTAGGCCTCTTTAATTAAAAAAAATACATATATTGCAGATAAGATCTCTCAAAGACTCATTTTAAACCTCTGATATATGAGAAGGGCTGCGTCTGAGCAACATAACCTGGGAAATGACAATTGCTTTTTCTGAGTGAGGGTACAAGGGCACTCTGCTGCAGGCACACTGAACTAAAAATCTCTATGTTTCTTAAACAGGAATCATTTACTAAAGAAATAACTTGCAACTAACAAACATAAATAGACTTGCACATAGCTTGAGTTCCAGCTTTGTCTTCTTTGTTTACCAGGAATTTGTCAGACAACTGTCTAGGGCTCTAATATAACCCTTAGAGGCTTCAGGCAGCTACATAATATATTGCAAGAAAAACTTTATGCAAGGCATCTCTTGCCCAGAAATTCACAGCCTGTTTGGTGCTTCTTGTTTCTAACCATAACCGTGCTGAAAAATTCTCCCTAACGTGCAAAAAATGAGTGTGCTAACTGCTTTCTGCCATTAATAGGTTGCTTGGGGAATGGGTCACCTGGAGAATACCCAACACAGCAGAGCATCACCGAATGTCAGTGTAAAGATTTTAATTCTGATGAGGACACCTGTGCCCACATCCTGTGCAATCCATAGTCACAGAATCGTGAAGATTGGAAATGACCTCTAAGAGCCCCAAGTCTAAACGTTGACCCATCACTGTGCCCATGGAGTCTTTAGAGTTGGAAAAGACCTCCAACAATGCCAGATCCAACCATCAACCCCTCCCCACCATGGCCACTCATGGAATGATAGAATCACTAAGGAAAAGACCTCCAAGAATCCCCAATTCCAACCTCAACCCATCGCAACCCATCCCCACTGACCACATCCCTCAGTGCCACATCTCCACGGTTCCTGAACACCTCCAGGGACTCCTGGAGTTGTTCATTCCAGTTGTTCAACTCCACACCTCCCTGGGCAGCTCTTTCAGTGCAGTCTTTTCCTAATACGCAGTCTAGGTGTCAGGGTCAGTTTTACTGCAGCACCACCCATCCAAAGATGAACGATCCATTTTGCCTTCTGCCACGCAGATGAAGACCCTATGGATGAATTTGGGAAGGGAGCAGGGTTGTCTGGATGCTGGAGCTGGTGCTGCCTTTTCAGACAGAAAAGTGTAAAAAAAAAAAAAATAGAAGAAGAAAAGAAAAGAAAAAAGTGCAGCTCTATTCAGCCTTTTTAATGAGAAAGCTGAGGCCGCCGGGGGGGATGGGAAGGCAGGCACAAGTCTGGCAAATCCTTTGAAGAGTTTGGACCAGCGACTGAAATGTATTTAACTGTTAGATATGAAACTCCAGCCTTTCTCCTCCCCCCCCCCCTTTTCAATTAACAGTTGGTCCCCAGGCTAACAGCCTGCTGATTCACTCACACGGCCATACAGCTGATGCTTCATAAAGTCTCTGTGTTAATCTAATCCCTAAATAGCTCTGGTCTCCATCACAGTCGCAGCGGCGATTTCGGTTCCAAATTGTAATTTTATTCTCGTTGCCTCTGAAAAGTCAATAGGTTCCTGGAGGCGTTGCCTGCCCATCGGATGGAAAAGGGCTATTGTACACCCAATTTAACATGCCCTTCGGTATGGACAGGGCATGACCCAAAGCTGCAGAAGTCAGAGAGGCTTTCCGAGAGCTCAGAGTGGGCTTTTGGAGCAGGGCTGTCTCAGGCTATTCTCAGTTTCTGTCTATATATTTAGATGGGATTCTGTGCCTGTATTAGGGCCTTCCACTGCTTCTCATAACCAGAGTAGCTGAGCAACTCTGCATTCTTTGCATCCTTGCCCAAATTTGCACTTTTATTCCCGGAAGCCACGCTGAAGTGCAGAGCTGGTGTGAAGGGAATGAGTTTGCAGATTTTGCTGTGAGCTGGCTGCCTGGTGGCATTGTACACTAAAATAACCAAAACTCCAGCCTATTTTTAGAACTAGAGCATTCTCAAAAGCTTCCTGCCTTCATAATTTTTTTTTCCCCCTATTGTTCACTGCTTTGGGCTGCACTGTTGCTCCAGGCTTAGCCCCAAAAGCTGAACTGCCCCAGAGAAGGGATTTTTGGTTTCTGTGACAAGGGCTCTTGTATTACATTGTTGCACCCACAACACTTCTAGCACTCTGATAATTGCTGCTAATCAGCTAGTCTCCATTGCAAATCTTGAGGAGATCTTTTCTACCATGGATGCAGGTGTGGAATTTCATAGAACCATAGAATTAATAGGGTTGGAAATGACCCCTAAGATCAACAAGTCCATCCAACCCATCCCCACCATGCCCACTAACCATGGCCCTCGGTGCCACATCCCCACGGTTCTTGAACACCTCCAGGGAAGGTGACTCCCCCCGAACTCTAATTTCAAAGCAAAACTTTTCTCCTTGCCTGCACTTTCTGGAAAAGATTTGAGCGATGTTCACAAATTGCTCCTTTTTCTCTCCTTAGTGCTATCTGGTAAGCACAGCTCTGAAAACCCTTAAAATAATACCTGCAAACAGCTCTCCTCCACCGCTGGGATTTCTCCATAGGAAGAGACGATCTCAGCTGGGAAGTCAGGAGCTTTCTGCTACAAGATTGCTAAAAGCTCTTCAAAGATTTGGTGAGCATTTGGGGTTAGCTGTTCAGTAGGATACGCTGGTCACCACGTAGCACTTCTCTGGATCTGAGGCTGACGGGGCGTTAATCAGAGCTTCTTCTATGACTGTGATGTTGTAGAGCCATTGTAGACCCATCTTGTAGACAGTTCCATCACACGTCATGGCATCATTTATCTGCAACGTTGGAGATTTCAAAGAATTGCCACCAGCTCAAAAGCAGTGAAGTGAAGGATGGGGAGAGTTTGGGAGGGAGGGAGAGTAGGACTTCACCAACAAAATGACAGAAAGGTGGAAGAAGGATAAAATTGGTCAAGTCTATCCAGTCATTAACCCACCTTTCTGAATAGCACAGGTTGGTTTCCAGTGTTCCCAGCCTTTGTCCATCCATGTTTTGGATGTCACAAGAGATTAAGCTTCAAGTTATGTGTGTAACGTGCCCAGCCAGGTCTTCAATGTTTAGAACTGAAGTGAGCTGTTGGTGAATGGCTGGATGGTGCCGTGGTGACACCCAGCAGGTCCCGTCAGTGGGAAGGCAGCTGGCAGGAAATGGGCCCCTTCCTCAGGGTATGAAGAGATATTTCCTTGAGCACAGGGATTAACAAAGCCTGGTTTCCCACAGATTTGTGTCGTGTGGGCAATTGTTAATTGCAAGGGAAGCTTTTCCCACAACTGGGGCTTTTGACATCTTCCTTCTCTCCTTTCCCCCATGTTTCCCCCGGAGCTCTGCTATCCAGCATGGGGTGCTCAGGTTCTGTAGGTTTGGAGTGGTTTGTAGGGTTGTCTTCCAACAGCTATCCTTGCTTGCCACTTATTGTCCACAAATTTGGGGTGGTGGGGAACTCCATCGTACACAGCTGAAAGTGTAGAGGGAATTAAAATGATCAGAAATGTGCCCATGCCCATGCATATGCAGTGTTTGTAGAAAAGTCACCTCGTTAAATCAGGCTAAAATTACCAAGGATGGATTTGAAAATCATGGCAGGCTTTATGAACTTCATTGTTTTTTTTTATTAACTTAGTGGGTTGGAGAATTTTCCTTTGTTTTCATTTTATTTTTAGGGGGAGTATTGCTTTTTTTTTTTGTCTGGGTTTTTTTGGCTTTTTGTTTTATATGGAGCTCTATAGGGATGTTTGGAATGAAAAACATGCACGATAAAATTCTGCTCATCTTGAAATGAGGATTGTGGGCATTATCGTGGCTCATTCAGTGCAGGCAGAGCAGGACCAACATCCTGACTTATTCGTGTTATGCTCTAGCTGAGATGTTGGTTGCTTGATATTCACCGTCCGCTTGTGTATCAGTGCCTGTATCAGTTTCCCAACTCTTTCATGGGGATAAAAGAACTCCTTTGTTCTATTTAGAATTAAAACTGAGCTAAGACAGCGACGTTTCCCAGAAAAACACCCTGAGCTTTAGGTGTTTGTGATGGACAAAGCTGCTGCTCTGCTGGCAGATGTCAATGAGAAATCCCAGCCAAATTCTTCCATGTGCTGGCATGAACTGGGGCAAACTCCCAGTTCATATGAGGCCTTTAAATGCATATTCCTATGGCTGAACACCAGATAAGTGACAATTAGAAAAGACAATCAATTTGTGGCTGCTCTGGTTTTAGTTCCCATCTGATGCAGCAGCAATCTGGAAGACAAATCTTAATTTGGGACTACAAAGGGATTGTTCTCTCAGAAGATAACGTGCTGCAGTCCGGGCTGTTATCTTCTGTGCAAATTGATTGTCCCATTTAGTGATGTCTCTGTTTCCATCTCTGGCTCAGGAGTTGATTTGATGCCGAAATGGGCACTGTGGTGCTGTGTAAGAGTTGGGGGTGAAGCCTTTGTGCCGTTGGATGGGCTCTGCAGGATGGTTCAGCATCACTGGGCAGAGGGACAACGGGGAAAAAGTGAACTGAAGCCACAGAAGTGGTCCTTTAGGAATTGGGTAGAGGTGACACTACCCATGTTCCCCTTGCAGGTAGGGGACATCCTCAGATCTTCTCCATCGCTGTTGCTCTTTAGCATCCTTTATCCTTTTCTCTCCCATTTGCTCTGCTCCCCAGGTCTCAGTTTCTTTTAGGAATCATCCATCTGCTTGGTAGCACCTTCTCCAGTCTGGAGCAGGTTCTCTGACTAAGCTAAAAATTCAGGTTCTTCCCTGCTTTCCTGGTGACTGCAGAAAGCTCCAAGCAGCTGTCAGATATTTATGCAAGCCCTTTTCCTCTTCTATTTTAAGTTCAGTTTTGATCAAAAAAAGAGGATGGGGGAGAGAGGGGAAGAAAAAAAAACGAATCAGCTTGGAAACCACAGTGCGTTACTCAGAGCTCTCTGCTTCTTTTTCCTGCTTGCTGGGTGTGAGGTGCAGTGATAAAGCACTGCTGGAGCTGAACCTGCCCACAGGGCTGAAGACGGGGGGCTGCGGATGCCCTGTGGTGGGTTGGTGGTTGGACTGGATGATCTTCATGGTCTTCTCCAAACTTAATAATTCTGTGATTCTGTGGGGATGGTGGAGATGGGTTGACAGTTGGACTTGATGATCTTAGTGGTCTTTTCCAACATGAATGATTGCATGATTCAAAGCCAGCTTACTTCTGACATAGCCCAGCCTTTCTCGATGCCCAGTTTGAGTGCTGAGTTCATTAGCATCTCCCTTGGAGGCCAACCCATGAACTTCAGCCAGGCAATGCTCAGCTCTTCACAGCCCTACTTATTTAGCAATGTTCAGGTTTTGCCATCCAAAGCAGCAGATGGGAAGGATTGTAGGCACTGCAGGCAGAGCAGAGTTGGGAACGAGCTGTGTTTCTGCTTGGGTTTAACCTCCTGGGTGAACGGGGGTTACACTGTGCTCAGGACTTTGCATGGCAATGGGGGAATTGAGGGCAAAGCAGCCCCGATCCTCTCTGCATGGTTTTGGGAGGAAAGAGGAGGATGGTGCTGCCTTTTCCCCCAGGTGGCTTAACAAGTGTTCAATGGTGAATCATAACGCTGTGGAATCATTAAGGTTGGAAAAGGCCATTAAGATCATCAAGTCCAACCGTCAACCCATCCCTACCATTCCCATAGAATCATAGAACTGTTCAGGTTGGAAAAGACCTCCAAGATCATCAGATCCAACCATCACTCATGCCTACTAAACTGTGTCCCTCAAAGTCTCCATGGGCAACGAGACAGCATCGTTGGGTCTGAATTCACATTGGGTGGGGATATAGGGGTTGTCTTTTTTTGAGACCGCCTCTGAGCTCGTGGTTTTACCATCAGCCCTAAAAGGAGCAGAATTTATTGCTCGTGTGTAACCTCAGAGAAAATATGGAAAACCTTTGTGGTTTTCATTTGGGACAAGGAACAACCAGCAATCTGTGCTCTGATGAGCCCCAAATCCAGAAGGACCTCCAGCCTTAGGGTTGCATTGGCTGCTAGTCAGCCCCTGGCACAGAGATCGGGGCCGTAATCCCCATTGGGTCTTTCCCATTTGCTTCTATATGTTTTGAATTATATTATACTCACTCATCTCCCCATTACTTAACAAGCACTGTGTTCTTTAGGGCTTAGCAATTAATGGTTTTTCCATGAGAATAATTTTTCTAGCTTCTGAAAAAATCGTGGGGAAAGAATGATTCCCATGTTAAATGCTCTTGTCAGTAGGGCAACCAGCGTGTTTAATATATCAACTTTAGGATCTGTAACTTGTTACAGCAATAAAAACTACAAAATGACACTCTTGCAAAACAAATTCCAGTAACTATTGACTAGAAAAGTTTCAAGAGACTTTCTCAAGAGCGAAGTGAGAATGCTGCCATGTCATTCCCTTCTTTTTTTCTCTTTTTTTTTTCCCCTATTTTTTAAAAAGCTGTTGTGCAAATTGAAATGTATATTGCTGGCTGACTCCTGCCTGCCTCATTTCACACCTTGTGCTGAGGACACCCTGCAAGAAGCCGAGCAGGGATTGCTCCTGCCTGCCTGTAAACAGGGGAGAGATCTTCCCAAGGATCATGCAGAAAAAGCAATTTCATGATTCATGAAGGCTCTGGCCATAGATCTTGCAAAGAAATGCTTGGCAGCTTTAGAGAATAGCTGGGTTTATTTTAACCTTTAAGAATGACACCAATTTCACAGCTGTTAATGCTATGTGGCTCCTACGCTTTCCAATGCAAATTGCACATGAAGGGCTAATACATTTTGATGAAAGGGGGGGTGAGGCAGAATCTCCATATTAATGTGCCAATATCTTTGTTCTGAAGTGTTTAATTTTATGCTTTAATGAGAGATCCTCTTTCTGGTTAAGGCAAGCCTTTGCAAGAAACTATTTGGATATTTGCTGGTGTCATCAGGCTGTGGAGCAGAGAGGGGGAAGGATTTACGGTGAGGTTTGGGGCAGAATGGGGGTCACATGGAGATGTGGGGGTCCCTCAACTCAGGGTTAGGATTAACTCTTGCTGCAGCTAAATGAATTGTGGATTTGGGCTCAAGAGAGGAAAGCAAACATGAGGGGCTGGAAGGATTGCACTAACTCTGTGTTTCAGAATTCTCTCCAAGCTGGTGGCTGTGGACGCTTGGTAATAGTGGAGGAAAGCTGTCTGCAGTGCAGGCAGGGGGTTGGTTTTACCTTCCATTGAAGGGTACTTCCAGTGGCCAAATCACAGCCAGGTATTGCGAATTGAGTGCTGAAAGTTTTCTATTTCTAATGCATAGTGCACATCCGGGCTTAATCAAAATCCCATTGAAACAGGCAGCTGGGATTTATGAGAATGGGATTACAAGTAATGCTGGGTTATTATTATTAATCGCTTTTCATCGTACATACTGCATTTACAAGATATAAAACAAGCCTAGCAGAGATATACTAAAATACATAATTGCTTTTATTAAAAAAATCAAATTGTATGGAGTGAATAAATCATGTAGTACAGCAACATGAGAACACCTTTAACTTGCTTTAACAATTAACCCAAATGCAGCACAAGACAATAGTTGCAACCTTGTGTTGGGCATTAAGCAATTGTACATTAAACATACAGCGGTCACAACCCAATTAAACCTATTCTGACTTTTTGCATATAAACCAGCGTTATTAAATCCCTTTGTTTAGCAGGAAAATTGCGAGCAGGTTTGTTGTTTCTTGGTTTTTTTTTTGTTCTCCTCGCTGCCAGGTTTGTGGAGCGAAGGCCAACGAGTCGGATCCCAGTAGCTTTGTTGGGGCAGACACCCAGGTAACTCAACTTGCATCCTGCCTCTTGGAACAAGTTCTGACATCACTGACTCCGGTGCAGTCAGGGTTATTCATTTGGGCTAAGCAGATTAAAAGGTTCTGCTTAGCCTCTCCCTTACTTTGCTTTTATACTGCCCGTGTAATTGAAGCTACTCCTGGTTTATAACTCCACAACGAGGAATCGCATCCAGACAGCATGCAGTGACGCATCAGAAGGATGGCGCAGATGAAGGGCGAATATTGAATTCGGCGGTTAGCCTAATGTGCACCTGTTGAGGAGCTGGTCTGGCAAGATGTGCACGGGCGGCTGGCGAGCTGTCAAGGCCCAGAGTTTGCTCCTTTCCCATGACGTTCAGTGCACAGAATCACAGAATTGTTGGATTTGGAGAAGACCTTCTAGAGCATCTCATCCGATCATCGACTTGAGCTGGACTATGTAGGCCTCCAGTGAGACTCCAGCCATCAGCTTGAGTTGGACTCCATAGGTCTCCAGTGAGACTCCAGCCATCAGCTTGAGTTGGACTCCATAAGTCTCCAGTGAGACTCCAGCCATCAGCTTGAGTTTGTGGCCAGAATGAGGCAAAAAAAAAGCCCAACAAAATTGGGTGCCGTGGAGTTGTGTTTTTCACAAAAATGCCCAATGTGGGTTATTTTTTTGCCTCGTTTTGGCCACCGAAGAGAAGGAGAACCCAAATGACAGTGACTCAGCTGAGTTGATGACCGGAGTCTCGTTGGAGACCCATTGAGTCTCATCACTAAACCATGTCCACTAGTGCCACGTACACACATCTCCTAAATACCTCTGGGGATGGGGACTCTACCACTCCCCTAGGAAGGCCATCCCAATGCTTGATCACCATCTCCATTGGGAAATCCCTCTTAATAATCCAATCTAAACCAGAGGACGCATGCTCAGCGCAGCACGACGCGGCTCCGCAGCCGTCCCCTGGAGCACCGTAACCGAGCCGGCTGCCGGCCGAGCCGCGAGGAAAGGGTGGGGTGGCTGTGGACGTGTGTGCCAAAGTGTCGCCGTGCCGTTCGCAGCCGACGTGCGGGGCCGACGCAACCGAGCGTGGATAACTCCGAGGTGCTGCAGTTGCTCACGTCCCTCCGGAGCAGCAGCGAATGCAATGGGACCGGGCTGGGGAGGGGGCTGAAAGGTGGGCAGGCATCGAGTTACACAAAGGCAGCTGAGCACAAAGCGGGGGGGGGGGGGGGGTGAGGGGGGATGATTGGCTTTGGGTCCCCCTCTTTTATTCATCGTCTTTCGCTCTTCCTCCCCTACCTCCTCCCCCCCCCCCCCCCCCCCCCACCCTCCTCCCTGCTGCCTTTGTGTTTCTTTGTGAGGTTGGACAAAAATCATAACACCTTGGGAATAGGCAGAGGGTGGTACAATGGGGAGTAGTGTTTGATTTAATGGGATCTCTTGAATGGGAACGGCACGGAGGGGCTGCTTTGCTCAGGACTAACAGTGCCTTTTTTTTTTTTTTTCCCCTTACATGTATCAGGCAGAAAAGAAAGGTTTGCAATAGGAATCCTTCTGCTTTGGGGCAGCGTTTATCCAAAGGGAAGAGAAGGAGGAAATCCTTCCAGCAGGTTACACTGAGCCTTTAGAAATGCTGAGTCAGACCCCTGTAATTACAATATTTATTATTATTTTGAGGGGCTTTTTCTCTCCTGATGGCATTTCTCAGATCTGGGCCAGGTATTAATAAGAGGAAGGAAGACTTATAAGGAAAATGTTCTTTCATAATAGATATTCCATAAAAAATATTCCACATTTAAATATTCCATAATAGATACTCTTCTTGTGTCCCAAAGTCTTCTTGGAGCTCAGAGTGCAAGAGAGAAGCCAATCCCCATTGGCAGAATATAAGTTTCATGGGGATTTACAATCCTCATTGCCCTCAGTATGCAAAATAACCAATGCAAATGCACTCTGGTATTAAAGAACACAAATAATTTTCTACTACAGCAACTCAGTGTGGGTCCTTCACTCCCAAATTTGTTTTCCAGCTTTCTTAAAGCAGTAGGGAAAGTGCTGCCTTCATAGGTTGGAGATTTGAGCAAGTTTTTCTGCATATTGTAGAGCTTGTTGCCATTGCATCTCATCTCTTTCTATTGCTATTCATCCTCAGAATGGGTTGATTTGGGAATCTACAGCAGGTACAAACTCTATAGCATGTATAGCCTTAAAGGAGTCAGTCAGCCCTGGAATAATGATAGGAGAAAGAATAGAAAATGTGTTGGAGGTATTATGGGATCTATAGGAACTCTTTCGTAGCTTGGACTCCAATCAGGATGTATACGTGCTTGTATACGTATCTGTTTTGCTTTGCAAACTATTCCAGTTCAGATCAAAACACTGAAAAAAGACCAGGAGGAATGTTCACCTTGGGGGTGAAGGGGTGGAGGAATCGGGCTTTGAATTTGAAATTCAATTTTGTGGAAAATGCAATGCTTCCACTCCAAATAGGACTTAGATAGGGTGGTGATTCATCCCCCATTGAAGTCAATGCCAGAGTTGCTTTTGATTTAATCAGAATCAAACCCCATGGGATTATTCTCACTTGCAAACTGGACTGGTCCTATTAAACAGAGAAACCACAGTGCTTTTGCAGGGCTGGTTTTTGTGTTTTTGTTTTTGGGTGTTCTTTTTTTTTTTCTTTTCCTTTTTCTTTTTTTTCTAATTTAATGAAATTGGCTCAGTGTCACAACGCTGAGCCGAAACCTGAAACCCTTCTGTTTCAGTGCCTTTGGAGCACTCTTGGAACATCTGGCCCAGCTGTTATTTTGACCCCAAGGCAGGAGCACAACCTCGCTCCTGCTCCTATTCCAACTGGAGCTGACACCAACAGTGTCACCAGTGCTCGGAGCCAGAGTGTTCCCCACTGTCACGAGCAGAGCTGTCAAACCCAGGTTTTTCCTTTCTGCTCCTTCCTCGTTGGCTTTTCCATCGAGCCGTTCATAAACCTGGATGCATGAATGAGGCAAAGGGTTTTTGCACCTCTGCTCAAGGCAGGTTTGTCAGCTCCTCCGAGCTGAATGTGACTTCTGTGCACGGATGCGTGTAGCAATCTGTTGGATCTGTGTCACGGCCATTGTAGAGATGAGAGTATTTTGTCTCTTCTCTGATCAGTAATAGCTGGTATCCAAATCCCTTCACTTACTGAAAGTGGACGGAATTTCTGACTTTTTATCTATAAATCTGTCTCCAAGCACCTTCAGGATTTCTTTTCAGCCTGACTGCTGCTCATACCTTCATCCTTTAAATACTCAGAGCCTTAAATTGTCTCTGCTATAGGATAATCAGTTCTGTCGTGTGCTAATCCTCATTATGTGCCCATTAAAACGAAGCCTAACTCAGGCACCAGGCTGCCTCCTCCCGTTATGAAATCAGAAGAACAGACTTGAGCGAGGGGGGGAGGAAAACCACCAAACAACCCCCCCAAATCCTTTCGCTTCGAAGCAGGAGCAGCTCTATAGGATCGTGTTGAGGTCTGAGCTGAACGCGCGATTTTATTAACATAATTGTGTGAGATAAGGAGCGCTGAGCACGGGGAGCAGGGTTTGGGGTATTTGCATGTGCCTACGTGAGCCGCGGGGGGTGTGGGGTTGGGGTGAGCGCACAGCACTGGGCGATGCCGTTCCCTACACCCATGGACCCGGATCTGCCATGGGGCTGCCCGGAGCCCCCTCCCTCCTTCTTTCCACGGGATCGCTGCGAACAGATGGGAAAATATCTTTCCTTAAAGGGCAGGTGACTTTTTAGGAGTGGGGGAAGATTTCGGGCCGCGCTGTCATTTCCTTGAGCTCAATCCTCCATGGGAAGTGCCCTCCCATCCCCCCCACCCCCCTCTCCCTTTTCCCCTTTCCCACCGATGAACTTTTTGATGCTCGTCGTTTGGCAGGTACTTTTAATGGGCTGGAAAATATTCTTCCTGTGAAGTTGCAGTTTTCGGAGGGCTTTGAATGAGTCCACTCTGCCATTGGCTCTGCCCAACGCCTCGCGATTGGCTCGGCAGCCCGCGGGGGACCGATAAGGGCGGCTATAAAAGCCCTCAGCGCTGCTCCCGGTCCCCCATTGAGCGCAGCCGGAGGGGTCACCACGCATTGCAGGGCAGCGATCCCCCCCCCAAGCCCGGGCTCGCTCCTTGCATTCCCATCCAGCTCCACATCTTTGCTCGAGCCGGAGTGGAAGAACACATACACCAAAAAAAAAAAAAAAAAAAAAAAAAAAAAAAAGCCAAAAAGCCACACTTAGCGGAAACTTGTCAGAGAATGCTCCTAAAGTCTGGTTTGCTGCTGCTGCTGGTGATCAGTGCGTCCGCGTCCTACGAAGCTGAACAGAATGACTCTGTGAGCCCCAGGAAGCCCAGGGTTGCAGCCCAGAACTCAGGTAACAGCCAGAAGGAGGGCTCTGAGCCTCAGCCCCGATGGGTTCCACTGTTTCAGATGTATCTCCTGCTGATTTTTATTTTTATCTTCTCCTCTATTTCGTTTTTGGCTTTTCTTTTCCTTATAAACTGGTAGGAGCAAGCATTAACATAAGGGGTTGGTTGAGGATGATGTTGGTGCATAGCTTCATTCAGAGCTGGGTCAGGAACCGGTGTGTGCTCTGCTTGCAGGATGTAATTCATTCTCTCGCCTCCTCCCCCATCTACTAAATGAGTTCTGTGCACTTTTTCCCCTTCTGCTTGCATGTATCTCTCTCTTCTCCCATCGCAATTCTACTTTAAATCCATAGAACCACAGAATCTCCTGAGTTGGAAGGGACCCTTAAAGGTCATCCGGTCCAACTCCCCTGCAGTGAAATTCTTTGCTTTTTAGGAAGTTGATAAAATCCGTGGAAATTTGGCTGAACCATTGTTCTGCCAAACATCTGTCTGCTCAGAGAGGGGGGGAGATGTGTGACTTTGAAGAATGCAGTAACCTAGAAACTGTCCGCCGCCAGCATTTATTTCCACAAACTGATTGCTATCAGTTAGATGGTACTGTAAAAATACGTTTGTGACATTTAGCAAAGTTGCTTTTACAATAGATTAAAAAAAAAATTGCTGGCAAGTCAGCACTGGAGTCTCTCCACTTTGAGCACTATAGATGCGTAGATAAGTTGGACACATTGTCTTGAACAATGGAAATTAAAAATCTCTCTTCTAAGTATACTGAAAAGATATTATGTCTCTAATTCGGAGCTCATTAACAGATGTCTTATTTTAGATCTGCAAGGCTCTGCAGCATTATACTAGGGTGTTTGCTCAATTTCCTTTTGTATTTGGTTGCTATAGAAACATAGGGTCTCACTATTGCACTGTGCCTAAAACAATAAAAGCTTAATGCATACTAAGTCTGCTGAAAGCAAAGTTATAATTTGAACCTGTGGAAGCATAATTATGGGAATGACTTGTGAGGTTATGAACTGGGAAGAGGATGATCTTACCAAATATTTCTCCCTTCAGGCATGTAAGCAGGAGCAGAGCGTGAGGAGGGGTTAATTGGGCGATTTTTGTTAATTTTATTTTCTCCTAGGTATGAGATACATCTTTAGGCTACAACTTAGTTCTGTGTAAGGTGTTTCCTCTTCCACTAAATGCAAACCCTCACTTTTCCCACACCTAGGATCTCGATGGGAGACTCTGGGTTTGCATTTCTTCCTAAAGAATGTCTGGTAACATGATCTGCGAAAGTAATGAATATGCCTTGCACAGACACATAAGGGGACAGATGTTCAGTTTACCAAAAAAGGTTAATCCCTACTAACTTCGGGGCAATCATGTGGCAATACTGCTGATTCATTGTTAAAATGCATACTATCTGCACTAAAAAAGATGAGATGACATGGATATCCCTCTGCACAGACCGGCTCCTGCCTCACAGATGTTAATTATGCATGGTCATCTCCATTGCCTTAACTTTCTGTGCCCACATGTCGCTTCTCTGTGCAGATCTTCAGCTGCATAACCTTTCTCGGCTACGCTTGTGCATTGCTGTGTACCATATTAGCACCAAGCTCCTTGTTCAAGTCCTTTGTAGCACTGAAAATTAACACCTCAGGGCATTGGAAGTAGATGATCTTTAAGGTCCCTTCCAACCCAACCAGTCCTATGGCTCTCTGATCAGTGAGGTCTCTTCCAACCCAATCACTGTATGATTCCATTATCACCCTAGGGATGACATTCTCCTTGCTTCTCCCTTGTCCATGGGAGCTCTGAGTAAAGTTTATGGGTGCACACACCATGAGAATTAGGTTAGGATGGACCTCCAAGTCTCCATCTACCCAAAGACCAACAGCTCCCACCTCTCTTTTAATCCACAGTAACCCGCTGAATGTTTTGGTAGTTGAAGGCTCTATTCCTCAGTTTGCAGTTCCACGATTTCTGTTGCTTTGCAGAGCCTTTTGCCTCTCTTTGTTCCCTCTCTCCCCATCCCAAGGAACAGTTGCCCAACAGTTGGGCATGACACGGCCCACAGCTCGGTGTTGGTGATGGGCACTAACCTTGTGCTTCTCTCCGCAGCCGAGGTGGTTCGCTGCCTGAACAGTGCCCTCCAGGTGGGCTGTGGGGCTTTTGCCTGCCTGGAGAACTCCACGTGTGACACGGATGGAATGTACGACATCTGCAAGTCCTTCCTCTACAGCGCTGCTAAATTTGACACTCAGGTATGGTACGCCTTCATTTCTCTTTCCTCTGTGCAGGCTTAACCCTTCCTTTCTTGCAGTTCTTCTTGGCCGCTCCTCTGAACCACAGCGTTGGGTTTTGGCCACAGGCGCATCCTTCAGGGCTATTTTCTGCAGTGCATTTTCCACATACTGTACTCTATGTGTGAGGACTTGGCAGGGAGCGTTGAGTGGGGCGGAGAGCGAAGTTTCCTCTTCAGGAGGAAATATAAACGTTCTTTGAACAAAGTGAGTCTTCTGACTGTGGGACCTGGCACGGGGCTGGGGTTTGAATTGGAAGTCTCTGGGTCTGGGAATGCACGGCCAGATCAGCCCCTCCAGAGCTGCAGCAGGATGAATAGGAGAATATCACAGCTCTATGGTTCTGCCAAAGGTTATTTTCCATCATTTCCATCCCCAAGTGTACGTGTTCCCATGCATCCAGCCCCTGGTGTACAGAGTGGAGGGCAGGATTAGGTCCATCCCTGGTGCTGGTACTCCCAAAGCTGTGGGCTGCTCACACCAGTGCTTCCATTGCTTAAAGCTGTTGGGAACAGGAGCTCGCTGTTCTGCCTCCTAACTACGCTGCAATAACAGAGCACTTGTGGCCCAGCTCCCTGCCATGCTTGGTAAGAGGCCTCCAGCAGGTCTGTAATTGCAGGAAGGGTAATTAATAGCAGCCAGCCATAGCAGAGCGTTTGTTATTACATCCCTTTCTATGAAATCTATTGCATTTTAAGGGTTTTCTTCTGTTTGCAGGGAAAAGCTTTTGTGAAAGAAAGCTTGAAATGCATCGCCAATGGAGTCACATCCAAGGTGTTCCTCGCCATCCGGAGGTGCTCCACGTTCCAAAGAATGATCTCCGAAGTGCAGGAGGAGTGCTACAGCAAGCTGGACATGTGTGGCATTGCAAAGCGGAATCCTGAAGCCATCACAGAGGTCGTGCAGCTCCCAAATCAGTTCTCAAACCGGTACGTGGCCAGAATGCAACACAAAATCCAACACGAAAATCCAGTTGGAACTGGATGGTCTTTAAGGTCCCTTCCAACCCATCCCATCCTATGGTTCTGTAATCTTTAAGGTCCCTTCCAACCCATCCCATCCTATGGTTCTGTAATCTTTAAGATCCCTTCCATCCCATCCCATCCTGTGGTTCTATGATCTTTGAGGTCCCTTCCAACCCAACCCTTCATGCGATCCAACTCAGAAATAGTAAGCATAGAGAAGGTCAATTTGATTCCTCACGTTTCTGACTTCTTATGAGCCCTAATGCAGCTCAGCCTCTGTAATGCTGTGCCTTTTCAAATCCTTAATTTTTACCAGCATTCTTCTGACTCTCTTTTCGATAAATACACTTATAAACACCTCCGGGGGAGAGCTGTAAAATTGACATTGACATACATTGCTTCAATGCCTGGAGCTGGTTTAAATGTTGGTTCTTTTGGTTTGAATGCAGAAGACTTTTCATTGAATGCAGAAGGCAAACAGACCTTTTCAGTACCAATCCAGCATGATTAATATAGCATCCATCAGATTGAGCACATAAGAGCTACTCAACCTATTACAACTTCATTCTCTTCTTTTTTGGTTTTCTGGTACCTGGCAAATGAGCTTGATGTCAAATGAAGGTCCAGATATGAAGAATTAGGAAGGCTGAAATGGAACCAGTAAACAGATTTTATAACCTTATTGTGGCATGAGCCAGTAGAGCATATTCTAGAGATAGTCTGGTGTTCTAATGATCTCTTTTAGGGTTGTTTCACCCCTGTTCCTCCTTGCTAGCAAGGGCTGCCTGCAGGAATGGCCACGTCACGCTGCTCTCTGTGCTTTATCTGAGCACAGACCTGACCTGTCCCCATCTCCAAGGACAAGGGACAGAGAGGCTTCAGGGAGCTGCTGCAGTCTGCGCAGTCACGCTGCAAGGGCAGGGATTTCTTCCTCTAAATCCTGGAACAATCAGTGCTGAGTCTTGTGATTGGGATAAAAGGGATCTTTTTGAGCAGTTTGAGTAAATATGCTCTTAGAATTTGAGTGCAAACAGACCGAGCTGCAATATAATGCGTTGGCTAGCTGCTGGAGCTCCTCTGGGATGGCTGTTTGACTTCATCAAGAAGCATACTAAGCCTTCAGACCTGTGTGAGCATAGGTGGGATGATGATATATAGGTGTTTCATCTCTGTCCAGGATGAACTCATCACTGAAAAGTGCATTGTAGATATCCAGAAAATCATATATTGGGGAAGGCAATTCCTCCAGCAAGGAGGGAGTTGGTAGGTGACCAAACTCATTGTCCACCAAGCCAGGAGCTCCAGTGTGGCTTTTTCTCCTTTCTTCCCCCAGATAAATGTGAGTTGGGATGTAGAGCAGCAGCACGTTGCACAGTTTGCACCAGGGATAGCAGGGCTGCGGGGCAGTGGGGCAAAGGGGGACGTAGGGACAAGAACCATAGAGGGAGCAGCAGTGATGCTGCATGTGGATGGGACGTTCCTCCCATGCCTAACGCAGAGCTGCTCTGTCCCCAGGCAGAGGGAACGCCTCCCCCACCACCGCCAGCCCGCCTCGAAGCCAAAGGATATTATGACATGTTGAGTAACAAAAGCAGCAGGATTTCCCAGCTAATAGTTTACATGAAGGTCTCCTAAAGCATCCTGCTTTCCCAGCCCCTGTCCCAACATAGCGTCAGAATAAGAATGTGCCACTTGGCCTCGGACACCAGGAGGAAGTAGTTAAAGGTCATAGCATCTTCCTGTGATTTAATCTCATGGCATGGGCAGAGGAAAGCCTTGCTGCTTTTGCTCTCAGCCTAGAGAGGCATCAGCAGCCGCCAGGTTGCAGCTCCAGCAGTGGAAAGCACTCTGATGTGATTGCATGGTGCTGGGCAGTGGGTAGGATCTGTCTTTCGTGCCCTGTATGGTTTGCACAGATGCATTCACCATCATCTGTGTGTGATCCAATGACAGTACTGCCATGCTTCTGCTCCTTTTGTACTTCAAGTGCAGGAGAAATTTAACCTCACCTGACCTCCACTGACAGCTCTAAAGGGCAGAGCTGAACACAAGGAAAGGAGCTTGAATGCAAAGTCCCATTTCCCTCTTCCTTCCCCTCCTCCTCTTGCAGGTTGTTCTCTTCTCTGCTCCCGTGGAAAAATGTCACGGTGACCTTAAAGGCTTAAAATAAGTTCCCCGTTGTCCTTTCAGGCAGAAGTGGCCCAGAACATATGGGACTGCCCCTCTTTTCCCAACTTTCTGCCTGTAAGCGAGATGCATGAGGTGCACGCAGGGCTGCGTGCTGCCATAGTTCCATGCTCCGCTCAGCTCAAGCAGTGCTGGGGAAACAAATCAGCACAATTTCCTGGGTCCCTTCTCCTGCAAAGAACGTGTGCTTGGGGCTGAGTTGGCAGCAGTAGGCAAGCATGCAACAGGGGAAAGCAGAAGGTCCTCGCGTGTGGTCTAATGCACAGTCAGCTCACCGCAAGTGGCAGTTGTATGTCCCAAAGATCTGTCCCCAGGGAGTGCACACATCTGTCGGGCTCTGAGCTGAGCTGCTTCTCCCTCCTCTAGTCCTTCTCTATATGGAAGGGAAGGGAGGAGAAAAGGGGATGGGACCAGAGCTGTTCAGAGGTACTGGGAAGCACAGGGGTGGATTCCTTTGTAGGAAGGGCCATCCTGGCTGTGTCTGCCTATTGGAAAGAAGCGATTATTTTTCTTTCTGAAGCTTTAGAAGCTTCAGGTGTTGAGCAGAATAAAACACATGCTTAAGCCAGTTACACCGACTTAGCTCCTCAGGGTGGATGCCCCATCCCTGCAGACAGCCAAAGTCAGGCTGACAGGGCTCTGAGCACTGATGGAGCTGCGGCTGTCCCTGTTCATTGCAGGGGGGTTGGACCAGATGGCCATTAAGGGTCTCTTTCAACTCAAAAGCTTTTATGATTCTATGGTCTTAACACCTTTTCCAACCTCTCTGACTCTATGAACACATCTTGAACCACTCCAGTGGGGTGCTGGAACTTTCCAGAGAGGTTGTGGATGCTCTGTCCCTGGAGGTGTTTAAGGCCAGGTTGGATGGGGCCTTCAGCAACCTGATCTAGCACTGATCTGGTAGCTGGCAGCCTTGCATGTGGCAGGGGGGTTGAAACTTGATGATCCTTGATGTCCCTTCCAACCCAAGCCATTCTATGATGCTATGATTCCAGCCCCTGTGTTTCTATGAACATATCCTGAACGACTTAAAACTCTGCTTTCCGTAGTCTTGCTGCATGGGCAGTGCTGCTGGCTTGGGATCAGCTCATACCTCATTTCTATGGTCACACCATAGGGAGACTGAGTAACGGAGTCTGTCCTGCAGGTATTACAACAAGCTGGTGAGAAGCTTACTGGAGTGCGACGAAGAGACTGTGAGCACCATCAAGGACAGCTTGATGGAGAAGATCGGGCCCAACATGGCGAGCCTCTTCCACCTGCTGCAAACAGACCACTGCGCCCAGGGCCACCCGCGCACGGACTTCGCCAGGAGACGCATCACCGAGCCGCAGAAGCTCAAACTCTACTTCAGGAACCTCCGAGGTGAGGGGTCCAGCCCAGCCCACACCAAGCGCAGCTCTGCCGAAAGCGCGTAACGCCTCGGCCGCGCGATGGGTGTAAGGGATGCTAAGCACTACCAAAGCTGAAGTCTCTCTTCTAGAAGAGTAATGCACCCAAACCAAGTGTACTGTAGCTAGTTTTAATAACAACTAGGAACTGGTTTTAGATTTAGTCATTGATATTTTCTATTCCTCTCCAACCAACTTTTGCATGGGTCTGTGTTCAGTGTCTCAGCTTTCCCGCCGTCAAAATGTCTCCGTCCCTCTTTTCTTCCCCACAAAAAGTGATCCCAAACGATCCTAGTCTCAAGTAGAACCGTGCAGCAGTCAGGCCTTCAGACACCAAACCCTAAAGTACTGTAGCACTAACACCATTGAGGTCTGAAGATTTGGCACCCAGGAGAATCGCCGATTCTCGCTCGTAGCAAGCTGGTAGGCGACGATAGATGCACTAACAACTATTGCACATCCTAATGATGTCAGTGGAATTCGTGTTATGAATCTGTGCTGGCCATGGACGAATATGAATGTCATATTCCTGGTCTCTTAGCGTCATGCAGTCCCTAATTCTTCCAACACAGCTCCTTTAACCCGTTGGTTTACGAACCCGTTGGTTGGTTTACCAAACTCACTAGCTGTGGGTGATTCTCATCACCATGACCTGGCACCACAGTGCAAAATGAGCCCAAACGACCCCCCCTCCCCCGACACACAGAAAATCAGGAAAGGAACATTTTGTACTACGGAAATGATTAAAAGCGGTGCCAGTCTATGGTTAAAGCTAGTCAGAAGGTTACATAATATTGCATTGTATTTAAAAGCTAACATCTATGTACTGTATTTAACTGTCTAAAGCTTTAAGAGAAGTTAACAAAAACAAACCCTGTCTTAAGACAAGAGTATTAAAGGTCTTGCTCTAACTGTGGTATAAATAGTTTTAAAATCTGTCATGTACTGTACATAAATTCCATGAGAGTCTGCTTGACAGGAGCAGAATATAATAACTTTATTGCATAAACCTAGTTTTGTAAGTTAGCTATTCTTTTTTTTCCTGGAAATAGTATCTCTGTCATATTTGAGAGCTCACCTTCTACTCTGTGGCCTTTTTATAACAGAAGAGAGAAAACGTTTGGCCAGAAACAAACCTCTCTTCGTAGCTGAAATGGGGAAGAGAAAAGCAAAAGGAGCTCAGAGTGGCCATAGCTGTACTCAAGGCTGCTGGAGAGCTGCTGGGGGGAACGCCAGGCGGTTCTTTGGGATCCCAAAGGCAAAACTTCCCATAGAAAGGCCATTTCTGGGGAAAGGCAGGAAAAGAAATCTTGAGAAAAAAAGTATCGTAAGCTCCTGCAGCAAAGCAAGGCGCATGCATGAAGCTCTCAGACCTGCCTTTCCTCCCACCCGTCTCTCCCGCAGCCTCCGCCAACAGGACCAGGGCCGGTCCCACGGCCGCGGATGGGGGCCTTCCCCCGACGCCGCTCTCTGCACAGTAGCCCTTTGTGGCACGCGATCGGCACGGCCAGCTCCAAAATCTGTCCCGCTGGAGCCTGTCTGCGGCGTGGATGACTCTTGCTCAACTAGTTAGAGAGCTAATAAAGGAGGTATCTGTTTTTTTTCTTTTCGAAATCTAAAGCAATATAACTCTTTTTTTTTTTCTTTTCCTCTTTTTTTCTTTCTTTCCTTTTTTTTTTTTTTTTTTTTTTTTTAACCACAAAGCCTTTAAACAATAACTTGCTGCTAATATATTGAAACCAGATGCAGTGGCAGCATTTCTCATACTGCTGTCTTCATTAAATGTAGCCCAAAAGTGCTGTCGTGAAATTGTAAGCAGCAAAAAATGTTGCTGACGGTAGAGGGTTGGGGTTTTCGTTTTGTTTTGTTTTTGAGTACTCAGAATCGTGCAGTCCAGGACAAACAAGATGCAATATTGCTCGTTCTTAAAGTCAGGTGTATATAGAGTCCGACACCATAAAGTTTTGCAAGGTGAAAACCAAAGTCCCTTTGAACACCGTGACCCTAAAAGTTTGGCTCTTGCTGAAGATCTAGCCCTGGGGCTGTGCGCTGTGCAGCGTTACACCACAACTGGGAGATCTGCTGGGGTTGTGCATTGAGTGCGTGTATTTTGGGGGGGGCAGTGGCTCCAAAAAGATGTCACTTGGTTGGAGTGTCCCAGCAGGATGGCTCTGGGCAATAGAAAGCAGCTCCCAGCTGACTTCCCCATGGGCTGATGCCAGTAGAGCTCAATGAGCTCATCTAGATGCTCTGGTGGCAATTGGTTTCTCTGCTGCTTTGTGCAGCGCTTCTATGAAAACCCAAAGCTTTACAAAGTTGATTTAAGGTTGGGAGCCCAAACCCAATCTTTTTGGGTTCTCCTCACTTTTCTTTTTTTTTTTCAATGGGAACCTAAGGCTTGTTTGGCTTTGTCACGAGGTCACGGGCATGGGTTGGTGGTTGGACCAGATGCTCTTAGTGGTCTTCCAACATCAATGATTCAGTGAGGAAGCTGCAAGCACAGAAAAAATCCAAAGACTTGGGGTTCACCTTGCCAAACTTTCAGCCTAAGCTGGTCACTTAAACTCTCCCTTATCAGCAGAGGGGGACGTGGTGGCACTTCCCATCGACTGGGAACGGTGCCCCATGGGTATGGTCTGAATTAGGTGAGAGAAATCCCCCTGGAGATGGGGAATGATTCTCAACAGTAAGTCCAGCTATTTCACACTTTATTTAATCTCTGATGCTTTATTTTTTTAATCTTGCGTTCACTGCAGAAATGATTTCTCTCGGAGGCGGGGAGGGGCTTATCTAGAAATGTTTGCATGATTCTCATTGTGATTTGTTTGCACTTTAGATGTTTTGTGCCATTATAAATTTGCATTATGTATTTATAATTTAAAGATACTTAGAAGGGGGAGAGAGTTTTGGTTTTTTGTTTTTGTTTTTTTTGCTGAGTACTGGAATAAACAGTGAGCATATCTGGTATATGTCATTATTTATTGTTTAAATTACATTTTTAAAGCTCAGTGTGTTCATATAAAGGTTATTTGAAACATATCATAGTAATGAGAAAGATGCAAGTTATTTTCTTTGCTTATTTTTATAATTGAAGATGCATAACATAATGAGGCCTATGTTGGATTTTCTTCTGCAATGAAATAAAATGTCAAATTTAAGGAGTTTTTCTGTGTCTGGCTCTTTCATTGAACCTCACTGTGATCATGGTCATGCCCAACAAGCACACCATTGCACCTGGCTGTCCAAGTGCCTTTTGGTTGTCTCACTAAGAGGGAGTGGAGATTGGGTGTCACCATCTTAGGGACATGATTTAGTGGACGTGGTGGTGGGGGTTGATGGTTGGACTTGATCACAGAGTTCATTTCCAACCTGAGCGACTTATGAGTGGGCATGGCGGTGATGGGTCAGCGGTTGGACTTGATGATCATAGAGGTCTTTTCCAACCTTAATGATTCTGTCTGACATTTTGGTTTAAGTAGTAATCCCCCAAAGCACTTTGAACACGTGCACCTACTGAGTAATGAACCCACCCACTCCATTTTCTAGGAGCCAAAGCAACAAAGGAAGCAGCATTCAATTTGAACTGACCAAAAAGAAATTGCAGATAAACAGTGAATTATACGTTTCCAAAAAGAAAGCTCCCATTTCTGCTCTTGCAAGAGTAAAGCTTTGGGAGTACCACAGATGCTACACTTAAAAGCTGAGTTTCACAGCTATTTTGCAATTAGTAACCATTATAAATGATTTCTGTCCAATACTGAGTACTACTCTTATGCAGTGTTCGTAGATTTCAGCCCGTAAGGCTTTCTCATTCACAAACCACACCCGTAAAATGAAATTGTTCCTAGAGAATTGAGGTTTTACAGGGACAGAGCACCTCACCTGAATGGATGGAGTCACCCTACCCAATAAATTCTGCTTGAAAGTCTCTTTTATTGCAATAATTGCCCCCCACAGCAGGAAGACTTCAAGCAGGCAATGAGGGCACGAAGTCATCAGTGCTGAACTCCAGCCCCAAATGGAAGAGGTGAGTTACACATCAGCTCTCCAGCACAATGCTCTGTTCTCCACAAGAGATTGCAGCACTGTAACACCGATTTTCCTTTCCTCTCCTCAATTTGAGGTTGACTTCTTGGTGGGACTACGTATCCTATAGGTAAAAAATGTCTACAGTTCATTCACACAGTGTATAGAGCAGGCAGCACGAGTCAAGTGAAGTTCTTCCAAAGAATAAAGGAGATAATCAAGCTTTTTGATGTTTTATAATTATTATTACTGTTATCATCATCATTATTACCATTGAAAATTTCATTTCATGGGACATTTCTACCTTGTTATCCCCAACTGCAGCAATATTTCTGAAATGCAACTGTTTCTCACCAGTTACTCAGAAAAAAACAAACAAACAAAAAACCTAAAAAGATGTGTTTTGACCAGTGCTAATAACGAGAGCTTTGATTTTAAGAGCTGCCAGCAACAGGGGTCTGATCCAAGTCATCACCGTGGTGGAAATTCTGCACAGAAATGGATCCTAGGAGAGGAAATCTCAGCGCGGCGATGGCGAGCGTAGCGCATGGAAGTCCTGCTGTCACCTTCGCATGGAACAAACTGCCCAGGAGTTAATTTGATTTGGCCCAGGCCCAAGGTACATGATTGACTGATGTTCTTGTCTTGTCCCTTTTTCTTTTTTCGCTGTTGTTTTTTAAGTTTCGTTACAAAACAAGGGGAAAATCATTTCAGATTTTCCTGGCCCTCACCCTTCCTGCTTTGCTGTTCTGAGAAAGGGGAGAGAAAGAAAGACTGGGAGCAGAGGAGAAGGAGTGTGATCTTTGGCACTTGGAGTGACACCGTATGAAGCGGCTGGGAGTGAAATTTGGGAACTTCCTGCCTCCTGCGAGCTTAGAAAAATAAAGAGCAGAAAAAAAAAGAAGAAAAAAAAAAACCACCCTTCCACAATATAATAAAGGACATTGTCTTTGCCATCGTGATTCAGCCGGTACGACTGGGAATATGAAAGAAGTGGGATGCTAAAAATATAACCAAAGTTCAAACGAACTGAGCTGCACTGGTTGTTCCCATCGTGCAAGGTTAGATGAAGAAGGAAAAGGCAGAAAAAAGCAAATGGATGCAGGCTTTGCAGGTTAAACGTAGGGAACTCACCGCTGAGCTATAGAAACCCAACATATTTTAATGTATTTCAGTGCCAGAGTCTTGGGGATGGGTTTGGGGGATTACATCCCCTTGGGATCCCACATGTGGTTGAGGGAGGGACACCCAGCACTTCTAACTCATGGATGGAGATATCCAGCAGGATAAGCTGTTCACACAAATTACTTTACTTCAGTATATCAGCATTTTCCACCAAGATGCCTCTTCCTCACCGTGCTGACAGCCCACAGATTTCTGTTTTCCAATGCTGGCATCTCCCTTGAAAACACTGCCTTTGCCATGAGGGATAAAGTTGGTGTGAACCCCTTTTATCTCCACGATTCAGAGGGATCCGTGCTGCAAGTTCAAGAACCTGAGGCAGAAAATACCTGAGATAGGCACAGGCTGTATTCCAGCCCACAGCTGGAAAAACTCGTAAAACCAGAATGAGCTCATGGGGGAGATGTAATTATTTTCACACAGATGGGAATTTTTTTCTCATTTCACTCCCCTTTGGCTCTCATTTTTTTGGCAGATTGAGATGCCAGTGTAGCCCGGGGGAGGAGCCAGGCCATGGGGACACCTCTATGGGATGGATGCTGCAGCTCAGGGCACAAAGGCAGCTGTTCACAATGATGATTTAAAAGCAAAACCCCATTTTATGGAAGACAGGAGAAAAATCATGTTGGTTCCTACCAGTTTCCTTCAGGGCTTTGTTTCATCTCAAGGCTTGGAGCTTAATTGTTTTTGCTACAGAACAAAATCATTGCTCCTCTCCGGACGCGATGCTTGGCCCAGGGCTCCATGCAGCCATCAGCCCAACACCATTTTCCTCTCTGCTGGGGAACTTAAGCAGTCCAAATGACTATTTATTCTTATTTATGGGCTCATAATAAAACCTGGTATGATTAAGTTTATATATATATATATATATTATTTTTTTTTCAAAATATGGCAGTGTTTGCTTAAAGCTCCACATGTGCTCCTCAGCCTCACTTATGTTCTCTGGCTATGACTTTGATGAGAATGTGGCATCTGTGGGCTTTGAGTTCATATTTGTGGCAAATCAGGTTTTGTGGCTAATGACCTATGTGAGGTCCTCCGTATCCTTTCCTATATATAGGAATTATCCCTATATACTTAGTATACATCTCTACAGCCACAGGGTAGAGCATGGCCTTGCATCGAAGCACCCCAAAATAACCATTTTAAACAATTATTGGGCAAAAAGAGAGGAGTTGAGGTGTTTTATGGAGTTTATCCCCCCTCCCATGCCCTCACTCACTGCTCCCATGCCAAGGTCCATACTTGAGGTTGACCCCATGCACCTGCCCACCAACCTCTACCGCAGACCAAAAATGCCATGATTTCAGCTCAGATTTGTCACATTCTCTTTGCTTTCACACAGAAAACCCCTTCCTTCCCCCTTCAGCCTGCCGTATCCTGCCATGAAGCTGTGGATCTTTCCTGTCCAAGGGGGGAAATCTTTCCTTCCTTTGAGCAGAGGCACTGTTCTCAGGAAGAGGAACCGATGACGAGCGCTGGTTCTTTGCTCAGCATTGCGAATCCCTATGGGAAAATGTGAGACCATGTAGGTGGAGCTGCCATTGGTGAGTCAGGAGCATCCCGACGACGCACGAGCCCTTTCCTCTTCGTCACTGGGGCCAGGCACACTTGCAGCCCCTCTGATTGACAGAGAGCAGAAATTGTATCATGGCATCAGAGGAAAAAGCTGAGGGCAGACCCACCCCTGAGGATGCACAGCTTGCAGCTGGATTCCCAGGTCAAGGAGCAAACTTCCCTTAAGGATGGGGAGTGGTACTGGCTGGCTGAAAAAATGAGATTACCAGAAGGACAATGTTGGTTTTTTTCTTTGGCGTGGAAAGGTGTCCTGCTCTGCTCCCAGCATTGTGCAGCCAGATTCTGTCTTGGGAGCCTGAATCGTGCACCATCATTAAGCATTAATGAGGGTCAAATACAAGAGACCTTTTGCTCAGAGACCATCGGTGCTTTGGTTAAGGGCAGCACCCAGAGGAATTTTCCATAAATACATCGGATTTTTCCCACTGTCCCCCTTGATAAAAGCAAATTCTCAGCCTACAGGTATCCAGCAAGACTAAAAGAGCAAACCCCCATTGGCCAAAGCCAACTGCAACGATCACCCCAGTCCCATTTGCTCACAATGGCATTGCCAAGGGCCAGCACCTCCCAAATATCACTGCCAAGCACTATCATGCCATGGAAATGCTGCGTGTGTTGGCACCTGGCTCATCTTTAAGGTCTTCCATTGAAATGTTTCATCTGCCACGAACATAGCAAATAGCTCTCAAATTGCTGGAAAATTGCATTGTTTGCCATCTAGAGAGAAAAAAAACATCTTTCTTGTATCTTGTATTTCCAGCAGGCATTGGAGGCAAAGCTGGGACCTGGCGTGACGTGCCTGAGCTTTTCCAGCATCCCTGATGGGCACGATACGAAGGGATGAATAATGCCACGGTTTTCTAAGTTAACATGCACCCCTGGATGTGCTTGGCTGCTTGTCGTACAGTTTGTGGATGCTGTTTTAACACGGTAACGAGCTCTTCCCATGCTGAGAAGCCATCGGACAGAGGAATGTCCATGAGCTGTGCAAGTCAGCGCTAGGAGACGCGGGACAGCTTTTGGCCACCTCCTGCACTGCAGAGCCCAGCTGGGATCTGAGCTCCCTGAATCCCCACATTTGCCCTTGGGATGAAGGTAACCAAGCCAAGGATGGGTGTCATTTAAGGAACTGCAGGAAAGAAAATAAGGTGATGGGTGATGGGCGATGGGCAGTGGGGGCTGGTTGTTGGGTGATGGGCTCAGCCTCTGCTCTATGCTTGCAAAGCATTTCAGACCTCCAGCTCTGCTGAAATTTGGGGTTAAGACAATTATTGATGAGATCTCAGAAGTCTGGGATTTGAGCATTGCTCTGTTGGCTCGGTGCTTCTCCCTGCCAAAAACCCATCCTGGGAAAGGGGAGGAAGTTGTGGCAACCATAGCTCACCTTTGCTCCCAGGGGTTCCTTGTGCAAGCAGGGGGCTGATTTCTCCAAACCCACCCCAAAAACCATGGTTTTCTTTGCTTCTCCTCCCTCTGCTGTGTGTTCAGCTGCACCTCCAGCCCCCATTAATGCTGGCAGAGCTCTAAAGATAGATCCGAGCAGAGATTATCGGCCCAAGAGGTATTAATAGGAGGCAGCTGCTCTTTAAAGAGGCTTTTAAATAATGTAAAGAAACTTTTGGTCATATTTTTAAAAGTCTTTTAAGTGAGCTGAGCCCTCAGAAGTTTGCCCAGTGGGCTTTTTTGGGGGGGGTGATGGGGAAATCTGTGGGACATTGAAAGATCCATCCCGTAACCTGGCCCCACTGCTTTCCCCAGGCCACAGAAATAGGAAAAGCAAAACTAAACGCAGTGAAACTGCTGTGGGAAGCATCAGTCTAAAGGACCTGCAGCATCCCTGGCCCTCTGCTTCCAGAGGTCCCAGATGCAGGAGCTTCCAATGTGCACAATCCACTCGCTTGTGCTCGTAAGGAGAATCTTCCTTTTGGCAGCCTTTGTGCTGCAGAGACGAAGGAGGCACTGCTGCTGGTGGAGCTGTTAATCACCATGAGAACAATTAAAAAGGGATCACAAAGAAGATGCCAGGAGGGAGAGAGCACCGCACAGCCGCTTTGCAGGGATTCACCCATTCCCAGCGCCGGAGGAAGTTGCTCACAGCCACTTTGTGTGCTTTAAGGGTGGGTAGGGCGACAGAGAGGAAATCTCTGACATGTAGTAGCTGATAATGCATGATGCATTTCCCCCTGCCCTGTGAGTTACAAGAAGCAGAGTTTCACTTCAGTGCTGTCATTCCTGGAGGCTCCGCGGATGACATCAGAGAGAGAATTAAGCAATTCTCCTTCGTTCAGCTGCTTTTTGGCTCAGCACCCAAATGCTCTCTTCTGGATTTAAATAAATATCTCCGGTTACCAAAAGAAGAAAAAATAAAACAAAACGTCCTGCAAACCAAACACATGTGATGAACCCCTCGTTGTCCCAATGCAGAGAGCAAACCCCAGTGACAAACACTTGTACAACACTCACTGTTTGCCAACCACAGCATTGGGAGCAATGGGAACGCAAGGGGACAACTGGGGTAAATCTGTACCACAGGTTCATAAGTGAGGATGCAGAGATTTCAGTCCCAAGGAGATACAATTGAAAGGCTTTGTATCATGGATAAGTCATGGATGGAGATCATCCCAGCATCCCAGCTGAATTCCAGCAAGCTGTGGGGACACGCACATTTTTTCCCCAATTTTTCCCACTTTCCCCATCTTCTCCCATATCCTCCCATTGTTTCCCCCTTTCCTCCCTTTTTTTCCCCATTTCCCTCATTTTTCCCCATTTTTCCTCATTTTTTCCCACTTTCCTCATCTTCTCCCATTTCCCCCCATCTCCTCCCATTTTTTTTCCTATCGTTTCCCCATTTTCCTTATTTTTCCCCATTTCTTCCCTTTCTTTTTCCCATTTTCCCTATTTGTCCCAATTTTTTTTACCCCTTTTTCCCCCATTTTCCCCCCTTTGCATCAGGCTCTCCCCGAGCTGCCGCACTCGCTCCACCACAGCTCTTGTGCCATCTGCCGACTGAAGGCCGCCTGCAACAAGCAGCAGCGCTCGCACCCAGCACTGCCTCCTGCAGCTCCCATCCCTCCTCCCCTCCTTGCACTGCATTGCATTGCACTGCAAGCGTCCTCGGGAACGGGGTTTAATCACAGCAAAAGCAAAGATGAGAAAGCTCTGCTCTCTGCTCATCTCCCAAGCACTGAAAATGTCATTTTTGGAGAGGGGAATTTGAAGTCTTCCCATCCAGCAGCACACCGAATTATTCATGCTAACACCAAAACCTCCCGTTTAAATAGAACTCGCTGCTCTCCATCAGCAAGCAGTGCTTTTATCTCCTGAGTGCAGCTCAGTGATTCCCAAACCCCGCAGCCTCATTTCCTATGGGGAAAAGAGCACCGGAGGAGAGGGAGGGAAGGATTTTTGGTCCCTTCTCCCTTCGCTGCTCAGCTCTCGCAGGGCTGGAGCTGCATCTCTCCAGCGGCCAAGCAGAGGGCACTGCTGCCCAAAAGTTCGGGCAACGCCGCTCCTCGGCTCTGGGATCTCATCCGTCTGCGTAATCGCGCTGATTTCAACAGGTTCCCCCCCTCTTTCCCCTCCCACCCCCCAAAATCCGGAAGGAATAGATAAAGGGTGGTGATGAGAAGCAGCCCCGCAGCCGCTGAGTGATGGCACCGTGGAGCAGCAGAGAAGCTCTGGTTTGGCTCAGCAACTTGGCTAAAATTGGGGGTTGGGGAGAGATAAATAGAGGGCATTCAGCCCTGCACCCCTCCTGCCCACATTTCACCACCCGGCGCTGCCCGGCTGTGGTTTCAGCCCACTGAAAGCCTTCTGCAGTTTCATCCCCACGTTGCTCTGAGCGCAGACCCTCCTGCCTCATTCCAGAGCCTCATTTCCAGAGCCTCAGACGCTCCGGCAGCACAACAGCACCTCGATGAGCCCGATGATAACACCAGAAAGCAGAAACCACATGAGCAAGCTCCACAGGAACCCAGTTCAGATGAGCCAGAAGGATCCTCTTCCTGCTTTCACTTAATCTAGTTAGAGCAAGAGGCAATATCAATATCCCTGAGTGGATGCAATAAAATTCAGCATGGAATGGGATGAGGAGCAGGGACCCTGCTGTTTTCCTTTCTTCTCCTCCAGGCCAGCAGCCCTGAGAGCACATCCAGCCAAGTGCCATCAATCTCTGCTGGGTGCCTTCGCTGGGGGCGGATAAAGGCTCTCACCCCAATTCCTTCCTGCTCGTCTCGCTCTCAGCCAAGCATTTTACCTTGGCGCCGGCTGCCTCCTGCCATCAACAAGGCAAGGTGTAATGTTACTGCCTGTTTGCTCTGCCTGGTGGTGTTCTTTGGGTCCCATTTCGACGTGGCAATGAGCGCAGTGGGGCTGAGGTTCCTTGGGTTAAAGGGGATGGGGCAGCAGCAAACTTGGCCACGGGGTACCGTGGGTAGGACAATCCAGGGATGCCCCCAGCCAGAGGAGGTTCAGTTGGTTTAAATGATTTAGAGTGCTTGTAGGCATGGGTTGATGGTTAGACTGGATGACCTTAGTGGTCTTTCTAACCTTAATGATTCTGTGATTCTCTGGAATGGACTGCAACATTTGGGATGCAGGGAAACAAAAAGGAGGGAGAAGCATTTCCAGGTATTTCCCGGTGTTTATCACTGTCAAATCCTCACAAGAAGGCAAGCCCAATAGTTCCAGTTCAAACCTTTCCATTGCACTGGGAAATAGAGCAGTGGTGGGGCTGTCCCACAGTGATGGATGCATGCCAAGCTCTGAATGAGGGATGGAACAAACCCCTGTGTTACACAGGGCTGAGGACGAACCTGCAGCACCTCTCTCTCCCCAGCCCACCGCATTTATTTTCCCTCCTATTCCAGCCCTGCACTGGGGCTGCTCTTTGTCCAGCCCCTCCAAACAGACGGGTTTGGGTGTGGGAGATACCGGCCCAGCCCAGCCACCCTCTCTGTCAGGGCTATCAGCAAACACCAGCCCCAGGAATTTTAATTGAAAGAGTCGGACGCCCAGATAAGGCCCAGCATCACCCCGTTGCCACATGGGGCAGGGTTTGGCCTCGCTCCCCACACTGGGGCTGCTCGTGTTGGACCCATGGCAGGGCTGCCAGCCCAGTCCCATCAGGGCAGCACTGGAATGGACTGGGAGGCACTGGGGCTGTGCATGGGAATTCGGCAGCGGTTGAGGCTCACACAGCATCCCCCTCCCTTCACCACCAGCAGGATCGAGGTGGTCTGCGCCCCGCCGCCTTATCAGCCCTTATCTCCCCGAGCCACTCGCTAATGTGACCTTAATGGAGCTCAAATCGCCTCGATTTGTTTTATTGCAGCTCTGCCTCCTCCCCGCTTCCCCTTGTTTTGGAAATACAGAGGGGAAGGGGGCCAGCTCCTTCCCACCCAGCTGAGTGGGGAGTGTAAAAAGGGGTTATAGGACGGCCCAGCTTAGGGTAAATCATCCTGACCCCCCCCGAAGGGTTCGACCCGCCCTCCCTTAACCCCCCCCTCAGCCTCGGGACCCCCAGGTAGAGCCGCAGCAACAGGAGGGCAGAGGCAGGGAGCTCACACCGATCCCCCCCCGGAGGATGCTGCCCACCCCTTTCTCCGTCGAGGATATCCTCAGCCTGGAGCAGAGCAGCGCTCCCGGAGCCCCCGGGGTCCGCCGCAGCCCCTCCGGGGAGGAGGAACCGCAGTCGGGTGAGTGGAAGCCGCGGGACCCTCGAAGCCCCCACACACCGCCGGAGCGGACAAACTGAGGGCAGTGGAACCTCAGCCCCGACGAGGTGGCACCTCTCCGTGCTGCCGGTGGGAGATAACGGCGTTTTCTGCCCCTTCTTCCCCCCCCCCCCCCCCCCCCCCCCGATTTTTTCCCCCTTCCTTTTTACCTTTTTTTCCCCCTTTTTTCTCCTTTTTCCCCCTCCCTTTTCATTTCGTCCCCTCCCTTCTTTCCCCCCCCCCCCCCCCTTTTTTTTCCCCTCCCTCTTTTTCCTTTTTTTTCCCCCTTATTCCCCCTTCCGTTTTCTTTCGGGTTTTCTTTCAGGGCTTTTTCCCACCCCACTCACCACGGGGAGGGGGCACAAAGCAGCCCCATCTCCATCCCATTTCCATCCCATTCCCCTGGGGGAGCCGTAAGCACCCTTTTCTCCCCTCTCCCTGTCCCGTTCCCCCACTGCAGCGTCGCCCCCGGACCCCCGCATGCCCAGATCTACCCGACCCCCCCGGACGGGCAGCGCTGAGGCTGATCCTGCCTAACAATCCCAATTCGGAGCGGTTCGTGCTGACACAACGCTTTATTTCGATGCGCTCTAAATTGTCCCCGAGGGGAGAAAAGGAAAACTGCGCTAAGGGACACCCCCCCCCTCCCCCCTTCCGTCCTGTGGTGTTCGGAGGTTGAGAGCTCAGGGGGTGAATCGGATGGGGACCCTCTTTCCCTTCTGGCTAAATCGGGCAAGGATTCCTTTGCTCGTGTTTCCCTAAAGCCCGGCGGCTGCGGAGTGGAATTAACGGGAAAACCATTAAGAGAGGAGCTCGAGGACTGGGAGGCACTGGGATGAGGCAGCAGAGAGATGGGAAGGGTGGGAACATGCAGGGAAGGACTTCGGAGCCTTCCAGCATCACATTTGCCCATAGACCCCCCAAATCTCCCCAAAACATAATACGGTTTCCAAGAGATCTGAGCGCATCTTAGCAGCGAGGAATCACTGCACAGCAATCACTGAGCAGCAAAATAATAAGAATAATAACATCAGCAATAATAATACCAGTCAAACCTCCTCAATTCCACTTTCTTCTAGATCTTTGAGGTTTTCTTCCTTCATTCCCAGATCCTTTTTTTTTTGCTTAAATTCGGAGATCCACGTGGTTGGGGTGCTGGAGGTGAAGGCTGTGTGTGGGTGATTCCATCCCTCGGGGTGTTCCCACCCCTGTGGGTGCTTCCATGCCCATGGGTAAGATGTGGGGAAGAGGATTTGAGGTTTGGGGTACATTGTCCTACAGCAAACCCAATGTTCCCTGTGCCTCTCTAGGCTGTGATTGCCACGGGTGCAGCACCCATTGGTGAGAAAGACAGAAATGAGGCATTACCCAAAATTCATGCAACAGATCCCAAAAATAAAGGGTTTTTTTTCTTGAATTTCCACTAAATATCATAGGAGAAACTCATTTAAATGGGGGCCCCTTTCCCCATTTGACTCCCTCTTTGGAAACTCAGAGGCAGCAGGACTGGGTTGGAATCTCATCACGTTTTGGGTTTTCGGGGCCCCGTTCCCAATTTATTTCCCTGTTGGCAGCAAAATCATGCTGGGGTCTCACTTTGCTTCGGGCTTTTCCCTCTGCAGGACAACATCTGCTCTCCCAACCCTTGCAGACAGACCAGCAGCAAACTGAGCCCTGCCACCACCCCAAGCAACCGCAGCGGCGCAAACCCCGTGTTTTGTTCTCCCAAACTCAGGTGTCGGAATTGGAGCGACGATTCAAGCAGCAGAAATACCTCTCTGCTCTGGAAAGGGAACACCTGGCCAACGTGCTCCAGCTCACATCCACCCAGGTGAAAATCTGGTTCCAGAACCGGCGTTACAAATGCAAGAGGCAGAGGCAGGATAGATCCCTGGAGATGGCCACCTACCCACTGCCAGCACGTAGGGTGGCTGTTCCGGTGCTGGTCAGAGATGGCAATCCTTGTTTTGGGGGATCCCAACCCCACCTGGCTCCTTATGGGGTCACCGTCAGCCCCTACTCCTATAGCACCTACTATGGTGCCTATGGGGTGAGCTATGGGGTGGGCTACGCTGGGGTGCTCACACCGTGAGATTGGGCTCAGCACCAGTTGGGATGTGGCCCAGGAAAAGGATGGGGGCATCTGGAGCCATAATGGACAGCAGGATGTGGGGCCTCCATCCCCACCAACCAGCCCAAGGAAAGGGATTTCTGGTGCTTCAGATCCGGGGACCTCAGGGCCAGAGGCATTTATTTATTAGGACACAAACACAGATTCTATCCCATCCCACCCTATAGGGATGCTCCTGTGGGGTGCTTAGGGATGGGATGCTGCTCTTCTTCCTAAGGAAACAAGGCACACCACCGTGCCTTTGCTTTTCCATGAACGCTCTATTTAAGGCTTTGAGTTCCTCTCATCTTTTGGGATATCCGTATTTCTTAATGACTTACCAGCGCAGGTGTTCATTTTTGTCTTGATGATGATTATTATTTGCAATTAAAAAGAAAAAAAAAAGGTGGGAATACGTGTTTCCCATCTCTCAGCTTTTCCCTTTCAGCATTTTAACCTCTCCATCCACAATTTGCATCTGAGAATCACATCTGAAGCAAAAAAAGTGTTGGTGCTGAGCCAGCAGGGACCCAAACCGACCAGCACTGAATGCTTTGCTGGACCAAAGGACCATAATATGTACATTTCTATGTACATCTCTCTTTACATGTATTTAAGCCTGGGAATGAGACTTATGAAGTATTAAGATGTCTTTTATAGTCCTGTGTATCGTGGTTTTCCCAAAGGCTGAGGTCAGGAGATGCTTAAAATCCCAATGTTTGTGGGATTGCTCTGCTCTGTACATCCAGCATTGCTTTGAATGTCTCCTGTTTCTTGCCCAAATTAGAAACTGCTCAACTGCAAAATGAGGCAGATCTCTCCCACAAAACCCAAATCAGCCAAAATTTAATGCAATAAATGGCCATGAGGGGGTCCCTGTCACTGCAAACCCGAAACCTCTGGTTTTGGACCAGTGTTATGGGTTATTCTGCAGTCAGCAGTGAAAGGAAAAGAGGATTGAGCCAGGCAATGAGGACAGACCTATGGACAGATGAGTTGAGCACATGAACAGCTCCAACATCACCAGGATTTATGGTCCGGCTGCAGGAAAACGCAATGAGCATCACTGGAACAAAAGGACTCACTGGAAAGTGGGACATTGCCCAGCTTTTGGGTGGTTCGTGGGTTTTGTTCGTGTGTGCAAGAGCCCAAAATGAGAAGATGCATGTTCTTCAATGTCACACCATCACATCACAGAATATCTCAAGTTGTAAGGAACCCATGCAGCTCCTTGGGTCCAACTCAAGGAGCCACCCAACAACAGAATGCAATCATGATAACACATAACATCACATAACAGTATTCTGCAAACCTACTGAGTTTTTATTCTTGAGCTTTTTGCTCTTTTTTTTTTTAATTACTATGATCATTACCATCATTACATTTATTTCACATCAGCATTGCTCTGCAACTCATGGTCCACACCCATGAGGAATCAGCCTGGGGTTTTGGGTTGATTTTCCCCACCTTCCTGCACAACGATTTGATCTCTCCGTTGCACCTCCGCTTTGCAAAGCTGATTAAAATACATTGTTTGCCATTTTTTCCAAAGGGCTTTGAAGAAAACTCTCAAAATACACAACCAGCATTCCCCATTCTCCAGCATTCCAGGGTTTGCCCTGGATGTAAACCGCATCCAGAAGCGAAGCACATGGAGCATCATCCCACTGGGATTGGGGTGGGGATGCAAAAAGTGTTCTGCTCACCCATCCAAGGCGGCACCATCATATCCTAACAACTCTATTTTGAAACCCCAAAACCCTGCTTTCACCCCAAAAAGATGAATTCCCTTTGGGCACTTTAGAATTAAGAGGAGAATAAAAGCCCTGGGGTTATCCCAGCAGGGTTCGATGGGGATGGGCGTCCTGAGCAAGGCAGCAGAAGGGATTTTTTGCCATGCTTGAGCAGAAATCCTGCAGAGCTGGGACACCAGCAAAGGGCGTAGACACGTCCCAGTCTCCAATCAGGCCCCGGAGGTTTGGCCATGGGCCCAATAAATGCTGAGCTGGAGGGTGGGGAGGCACTGAGCCCGCGGGCAGCAGGAGGAGGAGGAGGAGGAGAAGGAGGATGAGCACCGGGGTGCTGAGCCCTGGGGGGCACAGAGCTTCCAGCAGCCCCCAACAGACCTCATCCAGACCTCGGACGTCCTTCCTCATCCAGGACATCCTATGGGATGGGGTTGAGAGGGGAGCACAGATGGATCGAGGCGGGATACCAGAGGATGGGGAGCAGCAGGATGGCCCTGCAGTATCCCCAGCACAGCCCCACGATGCAAATCCAGGTAAGGGGGGGTGTTGTGGGATGCTCAGCCTCAGGGCAGGATGAAGGTTCAGTTTTGAAGTCCCTTAACCTCAATAACCCACGCATAACCAAGTTACCCAGGCTTCAAATGCAAGGAGCATTTGAGAGAAATGGCGACTGCATGCAAGGCTTTCTTCAGGCACTTCAGATAACTCAAAGCACAGGAGCTGCCTGCACCTTTGGTTAATAAAAAGCCCAGAGGGTGCATTTCTGCAATATCAAGCTTAAGATTCCCTTTAATGCAAATGCAACCCTTGGTGCTGCTGTTGGGTGGTGCTGCTGCAGCTGCACTCGCCGTGCACTGATTGCAGGGCTCTGCTGTGCTTGCTGTTTGCTTTCCTGCATGCTCAGCACCAGTTGCAATGCTCTGCTCCTAGCTGTTGCATTGCAGACTGTTTGTATATGCTGGTTCTCAGCTCCAGTTGCAATGCTCTGCTCTTTTCTGCTGCATTGCACATACTGTGCATTATGCATATCAGCCTTACTACAGAAGCAACCCCAGCAGCACCTCCTTTTAGCATGCAGTGGCTAAATTTGCAGAAGCAGGGTGCTGCAAATTGCATGCAATTGCATGAAAAGTCAGATGCAATGCAGCTTTGAGCTGTGCAATGGGAGCAAAGAGCAAAATGGAGCTTGCTAAGGGAGACCTTGCCAGGGGAATTTGGGCTTTCTGTGTCGCCTCTATTAAAAGAAGCTCCTACAAAAGTGAGTTCTGAAACATCCTCCCAGGTGGCTATTAAGAAAAATCATTAAAAGCCATTGGAAATCACCCAGAATGCAGCTTGGGGATTTCAATGGGGCTGGAATTCAGCCCTTTGTTTTTCCATCTCGAGTGTTATGTTCACTTCTTAAGAAAATAGACTCAGAAGTGACAAAAGGAGGGGGAAAAAAAGCAAAAAACCAACACAAAAACTGGCTGCAATCCATTGGGAGGAAAAGAATTACGGTGTAAATAAAGGGCTGGAGAGGTTTGCACAGCTACAGGTGATGCTGTAAAAATCCCAATAGCACGTTGTATGCAACAGCAGCGCCTCAAGATGTCACCAGCAGTGCAAAATGGCCCTTTTGGGGGTTGGTTTTTCCTTGTAGGAACTAAGAGAGGGGGGTGTTTGGGAGAAAACAGCTCCCAAATGGATGAGAGTAATTCCATCAAGCAGAGAGTTCACTGTGTTAAATTGGAGGATCTCCGGGGCAGTGGGGATGTTTTGCTCTGTGGAAGGGATAGGAAAGGAAAAAAGTGGGGTGATGAAGATTTGGGTGATGGAAAAATGAGAAAACAAGTTATTTGGGCGACGAAAACAGAGGAAATGAGTGATACGGGTGGTGAAAAGCAAGAGAAAACGTGATTTGTGAATATTTTGCTCTATGGAAGGGAATGGAAAACAAGAAAGGTGAGAAAATCAGTGATGGAAAAATGACAGAACAAGTGACTTGGGTGATGAAAATGGAGGTAATGAATGATTTTGGGCGATTGAAAGCAAGGAGATGAGGGGTTTGGGCAACTAGAAAGCAAGGAGGAAAGTGGCTCATGAATGCTTCACTCTATGGGGAGAGATAGGAAAGAAAGGAGGAAATTGGCGGTCTGGGTGGTGAAAATATTGAGGAAAGAAGCAATTTGGGTGATGGAAACCCAAAGAACCCAGCGGTCAGGGCAGTTCCCAGCGGGCGACGCTCAGTCCTCTCCCCTTACAGATGCTGAGACCCCACCATGCAGCCGTGACCCCCCCCAGAAGGTGCTGCCCCGACCCCCCCGGCCAGCAAAGCGCTCGCGGGCAGCCTTCACCCACAGCCAAGTGTTGGAGTTGGAGAGGAACTTCAGCCGCCAGAAATACCTGTCAGCCCCTGAGCGAGCCCACCTGGCCCAGAACCTGCAGCTGAGCGAGACGCAGGTGAAGATCTGGTTCCAGAACCGCCGCTACAAGACCAAGAGGAGAGCGGGGGGCTCCGGGTTGGAGGTTGGGACCACTCACAAAGCATCCGTGCTGCCCCCAGCCCCACTGCTGGCCGCTCGCTGCCTGCCCTGCTTGTGTTACTGGAGCCCTGCCGCCTGGTGAGCGCCGTGCTTGCTGTGTTTTCCCCTCAAATGCTGTTGTGTTTTTTTTCCCCACCCCCTCTTGCCATGTTGCCCTTGGCCGTGTTGATTCAGAGATGCGCCGTCAAGTCCAAGTGATGCTCTGTGTCCTCTAGTACAGCACCAGCCTCTGTCATCGCGAGGGTTTTAGCCAAAGAATCAGAAGTTATCAAAAATTAAAAATCCAGATTATTATTATTGCCATTATTATTGTTGCTATTATTAATAATAAAACCCCAAAGCTTTTAAAAGGCTCGATCTGCAGCAAAGAATCCCACGCGATGCCCAGCTCCCTCTCACTGCATCACCATCCTTTCTCACTGCCAGCTTTCAGCCAGAGCAACAACAAGCCCTACAAACTAAACGTCCCCAAAGCTTTTAACAGCACCTGCAGTGATCAAACACTGCATGATTTTGGGGGCAGAAAGCCAGAAATGGTGTATGCCTGTAAAGAAATAATTCCCCATCCATCCCTCTGTAAGCAATTCTTTGCTCCCTCCCCCTCCCCCCCACCAACTGGGGGAAGCACAACAGCTCACCCCATGCACCAGCTCTTCCATCATGTGATTTTTAGTTGTTATCTTTAAAAAAAAAAATCTGCATTTCCATCTCCAATCCATCCATTGCATATTTTCTCCAAGGTTTCTATATGTGTTGGGTTTTAGGGGGCATTCAGCCCCACCTTGCTGCAAGCAATAAAGCCCCTCAGGTTCCCAATGGGCACAGAGGTGCTGCTGGGGCTGCCCGATGCCACCAGTGCCATTGCAGAGTGGGAATCCGTGCCAGCAGGCTCCAGGAATGGGGACAATAGCACAGTGACAGATGGGTTTTGCATATCCGGGTGCTGCCGCTGCTGGAACGCTCACATACAGTCTGGTTAAAATAGCAACAGCTCAAAGAGTTCAGCTTCCACAAACCTCCCAGGGCCAAGGCTGCAGGGTGACAATTCTGCTTGCAAAGCTCACGCACGCACGTAGCAAATATGGAGCTGCGGGGTAGGAGGATGGGGCAGGGAATGTGCAAAGCAAAACTTGAGGTGGATACTCAGTTGCCAACGCCGTAAAAGCTGTTGGCTCTGCTTGGAGGACAGCGGTCTGAACCATCCCAAAGTCACTCCTACCTGCTGATAACGCTTTCTCCCAGCTCCTGCTCTCAGGCTGTGTTGCAATGTGGCTCCTGCACAGCCCTGCTCTCATCCACTTTGCTTGGAACAAAGGAGTCCTTGTGCTCCTCGAGGGGAGGACACCCTGCAGAATCCACCCTGGGGTGCTGCTGAACGCAGGGACACGATGCTTGCACCCTTAGAAAGAATGGGATGGGGTTGATGCTGCAAAAAATCTACTGCTGTGTTGGGAGGGACCAAATTGAACCCATTTGTCATCGATGGGAAACGTAGATTTCAACTCAACTTCTTGAATGGCTCATTGCGAAAAACTTTGTCCTCCTTGTGCCATAGCTTTTTTTCCACGTGTGGTTTCAGCCCCTTAAAACATCCCTTTGTTGCTTCAGCACCCAAATGCTCCATACTTAACTTTGCTGATACAAAGCCCAGTGCAAATAGTTGCTATTTTTTGTACATATGTTTTGATACTGTTTTATCCGATGCGTGCTGTCCTCTGGAATAAACAGCTCAGAACCTTTGTTAAGAACAAGCTGCCTCAGTCGGTTCCTTGCTCTGGGTTTGGTTTTTCTCACTAGTTCCTATTTCTGCCATGAAATCACCACCATCTTCTCAAACAAATATCTACTGTGAATGTTGCACCAATGTCACCATTAGCAAATCACTGCTCATCACTGTTCCTACGTCCCCAGCACCAAGCACTCCCACATCACTCATCCATCATCCCGTTAACTGCTCTTCATCTGGTGAGCATGATACAAGTGACCATTCCCCCAAAAGGAAGAGCGAAACACGTTCTTATCACCCCTAATCTTCCTGCAATCCCACAGTTTAATCTCAGTCACCATGGCCTCCAAATTTTGGTCCTAAAGCACTGCCCAGAGCACTGCTCCCAGGTTTGCTTTCTGCCCTAAGAGCCCAAAGCGATGCCAGGGAGATGCCCAAGTCTTGCAGTTGGGCTTTATCCTTTCTTAGCACGAAGACAAACTCTAGGAATCATAGAACCATTAAGGTTGGAAAAGACCAGTATGGTCATCAGCTCCAACCATCAGCTCACCCCCTCTATGCCCATAGAACCACAGGATTGTGGTTGGAAAAGACCTCTAAGATCATCCCTGAGTCCAACCCCAACCCCAACCCACCCCCACCATGCCCAATAACCACGTCCCCAAGTGTCACATCTCCATGTTTCCTGAACACCTCCAGGGACGGTGACTCCTGAACCTCCCCTGCCACAGCTTAAGGCCACTTACTTCTCATCCTATAGGGCTGTAATCTTTTGATGACCAAATAACCCAAGAGTATCCAAGCACCAACCCCAATGGGAACACCATGGCAGGTTTCCTGGTGACAACCAGCCCCTTGATTCATAGGGAAAACGAAAATTCCACCCAGCCAATGGAAGCACAGGGTTTTAATCAGCCCTAACAAAAAGGAGCTCCTGTTTGTGCGTGGCCAGAAACAGAAAGCATCATTTAACATCTGTCAATTAGCCTCACGCTCCGCCGCGAACGCATCCATCAAGATTAAACTCTGCCTAATGCTGACATAACTTTTTAACTCACCTGTGCCAAATCATTTATTAAAGCTTAAAAAAAAGCACACACACACACAAAAACACAGAAAATAGGGTTGCCTTTGGATAATGTAACTGCTGACTAACATTTGCATGCAATAAACCACATACTTGGCAAGAATGCGTGGGATTGAGGCCAACAACAGCCTTAGTCTTGACCTATGCAACGTTTGCAAAGCAGAGCAGTGGGAATGGTTCCACTGCAAGGAGCTGTGAGCAGGGGATGCAGAATGCAAGGATGTCCAAGTGTTATCAGAGCAGCATTCCCCCAGTCTTGGTACCCAGTTATGAGGAAGGTGCTTCGGAGGGGAAAACAGCAGATCTTCTGTGGAGTGTGGATGCTCCCCGAGGAGAGAGGTGAGCAAATCCACAAAGCACCAGGATTTAGAGCTCTTCAAAACCCTTGAGGATATTCAATATTTACTATTCTTATGCTGGATGCTCTTGTCATCCAAAGAAACACTTAATCTCCTCCTAATCCCACTCTGCAGTAAGGATGTCTCGCGGCAGGCACCGCACAGCCCACACTCAGAGCTGCCCCAAGGCAGCCCCAAGGTGCCATCACTGCCACCACAACATGGGACGCGCTGGTTCTGCCTGCCCTGGGGAAATGAGAACTGCTAATCACTGCGACATGTGAGTTTTGGCTGTAGCAATGGGATTTCAGCTCGCCCAGAGGGACGCTCCATGCAGCCTGTGTGGTCCAGGGACCTCGCAGGGATGCAGGTGAGTGATGGAGGCATAGGAAGAGTTGAGTGGATTTTCACCACAGTGAAGAACAGAGAAGGAGAGAAAATGAAAACAAACACCTGTGGTTTTTTCTACTTTTTTAGAGCCCTTTGGGATGTGGAAGAACACAGCTCTCCAGATTGGCTCCCATGGCATTCCTGTGCGAATCTCCTTCATTGTCTTCCACAAAAAGGCATCCAAAGAACATTCCTCCTTTCTTCTGTTATGGACTGAACACGAATGGGCTACATTTGAGTTGGAAAGCTCCAGATTTGGAGGAAAAGTGAAAAGAAAAAGGGTTTCAGAGCCGTATACTTGGAGTCAGAGCTCTGGCTTTGTTGTGTTATCCCAAAAAGAAGACAGTGGGGGCTAAGGGGGCACCATGTCAGTTCTCTATGGCCCCACCTGGACATCCAAACCACTATAGCACCCAAAATCCCTCAGAGGGCATCTAGGCACTTCATTCAAAAACATGTTCCAAAGCCATCATGTTGTCTCTCTATGCAGAAATCACAGCCTAATAGTAATGAGGGCTGATGAGGGGGGTAATGCTCATGCTGCTGCAGTGGCTGCTTTGGCTCAGTTCTATTCCCACTTTTTCCTCTTCCATTGCTGTGATCTGGGGTCCAAAGAGCCAGCACCACACACGGGCTCCCCCCCAACTCCCTGTGCTCACAGCTTTTTGCAGCAAGCAGCTTGGAGGACAAGCAGATTATTTCTCAGCCCCAGGCAGTGCAACCTCTGAGGGCTCAGTCAGCCCCTTTTCCCTGGGAATGAGCACAAAGCATGGCTAGAAGCAAGGAAACATGCTGCTCTGGAGTTTCCTGTGGTACTTTCCCACCCATTGGCAGGTGAACACAAAAGGGTCCTCCTTGTGCCGTGGCGGAAAGCAGAGGGATTAGGGCAAGCCTGTTTGCAAACAGAGCCTGGGTGGGGGCAGCCAGGGCTGCAGGGTGCTGTGTTGGAGATGTGTGGGGTTTGCACAGGGCAGAACTGCTCTCAGGTCCACCCAGCACAGCTTCCTCTGCGGGAGGATGTCCGAAAGCTTTGCAAACACTGCGGTGCCAGCAACAGGTTTTGCAATCAAACGTGTTTTCTAAGCATTGGGTCTGAAGCGAGTAGAGCATGAGCTCCATTTATACCAACCTGGTATTATGAATCCCATATCTGGCTGCTGGGTATTGGCATAGATGAGAAACATAGAATCATAAAGGTTGGACAAGACCACCAAGGCCATCATCTCCAACCATCAAGCCACCTCCGCCACGTCTGTAGTGTCACAGAGTCATTAAGGTTGGAAAAGACCTCCGAGGTCACCAAGTCCAACCCCAACCCAACCCACCATGCCCACAGACCGCATCCTTCGGTGCCACATCTTCACAGTTCTTGAGCAGCTCCAGTGACAGCGACTCCATCACTTCCCTGAGCAGCCTGTTGAATTCATTACCACTCTTCCAGAGAAGAAATTTCCCCTAATATCCGATCTAAACCTTCCCTGGCACAACTTAGAGCCATTACCTCTTGTCCTATGACTAATGATGCTGATGATGACGTGTCATTAATGATGCAAATATAAGGAGGTACCAAATCCAGCACGATTCAGATACTTTCCCACCTCAGCCCAAGAGCAGTCACTCAATAAGCTTAATTATACATGGAGCTGACAATGGTCACCTTTGCAGCCAACAGCAATGCTTCTCAGACCCAGAGCTGAAGCCTAAAGCCACAACCTCACCCCCATCAGCACAGGCAAGAGCTGGGGAGCCTTTCTGAAGCCTTTGGAAGATGCAGCTCAACCCAAAGTGCTCTAGGGCACATGGGCCATGGTGGCCACTGCAGACCTCCATCTTTTGGGGAGTTCAGTTTCCTACAGGCAAAAAAATAGAAAGATTTTGCTGTGCAAATTGTAACACATCCAAAAGACAATGGGAAAAACCTGAATTCTTGCCCTCCATCAAAACCACTCATGTTTGAAATCTCTCTCCATCGGTAAGAGAAGCAAAGCCAGGATTCTGCACTGGGAGTGCACATGGATGGTGGATGACCTGCCAAAATGGCTCAGTATTTGGGGGCTGAAATTAATTCTCACCTCCATATCCACCTGCAACCAGGGCTCAGCAGTGCTCTACAACAGCTTCACACCTGTTGAGCCCAGCAGAAAACACTTTCAAACGGATCCCCTTGGCTTTGAAAGGAGTCAAGCCTGGCGAATAAATACAAATGTTTTTATTCCTTTTGTGCACAAAGTAAGATAGCAGGGGAAGGTGTGGCCGGAAAACTTTTCACTCCGTGTGCTGCATCTTGTCATCCAAGGTAAACACGCAGCTTAATGAGATTTCAAGAGGGAAAAGGTGAGATATTTGCCTTTATGTTCATTACCCTTTAGAGCAGGAACAATATTTGATGAGAAACAAAGAATTGGGCAAACGAGATGATAATCGCACGCGGTGAACAAACAGAGCTCAGATCCTGGATTAATCAAATGACTTCAGTGGGAACCCAAAGGCTTTGGTGGTGCAGCATGGCACAAAGCACTGCAGCCCATGGGGGCACAGCCATCACCACCGTCCAAAACATCACAGTGTGCATTTCTCTCCTTGTCTGCTTATCTCACACACCTACAGGCCCCAAGGAAAGACATCAGTTTGGGACTTGGTAGAATGCAGACTGGATAAGAGGAAGGGGTTTATTTATTGGTGCCCACTCAGTGCTTCCACATAATGAAAGAATGGAGCAAAGCAGATATCCACCATCCCACAGCTCCTTGCTGCAGGAAATCCTACAAGTTAAAGGGCTTGCTGCAGCCTATTGGATAAATAACACGTATTACAAAAGTACCCTCAAAGGATATTTACACAATAATCTGTACTGGTTCCAAAGAAACCATTAGTGTCAATTAGAGAAACAAATCCTCTCTGGAACATGCAACTTCTCACAGAAAAATGAAAGCTTTGTCTCACTAATGACCCATCATGCCTTCAGCCATGCTTGAGCACTTTGGGGTTGAAGACAGACTTCCTTCATGCAGTGGAATCAGATGATAAAAATCACAGGGCCTTCCTTGCAGCTGCAAGAGAAAACTGAGGTCTGTTACCAGCTCCACAGCATCCCCACACCTTTCTGAATCATTACATATATATGTATATATATATATAACTTTTTGCTCAATATCCACCAACTCAAACTCAACATCCACCATCACCAGCCCTTCCAAACCCAAACCTCACCTCTCAGCACTGCACTACAATGGGGAAAGGGGATTCAGTATTGTCCCTACAACACAGATAGAAACATAAAGGAGTCCAAAACATCTTGCAGGGCTCCAATAGCACTTTATCTTTCATCTTGTCTCATGAGCACATCTCCACCCTGGGACACTGATGGGCAGCTGCACCTCCTTTGTTTGCACTGAAGATTAAAAAATAAAAATGCAAGCTGCCCTCCCATGTCTGAAAAACAGCAGGCAACAAAACAGCATGAAAAGCCATGAAAAACAGCATACCAAAGCCATGGTTTGAAGACACAGGGAGATCCCTACAGCCCAACATCAGCATCTTGGGGAGAGGCACAGACATGGCAATGGATCATGGAGGCTGTACCAAGGAATTTGTCGTCTCCGCTTTCTTGAGGGAAGAACTGCCCTGCAAATTACACATTCCCCATTGAAATGGATGTTACCTTCAACCCAGCAGCACACCCAGTGCTTCTACCCCGTCTGTTTTCCTTGCAAGTGGGAAAAGCTGCTCTGCTTTGCTGCCCAGCAGCCAGAATGTGCATCTTCACTCTGCAGATCTCAGCAGCAGAAGGAAACCCATTCCCAAACCAGCAGCTCCCAGAGGAGCCCACAACACACACGCAGGCCAAAACTACTGTGAGACAAAACAAATAAATGAATAACAGCATTTGCTTCCTTGAGAGCGGTAGTGAAAAGCTTCACACCACGGGACACCACTAGAAGGCACCAGTTCCCCAGCACACAGCCAAGAACAACCATGAGCCCCGAGCCAAGAAGACAAAAACCAGCATTTATGTATGTTTTATTATTTCCTTGAGTTCCAGTGACACAACTGTAGCAGCATCTCACAGACGAACTCCTGCAATGTTAAATATGCATCAAGAGAACACATTAAATTCCGAGGCAGGCAAAAAAAAAAGAACAAAACAACAACAAAACTGCAGACAAAGTTACTCATCCTCCCTTAAATATATGTGCGTTTGGTGCAGATAAAGCAGCAGTACACGATTCACATACCAGGTTAAAATAAAAGTTCAGGCTCGCAGCAAAACTTTCAAACAACACAAGGAGAGGTGAAGAACTTTGGTGGTGAGGCTTTAATGCAGGATCCAGCAGGAAACCCATTCAATTTCTGCCATTTTTAGACCAGTTGGGCACAGCTGTTCCATTTCCAACTGGTTTTACCCAATAGCCAAGGTGATCTGCAGAGATCTATGAACATCCAACTGCTCCTTGCTCTCAGCAAGCTCCCAACGCAACCTGGTTGCTCAGCAATTGGGAGGGAACCAGAAAAGCACGCATTTTTCTGGACAGTGGCAGAGATGGGGAGCTCATTTTGGGATGCTCAGTACACAACCAATGTAATGAGCTCAGCCTCTGTGCCCTGACCCACAACTCCCTCCAAGTGCAGAAAGGACACAGTGATGTAAAGCAAAGCAGAGGAAGAGGACGATGCATCAAGGACTGTGGGCTGAGCCACCTAAAGCTGCACCAAGAGAGCTGTTAACTTCCACCTTATGCCACAATTAGCAATAAAATGACCCAAGATTTTCATCCACTCCTCTCCAATGGACAACGTTTGTGCAGTTCTGGTTCCTGTTAGTGACTCTCCGGTTTCTAAAGTCAACAGAAATAGAAATAAAAGAAAAATGACATCCAAACCCAATAGCTGGCTGGAGCATCTCCAGCCTGGAGGACCCCGGTGTGCAAGAGAGCTGGGGACTTTCTCCAGCCAAAACTCTGCAAATTGAGGTTAAGCTTTGCACTTTAAGACAAAGGGTGCATTCAACACAGTGATTCGCTCAGCTTAAGTGACAAAAAGGCATCCTTGCATCGTTGGCACAGAGGTAACTGTGATTACACAAGGCACAGGCAGCACCGCCCATGGAGATGCACATCAACGCAGCTTCTCCAAATAACGGAGAGGAAGGTTTGGCTCTGCTTCGTGTCATCCCGGCTGATGGGGATGCTTGCCAACCCAAATGTGTCAAAAACAAGCTGGGAATACATCCGTGGCAGAGCAGAAGCTGCCACTGGCACAGCGGTGAGGGGATGGGAGCAGCCCCAATCATCAGCTGCTGCCAGCAAGGTGAGCTCCGCGTACGATCAAGATTTCCCCAGGTGCAAATCAAGATCAGCCGAGTGGTGTCCTGCAATCCCCCAAATTGATCAAATTTGACATCGGCTGCTGATGACACAAAGAAACAGGTTGAGACATCCAAAAAAACCACACCGAGTTGAGAGAAGCCAACAAACTGGCATAGATCTGCCCTCTCAAAGTGGGAAAGAGGAATTTTGGAGCTCTCCACCCTCACACAAGGGCCATATTCCAGAAATGAGCATTTCTACAAAGGATGTGATGGAAAGAGCCATTCCCAGCAGGAGCAATAAGGCAGATCCCCTTCAGAGCAGGCACAACACTGCTGAACACAAATCCCAGCATTTTGCAGCAGCAAACCCAAACCCTCCCTCCTGCGAGCGGAATCAGGGCTTCAGTGAAAAAATACAAATAAGTTAAGGGAGGACCAAAGCCATTTCCAGCTATCACACACCATAAAAATGTACCTTTAGAAAAGTGTTTGAAAAATACTCTCCTCTTGAATTCTACATCTTTAAGAGTCTCCTTGTAAAAAAAATTGGCTTTTTTCCCACCCCAGGTATGTTGGGGTGCCTCTCCTGGTGTCCTTCAGTCTCTCACAGGGGTGTCCCCATTCCCTCTCCCCCAACCCCTAGAAAGTCTCCCCAGTCCCTGGACACTCACACAATACCACTGCCTGGGGACTAAATGCTGTGTAATTAAAGCCAATCAGGCTATAAAAATAAATGCTTTCATGTCTTCCTTGCACGTGAGGGAAGAATTTAGCCCTTTTAAAGCAGCTCAGCATCTAGCTGTAATTGTATTTAAAAAAAAAAAAACAACAACCAAATACCTACATAGAAAAATAAAGGATAAACATTATCCAACTATTCAATATTTTATATAAAAGTTCTATGATAGGGTATTCTGCTGTAAAAACAAAACAAAACAGCCTAGGTTGTATAACCCAGGATTTCTGGTGAGGAGTAAACTACAACTTCAAGCTTAAAGAAAAAAAATATATATATATCAATTATTTCGGCTCTCCAAAATAAAGTTATTAAATATATATATTATTATAAGTATTTCATAAACTATTGTTTAAATGATGAGGGGAACACGTGGCTGAGGACCACAGGAAAGCGGCATCAGCTGCGACCCCGCTCATCCCCCCCGGGACCTGGCGTGTTCCTGGCACAAATAGAGGGCCTATCATTCCGTCCTTCAAAGGGATGTCCCCTTTTCCAGCTTGTGCTTTGTGAGGAAGTACTTAAAGAACTCATACACCGACCACGCGATGGCCGTTGAAGGGATCTGGTAGATGACACGTGCCTGCACCCCTCGGAAATACCCCGCGATGCCCCCCAGCTGATAGACAGTCCTAAAGGCATTGGCCATGCCTGAGAGGTGCCCAGTGATGTTAAGTGAACTCAACGCTTTGTTCTCTTGGGTGTTGAGCAAGGTCTTGCAGACATCCAACGGGGTGGTGGCGGCAGCAGCCACGGCTCCGGCTACGGCCCCCGAACAGACGTGGGACAGCGGGTGGTATTCCCTACGCGGGTTCACCCTCTCCTGCATGAACTCGTAGGTGATGAAGTGGATGGCCTGGAAGGGGATGTTCATGGTGAGCTGGGTGGTGTAGCTGCGGTAGAAGGCACCAAAGCCTTCGGTTTTCTGCACTGTCCTCACGCACTGCCAGACGGATTTGTAGGGGGAGTTGAACATCTGCATCCGCTGCTTCACCACTGCTCCAGGGAACATCCAACGTGGCACCAAAGGAATAAAGATTAATTAGATGAGGGCCTTGCTAACGGGCATCCCGACACCCAGTCCAAACGCTGCTCCAAGCATCAGCCACGCAGACCCAGCGTCCCCTTCCAAACCCACAAAGAAGCATTCCTGCAGTGATCCACTCCATATATGCAAACTTTGAGTTCAAGGATCCACGCACCCTCTGCATCCCCTGCCCTAAAACCCAGAAAGCATGGGAAGGGATCAGCTCAGCCCTGGTTTGGTAGCTCTACATGTTCATGGATCAACTCGTTACTCAGCCATCAACAAGGAGACCTCATGTCAGGCTAAAATGGAATTAGGACAGATGGATAAGGCAATAGAGCTCATTTGTGGCAACATATATCTTCAGTTAAAGGTTATTTATTCTGATTAAAAAGAATTTTAAGCATTAAAAACAGTTTTTCTGAAGTTTCTCACTGCTTTTTGTCCAGCTCAGGAGCTGAGTACAGTAACACCCAACAGCAGTCCAGCCAATTGATTTTAGATGCATTCTACTGTTGGTTCTCCTATCATCAGACATCCCCCAGGAAGGCAGAGCAGCTGATCAAAGTCCACCATCAGCTGGTAGAACCCTACTGCTGCTCTACTGGTTGGGCAGCATGACCAGCTCTGCTTGCCCAGAGCTTTTGAAAAACCACAGCCACTACAAGCAAAGTTTATGGGCAGAGCGTGGTGTGACTCAGGCTCCAGCAATTAAAGCAGCCAGGCAGTCCTGGGCAGGATTTCTGCCTTTCAGAAAATAGGCAGCATCCCCCAGCAAAGGGCTGGGGTGGCCCTGAGGCTGCTCAGGCTCTCTGTGCAGGTCACTGTTACCTTCAGCTGGATTCATCACTGCGTCATGGAGCAACGTGGCCACGCTCCCAGCTATACCTGCAAGACAAAAGCATCCTTCAGCAATCCAGGGAGCACAGAGTCACCTGTAACACAGCACCCAGTAACACAATGGGTTACCAGTATGGAAAAACCCAAGCAGGGCAGCCCAACACAAACCAGCTCCGACCGCGTCACGTTGGCTTCTCCCAGCAACTCACAGGGCTTTGCCTACACAAGACTTCGCCAGCTGTACTCAGCCTACACCGGACTGAAGAATGAGCAATGGTTAGAACTGGCTCACTGCATCTTTAATTAGGCATTTTCAGCCATTTAAGCACTAATTGCACAGATTCTGCAAACATCTAGCCAGCCATTAACGACTCTGCAGGACGGCCTCGAGCCACACCTTCCCCTTTGAAGTTCCCGTTGACTTTCAGTCATTTTTCACTAAAGCAGAGCTCAGCTTTCCCATGGGTACCAAAAGCCTGTAGCTACTTGAAGGGCAGGCACAGGAAAGCAGCAAGGAAAAAGGATATTCTGCTCTTCATTGGGTCAAATCACGTGGGCATGGCCACATATTGCTGCCATCACCTCACGGCAACTCAAATAATGGCAAATAATTTTATGCGTGTCGATGCAGCGCCTAAACACAGTCCTGTGAACAGCAAAAAATATGCAGCCACGCTTTCAGCTTCCATAAAGGAATTTGAGGATTTGTTTCAAGACTGTGAAGAAAAATTCAATGTTTGCAACTCCATTTTCATGCGACATAAATGCATTTTTTCAACTGGAATACAGAGCTGCAATCAGGAATTCAGCTCAAAAATCTCATTATGTCTCTTTATCAGACTTCTATAAGAAAAACATCCCTCGCTACACAGTCTGCCTTATTCATGTCATCACTTTTGGCAGCACGTACATTTGTGAGTAACTGTCAACAATGAGGCATAGGAAGAGCAAAATTAGATCAAAAATCTCTAATGAACCTCTTGAGACCTTACTAAGAACTGAAATTTCTTCCATCAAACCAGAGATTGGTGCATCAGTCTCACAAAAACAACATCCAAAATGCTGTTGGTTTTATGGTTTCATTGAGGTTTTTTTTTTTTTTCACTGTCTTAATAAAAAAATTAATTTTTAAATTTTGTTGCTTAAATACATTACATATTTTAATGAGGGCTGCTCCAAAAGTAACGCCTCCTCTCTGATGGTGTTGGCTTGCAATGTCAGAGGTGGATGTTGGTGGTATGGCTCTAGAGATTGAACTTCTGATACCCCATTATATTTTATTGCTGTGTGACAGCACAGCACCTGACACAGAAAAGCACGTGGAACAAATGAGTGGGGGAAAAAAATGGCACCAACTGACATTCATTGATGCTACAAAGGCCAAACAGGGGCATGATGCAGGGAGGGGTGGGTGGGCCATTGCAGCCACAGGGGGGGCAGCTCTGCTGGTGCAGGCTTTGATTAGCACGGCTAATTAGCATGGCTTGTTCATTGCTGGAGGAAACACACAGCTGATAGTGCTGACTGAATTGAAAACTAGCATTTTGTAGCTAAGAATTTGCTCTATCAAGCAGAGTTATTGCACTCACTGTAGATGTTGTAGTTTCCATGGGAATAAATGGAAGGCGTTACATTCAGAGCAACCTACATATATGCAGCCCAAGATCATTCCTCTTCACTCAATGTGGCCCAGGCAAGCCAACAGGCTGGATGCTCGTGAGATAACAGCATCTTCTGCACCACCTCTTCAACGTGTCAGGATGCCTCATTGGATGCTGCCTGTCACTACACCTCTGTGTCACGTAATCAGAGCAAAAACCCCCAATTATTTATTGTGTGAGCCCACCCAGCTCTCACTGCTTGGTGCAAAGCAAACAAGAGGAAGGTTTATCACAGGACTTTTTAATGCAATAAAATAGATGTTAAAATACCATTGGCCAAGTGGCTGTTTCCTCCATGCTGAATGGTATCACTGAGAGACTTTTTCATTTTTTCATAGCAAGCAAAGTACATGGCGTGGGCAGGGCCAGCCCCCAGCATGGTGACATTGATCCCACGTAAAGGCCTCCAGAAGCCTTCAGTCAGGACCATCTTCTTCAGGGCTTCATACACACTCCGGTACTGGGCCTTGGGGTCGGGCTGCAGGCTCTGCATCCGTGTCTGCAAGAAAGCACACAGGAAAGAGAGGCTTCAGTCATGTATGTAAGACTTCCAGGATTCACACCCATATGGGCCCCACTGACCCAAACAGATTACAGAGTCGAGCTCCTGGCTCCACACAGGAGCACCCTAAAATCCTTTGCCTTCTTTTGCTGAGCCCACTTTGCTCAGAGCCCCCCGAGCGCCCACAGAACCCCAATGCACCCACGTCCCATTTATTCACACTTCTGCCAGAACAACCCCACAAAGTCCACACTTCCATTGCAACACCAACACGTCAGAATTCTGCTGGTGGATGTGCAACCTCTGCTCTTGTTTATGCACGGGGAATTAAGTGCAATTGTTCAAAAGACAAAGGTGAAGAAACACAGCCAGGGCTCTAATTGCCTCCTGCTTGCAACACTCTGTCTCTGCCCCAGCGTGTTCCTCCTGCAATTGCTCACTGCTTTGATGCCCACATGGAGCTATAGGGCACATGACTGGGAAATGGGTTTCCTTGAAGGGCACAAAGATGAGTCCCTGTCCATATCAGGTGCATGAAGCCCAATCTGACCCCTGGAGGACCCAAGGATGGCTGCTGGAGATCACCTGCCCTCTGGTCATCCACCAGCTCCATGGCTTTGGTGTTACCTGCATCCTTCCTCAAAAATCCCTGGGGAGTTTTTCTTCCTCTTAATTGCTTTCCAAAGTTTCCCAAGAGGCCGGCAGCTTTCAAGGGACACCTTCAAGCTTCAGAGCAAAGTTTCACCCCCAGATGCATTGCACTGTGCTGAACCCAGTTCATCCATTTAGGGTCAGAGCAGTTCATGAACGAGGTGATAAGCAGCAGATAAGGGAGCAGGCTGCCCTGAAGGTCAGGTCTGCTGCTACAGGCTCAGCATTGCAAACAATGCTTTGCTTCTGTACCAAGTTTAAGCCCAGAAATGCATTGCACCAACTTTACACCTTGACCCATTTTGCTGAGGGGTGAAAAATCAGCCCTTTTCTACTCAGCTTTTGATATTGCAATAGCAGCGCAGCAAGTGGGGCTGCAGCACTGCAAGTAATCCCTCCAGGAAATCCCTGGTTTAATATCTTTGGCTCTGCAGAAGTGCAATAGTGATGCAAACAGCAGCCCCAGAAGGAAGGATCCCCCACATCCCTCTGTGCTTCTGCACAAGGACTCATCAGTTCACTTCTGCAATTAACCAGCAGCAATCCCAGGGCTGCACTTCGAGGTGAGAACACACCAAATCCACGTGCTGCTGATTTGGACCTTGGATTCCTTTGGTTGCCTGAAAATTCAGAGGCATTTCCACGGCCACTGCTCTGAGATCAAGGGATCGGGGCTGAACTGCAGACTTTAACCCAGAATCATAAGCCAAACTGTTAATGAGAGCAGTAAAGCAGTGTGTGAGTAACAACCTACTGCATTTGTAGTAGCTGTTCTAGAAAATGCACAAGAATTGCATTTGCAAAGTGATGCGAGTGAGCAGCTAGGAGAATTGCAGATTGTAAGCATCTGGGGTCACGAATGCAACTGAAAGAACTCTTCCTTTTTGCACCACATATTGCCTTTCCCCAAAAATACACCACCTCAATATGCAAAAGTTGTGGTCCCGTTGCACAGACGCCTGCAGCTGAGAATGCATGAGGTGAACACAGAGCTGCACAGCTGCAGCAAAACATGCCCTGTGTTTGGAGAAAGTTCACAGGCTGCTTAGCATGGAGGAGCTGTGCTGAGGAATGGAGTTTCGCTGCCTCGAGCAAAGCTTCCTGGTATAGAGCACATGGCAACGCTGGAAACAAACCTAAAAAGCTCAGTTTTTCTCTAAAAGAAACAATAGCTCTGAATCTCGCAATGTGCTTTAAAAAAAAGATGCAGAGCAGCTTGCATCGTTTGCTTTGCATGCACGAGGTCCCATGCTGCTGTCACCATGACTCAGCAGCACCCACCAGCTGCAGCAGGGATTGTGCACTGCTGCAGACTCAAAGCTCCACCCTCACATTGCAAAACTGAGCCTGATTCCAGCTCAGTGCATTGCTGGGATGCATTCAAAACCAGTGCAACTGCAGCATGCATTTGGAGCCAGAGCATCAGAGATGTCTGGGAGCATGCAGTGCCATAGAGCAAGCAACATGCAATACTGCAGCACTTCGAGCACCTCCACATTCCTGCTGGGCATCCACCTGCTTTCACATGGCAAAATGCATACACACCCCTTAGTATTCCCTAAGCACCCAGCTGCATGCCAGCCCCATGCAGCTGGATCAATTTATCGCAGCAGCACAGCATCAGTGCTGCACCTTTAAAGGCTGCAAACAGTTGATTTGCTGCACAGCCCTTCCAACACTTATCTGCAGCCTGCAAGCTCCTCCAGGAGTTCACACCCCTGTTGTTAAACAGCCCAGAAATGCTCCAGTAATCCTGTTGCGTAAGGCAGCAAGCATCCGGGCAGCCTTACCTGCAGCACGGGCACCAGAAGCAAAAGCAAAAGTCCCAGCTCTGGCTTCATGGCATCCCTGTGGAGCAGCAGTGCCCACCACTACCCATGCATCGCACAGCACCATGCAGGATTCCCTAAAGAAGGGAGTCCAGTGGTTGAGGACCCTTACTGCATCCCAAAAGATGTACGGCCATCTAAGCATGATGAAAAGAGGCTGAAAACACCCAAAAAGCTCTGAAATGTTCCTTCCAAGGCAGCACTAGCACAGAGTCAGTGCTGCTGCTGCTCTCTTTGCACAAAGTTCAGCACAGAAAGAGGCAGACACTTCCCAGACGTTTCTCAGCTGGCACAAGCCATGGGGCGAGGACGGATTTCTGTCCAGAAGCGTTCTGCTAACAAGAGCCAGCTCTCCAGTTTTGTACTTCTTTGCAAAGCATCACCGATTTGATGGACAACTGCACAAACCAGCTGGCATCCCCTGTGACCATGCAGCTCCCAGTCACCCACTCTGTTTTGCAGCAGCTCCCAGCAAGTGCCCAGTCCCCATGTGTGGCTGCAAAGTGACCATGGGTGGGGTGACAGGTTGGTTGGGGCAGGCAGCACCCACACCATCCCCTAACAGGACAAACTGCTCTTTCTGGCCATGCACTGATACCCACAGGTTCACCACCAAACCCAAACATCCCAAACCTGCTCTCACAGGAGCACTGCCCTCCGTCCTATTCAGGTGCATGCTTTCTGGAGAAGAGCTGCAAAGCAGCCAAGCCCCCAAACTGCTCCATCCCTACAACAAGCCCCATTCACCCTCCTGCCCTGCAGACAGACTGCATGCCCCTGGCTCCTTGCTGCAATTCGCTCTTCCTGCACCATGAGAAAGAAAATAACGCAAAGGAACAGACACCAAACAACTCCCAATAACCACAGGTCTCCAACTTTCAGCTGGCAGAGCACGACCAGTACTGCATCTCCCTCCCAAAACAAATAGCCACAGTGCTGGGAATGCCTCACACAGTGCCAAAGCACATAGAGCAGCAGAGCTGTGGGTCACACACAATGATCCTGGCTGTACAGGGACACCTGCACACAGCTCCATTGCCCTGGGGATCTCCCATGGGCAGGCTGCAACCCCACAGCCCCCCAGAGGGGTAGCAGCATCACAGATGTATGTCGTGTTCAGGAATGGTGCAAGTGACTGAAACAAACAGTTCTCCCAAATTGTGATCTTTTCCTTTTCTCTTTGAGAGGAAACAACTTGCTGGGGCCAAAACATTTCCTCCTGGAGGCCAGTGAACAGCTCAGGTGCCCCAGACCCCACTTTGTGCAGCATCCATGGGCTCTGCTTGGCCGTGCCCTGATCCCAGCAATATCACCTGGAGCAGGGAAAGCACATTTCCTTACTGGAAGAAAAGGAAAGATGTTGAGAGAATGAAAGACGTTGATGGTAATGAGCTTAATTAGGCTCAGTTCCTTACAGAGTGCAAAGATCCTACAGGGACCTGCAGGCAGCAGGTCCTCCAGCTCCAAGGCACACAGGTTGCTGGGGAAAAAAAAAGTGCTTTGCAGCAAACCAGCAGCACCTCCGTATTTACACCATGCACGGTTTGCTAAGCTACAAGAGGAGAAAGCTTGCAGGGAGGAGGAACAGAACTCCTGCAATTTCCCTGATGGCATCTTGCTCTGAGTTCATGCACGAGGACTTTGCTTTGCTACGCCAGGGCTGGACACAGAGCAGCACAGCATGCACCTTTGCACTGTGGTTGCGTAAAGCCGGCGGGCACAGCGTGCTGAGGCTGCCCGGGAGGGCTCTGTGCAGCTCCCATGTCAGAACAGGAAGAGATGACAGCACAGTGCAGCCTGGCAGCGCACCCTGGGGCTGTGTGTGCTCACAACCTAACACAGCCCTGTTCCCCCAAGCAAACTTCCCCCCTTGCTCTCTAAGCCCCCCTCCTCGCACACCACAACCCCCCAGCACTTCATGCATGCAGCCCCACACCCTGTGCATGCACTCCCCCCACACATACACCCCAAGAATGCACCTCCATCCCTCATCCACATATCCTCCTTGCACTGCCTACAAGCTCCTCTTCCCCATGCACGTCCACCCCACGCATTCCAGGAATGCAACCCTCCAGACCCCATACAGGACCCTCTACTGCTTTCCCTACATGCAACTGCCCCAGGACCCCCGCAGCCTAGGCATGGATCCCTTTTGCAGCTCTGTGCCCCATCAACACACCCTGCACCCCAGCTCTCCGTGCACACACCCCCTCTGCACACCCATACCCCTCACACACCCCCTTTGCACGTCCATGCCCTTCACACGAACCCACTTTCACAACTCCATACCCCACGAGTAAACCCTGCACTGCTACGCTCCCCCCCCGTGCATCCCCAGCATCACGGAGAGCCCAGTCCCAGGTCACCCCCTCGCTCTCCCGAGCCCACGCACCTTCACGGAATCCACCGGGTACATCACGCTGTGTTCCATGATCCCCGCCACCGCCCCGGCCAACATGTGAGTGCCAAGCGAGGCTCCGCTGGGCAGACTCTCGTAATCCTCACCCTCCATCGGGGGGGTCACAGAAGGGGCAGGGATCGGCCCTGGGGGCCCAGGCCCCGGTGGGGCCGCCGTGCTGCCCCCTACGGAGCAGCTCAGCTCCATTCGCTGGGAGCTGAGCGGAGATCGGGAACGGGAAAAGGGATTCCCGGAACGCGGGGGGGGGGGGGCCGGGACTGGGGGGGGCGGGGGGGCGCGGCACGGGGAGCGCGCGCCTCCCGTTCCCTGCTTTAAAGCCGCGCCCGCGCCCCGCCCCGGGCCTCACAGCGGCGGCCAATAGAAATGCTTCTCCGTCGCCCGCCTCTTCCCATTGGGTAGAGAGAACAGGCTGGCTCCCGCTTGTGACGTCACAGAGAGGCCAGCCCGGAAGATTGACAGGGCAACGGGCGAATGGGGAGGAGGGCTGGGATGAGAATGGTTGTTAAGGGGAGAAAGGGGCGGGACGGCGGGCGGAATGCGGCGCGCCTCCCGCGTGCCAGCGCGCGCTTTCGGGGGAAGCGGCGCGTTAAGGGGCGGAGGGGAGGGAGCGGGCCGAGGGCCTGCCATCAGTTGGCTTTATTTTATTTCTTATTTTATTTTTGAAGCTTGTGGGGCTGCTGAGAGTAAAGCAGCCCTTGGCGCGCGTGTGCTGCACTGTCCTGTACAGCCCCCTAAAATAGGCAAAGCCACGGGCACGGCTGGAACAGGCAGCCCTGCGCTGCTGCTCCTCCATCCCTCTTGCTTTCCAGCGCAGATCGCATCTCACGTGGGTGCCCTCAGCATCACCCCGTCTGCAGGGCAAGGCGCGGCCATAAATCAAGGCTGGGCTCCAGAACTTCCTTCTTGTAATGCAGCCTCGTGCAGGGAAAGGGCCGAGTTCGAGCTCGGCAGCAGCACTTCCTAGCACTACTGCACGTGGTTTGTGGAGGTTTCCTGCTCTGTAAGCAACAGGTCCACTGTTCCCAATGTGATGAGGAGACGTCGTCGTGTTGTCATTGACCATAACGAGCCCTTTCCCCTACGGCCCTCCCTCTTGCTGCCTGATAAGAAATTGGATGAATCAAAGTGACATGCAGAGCTGTTTCCAGGTTATAGTTTAATCTCAAGCAGCTTTGTTGCAAGGAATCCTTTCCGCAGCAGCTCTGCACAAGCGGGTGGTGCAGCAGAGATGCCAGCATGATGATGCACAGGGATTTTTTCCCCGCTGTGCAGAAGAGCTGGAATTATTCCCACTCTGTGAAACTGTTTCCACACCGGCATGGCGCATCGGAGCCATCCATCAACAACATGAACTCAACTCAATGTACCTACAGACCCTCCTCCATTTGTGACAGCTCAGCCTCGAGCAGTGGCTTTTGGCCCCAGGTTCCATCAGCAGGGATGGAGCAGAGGGCGAAGCTTCCCGTGCTGCTGAAAACCCGGCTTGGTTGCAGGTTTGCTCATCCACATGCCAGTGGGTCACTGCAGAATGCACAGCTGCAATCTGCACGCACGTTGCATCACACAGTCAGGGTGATTCAGACCCATAAGGCCCGAGTTCTTCCTGCTGACCTCCGCTATGGGGCCTCTGCACCCTGCCACAGCTATGAAACAGCATTAGGTGAGAAATAAATGGCCCTCCCAGTGTGACATTCTGCTCCCAGCTCAGTGCAGGACCCTCCCCAGCCTATCAGAGCATTTATCTGGGCTGGAGCTTCAGGACAGAGCAGATGTACCCATGCAGATAAGGCAGGAGTGTCCCATCTGTGGGCGGGCACCTTCTGGGAACCTGAAATTGGGGTTTATCTACCAGATCCAGTGAGATACGTAATTTTTTAAATTATTATTAATTTTTGGGGCGTTTTCCCAATTTCCACCGTGGGTTTGGTGTGGGCTGAAGGGTGGGCAGGGAACACCTGGTGCAGAGAGTTGCCTTCCAGCAGCACGTTGCAGGACACTTTATTAATTGGGGTGATGAACAGCAGGTAATTGGCCTTCTAATTGCAGCAAGGAAAAGGCACCTTGTAGCAGTGCAGTGCAAAGAAAAGGGATCTAAATAAATGTACCTCATTTGCACTCCTTTTTGCAGTGCAATCAGGTTGAGCTTCGTGTCCAACACCAAGAAACCCCCACGGCATTTTGGGCAGGCATTGCCATTCCCCATCCTGCACGCTGCAGATGCAGAGCCAACAGGAATTGTCAGTTCCCCACCACAGCTGCATTGCCATCAGCCCATCATTCCCACCCCTGCTCCTCCTAAAAAGATGCAAAACCTACAAAGAGGTTTTAAGCAGTGAGTCTGCAGCAACCTGTGTGGGTTTGCTCCCTAGATCTGCCCTTAGGTAGAAATAATGGGTCAAAAGTGCAGGTTTTGTGCTGCTTCAAACCTGAACTTTCTGTGCCGTGTTCGCCCTGCGAGCACAATGCTCTCCTGTTATTTGTTATCTCTATGAGCAAATGAAGCAAAGTGGATTGTTTTGTCTCCACAGTGGGCTGACCCATTTATTCAAGCATCAGTGCCATGTACTTGCTGCTCTGGGGAGGTGAGCAATGGAAAACAAGGCAAGCTGGGCACTGATCTCTGCATGGGTAGAGCCACGTTTCTGCAGCCTGGGAGGTGTGGATGTGAGGAATTTGGCCTGTGGGTTTTATTTCAGTGCTCCCATAATCTGACCTAATTTACCTCGTTCAGTGGATTAATGCAGCAGGGAGAGGCGGTCCCTGGCTATAATTGAGGCTTTTTTGCTTTACTTCCTGCACCCAATCTTTTTCAACAGCTCGCCTTTCTGGTTTGGAGCCCCGGGGAAACAATGGGAAAAGCTCAGCCCTGTGCCATGTTTGTAGGGTTTTTGGGTGGCAGCGAGCACAAGGAGGCTGCTGGCTTTGTGCACGGCTCTGCTGTGTGCTTTCTTTTGGGCAAGCTGCAAAATGAGGGGTGTGGGATGCACCCAAAGCGGTGGCAATGCTCTGCCATCAGCTGTTGGCATTGCAATGGCTGAGCTTTGTCACTGGGATGTGCAACGCTTCGTGTTCAGCTGCAAAGGATGAGATGGGAGCTCTGCAAACGGGCAAGCAAATGAAAAGCCAGCTGGACTGGGATTTTACTTACTTGTTTATTGAAACAGGAAGTTTTAACAACCAAAAATCCCCCACAAAAATGCAAAAAGGACTCTGAATTCTGCTCAGAGCTGATCAGCAGTCCCATATCTGCCAGCCCCGGTACTGCTGCTGCAGGATGATACTGGGGAGGGTGTGGGCAGGGTGGGTGCTGCTGCCAGATAGGGATGCATCTGGTGGGCTGCAGGTCCCCCAACTCCTCCATTTGAAATTGCAAATGCCCCAATGTTCCATTCCAAGCTCGGCCCTGCAGCATTATTACCCCAGGTCTATGTCATGCTCTGTGCACCGGGCACAAAGGAATGCCACAAAATATGGTCGCAAACTGCGAAGAGCTTCCTCCGCTGCTGCAGAGCCCATGCATCTGGAAGTAATTAGCAGGCACAAAGCAATGCAGCATTCCTCCTGGGCCTCCATTTTGTGCTGCTTGCAGGCTCTGGCAACCCACTTGCATTGGCAGTTCTGTGTGTTTTCATCAGCTAACAAGGGTTTGTACCATGCAGAAAGGATGCAGTGCTGCAGTCCTTCTAAAGAAGTCCCATTTCTGGCAGTCCTGCAGAGCTGTGCACCCACAGCATGGCTGCAGTGCTCCCAGGGCTCGTTGCACCCAGTGCAAGGTGTTGCTGGAGCTGTGATGCAGCATATCTGCATGCAGGAGGTGGACAGAAGGGCTCTGTCTGCATTGCTTCTGTGATTAGTTAATTACAGCACTGCAGCTAATGGGGATGATCACATCGAGATGAACAACTTTGCTCTCACTGCATTGCAAAGTGGCAAAGCGTGGTGAGCCCAGATGGAAAGCAGAGCCCCAACCCCACCTTGGTTACTGGAAGGTAAAAGATGGGCACGAAACTGCTGTGCCAGACCCGTGTGCAAAATCTGGTGTGCAAAACTCAGCGTGTAGACCTGGTGTGCAAAGCCTGGTGTGCAAACGTCCAATGCCAACACGCAAAACCCAGCGTGCAAAACTGGTGTGCAAAAACCCGGTCTGCAAAAGCCAGCACGCAAAGCCGCTGTGCAAAACACTGCGTGCAGAACCTGGCAGAACCCAACATGCACGACCCAACGTGCAAAAGCAGGCGTGCAAAGCTCGGCCCTGGGCTGCTATTGCTGCAGCCCCGGTGCGTCCCATCTTTGCAGCGCTCCGGAACGCGCTACCGCCGCTCCGTGGCAGAGCCCCGCACCGCTCTGCTCTCATCCAAACGCACTTTGGGGAATCATTTCCCACCTCTTTAGCAAAGCTCGGTTTCGGGACGGGCGATGACAACAAGCCCCCAAACACAGAGGAATACTCAAAGGCAAATCTCGGTTTCTTGCTGGATCCATACCGGCGTTATGAATTATTTGCATTACAAATATTGATACGTATTACAGCCGACACGCAGTTACACGTTTCCCCTGCAGATCTACAGGTCTCCGCGTTTTATCCGCTCACCCATCAGCCGCTCCGCGATTTAATTGCGATGAGCGGCCCCCCGGGCTCTGAACTGGCGCCAACCCCGCGCCTAGCCACGCCCCCACCACCTTTAGCCACGCCCCCTATTATGGCCACGCCCCCCGGGGAATCCCTTCCCAGCCCGCCCCCTCGATTATCCGCGCCACGTGTGAGCGTCATTGCGTCACATCCGGCCGCGCACCCGGAAGCGACGCGCTGCCCGGTTGCTATGCGGCGGGGTAGCGGCGCGGTTGGAGGTGCGGAGCGCTGCGCTGCGGCGTGGGGCGGCCCAGGCCGGGTGGTGAGGGCGAAAACGGGGCAGGCGAGGGTGGAGGAACCGCTGCTGTGCTTGGGGAGGGGCTTCAGCTTCTGGGGGTGCGGTTTTTTGGGGAGCGGGCTTGGAAGGAGAGAGTGGGCCGGGCCTTGGGGCCTGCCTGCCTCTGGGGCTGTAGGGGAAGGAGGGAGCTGCAGGCTGCCTGCCTGCTGCCTGCCTGCTGCCTGCCTGCTGCCTGCCTGCTGCCTGCCTGCTGCCTGCCTGCTGCCTGCCTGCCTGCTGCCCTCTCCAAGCACATCTGGGGGCAGCCCTGCTTCCTTCTTCTTCATCTCCTTCTCCTATTATGTGTTTGTATGTGTTGGTGAGGGCTGTCGTCTCCCCAGACAAAACTTTCTCAGCTTTCAGCCCTGCTTGTGTTAGAGATGCTTCTCTGTGGCCCTGCATGTGCAACGCTGTGTCTAGTTGTGTCTTGTTCTGGGGAGCTCAAACCTGCACCCTGTGCTCCACCTGTGGCTTCAGCAATGCAGAATGGTGGGGAAGGGTCCCCAAGCAGGGACTGCATGTTTAACGTGCTGGTGCTGCTTGTTGTAATGCTGTCTGGGTTATTATGTATCTCTTATCATTCTTTAATTCAGGAGGGGAAGAGCAATGGCTTTGAGAGTGGTTGTTCCTTATCAGTTGGATGTGACTGGCTGATTCTGGAACACCTGCTTCCTGTCTGCTGGTCCTCCCAAAATGGGGAGGTAAGAATCGCAAAGGAGCTGTCAAATTGTGATGTTGTTTGAGGGAAAGCCTGGGTACCTGCTCACCAGCTTGAGTCTAGTACGAAGTGCAAAGGTGGAGGTGTGGTCTTGACTACTTATCAGGCAGTGTGAACAAAACAGAGCTGGAACAAAGCAAATGATGTTTACAGAACATATATTCATCTTTGGCTCGTTTCAGAATGCACCATGCTTCCCTTTGGTGATAAAGTCCATCTTTAAAGCAGACCACAGCGTCACAGAATCCTGTTTGCTTTTCAGGATCGGCGTTTCTTGTTTGCTTCCTGCTTCTTGGCACTTCAGCATCTCCCCAATGGGCTGTCCACGTATTTTCAACACTACTTTGCGTCAGATTGTGGTGATTGGAATACTTGCTGCTGCTGTCTCTCTGCTTTACTACTCGCTGGTTGTCATCCGCAATAAGTATGGGCGTGCATCCAGGGACAAAAGATTCCACAGGTGAGAGTTGAAAAGGCTCTGGTGGGAGGAAAGAAAAGTAGTTTTGATGTGAAGGACGAATTGGTGCAACATATGAATAAATAAATGGGGGAAAAATGTTTTTGAAGCTTTCCTTATCCAAGTTGCTTCCAGTTTATCAGTTTCTATGGGCACTTCAGTGATGGTGTAATACTGATCACTCTGCTTCTCGTGATGGAAACTGTTCTGAGTCTGTTGAGGGATACTTGGACACTGCAAGGTGGTAGTGCTGAGTTTTCTTCTAGGTATCTTGCTCGGGTAACGGACACAGAAGCTACAGATACAAACAACCCCAACCTGAACTATGGGATCGTGGTGGACTGCGGTAGCAGCGGCTCTCGGATTTTTGTGTATTGTTGGCCACGACACAACGGAAACCCACACGACCTGCTGGACATCAAACAGATGAGGGACAAAAACAGAAAACCGGTGGTTATGAAAATCAAACCAGGTACTGGAAATAAATGATCTTGAGATGTGATTTTTTTTCTAGATAGCTGTGTGTCTAAACTTGGCTTTTTCTGAAACCAGCACTTAGAGCATCTGGGGAAAAGACACACAGAGGTTGTTGGTGTGGTGGTACTCCAGATTTCTTTGGGTTTTGTTTGCAGAGAGCTTTGCTCATCGTTAGAGCTTGGAATGTGACACCAGTGGGCAGGAAGGAGAGACTTCTGTGCTAAGATAGCAGCTGGTTCAGTTGTCGGTTAACTTGGTTCTGTTTATTTAGGGAATGAATAATCTGCTTTCTGTAAGGCTACTGGAACCAATTTAAATAGGTGATTATAGCAGAAATGCTAAGTCCTGACTTGAAGCAGTGATGGAGCACCTGGTGGGAAGGCAGGGCCAACCCAGGGGAGCTCAGGTGCATGCAGTGCAATGCACTGACAGACCTGAAGGGCTGGAGCCAGGATCCACCCTTTCCCAGCCCTCATTTATGGGTTGGCAGTGGAGGTGAGGGCATCTCTCTGGGGATCCGTGTGTACCTGAGGCCTTCCAAAGGTAAGCAGACTTTTTTTCCTTTGTTTCTGCATCCATGGCTGCTGCATTTGGGCTTCTCCTCATTGGTTGCAGCCTAGGACTTTTGCCACCCCACTATTATTACTCTCCATCACATTATAGCATTACAGCGATGGATTTTTGCTGAACACTTAATTATTTCTCCAAATATTAGCGTTATTTATTCATTTCTAATTTCCTTAGTTGAATTCCTGGCTTTGGGCTGCTTATTCCTGCTCTGTGTGTCAGTTATCCCAACAGGAAATCCCAAAGCCCGAATTGCTTCACTCTCATGTTTCTCTGTTTCACCAGGCATCTCGGAGTTTGCTAACACTCCTGAGAAGGTCAGCGATTACATTTTCCCACTTCTACGCTTTGCTGCTGAACATGTGCCCCGTGCAAAGCACAAAGAGACTCCTCTCTATATTCTGTGTACTGCAGGAATGAGGATTCTGCCAGAAAGGTCAGTGGCTCTCTTAATTTCTGCATTCAGATCAGCAGGCCTGGTGTCTCTGCCTGTTTTTAACCGCTCAAACTGTGATTTTGCAGCCAGCAGAAGGCAATACTTGAAGATTTGGTCACTGATATCCCCGTGCATTTTGATTTTCTGTTTTCGGACTCGCACGCAGAAGTTATTTCAGGGAAACAGGAAGGTAGGTTTGTGTTGGGAAAACACTCACAACCTTCATAACCTTTTGTGCTATGATCTGGGAGCTGTTTAAAGTTATTTAATGCCTTTTAAGATCCTGGTTTGGATGTGAGAGATTATTCCTCAATGGCAACAGATGGAGTGCGGAGATGATCATCTGCTGCAATCTCCTGGCTTGTCTAAATGTTTCCTAATTAGCAGTGACAATAATTTGTCTGTGTTTAGCAGTGATTTTAGTCCATTTAGGCTTTAGGGGGGAAGGGTGAGGATAAGGCACAGCATTTGTGAGCAAGGAAAAGTGGTTTTAGAGGTGCAGTGTTTTGTTGTGCTCAGTTTGCTGGGGGCAGAAAATAGCTTCATAGGAGTCGACATGCTTGCTTTGGTCTGAAATGTACACGTGAACTTGTTGCCAATGCAGTGGCTTAGGATTTTTTGTAGAATCTTGACTTGGAAAAGCAGATCTGGAGTAATGTGATGGGAATGTTTGATGTTTCAGTGTTATGTAAGGTGTGATATGTTGTATTAAATCAGAATATTCCTTATGTACGCAGGAGTGTACGCGTGGATTGGCATCAACTTTGTTCTTGGCAGATTTGAGCATACAGATGATGGTAAGTGGCCGTGGATGGGATTTTGGGAAGGATTGAAGCGTGTTTCCTGTGGCATCACTGCTGATGGTCTGATTTTTGGTGGAAATCTCAGTTAATAGTGTGTGTGTAGATGCTGGTGCTCGATTGATGTGTGTGAAAGTTTGATCCACATTGCTACAAAACAAAGGTTAAACAGAGGTGGTGTAGAGCTGCATTCTGCCCATTCTGACTGCATTTCCCAATGGCTTCTGCTTGTTTTATCCAGAGGATGAAGCGATTGTGGAGGTGCACATCCCAGGCAGTGAAAACAAAGAAGCTATTTTCCGTAAGAGGACTGTGGGTATTCTTGACATGGGTGGAGTGTCGACCCAGATAGCATACGAAGTCCCTAAAACTGTAAGCTTTGCCTCTTCACAGCAGGTTATTATCTGTGCAACTTCCTTCTTTTCATTTTGGTTTATTTTAATGCATATTCCTTTTTTTTTTTTCCCCCCCTTGTTTTCTTTGTTTTGAGTCTTATCCTTCATTCCATCACACCCAAGCCAAAGGCAAGAGAAGATGGCAAATGTCAGCCCTTCATCAGCTAAGCACTTCATTGTATTTCTTCATTCAAAAAGTTGATTTCAATTAGCACAACTTGTCACTAACTTTTCAGTGGGTCTGCTTTCTTTCTCTGTGCATGTGTGCATGTGTGCTTGTGCAACTTTTAAATCTGTGTGGTACTGAGAGGCTTTTGTAGTTTAGAGGCAGAATGTTTATAGTTATTTTCCAAGATCCTGTATAAGGTGTGGGTTGTTTCTTTTTTTTTTTTTCCCTCAGAAGTTGGATTGCTAGGACCTGAATTAACAGGACATGGGGATAACAGTTCAGTTTGAAATATCACCTACATCTTCATCGCAGTTCATCTGTTAGGGGTTATAGGATACAAATTTCTTTGATGGGAGGCTTAAAATGAATGTAACTTGCTCTCATTGCATTCCACTGAGCTCTGGAGTGGTGCCTAAAGCTTTAGAATTGGATGACCTCCCATTAACTTCACTGAGAAATCATCTGAAGCCAGAATAGTGTAAAAACGGAGTGGTTTGGCTCTCAGTGCACTGCTGTAATGAGAGAGATGGCTGTTTACACTCTTCCTGTGAAATTACAGGTATACACATTGCAGGTGTACAGCTAAACAAAAGCACGGGCATTCAGATCAAAGTGAGATGGGAAGAGTCGCAGGCAACTGATGCTGATGGCTGTGTGGCTTTATCTGAATGCAGACCAATAGAAGGGAGGTTCTGATGTGAAACCTCTCCAGGTTCCTAACCAGAGAACAGGCGACAGCTGACAGCGGTGCTTAAAGTCTGACTGCTGCTTCTCATCTTTTCCCAGAGGAAAAATCACTGCAGTGTCATTGGTAGCAGCTCCCATGCACTTCCTTAAGTACCAATGGCATCCAACACAGTGCTTTGAGAGCAGTGTGCTTTGCTCTAACAAGTAGAAAGCAACGTGGGCTTGTGGAAAGCAAATAGATGCATAAGGAGTGGCGTTTAACGTTGTCAAAGGCATCTTCTGTTTCAAAGTGCTCATCTTCAAGTTCTGCTTCATGTTGTTCGTATTTAACCTTAGTGCTTGTGCTCTGACAGGAGGAAGTTGCCAAAAACTTGCTTGCAGAATTCAACCTGGGCTGTGATGCTCATCAAACTGAGCACGTCTACAGAGTCTACGTTGCAACGTTCCTTGGCTTTGGAGGGAACGCAGCACGCCAGAGATATGAAAACAGTGTGTTTTCCAGTACAGTGCTCAAAAATGGGTAAATGGCTTTAATTGCTTGGAGATGCAGCTTCTGTAACCCTTGATTTCAGTGTGTTTAGTCAAATGTCTTGATGTAAAGCTTAGTTTATACAGCGTGCCGCGTGGGGTGTTGGAGTTCCTTTAAATAAGGATATCTTGTTTTGGTTTTTGCACATCTCACAGCTTGATGTTTCTGATCTTAAGCTGTTGCTTTCCTTCATCAGACTGCTGGGCAGACAGACTGGCATGACTTCAGATTCCCCATACCTGGATCCCTGCCTGCCCGTGGATGCTCAGGATGAGATCCATCAGAACGGACAGACCATGTATTTGAGGGGAACAGGAGACTTCAATCTGTGTCGTGAGCTCATCCAGCCCTTCATGAATAAGACCAATGAAACTCAGACCTCCCTGAATGGTGTCTACCAGCCTGCTGTGCACTTTCAGAACAGTGAATTCTATGGTTTCTCAGAGTTCTATTACAGCACGGAGGACGTGTTGCGCATGGGAGGGGATTACAATGCTGCTAAATTTATCAAGGCTGCAAAGGTAAAGTGTTCTCCAGAGAAACTCTCTTTCTAGTTTGGAACAGCTGCTCTACAAAAGCGCTTCATGCTGAAAATCTTGCAGCAAAACTCTTCCTTCCAGGATCCCAATCTTTTTATCCTGTGATCCCTGCCACAAAGCATCTCTTTTCCTCACTGGATGTTCTTTTAAAATACTGCTTTAAAGCACAGTAGTAAAATACACTCTAAAAGAAGTGATGCAGAAAAGGGTTGATGCTGGAGAAGTTCTCTTGGGGTTATGGCACAGAAGAACCAATTTTGTTTTCCCCTTGCCTTCTGTGCCTTGTGCCAGTTTTACAGGTGTGACTCCTAACAATTCACTGGGGACAGTCATGCTGCAGTGTGTCCTATAGGAGTATGATGGCCTGCTTTGGCAGTGCCATAAGAACAGATTTCATCTTCAGGTGTATGACTGAAGAATTTAATAAAACAATTAGTTTAATTACAAATGTTAAGTAAGGATCAAGATGGCTGTGCACAGAATAGAGTGAAAAACGTGGTCAGGCTTGGTGGCAGTGCAAGGGATGCTGTTGCATACAGCCTTGGTATTTACAGAGCATCTCAGCTGGTGGCATTTCTTTTCTTCAGGGCAGAAGCATGTTGAAGTCTTGGTTTGTTGTTTTTTTTCCTTCTTTCTTCAAGGATTATTGTGCCACTAAGTGGTCTGTCCTACGGGAACGTTTTGACCGTGGTCTTTATGCATCACATGCTGATCTCCACAGACTGAAGTAAGTATTTGTGTTTGTACAGCAAATCCATTCATGCAGGGTTGCCAGGAGGGAGGTCACGTCCAAACGGTCCATTTAGTGAAATCACTGCAAGTGTGAATATAACCTGAAATATTGCATCAGCCATAAAAGTTAACTGCTGTTGCTGTGTCTAAATGTGCTCCTCAGCCCTTTTGGACTCTGTAGCTGCTGAGGAATGGAATGCCTGACAATATGCCACTTTTCTTTTTTATAGGTACCAGTGTTTTAAGTCTGCCTGGGTATATGAGGTATTTCACAGTGGCTTCTCTTTCCCTGCGAGCTACAGCAATTTGAAAACTGCTCTGCAGGTGTATGACAAGGAGGTGCAGTGGACACTGGGAGCCATCCTGTACCGAACACGGTTCTTACCTTTAAGGTACTGCTGGTTTTCTGCAATGTCTGGGCAGTTCTTGGGTGGAAGTTAGAGGGAGACAAGGTGCTGCTTCTGGTGAACACGCACAACCTAAGGATGTGTTTGTAGCAGCTCAGCTAACGCTTGGTAAAGCCCTGCTGACTAAAATGGGCTCTACTTGATTTGCTTTGGTTTGGAGGCAAGGCTTGATTGGTGACTTGTGCATGATCTCCCTGTTTCCTTTCAGAGACATCCAGCAGGAAAACTTCCGTGGAAGTCACTCCCACTGGAGGAGCTTCTCCTTCGTTTACAATCACTATTTGTTTTTTGTCTGCTTTCTGATCGTGCTGCTCTCCATCCTGCTTTACCTGCTGAGGCTCAGGCGGATCCACAGGCGAATGCTGCGTAACAGCTCGTCTCCTTCCCTCTGGATGGAGGAGGGCCTCCCACCACAGAAGATCTCGGCAGCCTTGTGAGAGGCTGTGATGGAGCACAACTCTTGGACTTCCTACACAAAAAGCCATTTTTGCCTCAGGGTTTCTCTTTTCTTTTTTTTTCTTTCTTTTTTCCCCTTTGAGTCATCGAGGAAGCAAATTGCCCAGAGCGTGGGATTCAGCTCGGTTTTGGAAATGCAGGGAAGTGGAGTTGGTTTGTCTTCGTCTCGTGAAATAATATCTGCCAAAAATTCCTTATTTTTTTAATCCATGCACTTTGGTGTGTAACGGGGTGAGAAAAGGCTGTCAGTAAGTGTGCAGCAGCAGCTTAAGCTGTGTATGGTGAGAGAGAGCGTGGATTCTCATCCTGTGGGTGAGACTGTGAAGTTCTGCTAGTCAGGATGAATGAGTTTTATTTGCTTTCCCAAATTCCAGGACTCATATTGCTGGGTTTCTCATCGCTGAGTCTCCTCAGTCAAAGGAAAGGAAGTGCAGGGTTTTCAAAAGCAGCAAGGAAACAATCTCTCAGATCAGCTTTTCCAATTTTGTATTCTGTAGTAAATACTGTGATGGAGAAGGAAAAAATCTATTGCACCCAATGCTGTGCTTCCAAAAGCTGCTTACAGCTGTTTTATATGTGACGGTCTCCCCTTTTATCTTGGAAGCTGTATCTGCATAGTGGCACAAGTCACTACTTTTTAATCCTTTCTTTCTCTTTCGTAGTCATCCATTGATTGCCCTCAAACTCCAGTATGGTGGAAAGAACTGGAACATGCCTCAGCTTTTGTTTCTGCTAGAGTAGACATGCACAATGTCTCTTATTTTTAAGTACTCTGAATTGTTAATTTATATTTTATTTAAAGCTGTTAATTTTACTTGAAAGTAAATTTGTCCATGATTAAAAGTGGGATTTATACGAACTCCTGGTGTATGGGTATTTCATTCACTGTAAATCACTTCTGTCCCTGCTGCCTGTGCCCAGCTGGCAATGTTGTCTTCTTTTAGCAGGTGTGGAATTGCAGACAGACGAGATGCTGCCCTCAGCACTGAAGGAGGTGGGGATGTTGATTCCATTTTGTGATGCTTAAGGTGCAGTTTCTTCCTCTGAACATCTCCATGCTTTGAACTGTGTGACTGTTTCCTTTTGGTGCCTTGACTGCAAAAACCATAGGGTGGAGCTGCATTCACTCTCAGTTCTGACATTGGAGCTGTGATACAAACCTGTTTTTCACTCAGGCTGATAATTCTTATCAGAAAACTGACGCTGCTGCTTGTTGCAGAGCCTGTGCTTCCTGCTTCTGAGGTGCCTAAAGCTGAGCACAGAGCTTCTAATTGCATGCTCAGATAATGCAGCCCCCATTTGGACAAGGGTCAGTGTGAAAGGGTTAATGTTAAGGTGGAGAGGAGGAATCAGAGTGTGACATGGTGACATCCAGGTGGGTGTGGGGATGCTTTTAATTGTTTCAGAGCTTAAGGCCCAGCAAGCACAAGGGAGGAGGTGCAGATGGACCAAAAACCACTTGATTCTGCAGCTCCAAACTACTTTGGATGAAAGAGGAATCCTTCCCATCCTGCTCCTGGCCAAGCTTGCTCCAAAGAGTCTGCATTAAGCAACAAGCAAGAGGAAACATGGTTCCTTGAAGAGCCTTAGAAATACCTGTTCTCACTCCATTCCTGTTGCTGGGCTCAGGTTTCCGTGCACAACGGTGGTGTTTATCTGTTTGTGTCTGGTTCTGCATTGACTGCTTTCTTTCTCCTGCTTCTCCCATTCACCTTGTCCTTTCTCCAGGTGCGTTTGGGGCTGGTAAGAATGCAGAAAAGCACAGGGGAGAAGCGAGGGCGCTGCTCTTTGACCTTCCCCAGTGACCTGGAATGGGCAGGAGCGTGATGCTGCAGGTTTTGGCCTTGCAGCCTCTTAAATGCATCACTCATCATCTTGTTGCTGTGTTTTTCATGTATGGAATATATCCAAAGAGGGCCCCTAATGGAAGAAGTGTTTTAGAGACAAAAATACACCCAGGAAAGAGAGATGGAGAGCCTGGGGTGAGGAGGGTAAGGGGGAGAAGAGGCTCACAGCTCCTCCAATGTGGAAACAAAAGGGTTTTCTGTGCCTCTGCAGCACTCTGCAGAGGGGACAGTCAACAGCAGTGACTCGATGGCAGCCTGATCACGGGCACCTTGTTCTTCTCCCATTGTTTCTGCCATTGTTGCTACCAAATAACGCATGAAGCTCATTGAAAGCTGAAATGAGCCTCGTGAGGGCTTTGCTGCGTCCCCCTCCCTGGGCATTAGCTTCTGTGTGTGTAGCATTCAGGGGACTGGGTCCTTATAGCTGTTTTTCAGGTCATTCTCTCTCTCTTTTAAGAATGGGAGGACGACAATGACTTTCTAACCTGAGTTTGAAGATCTTTGGAATGCTTTTTAAGGATGAGGAGGGAGCTGCTGCATTTGCACAGGGATGGTGAGGACCAGTACATTGCGTTCCTGAGCATCCTTGCCCTGTTTGCTCTCTTAACAGCCTTATTCTGTTCATTTCAGTTCCTCTTCCCTTCTGGATGCAGTCCCAACTAAATGAATCCTTCAGCAGGAGGATGGCAGATGAGTTCTGCCTGCTCAGGGCTCCTTGAGGCCAGCAATCCCTTCCATGGCCCTTGACCCCTAGACACAGAAATGTGTGCCCTGCTGTTAGCAGGGGGACTTTTGCCATCTATTGGGAAGGGATGGAAGCTCGAGGACCTCTGCCATCCCCCAGGGTAAGATGACAAAGTGCATCCCACCTTCCTGGGTTTGTCTTGCAGGTGTTGTTTTGCTGCACTTGTGGGCTCAGCTCTTGCTGCTTTCCCACCACGCTGTCACTGCCTTGAGTCAACTTCTCATCCTTGTTTTGTCACTAAAAGAACATAAAACTCTTTACACTTTCCTCTACCCATACTGGGGAAGCATTTTGCTTGGGGAAAGCTGGATTTCAGCAGCTGAATCCTTGAATCATGCTCAAAAGCAATTAAAATCAATCAGGAGAATAGAGTGCTTGCTGAGTGCCTTGTGCTTGAGTCTTCCTTGGTCCAAGAAAACCAGTAGCTTGCATTCCAGTTGGGAATTTCAGTGTCAACTGATTTCTCTCCCCACCTTGAAAGGTGAAGGGTAGAAATGCAAGGAAGATGCATGTGTTTTCTCTGTGGATGTGATGCTCTGTTGTTCCAATAGCAAAACAGCAGCTGCCATGTAAGCATTGAGCTACAGTGTCCTTTCTGAGCTCCTGTGCTTGCTACAGAAATACAACTGTTGTGTTTCATGGGGAAGTCATGGAAATTCCAGTAGGGGTTAAACTTTACATAAAATACACTGGTTTATTCCTCACTGTGAGGTGCTCAGTCCCACTTCTCTGCAGTTGCTGCTGTTTGTCATCCATCCGGTGAGTGCAAAAGCAGAGCTTTGCCTCTACAATTGCACATGGCAGCAATATTCCAGCAGGGCCAAGGGGTGGGAGAGCTGCCACGTGTCGTTAACACCTCAGAGCATCGGGTCCTTTGGTTCCTCAATTATCACTCCGTGTGTTTAGAAGGTTGAGTTGACCCAGGTGAGATTTGGACCAATGGCTCCAGAGAGTCTACAGGGTGAAAGCATGAGGCTTGTGGAGGTAACGAGCCTTCCCTTTTAAAAAGAACTAACAATTAGGGGAGATTATAGAACCTAATAGTGCATGCCTAATTTTTTGGAGGCATGGACCATGACTGTGACTGCTTGGTCAAATCCAGCCCTGACTTGTCCTTATGGCAAGCTGTGCACTGCAGGCAGGTACAGAAGGAAGCGCTGAGGATGTGGCCCTGAAATTTGTTGTGCGTGGGTTTTAGGAAGAAGTTCTTCTAAAAGAGAGCCAGGATTTGGAATTGCTGATCCTCGTGTGTCCCTTCCAGCTTAGGAAAGCCTGAACGGTTTCCTTCATTTTCTGTTTATGTGATCAGATGATGCAAGCCCAGTCTAAGCAGCGTTTACACCCATAGTCCGTGATTTTGAGAGGTTTCCTATTTTGTTTCTCAGCTTTTTGCTGAGTGCTCTTCTGGTCTTAACCTGCTGCAGAATGAAGGGGGCAGCAGATTTCCCTGAATCCGGCTCAAGAGCTTTGCTGAATTCCTGCCGAATGCTTTGCTTTATGCAACCCACAGGCACTTCCATCAGCTGGAAGCCTGCATGGCATTTGCTGCTTGTATCCTTACCCGACCCGGGCATCCAGAGAGCATTCCTCCTGCAGGCTGTCATGTTTCTCCATGCCCCGATCAGCAGACGCTCACACATTCCTTCCTCTGACCGAACTTCTTTCAGCTTCCTGCTGCTCTGAAACAGCTCCGTTTGGTGCAGCTTCTGCTGTGAAGCATTTTGCTCCCGGTGTCCCTGGGTTTTGACCCATCAGGTTGTGCTCTGCTGATGGTAATTTGCAGAATTTTTGCTACAGGAAAACCAATGCATTACGGATCATTCCCCATTGACAGTTGCTGTTGGCTTCTTTGGGTAGAAAAGCAAAGCTCTGAGTGGTTTCCTAACTTGACATCTTGATATTCTCCATGAGTTGTACCAAGAAGCCAATTACCCTCTTCGTAGTTGTAGAATTATAAGGAGTTGCACTGGATCTTTGGAGAGCAAGTCCAACCCCATAATATTAACAATGTGATTGACGCTGGAGGGCTGCCCTGCCAACTCACAGGAATGTGGTTGGCATTGCCTGCTCATGTTGTCAATTTTTCTTGGTGGGTGTCATCTCAGAGCCTGCCATAGCAGTAAGTAATGGAACAGTGATGTACTGTTGTTGTGTTGGGTTGAGTCTTTGAGGTCCCTTCCAACCCAAGCCATGCTGTGATCCCAAGAGCCTTCAGTTATGGACAAATCCATTCCACAAAGAGCTGGGAAACCAGGGAACAGGAGGGATTCTCCTGAAAGCAAGGTTGAGCTTCTCCAGTGTTGTCAGTTTATTCCATGTTGCCCAAATCCCTCGCTTAAATTCTACATTGCTGCAATTCAATTCCAGTCCAGCTTCCAGGAGTTGGTCTCAATGACCCTTATGGGCTCCTTCCAACTGGGGACAACCTATGATATGATTCCTTTCTCTTCCCAGCATGTTGCAGGTTCCTCCAATGCTGCTGCCCAACTTGCTGAGCTATCCTTTCCCAATAAGCGGTGGCATCAGAGAGCGGGGAGCTCTGCACATCGGTGCCTGAGTAGCTGGGTATGAAGGCTAATGCAGATTAGGATAAGAAATGGGGCTGTGCTCTGAGCAGGAAGGGTAAATGGTGCTTAGGAAGTGATGGGGAAACCTGGGAAGAGGGGTAAGTCTGATGGCAGATGTGTCCTCGTAGTGTTAGCTGTTAAACCATTGGAAACACACCCAGAGGTGGAGATAAAGCACTTTCATTTTTCAAAATAAAAGGTTTGCTAGCAAGCCCTTCAAAAAACTTTAAATTTCATCAAGGGATGTACTGCACTAATGGGGACATTCCTCCTAAAGCTGACTTTTGTGAATACCTTGGTGCCTATCAGCTTTCTGCTGACTTGTTTGGAAATCCCATTAAACAGAGGTTCAATGTCATGTCATACATGGCCAAAGCTGGGCAGAAAATACATTTCCATTGGTAGGGAAATGCTGATGTATCAGAACGCGCTTGGGTCAGAAAATATAATTTCAAGGTGTTCTCTCAAACAGATTTGCAGAGCGCTGTTTTTTCTTATTGTTTGTACAATTAGAAGAAGGTTTTATTTTGTTTATGAATGGAGAATTGCCTTTAGGACACCGAGGGCTCTGGGGTAACTCTTGGTGCGGGTCCGGTTGGTTCTGAAAGATGTGCCGTTCAGATTCCTATCCCACCTCCTTCCCTGCAGTCCTGCCTGGATTTCCCCCCGTTTCCCTCCTGTTGCAACGCTCAGATTACAGGACAACCCATGATATCACCCGCTATGAGCAGAGGCTGAAGGGGTTGGGTCTTGGGAGGGGTTTGCTTGGCGAACTCCAGTGAAATTTGCCAGGAAGCAGCAGCTCCTTGCAGCGTATTCCTCCGGCTGCGGGATATTTCCCAGCGCAGAGGGGACCATCGGACAGCTCAGCCCCAAAGGGAGAACTCCAGCCCCGAGGTCACCCCCAGCACGACCTACCACTAACCCCAAGGTAACGCAGGGCTGCCGCCCGTCCTCTCTGGGGAGGAAGGAGCTGATGAGTTAAACCTTTCCAACCTTTCCTCCCGTGCTGAAAGTTTGACTTTGCCTCTCTTTCCTCTTTGTTTTCCTTCTCTCCCATCACTGTGTGCAACGTTTAGCCTTAACGAGCTGGGCTGGCAATCAGGCATATGATTCCACTAATTCCTCTCTCCTGAGTCTTGGTGAGGGAGGGATGACACAGGCACGGCGTCGCTTTGCAAAGATGTTGTGAGCAAGTTATTCTCCCCTTTGCTTGCACACAGGCGCGCACTAATGAAGCAAAAAAAGACGTGTTGCAAACTGCCTGCAAGTCGAGGCAATGTGTATTCTCTGAGGTTCTTACAATCTGCTTGATTTAAAGCTGCTGTGGATGCCATCGACGTGTTGCCAGCTACAAGCAGTTTGAATTCTCCTCTTTGAATACTGTGCTTTCGGTGGAAAAGGCTTTGGTGCAGATGTTTCCCATTGGCAGGAGGCGTAGAGCAGATACATCCATAGATAAGAAACTTTGCTGTTGTCATGCTTGGGATCCACAGCCATTTGCAAAGCATCTTCCTGGCAGCTTTCCTTCGTTAGGCTGTTTTATCACAAAGTTTCAGGATTTGCAGCGGTATCCACCTGAAAAACTGCAGCAGAGAAACTGTTTCTGGAATGACTCTGCCTTTTTTTAGGCAAATTTGTGTTCTTTAAATTAGGAAGACGTTACTGGGGGAGGATGAGAGAGGTTTAAAACCCAATGCAAGGTAGCACGCTATGCAGAAAGACCCCGCTTTATCTGTCTGGGAACAATAGTAGGAAACCTGGTTAGCATCTCTCATCAGCTCATAACTGCGACACTGCGCTGCTTTCAGACTGGCGCTGAACAGGGGCTGCAAATAATTTGCTGTAGGGCTGCTGCTTGCCAGTTTCATTTCATCTGCATCGAACCACACGTTGGGGTAGAATTTCCTGGGTTGGAAGTGGAGAGCAGTTAGAAGACATAAAATGAGATGATGAGCTGCTGTAACGCGGAGCATGCAGGGGGAAGCCACATATTTACCTTTGTGTAAAGATGGAAGGAGTGGTGGTGGTACAGAAGGGGACAAAGCCTTGGCCTCTGTTAGTAGAGCAGCCATGCCTTCTGCTGTCAGCTCTGTCCTTTTGTAAGCTAAGCAGGGACCTCCAAGTGCTTGTGATGTTCTCTGTAGTTTGTTCAATACGTTGGCCCTGAACATCATTGATTTTGCCACCAATTCCTTCTCTTTTTTTTTTTTTTCCTTTACATTTGCCTTCTATGTTCATTTTAACCTTTCATCCTTTTTTTTTTCTCCTGATCTGTTTCCTAACACCATTAGTGTTGCTCGGGAGCACAAAGGTGTCCTTTCTCAGAGATGGCAGCTTCAGGGGTGGGCCCATGCAGCAGATCACCGCCAGCAGGTTTGCAAAGCACTTTCTGCTCACTGTGATGCCTTGTGAGAGCTGCTGTGATTCCCATCTCTGTTCACCTTGACTTTATGACACCAGACAAAGGGAAAAGAGAAGGAAAAGAAAGAATTTCCCCAAAAAGCTGGGAGTCTTTCATCCTTCTGGCAGGTGGAACCTGGGCATGTAAAGCACAGAATGTTACCTTGGGTTGATCTCTTACCCTTGTCTAGGCTCTGCCTTGAATCCTATATGGCATTCTACCTAAAAATACCTTAGCTTACAGCTGGGATGTCTCCAGTGGTTCATTCAGCTTCCACTTTCAGTGTGCTTTTTGGATTGCCCTATGCTACCCCTCTTTGAAGTGTCTTTGTACTCAGACTTTCCTAACAGAGAGGCATCTCATCCCCAAGGCGGCCATCCCACCGTCGCAGGATTCTGTATGCCAATTTCTCTGTATGTTGTTCTGCTTTGCTTTAGGGCAAGTTGCAATTAAGTGAAGGTTGGGGATCCCTTGGACCGGGGTTAAGAGTGGCAATGATTATCTGGCCATCCCAATCAATCTGTCCCTTGGAACAACGGGATACAATGGGATAATACATCTCAGCTCCTATGGAAGTGTGTGGTGACGTTTCCATTCACTTTAATAGGACTGGAGAGGCCAATGCGAGTTGCCTGTTGGCTGGAGATCCGCTTCCCCAATGGGAAATCCCATTACTGCCCTATCGCCATGCTTGCTATGGGGTGTGTGACTGAAGTATGGAATTGGAAATGCAGGGAACAGCATTTGGGGTGGCCAGATATCAGTGTGCAGTGCTCCTGGCCGTGTCCCAGAGCTGTGGTCAGGGTGTAGTTGTCCCTTCCTCCTGATGGATGCTCCACGTCGTGCAAATCGGAGCGTTGCTGGGTCTGCAGTCCCAAATCAGCCACTCGAAACTTTCCTTTTGTTGCTGGATCAGAGGGGAGAGGGGAAGCTGGTTTGTTGCAGGCTCTGTCAGAGCTGATCTATTGTTCTGATGATTTGGTGAAATGAAAAAGGGATTCTAGCAGCTCAGAAGGGCTTTGATGTGAGGAGATGAAGAGCCTATTAGTTTCATCTGGCGAATTCTCTGAAGAAGCAAAAGCTCAACGTAATTTTGAAATGGGATTCCTGCATGCTTCTGTGTGTGTCCATCATTTGGAGACTTCAGACCAGAGCCCTGCAAAGGGCTGAGTCAGCAGCTTGCAGGAGCATGCCCCAAAGCCTTAAATTACAACTTAAGGACTCTCCATCACGTTGCTATGGCCTGATGTACAGGAGCCAGGAGACCTGGAGTATTTTCCTGGCCTCTTTATTCAATAAGTTTTCAATGCTGTGTCTTGGATTCTTCTGAATGGGGAGACCAAGTTGAGATACTTCTAGGATTATGTCATTACTGAGTCTGGAGGCTGTTAGAGGATTTGAGGGGAGGAATGAGCCCTAAAGCAAAGGAAATCACCAGCGCAGAGCAGACATCCTGCAAACCCAACCCTGGATTTCTTCTTAGGCAGCTCAGTGTGTGCAGCTCTCTGATATTTCAACAGGATTCTGCTTTTCCTGACATCGTGGCTTAGTCTGAGTGGTTTTTCTTCAGCCCCTCAATGAACAAGAGCTCTGGGTTTGCAAGGTTTGAGTTCTGGGGCGATGCAAGCACTGGGAAGGCTTTGTCTCCAAATGTTTGAATGTGCAACTATTTAGGATGGTAACACGACCTGAAGGGAAGCAGGCTGTGGCTGCCAGCACACACTGCAGTGTTGTCTCCTGGAGCGTGTGCAATTGCTGCTGTTCTGGTCTTAGGGGAGAATTCCTCTGAGATGCACTTGCACACATTTAACGAGATGAGAAGGCAGATTTCAGGCTGTTTTTCCAGTACCTTCTTTTGGGCCTTATCTCAAAGGATCCCAATGGAGATGGGATGGTGCACGACCTGAGCACGAGATGCCTGCCCCCCAAGTCATTCCCCTTGGCAAAGGTTCAGGATTGCATTCACACAAAGTTGTTGAAACACCTTTTTTTTTCCCATCAGCCTTTTCTCTGTGGAGCAAGGGACCTATCCATCCTCCCCAGATTTTCTCAAATTCGGCAGTAAACAGGTTTTTGTAGCTTTGCACGGCTCTGAAAGCCTCCAAGCTTTGGGAAACAAAGGCAAATTATCCTGCAGTTGGCTCTTAGTGCTCCCAGGGTGCTGACCTGATGAGTTTTTGCCAAATGTGAACATTGCACCTGTGGAATTTGCCATAATCTATATTAGTAATGTTGGTACCCACTGAAGCCCGTTAGTCCCCATTAAATCATGGAAGTCTGCACCACCAATCTGCCCACTGACTGTGAGATCTCCCGATGCTGTGACTTCCTATAGGGCTTCTTCCAGGGCTCTGTGTTAATTAATTAATGCTTCAGGGAGCTCAGCTGGTAACCATTACATCCTGCCTCCAAATGGTTTCCCCAAACCGTTGTGTCTTTTGGCTGCAGTCCTCCATTGAAACGACCCAGGAGCTTTGGTTTGAATTGGATGCAGCCCTGTGAGCTGGAGCTATTCCCAAAAGGTAACCTAGATGGGAACTGGGCATCTCCTCTTCATTATGGCAACGTGCCTTTATCTCTCGAGAGCTTCCTCCAGGACTTGACCACAAGGCCAACGCTCACAGATGATGTTTGTTTGCCAAGAGAAAGCCATAATGACACTTCTGGAGGGAGAGAATTCAACACAACCTGGAACTGAGATGAAACAGAGGTTTCCACCCAGCTTAGCTTTTGTTTCGCATTCGCTGAGGCTGTTTAAATCCTATTTACTCAGTAGCAAGAAACAACAGCCGCGAAAAACACGGTAGGACAAAACAGATGTTTAAAGATTAGAGCTGAAAACCAGATTTCCCAAAGACCATTGGGCTTACAGCGCTGTGGGCTCGTCGTTCCCCCTCCAGTATTGTTACTTATAACTAACATATGTTATTTCTGTGCTATGATCTAAGGGGGTTGCTTGGAAATCGTTATCCTGTTCACAACAACTGCTCTGCCCACGTGTTTATCCTCTGGGCTGGAGCCCATCCTGCATCCATGAAACACATTGTAAGAGGTTTCTTTTGAAATCCCTGCTGGTGGGTATTGAAGTCGGGTATGTCTGACAGCACTGATGTGCGTTGGCTCGGGAGCCTTTTGGTTTTGCAGAGCACGTCTCCTGCTCCGCCGACTGCATTTGCTTTGGGAAATCCCCTTTGTTTCCTGTTGGAGGAGAGCAGCCTTGTGAAAGCACTGTATTTCCTTCCTCTCTGTCTGACACGGGGCAGGGCTTGCTTCCATTCCTCTCAGCCTCACCTCCTGACCTGCAGAAATTGGAAAAATACCTTGTCTGCGTGCCAGAATTTCTTTGAAAACCTCCAGATCTCAGTCTGGTGAAGCCACTGTGAGAATATCTGGCTCCTTGAAACCAAATTGTTACTGTCCTAGAAATGTTTGCCCCGTATTCCCCCTCCTCTGTTGTAGTCCCCACTTTGCTTTCTCACTTTTCTCCCCAAAATCCAATGCAGCTCCTTTAGCTAAGTCCTTTGTTGCATGCATGTGACTTTTATGGAGACGTCTTCCATCCCCAGCAGGTCAGAGGGTTCTCACTGCTACCAGCCCTATGGAACACAAGGGGAAACTGAGGCAGAGCGGTGGCTGAGGTCAGGTAGCAGGCTGAAGCTGAGGTTTAACTGCATTCTGAATCTCAAGCTTGTCCCCTGGGATTTCTGATACATCTCTCTAGCTTGGAAGGCTGCTTAGCGTGTCATGCTGGTCCCTTTTTGGGGATAGCTGAGCCCCAGCAAAACCACTGGAGGGTTTTACATCACAACATCTGTTTGTGGAGCCCAATCTTTCCCTCTCCCTCCTCTTTGGTATTTGCCAGGAAATAACAGAGCTTTGAGGGCTGGGGAGCTTTTTCCCACTGCACTGTGGCATTGCTTCATTTGGAAGCTATTCAACCATCAGCCCCCACGTGTGATCCTTGACCGCTCCGCGTGCTGGGGAGTGTGTGAAGTGGGCAGAAAATGACCAGGCTTAAAGCTTTGCCCAGCATCCGGATGAAATCCTCTAATGAGCCAAAAGTTGCTGGTTCTTACTTTCAATGGCCAGTTTGCTACGCTGAGGGATGAGCCCCAGTCCTGATTTAGCAAGCAAACCCTGGAGATTATTAGCACATGGCAAGCCAGATGAGATTGCTATTCTGCAAGGTATGGCTACCTGCATTGATTTTCTGCAGAGGAAATGATGTGCAGTGGCAGCAGTAAGTCTTCTACCATGAAATTAGGAAAATAGACCTCAATAGCAATACGTTGCTTCTGACCACACTGCAATACCTTTCACTGCCCCTTCAGTTTTTCCACTGTTTAAGTGACTGTGCTCTTTTTTTAAGGGGAGTATTGGGGAATAATGGTTAGTTCCACCCTAGTTGAGTGTCTTGCACTTGCACTGAATCATAGAATCATTAAGGTTGGGTAAGAACTCTGAGATCACCAGATCCAACCATCAATCCATCCCTGCTAAACCACATCGCTCTGTGCCGCAAATACTGAACTATTGGATTTGCAGAGGAATAGGAAAATCCTATTGCTGCCATTCTTGACCTGTAGAATGTCGCCCTGGAAAATAATATTCTTCAGCCAGAGCAATTTGACTTAAATTTGCAAGCGGTTTTCATGTGTTTCTTCTCATTTTCTTCTCCCACTCCTTGGGAAATAACTGACTTTGGTTCTTACCGAGTCAGGTCATTGGGTATGGTGTCTCCCATAGGTTTACCCCCTTCTGAAGCAGGAGGAATGAAATCCACGTCCTCACTAAGCCTCGCTCACCCTCTCCTTTCATTCCGCGCAGCACCTACCTGCACTGACCAGCAGCTGCAAAACAACACTTTGGCTCTGAGAACTGTGAGCACTGAACATGGAAGGATTCCTGGGCTTTAACCATAACCACTGTTTCATCGTGCTGTTCTTCGTCTCCCTGAGCCTTGCCCAGTATGAACACTGGCCCTACCTCCCCGGGTACCCTGAGCCACCCCCACAAGTCTACCAGCCCCCCCAGAGGCCAGCAGATGTTCCCAAAATCCAACTACGGCTCGCAGGGCAGAAGAGAAAACACAACGAAGGCCGAGTGGAGGTGTTCTACAGCGGCGAGTGGGGCACGGTGTGCGATGATGACTTCTCCATCCATGCAGCACATGTGATTTGCAGGGAGTTGGGCTACGTGGAGGCAGTGTCCTGGCTACCGAGCTCAAAATATGGGAAAGGAGAAGGTAAGGTGACCCCCAGAGGCACAGCATCTTGCTTAGCTGTCTCCCCAACCCTAATAGTTCTTGACTTGATGGCCGGATTTGACGATGTAGGACCAGACAAAGAGCTGAAGGAGCTGATCTTGGTGTGTGAGCTCTAGCAGGGGAGGAGGGTAAGAAAATCTGCAGCAAGGCTACTGAAAAGGTATCTGCAACCTCAGATGTAACTTACAGGTAGTTATGTCCCTGTTCACACTTCCATTGCCACGCAGTGAGTCAAACAGAACCTCTAAACACTCTTTCCTCCTGTTCTTTTCCCTGGGAACCGTTTGGGCTCCAAATGGATTGCCTTTTTGATGACGTACAATTCTCTTTCCTCCTGTTGTCTTCTCTAGAGAGGCATACATCACTCTGCAATGCAGAGTAGCCTGTAAAACCCCAAAGGAATGTGTGTGCTTTGTGTCCTCTATAGGACTGCATTTAGAATAATCTTTTGGGACTCTCCAAGCTGGTCCTGGTGAGGAAGAGCTGATCACCCCCAACCCAATCTGCACGTCGCTTCTATCGTGACCTTTGAAATAGCACAAGGAGGTTGCGTGGGCAATTGCAGCTTGGAAAGTTGGATCTTTCCTTTTTATAGATAGTAAAAAACTCTCAGAATAGTAATGCTTGAGGTAGAATAGCTCTGCGAGAGTATGCAACTCAGCAGCCTTGTTTAATTGTCTTTTACTACGCCGTTAGTTAAATACTGGCCAGTGGAGTTTCTTTCTCCAAACTTTAAGGCCTGGCACACTGTTGATGTAACCCACAGACAGATTATTTCCACTCCAGCAGGGGTAAACGTGCTGTATGTCTGTTACTTAGCCCTGCTCATTAGTGCTCACACCTATAAAACTGCCCGTTAAGGAGCAAGCAAGCCTTAAGGTTGACTTGAGTGAAACGTGAAACCTGGAATGTTGTCCCAGGCTGTGGATTTTGGCTTTTGGGGCGGAGAAGATTTCCGACAGAGAGAAAAGAGTCCATGACATTGGAAAACAAGCCAGGAAATCTTTGCCATCTGGTTCAGTAGGTAAATCCTGATCCAGAGAGCCTGCATAGGGAGAACTGTGCCTTCCTAGGTCAGAAAGGACTCAATAGACCTAATGTTTGGGGAGCATGAGGAGGGCTGGCAGATCCACCAGCTGGCTGGTGTTGAACCAACTGAGCATTAGGGCTGCTGGAACGAAGCTGGGAAAGCCAAGGGAAACAGCTCCCACTGCTCTTAGGAAATCTCCTTGTGGCTCTGAAGGTGGAGCAGTCCCTTCCATCCAAAGGACGCGTCCTTCAGACAAGCAGAGATTTGGGGACCCGAAAATATGGGAATTGTTTGTCGTTGCTCCTTGGAGTTCAGGGGATAAATCACGGGGGAATAAGAAGTGCCCAGCACGTTTCCAAAGGGAACGTGAGCACTTGGTAAAGGGGAGTCTCAAAGGTTCTTTGGTTCTTTGCTTGGAAAATATGACCTCAAGTTCTTGGAGTGGCAACCGTAGATTTTTGTTCCACCTGTCGGTCAGCTCCGAAGGACCTGATTTGTTTTTATACAATATACCTGTAGCTACAGCCTGGAAAGTGGATCTGGTCATTGGTTTTCAAGGAGCACACGAATAACAGGATAACACAAATAACAGGAGGTTCCAATCAATGGTGATTTGTTAAATCTTTTGCAAAAATTTGCCTTTAAAACGTTAGGACATTGAATCAAAACTTGGAGCACTCTCATAGAAGAGATTTAATGAGGGTTTGCTGGGAAACAACATGAGGAGAAGCCTTAAATACAGGGGGTGATTTGGTGTGATTAGAGGGCAGGGTCCAATCAGCCAAACTCCTGATTATCACAGTCTGGATCTGCATCTTTCTGAGTCTCATTTTGATTTTCTTTCCCCTTCAGGGAAAATTTGGATGGACAATGTCCATTGCAATGGCAAGGAGACCACGCTGGCAGCGTGCACCTCCAATGGCTGGGGAGTGACAGACTGCAAACACACCGAGGACGTGGGGGTGGTCTGCAGTGAGAAGAGAATCCCTGGCTTCAAGTTTGACAACTCGTTGCTCAACCAAATAGAGGTAAATGGGCTTTAAAATTCCAGGATGGCGGTCGAGTCTTCCTTGGAGATGTCTGCTATGTGTTGTAGGTTATCTGAGCTGCACCCTATAGTGAGAGCAAATGCTTGGCAGTGACTTTTTAATTGTGTTTCTAAGAAAAAGAACAGGAGAGGATGTTTGCTGTACCCACAAGCTTCTACCCATGTGGGTTTATTGGCCCATAGCACTGAACTGCTGAGTTTTCCTTCCCCTCATGGCTCCCTTTGGGTACTGGAAGCAAACTGGAGGTCTTTGGTGTAACGGGGGGTAGGGTTTGTAGCAAACAGGACTTACAAGCATGGGGTTGGGAGGAATGGATTTTCAATACAAAAGGGTTTTTTGGTCTGGTTAGCTAAGTAATGATGTGACTGTGATAATTCTATGGAAATAGTTCTGGGAGTGGGAGATTAGTGCTAGAAGTGATGAAATGAACATGAGCAGAGGAAAACGTAGGCTGGTCACTGGGGGAAAGGCTCTGGATTTTGGCTGAGGTTGCATCTCCAGGAGTAAAATGCCTGAATCACTGCTCAACCAGCATTGTTAGATTTCTGCAGTATAAAACTCCGTGGGGGAATAATCCAGGGGGAATGCTGGGCTGGAAAGAAGCTGGGCTGAGCTCATCAAAGGAAAAAAAAACGTTTGCTCTCTCGAATGTTCAGGTTGGAAAATATTTGTGGTGACTCAGCCAACTGCTCCCTTGTTTCAGTGTGCAGAACATCTCAAAAGAACTTCTCCACCAACCAGAGGCAAACCTTATTTTAAGCAGAGAGAGAATCCAGGGTGCATCGCATGCCACACCATGGTTTCTGTGTGGCTGAATCTTGGCTCCGTTTGCCATCTGAAACAAAGGATGCAGCATTCTTCATCCCCATGCAGCAAAACTGTTCTAGCTTTGCTTTGCAGTCACTGACGGGTGGAAGGCTCTGAAATTCTGCTTGTCTTGACCTGGCTTCCCTCTGCTACAGAGGAGGAAGAAAGGCTTTCCAAAAGGATCTCAATGGCCCCAGGCAGTTGCTTAGGGAGCGAGGCTCATAGAACATCAGTGATGGCTTTGACAGATGTGTGCTTTCCCGAAGCCACAGTGAATCCTTCAAAGAGAGGCCTGGAAGAAAGGATGCTTTCGTCTAGACAGAGGTCGCATCGCACTGAGATGCTTTGGGTATTAATCACAAAAGCTGGGGAGGGCTCTGCTTTTCCGTTAGCTAAGCACTGGAGGTTGATTAATGAGTAGAACACGTTGGGGTGACCAAGAACTGGTTGTGCTGATGCTGTGTGGGTGTTGAGCTTCATGTAAGATAAAGAGAATGAATCACAGGACTGGAGCAGCTCATGTGGCTGAAGCCATAGGAGAAATAGGTTTGGGTGAGTTGTATCTTCCATGACCTGGGAGCTGGGCATGGGTGAAGGCATTCACCACCATGGTAAGGGGTGAACTGCATTCCCGGAGGTGGGTGAGGAGCACTGGTGACCAAAGGCACTGGTGAGGATAGAGAGTTTCCTCATATCCCTCTAAAGTCACAGAGAGCTGAAGGGTTCTTTATTCTGCTGGTTTTAATGCTGCAGGATTAAGGCTAAAGGTGATGTGCTATGAATTTTTCAGATGCCTGTGTGGAAGCACAGCTCAGTCACAGCTAGCTGTCAAATGCTTCAGCTTTTCCACCCCCCTTCCAGCTTTCGTTCTCTTCTCTGTGTTTGCTTTATCTCATTAGCAGCTGCTGTGGCATTGCTGGGAGTCAGAGACGATGAGAGGGGTTACTCATAGGGTCACAAACCACCAAACAGTGAGGTCAAAAGGCTGATGTGAACGCAAGCTGAAAGTCTTTGCCCTCTCCAGCATGCCTGGGAATTCTGCATGTCATAGCTTGCATTCACTGGGGGAAACGTCATCGTTCTGTGAGCAGTTGGGCTCCTCTGGCTGCAGCCCAGCTCTTGCCCAATGGATGTTTCCCCCATTAGGATGGAATTGGAGTGAAGGACTTGAGATATTTTTTATGGACAGGTCTCTCTGCCTTCAGCTGCTGCACTGGTGAAGGCAGTGTGATAATGGTGATGTACTGATGCATTTGGTGGGAGCAGCACTTCTGTTCTGCCTTGCTGGGAAATGCGTGCTCTGGGCAGCACAGGCAACCCATCACCAAGCAAGTGCCATTGCACTCATCTTAAATTCATCATTTGGAAATTGACTTCAAGCCCTTTAGTGCTACTTTCTGTGGGGCTGCCAAGGTTGAATGGGGAAAGCCAGCAGCTATAAGGCAACGTCTGACTTCATTCTGACTCGGCTCCAGCTCGGAGGGGCTGTGCAAACTGATGTTTGCTCAAATCTGGCCCCACTTCCACTAAAATCCAGCAGGCAGAAGGATTGCACACTCTTAAAAGCAGCACGAGAGCCTTCGAGCAGAGCTTATTTTTATTGGACGTTATGCATGCTTCTATTCCCCAGTTTGGAAATGCTGTAGATAAGTGGTATAGGATGAAATTTCCATCACCAGAAGCCACTTGGCTTAAATATATACATGTGTATGTATGCTCAGCCGGATCTTTTCCCATCGCAGCTCATGCTTATAGGGTTACATCACACCTCTTCCTGTTCCTGAGCCTTTCCATTCCTGCTCCCCCAGTTCTATGCAGCAAACCCGCTCAGCCCAGCTTGAGTGGTAGGAGATATGCGACACAGAGGCAGCAGATGGGCAGGAAGAGGTTTAAAAGGACCAAGCTTAGGGCAGCTCTGAAATCAATCCATCAGCCTCTTGCTGAAGGGCAAAGTCCTGTTGTGCTTGATACTTCCAGCAGATGCTGCAGCTTCTAGCCCTGTTCTGAGGGTTGTTTCTTGGAGGGTGGTGGATGCACGGAGTGGGGCTGTTGGCTGGGATCAGCCTCCTGAGCACTGCCCACCTTCAGCAGAGCTTGCTCAAAGCAACCTGGGGCAATGACACTGAGTGCAATCCGGAGCTGCTTTTCCCCCTGCTCTCTAAAACATGTAGACTAAGTATGCAGGCAGCTTCTCATTTATGGAGAGAGCTTGTGGCTTAGCCTTGTTTTACTGTGGATGTAAAGGCTGCCCACAGCCACAGGGGCAGGAGGAGACTGATTCTGGACCTGTGCTCCTCCATGCAAGCATCAGCTCATCCAACACCATGTGGGCAAATTACGGTTGGAATAACATGGGGAGTTGACTTAGCTTGTATTTCTTGGAGTAAAAGCTCCCAGGTTTGCGTGCTTGTATTCACATTTGTGAGTTATTGCATGACTTGGGAATACAACAGGAGGGCAGAGCACAGCACCTGCTTTGTTCATAACGGTGTCTGCATGTCCAGCTGTACAGCTGCTGTGCAGATGGGGCAGGGGATGCTCTTAGGGATGCCACACCTGAAAGCCCCACAAAGCACAGGAAGGGAGCTGGGAGTTGAGATGCCCTTCTCTGATGTGCTGGGGGCTGGATGAGAGCAATGCATGGTCCAAACACACACAAACCCACCTGTGACAGCACTGCTAAGACCACAGCAACCAGCTCTGCCCTGAATGCATCTCTTTAATAAATGCATTTTTTAAGCCATCCCCCAAAACATCCTTAGCAAAATATTTGTTGTCCGTCCTCTTCCTCTCTGTGCACACATCCAGGCTGCAAATAGGATGTGCTCTAAATATATCGAATAGCTGCAGCCACGGTGTTCCCAAATAGATGTGGTACCTGGGAGCAGACAGTGGGCAGACGAGGGCTGGTGGAGCAGACCAGGCTGTGCTGCTATTCCTGTCCTTTTCCTTTCTGGAGCAGAAAAATCTCACTTGAAAGCCCAGTGGCTCAAAGGGTCTGGTTGTGCCGGGTTGGAAAAGGGTTGAGTTTGTATTGTCTGGGGTTTGTAAGCAGCCCAGGCTGTGGGGATGAGGTTGTATAGAACTCCTCTGTGTGCTGCTGCTAAGTGCAAGGCTGGGGATGGGGACAGGGTCAGTGGGCATGGTGGGGTGGGTTGGGGTTGGCCTTGGTGATCTCAGGAGTCTTTTCCAACCTCTGTGACCACGGTGGGGATGGTTTGGGACTGGACTTCGATGACCTTAATGTTCTTTTCCAATCTGGATGATCCTACTGTGCTATGATATTGCTTGTGGCCTGGCACAAGTAGAACTGTTGTATCACCATGCAAATCAGTGGATGCTCTCTCTGTGCCACGAGGATCTGTTCCCACCACCTGAGACCAGCCCTGTCCTCGCTGTTTGAAAACCCAATGTTTGTTTACCTGTTTGTGTCAACAGGTTTTAAGCTCTTCCCCCTTCATGTAAATGTTTACCTCTCTAAGCACACACCTGTGTGCAACATAAATGCTGATGTTTGCCCAGAGAGCATCTCAGCATCTGTTCTGGAGATAGCTCAAGTCAGATGTTGATTAAGCCATTGAGGTAAGCCTCTGTTTCTTCACTGCTGTAATTTTAATGTGTGTGCAGGGTTTCTGGTGCTTGCCATCCAGCCCTTGTCTCCAGTGCCCCCTGTTAGCCTTCCTTAGCCTGCTTTGCACTGGGCTCCCACTGAAGCATTGCACAGTTTAGCAAAGGCCTCAGCTTTGTCACTTATGATCTGCACTGCGTTTGCTCCTGGAGCCTGATCCTGCACTGCGCTCTCCTCTCTCACCCTTTTGCTCTGTGCAAACCTCAGAACAAAAAGTGCTCCTGGTCCAGTGCAGTGCAATGCTCCCAGGGCTGCTGCCTGCCCTGTACAGCCTGTTCAGTCTTGCAGCATCTCCCTCCCTGTGTTTATTTAACAGCTGGGACCTCAGCGGTGACTCAGAGGCACAGCTCCAGATGTTTAAGTCCAAACAGATTCCTCTCATTCCCATGCATGTGAAGAGAGAGCTTTTGTGAAAGCAGGGGGGCAGTGAGTATGGACTATCGAGGGACAGAGGTAGCACACAGGCTCATTGCTTTAGTTAAATCACACATCTAAACGTTTGTAACCATTGCTGGGCATCCTCAGGGCTGCTGCAAGGAGAAAGCTGTCACTGAGCCTGGGAGGGAGGGGGGATGGTCCTTCCCATAGGAACAGATGGCAAAAGGTAGAAGGGAATGTCATAAAGTGTGGGTGTTTGCAGTCAGGGGTTGCGTTTGGTTCAGAGAGATGAAAACAAAAGAGCTGAGGCTCAGGACCGACCCCTTTTCTTCTTGCTATCCCCTGTTCTCTGAAGGTGGAATTCATGGGTTTTGTAACAGAGAAGAGCAGGAGGAAGGGGAAAGGACCCAAAACAGTTTTGGGTTCTGGAGGCTTCATGCAAGCAGGAGTGAAATGCCTTTGGGTTTCCTGCTGCGTTTCCTAGAGGTAGTGCTGCTCTTTGGATGGCTGTCTGGCTCCTGAAATGCTGCTGCAGGCTCTGCTTTATGGTTGCAGCACAGCTGCTCGTCTGATAGCTGCTTGGAGATCGTCAGAGGGTTTACAGGTCTGCCTCAATAGCTGGCATAACAGAACCAGCAAAGCTTTCAGACAGAGGTTTCCTCGTTAACACAAGCTCTTGTTGCAGGCCTTTGTCTCCACGTGTACAGAAAGCACGCGCAGGCTGTCTGAAAGCATCTGCTCCAGCTATTAAATGCTGTTTGTTCTGATTTGGATGTGAAGTCTGTTTTCACCATCAGTCCCTCTGCTGTATGCATTGGTGTCGGGGGTAAAATACAACCTGGCTGTGCTTGCATTACTGAATACTCCCAGTGCAGAGAGAGGAAACCATTCAAGCCTGTATAGAGCCATTGGGAAGAAGGTCTTAGTGTGCTGCAGGAGGAAGGAGGGCTTACTTTGATCCACTGTTCTTTATTCTCCCAGTATAAATCCAAGATCAGCAGCACACTGAATTCTTCTTCTGGATGTTTTGCTGTTTGTTCAGACCCAGAGCAAAGCCTTGAGCTCACAGAGTCACAGAATGTCTGGAGTTGGAAGGGACCCATTGGAACCACCAAGTCCAACTTGCTGTGCCAGAAGTTCTGTGAGCGAAAAGTGCTGGAGGTTTTGCTGCTGCTTGGATGCAATTCCTGCCTTAGGGTCATTGCAGAAGCACTTTGATCCCTCTGCATTGATCTGCAATGATCCTCTCATTGCTCAACCTGCAGAAAGGGTCTGAGAATCTTTCCTTTCTCCCATGTTATGAGGGCTGTATTTGTCTTGGAGGTTTTTCAGCTTTGTCACCCCTGCAATAAGGGAGCATTCATCTTGCTGAAGACTTCTACTGCAGCAGTGAGCAGTAATGGCTTAATGATGACTAATGAGTGCAGCACAGGGTAATGATTCTGCTGTGGAAGCACCAGGCAGATGTTTCACATCTGGACTGTTGCTCTGCATGAAGCACACGAAGCAGTGCCACCGTGCAGCTTCTTTGCAACGTGTGCATCTCAGAGCATCGTTCCTGGAGGTGATGCCACACTTTGCTCTGAATGTTTCTGTTCCTTTAGTATGTGCTGTCCAGATGTCTCAGTTGGTTCCTGCGTGGGACCCTTTTTCTGAACACCCGAATGCCTCAGATGTGGCAAACCTTGGATATCGTTGTGTCGTTTGCTTTCTTCTCAAGGGCTGTAGGAGCTTTCCAGACCTAAGCCTGAGCTGTCAACTCACTGTGTTCATCCCTGCACAGAGTCACCAGGGCTGTCCCATGGGTGCTCCTGCTGTGGAGGGCTGAATTCCAGCAGATGGAGGTGAAAAGGAGATATCAGCCAAGTAGTAAATGCAGTCAATAATAAATGTACGTAAAGGTTTGCCCAAGGCTGGGAGTAAGGCCCAGCCTCTCCCTGCAGTTGGTTTCAATTTGCCCAAGGCTGTGATTCCCATCAGTGCTGGGGGATGGATGTGCCACGTGTGATTCTCGGAGCTGCATCAGCCCTGCAGTGCTCTTCCTGCCCCAAATACCTGCGTGCCACCCGCAGAGGCTGTGTCTCTTTAAAGCTTTGGGCCCCCTCCTTTTCCAAGTGATGGAGGGGAGGGCAGGATTCCTCAGATCTGATGTAACCCTGAGCAGAACCACGTGGCTTCGTACATTTTTGACAAGAAAAGCTCTCCTGGAAGCAAGCAATAAAATTTTCAGTAGCTCCTTTGTAATTGCTTGCCACAGCAAATATTTTCCAGTCAGCCTTCGCTTTGGGCTCAGGTCCCTGCAAGGTTTCTGCAGCGTCCTCACGTAGGCTCCAAAATGCAAAATCCATTCGACCTCCCCAACTCGTTTGCTGCAGGAGGAGCTCAGCTTGCAGAAATGGGGGTATCTCTGTGCCAACAGTGTGGGGATGGGAGCCCAGAGGGACCCCCAGCTCAGTCCCCTGCCAGTGCTCTGTGCCAGGATTCAGCCCCACCACAGCTCACTCCAGTAGTGGCCAAAACCTATACATGTAGTGAGGTCACTGCTTCTGAAATCAACACTTTCAATGAACTTCAGTAACAGAAGGGATTTATTACATAGCCGTTCATTCACACATGTATATGTGTGTATATACCCACCTGAAGGACAGAGGAAGGAATTGCACAAGGTAGAAAGGCTTGTTTGCTTCATGGTTGTTATTGAATTGATTGAATTGAAAGGGACCCTTAGAGGCCATCTGGTCCAAACCCCCTACAGTGAACAGGGACACCCACAGCTCAGTGGGGTGCTCACAGCCCTGCCAGCCTGACCTCGGGTGTCTGCAGGGATGGGGCATCCACCATCTCTCTGAGCAACCTGTGCCAGCGCTTCATGGAATAGAATTATAGTCATTAAGGTTGGAAAAGACCTCCAAGATCCCAAAGTCCAAATCCCAACCCACCGTACCTGCAGAACCGTCAAGGTTGGAAAAGATCACTAAGATCCCCAAATCCAACCCCAGCCCGCCCCCACTGTGCCCATTAACCATGTCCCTCAGTGCCACATCTTCATGTTCCTCCAACAGGAACAAAGATGCCACCACACCTCTGGACTTTTCCCAAACAGCCCTCATCACTGCGAGCCCAACAGCTCCCCTTCCCCAGCAGCTTCATTGCAAGCCTGCATCATTCCTCTTTCTTTTCCACCCACAGAACATGAACATTCAGGTGGAGGACATCAGGATCCGGCCCATCCTCGCCACTTATCGCAAGCGGGTGCCCGTCACGGAGGGTTATGTGGAGGTGAAAGAAGAAGGGACCTGGAAGCAGATCTGTGACAAGCACTGGACCATGAAGAATTCCCGAGTCGTCTGCGGCATGTTTGGGTTTCCGAGCGAGAGGAAATACAACACCAAGGTCTACAAGTAAGAGCAGAGCTCTGTGTGTTTCTTTCAGCACTCGGGGCCTTGTTCAGAAAGCCCAAATTGTCAAATTGCACTGGAGACCTTGAGGTAGAGTAAGCTCTGACTGCTTAGTTCCTTCAGATTGGGTTTTCCTACTGTGTAAATACTTGAGATGTCAGGTATTTCCTTGGGTGGGCAGGGGTGGTTTGCTCCCCAACCAAGAGTATCTCTGTTAGTAGCTGGTAGCTCCTGCAGCAGATGTGGGCATTCAGCCCAGTGCATCCCTTTGTTTGCACCTATTAGTAACGGGTTCAGGTCCTGTGTTGTGTGCAGGGTTGGGTGGACATGAGCAAAACCCATCATCTGTGAGCTGAGCTCAGTGCTTCCATCTCTCTGCAGAAAGCTGTAGGGTCAGGTCTTGTGCTGAAGGCTCTGTTGGGAGAACCTTGGAACAAAGCAGGCTTTTGTTGGCTGCACTGCCCATATTGCTTGTGTTCCTCAGTCCTGGTCTTGCTCCTCCAATGTCATGCTTACCCCCATCAAGCAGCTGCTCTCCGATTTAGGGCAGTTGTGATTTCAGTGCTGTTTCATATATATATATATTTATTTAATATTTCTTTAAAATGAGAGGAGGAAATGGTGATCCCAAGGGAGAAAGAACATCGTGCCTTCGAGAGCCTCAGGCTGAGCAGTTCAGGCTGTGTTTCTCCATCCTGAAAGCTGGGAGCTCCGGCCTTTTGTTGTTGTTGTCAATGCTTTTTGTCACCATCCTTCATCACAGACATAGATCTTCCTACGCTGTTCCCTAGGAATAACACCCCAGAGCAGATGCAAAATAGCTTAAGCTCAATTCTGCCTCATTTTTCCCTCTGCTTTGTGACCCAGGAGTGGGAAAGTGTCAGTCGGTGAAGGGGAAGCTCTCCAGGCAGGAGTTGTGGTTTTCCTGTTCTTTTTGGCCTCTGTGTTGCTATTTCTGAAAGCTCCCCCTGGAACCAGCTGGCCGAGTCTCATTTATTTTGTTAGAAAGACGGTGATCAATAGAAGAGGTCTTTGGGTTGGGAAAGCATAAAGCCATATAGCAGCAGAAAGAATATAAAGTGAATAACCCAGGTGGAGCTCTGCTTTTGGGCACCCCGGGGAGCCAAGCAGGGAGCTGATAATTGCTAGCAGGCAGTTGTTATCCATAGGAACGTTTGCTCCCATCAGTGCAGCAAATTCAGACCTGAGATTCCCATTCCCTGCACCAGAACAGGAGGACAGAGCGCTTCTAGTAAAACAAAGCAGATTTTTCCTGCTTCTCAGTTATGGCATTTCCAAGAAGAGCATTAACTTTAGCAGCTGGAGCCATCTGCCCTAAATAAAAGGATGCGTGGTAATTGTCCCGTCTCTTGCAACAGCCCATGCAGAGATGGAAAAGCTGATGCACAGTGCTTCAGCAGCACTGAAAATCCCATTCACTGGAGCTGGAGTCATGAATATGCAACGCAAACCACCAGGCTCGTGCACCTCTGCTACCAAAACATCTTGTGCTTCGTTTTAATGAAGACCCAAACCACCCTCATTGGTGAGCTGAGCTCGCCGGTGCTCAGCTCCGCGGCTGCACTGTGGTGGGAGGTGAAATGATGTGCAGATGGATCTGGCTTGAAAGAAAACAAGTTAGTTCATCGTTGTCACCGTGCCAGGGTTTTATTCCTGAATGCGACTCAGGCTCTGCAGTTGACAGCATGATTTATGTTCGGAAACGAAACAAATCTTCAACGTTGTTTCCATGTTCTTGTTCGTGCTTCAAAGCGGTTTTATATAAGAGCTGTTTGTTAACTCCTCCTCCTCCCTGCTCTGAGCAGCATTAAATGCATCCTGCTGACAGGGACGGCACGAGCGGAGAAGTCTAAGGCAGAGAATGAGCCCGATGCCTTCCTGATGTTCTCCTACAGCTTTTGTCCAACAGCAGTCATGGTGAGGCCAAAGGAGTGGATGATTTGCCCATGGGTGGCCAAAGGGTGGAGGGAAGAGCTCAGCAGTTCCAACACGCTTTGTTCAGTGCCTGCCTGAGTAGCATCTCTCAGTTTAACCAATCTGAGTTGTATATTTGGTCGCCTGTGTGGGGCTTGCGGTAGAAATCCTGATGGTTTTGATTCTCTCCAGCAAAGCCAGGGTCCTAAGGGCTCCAGGAGAAGGTCAGGGCCCAAAGAAGAACTCTCCAGCTGCCATTCAGTGTGCCGTGGGTGACTTTCCCAGCACGTGTGTGATTTGCTCTCTGCTCTCCTTGTCCTCTCCAGCGTGTTCTTACAAAGCCATGCCCTGTGATGCTTCCCACAGCCCTCAGGCTTAACCTGTGGCTTTTTTTCAAGCTTACTCAGTGAAGATCCATCTCTTCTGACATCCTTGGGTTCCAGCATGACCTCGAATTGGCTGAACTCAGCACGGCTGCTTGCTCACCCCTCTGATCTGAGCAGCGTTGTGCTTGGCTTGCACCAAGGCCAGCAAGAGGTGGGCTGCACCCTTTCTGTGCTAAATAGCAAGAATGCCCCGAGTTTCTGTCTGTAGAGATCATCTGCATTCTGCTGTTTTTCACATATCCATTCTGGGGAAGTGAGGTGGGGCTTCTCTGGCTCTTTTTCCCCAGCTTACCAGGGGCTGCTAACACCATCCAGATGTTCATGCCTCATAAAGTTTCCAGGATGAGGTCATTGTTTGCTATTCTAAGGCATCCCCGTAGTTACTGCTTAAGACAGGCTGTGTTTCTTGTCTGCTTCGGAGTTCAGAGCTCACTGCATGTGTGTGTGGGGGGGGTTCCTCAGTCAGAACACTCCTCCTGGTTCTCACTTCCAGTGCACAGAATGGTGAAGCAGAACCAGAGGAGTAAAGTCACTGCATGATGATCTTGCAGATGTTCTCCAGTGTGTAGCATCTGCCTGTAACCCTAATGTCTGCCCTGGGGCTCTGTGGTCTCCCCATCATGTGGTGCAATTGCCTCTCTGTCTCCAGCCTGCCTGTGCCCAGCCTTACCTCCAGCCTGGAGAAATGGGGCTCCAGGCAGGATTTGCTGGTGGCTCTGAGCCTGGGCAGCTGCTGGGCTCATCAGCAGAGATTTATGAGCAGGAGAAGATCCACAGTGGCACAAAATAGTTCACACGGCACCACCGAAGAGCATCACCTGGGACAACCTGGCTGAGTCACCGGTTTGGTTTCAAGCAACCAACCTGGAAAAATGCTCCTTGGTTTCTTTACCAGATCCTGGCCAAGCTCTCCGTCCCACTCACTGGTCAGCTCTGCTGTTGTCTCTCCTTGCACTGTGCTCTGCGTTTGTTCACAGCAAACCCTGGAGCGAGGAGCAGCACAGGGATCCAGCAGAGCCACGTCAGATCCCAGCAAGGCGTTGGCTCCCAGCACCTCTGCTTCCTTCAGCTTCTCACATTTCCCTTTCAGCAGTGCCCTGATCCATATTTACACTTCGCTGACTGTTTCAGCCCTGATACAGCTAGGATGAATCAGGGATGCTTTCTTTTCCCGTTTATCACACATGCCCCTTCCCTTTAGCAGTCCCTGGAACAGCTCCAGTTTGGGAGCAAGAAGCAGGAACTGCTGCCAAGCTCCTCTGTTGCAAACATGTAAGCAAGGAGATTTCTCTCACTCTCAGATACTGCTTTCAAGCTCACAGTTGTTCACAGTGCAGCTCTAAGAAGCGGGAGAGCCATAGCACTCTGCAGCCTATAGGGGATGGCCAGCAAGGGGAGCAGCTCATTCTGGGAGAGGTTTTTTGGGGGACGTGTTAGCATGCTGCCTTTTGAGTTAATAGACCCTTGGATTCTTGAGTGACAACGTAACAGAGGGTCATTGTGAGTGTGAATGGAGCAGCCCTTCATCCATCCCTGCCCATCCATCCCTGCTCCATCCATCCCTGCTCCATCCATCCCTGCTCCATCCATCCCTGCTCCATCCATCCCTGCCCATCCATCCCTGCTCACTCCATCCATCCCTGCCCATCCATCCCTGCTCCATCCATCCCTGCTCCATCCATTTAATTACAAGGCGTTCTTCTCCCAAATGCACCTCTATCGGTGCAGCTCCTCCGGACTCTGGCTCTGCTATTTCTCTCCCCTTTGGTTTCTTTCAGAATGTTTGCCAGCAGGAGGAAGCAGCATTACTGGGCTTACTCCATGGACTGCACTGGGAACGAGGCGCACATCTCCAGCTGCAAACTGGGCAACCACCTCAACGTGGACACGGAGAAGAATGCAACATGTGATAACGGGATGCCCGCAGTGGCCAGCTGTGTCCCCGGCCGTGCTTTTGCCCCCAGCAGCCACAGTGGCTTCCGAAAAGCCTTCAGGCAGGAGGTGAGCAGGGAGCAGGAAGGATAAACCGGCAGAGCTCTGCACGGTGCCGTCCTCGCAAGGACGCGGTGCCAGGCTTGGAAGGGCAAGCAAATAAATGTGTCACGTTTCTGTCTGCTCCAGCCAATTGAATGAGTGCCCATTGCTGCTGGGCTTTGCTGTTTTGCAGTCAATTAAATGCTGCTGAGCTCTGTCTCCTGTAGAGATCCAATGGAAGTGAGGTTGTATTTCCACTACTCTCTTGTTTTCTGCAAAGAAGGGCCCTGAGAAGGAGGGAAAACCTGCAGGAGAGGTCGGGAGAGCTGTGTTTGTTTAGTCTAGCAAAGAAGGCTGAGCATAGCATAAAAATCCTCAGCTATGCAAAAGGCTGTTAGAAAACAAGCCTGGATTTGGCTGCTCTTGGTGTCAGTGGGGCAATTGAATGGGGAAGAATAACAAACATGTTTTAGGTTGATGCCTAAGGAAATCCTCTGTCTGTAAGGTATGTGCACCTTTAGGGGGTGATCGCAGGGCTGCAGGCCCTTAATACTGGGTCGGTATTTTGCACTGTGGATCTCCAGGTAGCCTGCGTTCCCCAGCACTGTGCTGTTGTGACTGTAGGAGTGGGTTTTTTCTGGGTTCAGAAGACCCCAGACAGTTCCCTAAAATCCCACTCTACAAGAAGCCATAAGGATTTAGGTCTCGGGGTGAAAGGTCTTGTAAATCATTGCTAATCTTCTGAGCCGTGCATGCTGCCAAGTAATTCTTTAAGCCTTTGTGTTGGCTTTGGATATCCTTTGCGTGACCCCAAGCTTGGAGAACTGTGTATGCTTCCAGCTTTAAAAGTGAGGGTTTCAGTGCTCTCAGGCTCTGCAGACTTCACTTGGTGTTCCCACAGCTCACCCCACATCTCTCGGGTGCTGCAGATGGAGGGCTGCTCTGCTTGGCACTGGGATGGAGCACCTCCATCCCATTGGGAGGGAAGGACTGCGAGACTGCTGCAAAGCTGCTGTTGACCCCATTTTTGGGGGTGTCCTTGATCTGTGAAGGGTATCAAGGCTGGTAGATTCCCAAGGGAAGTGGTCCAAAGTGCTCGCAGGTGTCTTTGATCCAAGCTGCCAGCATTTTCAGAATGAAGAGTTATTGTAAGAATGAGACTTGCAAAGGGCTTGGTAGGAAAGCAGCAAACTGCTGGCCGTTAGCTAATTAATGCAACTAATTTCATCCTAGGGAGATGGCCACCACTTCATCTCGTGGCGGTGATGGGTTGATGGTTAGAACTGATTGGCCTTGACGATCTTAGGGGTCTTTTCCAACCTCAAAGATTCTATGATTCTGGGGGCACGGTGGGAATGGGGTGATGGTTGGACTTGGTGATTTTAGAGGTCTTTCCCAGCCTTAATGATTCCATGATTCTATGGCCATAGGGGCGATGGGTTGATGGTTGGATCTGATGATCTCAGTGTTTTTTTTCTTACTGATTCTATGATTTATCTCATAATACAAAAACTTGCCTTCAGCTGAGATGCTTAGCTGCTTTGTATTCAAGGTCTGCTCTTGAGTTCTTTCGCACACGCGAGGAGAACTGCAGTGTCTCTTCCATCCATGTCTTCCAGCAACCTCTGGTGAGGCTGAAAGGAGGAGCCAACACCGGCGAGGGCCGAGTGGAAGTGCTGAAGAATGGGGAGTGGGGCACGGTGTGCGACGACAACTGGAACCTGGTGTCTGCCAGCGTGGTGTGCAGGGAGCTGGGCTTCGGCAGCGCCAAGGAGGCGATCACGGGGGCAAGGCTGGGGCAAGGTAAGGGCAGGGGAGCTCTGGGGACCCTCCGTGTCCTGTTCTCTCCTGAGAGCCCCTTCATGATCCAGAGCAGCGTGTTTTCGCTGGGATGTTTGTTTCGGGTGCCAAGAATTTCCTGTCTCCTCTTAGTAAGTCTCCTGAGGCCGTGCCTTAGGGAGGCGTTCAGGATTCATTGAAAGAGTTCTGGTGCCGATGAGTTTAACCTTCCCCTCAAGCAGCTGTTCCAGTAATTACTTCTTCGTTATCGCATCCGTTGCACTCAAAGTCTCTTTACAAGTTCTCCAGATGCACATTACTAGAAGGCTCCTGGCAAAAGTGGGTCTTGGACATAGACCTCAGACACTCTCCAATTTAAGCCCTGAACCTTAATTTAGCCTGCTAAAAATAGGAGGGCTGTTTGCACGACTCTGAGCCAGCTTGGGTTTGGATTTCCTGTAACTGGGAGTTGGTTCAAATCCCAAACTCTGGTAAATGGCAACTCAAAGCCTAACGTTTGCCCTCTCAAGCCAACTGCTGATTGCCTTCATGTAAACCCTACAGATAATGACACTAAACCCAACCCTTCATAGTGAAACGCAATGAGCAGGTGGTATTTCTTCAGACCAGCATGGCTTGGAGAAAGTGCAAGACAAGGAGAGCTTTAAAATGGGACTTATCTGTTGGATTTGCAAAACAAACGAACAGAAACCCAAGAATGATGCGCTGGGATGTGCAAGGTGAAGCACACAGGGATGGGCTGATTGTAGCAGGTAGTAGTTGGTGAATAGCAATCCCAATTAAAACAAAAGGGATCGACTTCTGAAAGGTGCTTGGTCCAGAGGTGTGAATGTGCTATCCATTGCAATGTCCTTAGGAGAACCAGGGTAAAAGCCCAAGCAGTGGGTGAATATCTTTGTTGGGTATACAGCCCTAATTCTGTTCTTCTGCTAAAGGCAACGGCATGGGGAAAACGCAGAGCTGTGGCCCTGCCCTCTGGCTTTGTCATCTCCTTGGTATGACGTTGTCAGGGTAGAATGTGAGGCTGGATGCGTGCTGCGTTCTTGGTGCATCACCCTCCAATTCTGGTCAGCACCATTCCTCATACAGAACTGCTTACAGGGCAGTGTTGCCGTTTCCAGCTGCAGACCACTAACTGGATTTTAATGAGAGCAACAAAAAACCAGATGTGCGTGCCACACATCTGCAGAAATATGCTGGAGAGCTCTTGTTGTTGTTGTTGTTGTTGTTGCACTTTCCCAGTCCTTGTGCTGCAGTCTGTGGAGGTGAGGGGTTCACCAGGCACATCATTAAGCTGTCACTCAGGGTGAGGGATCTGAGTCCCAGGTGTGCTGGCTGCCATGAGGTTAGGAAGGCTCCAACTGGCAACAGAAAAAGGGTTTTGAGCAAAGGATCCCGCCTCCCATCAGCAAATCAATTATCTTTTCCTGCCTTCCAGAGCCAGCCCTTTGCTTTGAAGGCTAAAAGGAGCAGGCTTGGACTTGGGTGACACGTTCCTCCAGAGAGAGGTGAGCACCAAGAGGCTCACGGTGAGGCAGTGCTGGTGGGATGCAGTCGGTGGAGCTGCCACCATCTTCTTTTGGGCAACTGGTGTCACCTCTGGGTGACCCACTGGGGCAGTGGGTGTCATTTCAGTGCCTTGAGCTGGGCCCTAATTTATGTGTGTGGTGTTGGTCAGCCCCCTCTGGCTGCTGGGAGTGGGTGGTGGTGGCCATCGCCGACACACAGATGTTCCTTTCTTATCCATGTCCAGCAATTATGGGAACTGGTTTGCATAGGCTCCAGAAAAGACTCTGCTTTGTGATAAAAAAAAAAACAGATTAATTCCCTCAAAACTTCTTTCCAAGTGGATTTGGGCTCAGTTTGGAATCAGGACGTAGGATTTCTATACGATAATTACCTTCTCATGCGCCTTCTCTCCCTTCAGGGTCTCTTTGGAAGTGGCAGTTGTGACTTCACAAGGATGGAACCAATTATTCCTTTCCGATTTCTGCCCCACTGCCTTAGCACCATTTTCTGCAGCAACAAAAGCCAATGATTCCCTTCCTGTCTTGTTACCAGTCTTGTCATAGTCACTTGCCCCACAGTGTTTCACCGACCTCTTGCACATCCGCGTGTTGCTCCATTTTGCTGTCCCAGTGAATGTGTCCATGTTGCATCTAAATGTCAGGTTTTGACCAAGAACAGATTCCTGTCACACAAACCCAGCCAAAAGGTCGTAATTTTTGTGAATTGCTCCAGCTGAAGTTTGTAAATTATGTAACAACGGAAACTTGGCTTTTTCTGCAGCGTGTGGCTCCCGGAGACTACTGGAAAGAATGTGAAATGGTAAAATTAATAATGATAATCTTGCAGCTCTTTTATTTTTTACAAGAAATCGCTGGGATTTTTTTTTCAGGATCACCTTGTTTTGAATGCTAGAGGTCTGCAAAGTATTAACAAACTGTTATTGGATAGTTCTCCACTCCCCAGTAGCACGGGCAGAAGATATGACCTTATTTTCTTCCCCTCCCGAAGGCATGGGTCCAATCCATCTCAACGAAATTGACTGTACAGGATTTGAGAAATCCATCACAGACTGCAAGTTCAACATGGAGTCGCAGGGCTGCAACCATGAGGAAGATGCTGCTGTGAGATGCAACGTTCCCGCGATGGGTTTCCAGAACCAGGTGAGAGAAGCCCGGAAGCTTAAACTCCTGAGCCTCAAAACTGACCCGTGATCCTTGCCCAGCTGCTGTGTCACCTCTGCTTGCAGTGACATTTACTGATGGGAGGGTTTGTGGGGTTTTTTTTGCCCTACAGCTGCGCCTGGTTGGTGGTCGCAACCCCTACGAGGGTCGGGTGGAGGTGTTGGCTGAACGCAACGGCACGCTGCGCTGGGGCACGGTCTGCAGCCAGGGATGGAGCACTGTGGAGGCCATGGTGGTGTGCAGGCAGCTGGGGCTGGGCTTCGCCAGCCATGCCTTCCAGGTGGGTCCCCATAAAAGCATGGGTGGCACGGGTGAGGTTGGGTAGAATCATTATGGTTGGGAAAGACTTGTAAAGGTCTTCAAGATCATCAAGTTCAAACGTCGGCCCATCCCCATCATAGAATCATGAAGGTTGGAGAAGACCTCTATGAGAGCCAAGTCCAATTATTGACCCATCACCACCATGTCCTGAGATAGAACCTTTAAGGTTGGAGAAGACTTCTGCGATCACCAACTGTAACCCACCCGTAGAATTATTAAGGTTGGAAAAGACCTCTACAATCACCAAGACCAATTACTGACCCATCGCCACCATGTCCCCAAATAGAATCTCAGAATCATTAAGGATGGTGAAGACCTCCAAGACCCCCAAGTCTAACCCCAACTCATCCCCACTGGCCATGTCCCTCAGTGCCGTATCTCCACAGCTCTTGGACGCCTGCAGGGATGGTGACCTCATTACCTCCCCGGGCAGCCTGTGCCAATGCCTGACCACTCTTTCAGAGAAGAAATCTCCCCTAATATCCAACCTGGTCCTTGTTCTTCACTGGGTCACACTGGGATTTAAGCTGAGGGAGGTTGGAAGCCAATTTTCTCCTGGTGTCAAATCAAGAGAAAACAATTTGGTTTTGCTCCCTTAGTTACTTCTCAGTGCAGCATGTGGTGCGGCTGCATGCTAGCTCCCTGGGTTGTTGGTGGCTTTTGCTTCTGTGATGACAAATGCCCTTAAGCCTCCCTCCTCACACATGACCAAGAACAGCACTTAAAAGGGATAAAAGCCACCAGCTAGCACGTTTGGGACAACCACAGAAGAATGAAGTGTTCTTTCTCAGCAAAGCTCCTTGGCGCAGGGAGCAGCAGCCTGCTGTGCTGGCTGTAGGAAAGCGAGCAGCAGCCCCAGAAATAGGACTGCATGCAGGGCAACAGAAGCTTGCCACCCCAATAAAGGACACAGACCAATAATCCTGGTGCAAGACGGGCTCCTGAACTGATGCACCCCTCAAGGATCACAAGGGCAGGCAGCTTTTGCAAGGAAATGTAGAACCTCCGGGCCTTTACTGCAGTTCCTGGTGTTGGCACAATGGCTCCCCAAAGGAACTGGCTTCTCTCTGGGAAAGCAGTCCCCTGCCAGAGCTGTTCTCGTGCAAAGTGGCCCCTGAGAGTGGAGCTTCAGGGAAAATGTGGCTCGCGCTGCCACTGAGTAAATAAAATTCAAGTGGGCTTTCACTGATAGAAGGAAAACTATTTTCCCCCAGACAATTGCCAGAAAGCCAGAACTTGGGTGCAGAAGCAAAAAGCAGCGTAGAGCATCTCCTCGCAGGGAGCAGAGGCTGTGCCACACTCCAGCATTTTGGTGCTGTGTCCAATCCGCTGGGCTTCTGACCAAGCCGGGATGCCAGGAGGACATACCAGGCTCCTGAGCAAGCAGATTGCCATGGCTTTTAAGTGTTGCTCATGGCCAGAGAGGGAATCTGGGGTCTGATGCCTTAGGAGGGAGGAGGCTGGAGCTCTGCTGCAAGCTGGTTCCTCCAGCTGACTGCTTGCACAGCTGCCAAGCGGAGCACAAGAGCTGAGGATAGCCACGTCCCTTCAATGCTGGCCTTTCCAGCTCTGTTGACACAGCCCTGAGAGTCCAGTGAGAAACAAGACATTTTTTCCTTTAGCTGAGACTGTTGGTATTTAGAACAGAAAAGGCTCTTATGCGTATCCCGGCTGCAGCAGCGACGCGAGCATAAAGCTACACTGTGTAGAACAGGGCAGCCCTGTGTGCAGGGTGTTGCTAACAGGGTTAACAAACAGCCTGTTGCAATGGAAGCAATGGTGCAGATGGGTTCTCTTTTCCTAGAAACGTTTCCAGTTTGGGCACTAATGCAAGGACGAAAATTCTTCTTCCTCTTTCTTCCCTTCACCCAAGCTTTGCTATTGCAGTTTCATTGGGGCTACAGAAGGTTTTGAGGAGGTGAGAGATGCTGATCAGCAGCATCCTGCCTCCATTCCTCTGCACTGACACAAACCAACAGCTCCATCAGGAACCCCAATCCCTTAATAGAGGGCACCGAGCAAATCTGCCTCTGATGCAACCTCATGCATGCAGGGAGAACACAAGTTATTCACAAGGATACACAATTATTCCCATAGCAGCCCATGAAATGGAGTGTAAATGCCTCTTTTTATCCCTCTGCCCAGGAAACCTGGTACTGGCATGGAGATGTCAGTGCTGACAGCGTGGTCATGAGTGGGGTCAAGTGCTCAGGGACGGAGATGTCCCTGGCCCACTGTCGTCATGATGGAGCCGACGTCTCCTGTCCTAGAGGAGGAGGTCGCTTTGGTGCTGGCGTGTCCTGTTCAGAGAGTGAGTTATCATAAAACCACAGGTTGGGTTGGGTAGGAAGGGACCTTAAAGATGATAGAATCATAGAGTGGGTTGGGTTGGAATGGTGCTGGGAGACGATAGAATCTCAGAATAGTTGGGTGGGGTGGAAGGGTCCTTAAAGGCCATAGAAGCATAGGATGGGTGGGGGTGGAAGGGTCCTTAAAGGCCATAGAAGCATAGGATGGGTGGGGGTGGAAGGGTCCTTAAAAATGATGGATTCGTTGAATGGTTGGGTTGGAAGGGTCCTTAAAGCCCATTCATTGCCACCCCCCACCATGGATTGTTGCCTCCCACCAGACCAGGTTGCCCAGAGCCTCACCAAACCTGACCTTGAGCACCTCCAGGGATGGGACATCCACAGGCTCTCTGAGCTCCATATCAGTTCTTGCTACCCTAACCTGGGCTTCGGTTCATTTTGTTGCATTTGCCCTGGGATACGCAGGAGAAAAAGACCTGCCCCACCAGCGGGATGGGGCTGACCAAAGAAAGGGCTGGACCCACCTCTAGCAAACTGCGGTGTGTTTTAGGAGCCCATCAGCTCATTTCCCACCTCCCTCCCACCAGCTGCCCCCGACCTGGTGCTCAACGCCGAGCTGGTGGAGCAGACCGCCTACCTGGAGGACCGCCCCATGTTCATGCTGCAGTGTGCGCAGGAGGAGAACTGCTTGGCCAGCTCAGCCATCAACACCTCCGTCACCTCCGGCTACCGCCGCCTGCTGCGCTTCTCCTCCCAGATCCACAACAACGGGCAGTCGGATTTCCGCCCCAAAAATGGTCGCCACGCTTGGGTCTGGCATGACTGCCATCGGTGAGAGCTGTTGGGTCCACTGACCAAACCAGCTGTGGGGAGTGGGAACCGAGCTGATGCTGTGGTTCTGCAGTGATGGTTTGGGACAGGGTTGGTTTTCCTCTGTCTTGGGAGCTGAGAAATTCAGCTCCCAGCTTTTGTTCTGCCACTGCTGTCAGGTTTGTGCCGCACAGAGCGACAAATGCTCAGGTTTTGCACTCTTCTATGAGCAGTTTGTGAGCAAAGTGGGACGCAGGCAGCGCTGCTTCAGTGTCACAAGGCTGCAGAGCTTCAGATGGGGCACGTGTTGGCACAACACCTCGCAGCCAGGTTGCTTTTGTGATGTGTGTTGCTAAAACCTCAGCGGCAGAGAGCCCAAAATAAACAGGAGATGGCAGTTTCAGGAGGAGGAAACCCAAATGGGTGCAGAACCTCTGCTTCTGCTCTGGCCCTGGAAGGGGGAATGCATGGGTTCTGCAAGGAGCTGAGCACATCGTGGGGTGGGTGAAGGAGACTTTCGGAGCAATTTGGGAGACTGCATAAGTGAGGTGAGATTGGGGAGAGGCCAAGAGCCATCTGTGTGCTCAAAACTGGATTCTGTTTATATGGAGGAGGATGAACTCAATTCCTCTTCAATGTTTCCAGTCTGTAAACAGCAGAAAGTAAACACCTCTTTGAGTGATTCAGACATATTTCAGAAAGTGAGTCAGACTGGAGACCTCAAACTTCTATCAGAAGCTGCCAAAGGAGACAGCTCGCAAGTCAACAGCTTGGAAACGTCCTTTCTCTCCCTGTTGCCTCACCCCATCACTGGGAGCTTCTGTTCAGGAGCCTTTTGATGTGGGAGCAGAACAAAAATGGGAAAGACCGTAGCAGGGAGTGAGAAGGGATTGACTTTTGGCAGGTGGTGGGTTTGGGTTTTGCTGGTTTTAGAGGAAAGGAGGTAAAAAGAAACCTAATCTCTGGAGGAAACATTTCTGCCCCTTCCAGCCTTGCCCCCTTTTTATGCAGAAGTGTGTGCTGCAATGCTATGGGTTGGGAGCTTTGAGCCACAGTTATTTTTACAGCTGGGAAGGAGACGAGCTGTGCCTTGTGCTCAGCACTGCTGAGTTTGGGTTGGCGTTGAATTGTGTGGGCATTGCCTCCCTCCTGAGCCACACCGATGGGTTTTGGTGTCTTGGGGTTTCAGGACCTCCTGTTCCCAACGAGTGCTGTGGGTTTTCTCCCAGTCCCAAGTCTGGGATCATAAGGAGTGTTTTCCATCAGTATGGCCACACTCGTGCTCCCAGCCTTGACCCCATGTTGCACCCTGGTTCTTCCCATTGCCCTCAGTGCAGGTTCAATGCCTTGCTGAACCAGCATCGTGGCATAGAACACAATGGTCAGCATTACCCAAACCCTGCAGGGGGGGGCTGACTTTGCTAATTATGGGCCTAACCTTGCTAACTACGAGTCTACAGCCCATCTTGTGTGCTCTCTCTGACGCATTCGTGCTGGCACTGCGGCCCAGGTTGGGTTGATGCTAACATCTCCCCATTTCAAGCTATGGGATGGAAGGTGTGTGATGCCAGCTGTCATGTTGTTTAGCTCCCCGTGAAGCGAGTGCTGAGAAAGATGCTTCCATCTGTCATTCGTTTTGAGGAGGGGGAAAAAATGGAAAATAGGTTGATAGTGTGAGTACACCCTGTGCTGGTTACAGCCTGTTGGTACAGAGCAACTGAAATGCTTCTTGTAGTGATGACAGTGCACTAGAAATGATAACCTGGCTGCTGCTGCCATTACAAAACAGCGTGTGATCCTACCAAGGCTCTTACCTGGAAGCAGCTTCAGCACCTGATATGTGAACCAGCCCTGGGCTGGGAGCCAGCACGCAGGATGGTGCCCAGGGGAAGGTTTCCTGCCTGTGGTTTCTCTTCTTCTGCTCTTTCTGGTCCCCAGCACTTTGCATTGTTTCTATTCCCCCACGCAGCCCCTGAGGGGCAGTAATTAAAGAGCTGTTTTCCTTAATGAATCCTCGTGTCTTGCAGGCATTACCACAGCATGGAGGTTTTCACCCACTATGATCTACTGAACCTCAATGGAACCAAAGTAGCTGAAGGACACAAAGCCAGCTTCTGTCTGGAAGACACCGAATGTGAAGCAGGTATGGCTGTTCTATTCTCTATGGTATAAGAGAAACCCTACAGAGCCCGTGTGTTGAGGCTGCCAGAACTCAGCCTCTCACTTACAAAGTGCGCATGTTGTTCCCACAAAGCAAGGAATCCCCAAACTCTCCTCTGGGTGATGACACAGGAGAGGTGGCAGCTCTTCCCATGCGTGTTACTGGTGCATCCTTTTCATTACAAGACATTAAGCAAAGCAGCGTTGAACTGTCTCATCCAAAATTGTGTGCCTGTAGCTCATTGCTACCCACGGGAGCTAGGGAACAACCCGCCCTTCCCCTGACACAGTCTGAGAACCCAACACTGTGCTTTCAACTCCTTCAGATGTGCAGAAACAGTACGAGTGTGCCAATTTTGGTGAACAAGGGATCACTGTTGGCTGCTGGGATGTGTACCGACACGACATCGACTGCCAGTGGATCGACATCACCGACGTCCCACCAGGAGATTACCTCTTCCAGGTAGGGGGAAAGAGGTTTCTTATCCAGTAGGGGTGTCAGGAATGTCAGTCTTAAGTAACCCACATGCAGCCAACGTCAGGTAGTCCTCCACAATCCATGTGCAGCTAATGCCAGTAACACAGATAGGTGACGTGGAATGCAACGCGCTGTCTTGGACAAAGTTCTGAGGTTGTAAGCAATGCTTGCTTTGCTCGGGGATGGATGAAGTGCTATTCTTGGGGCGTTTGCAGGATTCTGTGCCTGCAGTCTGCTTTGAGCAAGGGGAAGGAGGTGGGGGGAATTCTTTGGTTCTAAAAGCAGCCCAGAGCTGCAGAGGAGCGAAGGGAGGAGGCATTATTTTTGTCTTCACTGCTATGGTGTGAAATGGGGAGGTGTTTGAGGGTGATGTCTTGGTGCGTGGGCAGAGGTGTGATCATGATCTGGCTTTAATTAAGGAGCCTCTGTCTGCTCCCCTCATGAGCTACAGTCACAGACTCATTAAAGTTGGAAAAGACCATTAAGATCGTCCAGTCCAACCATGCTGCAATGGAAAAGCTCGATTCTCTCCCAACCTGATCCTAGAATCTCACCTCCAAATAACTCCACCCTGTGTTTCTCCATCGCTCCTAAGGTCGTCATCAACCCCAACTATGAAGTGGCTGAATCTGATTACTCCAACAACGTGATGAAATGCCGGAGTCGGTACGACGGGCAGCGCATCTGGATGTACAACTGCCACACAGGTGAGAGAACAGCACAGCCCAACCGGCCCCAGTTTGCCTTAAAAATCATCAGATCCCTTTGAAAATGGAATGAAGTTGCAGGCTAAGCTGAACCGTTTTTTAACATGGAAAGTAACTCAACAGCAGCTGCCTGTCAACTTCCAAATAAAGCCCATGGCAAAGCCAGTTTCCATGGTTGGCTGAAGTTCCTCAAGGAATGTTTTCACTGTTTCTTTTTTATTATTATTATTAGTTTGTTGCTTTTCTGAAGAAAATAGTCATCTCACATTACAGCTTATGACCTAGTTCGAAAAGCCAAACCCCCTCCAGTTGGACAAAGAGCACTGAAGTGCTGGATGAGCTCTCCAGCTGAGCTTGAAAATACTTTTACTTCAAAATGCGTTCAGCTTTTGTCTCCAAATGAGCAAAAAGTGAGGCCAGGGCCCTATTGAAGAGCAAAACAGAGCCCCCCCTTTACCCTCACCCTCAAGGAGACCATTTCACAGTCCTGATAGTCAACAAAGGTTAGCAGAAAACTCAGCACAGGTCATAGCCAAGTCTCCCAAACACATCAATTAGACCCAAGACTGTTTGGCTGTTCCAATTATGGCAAGGCTTAATTAATGCTTAAATTAATTAGCCATGAACTACCTTGCCCTTCTAGCATTTGCTCTGGGGCCGTGTTGCAGCACGTTGCTCTGGCTGTGCGATGCCCCACGTCCACCACTCTGCCCGCTCCATCCCTAACCCTGTGTTCTCTGGGCTCACAGGTGGCTCCTTCAGCGACGAAACGGAACAGAAGTTTGATCACTTCAGCGGACTCACAAACAACAAAGTGTCCACCCGATAGAGCAGCGCTGCCTCCCGTCCCACTATTTAAGAAGCGAGGCTTCCCGCTGCGCTCATTTCCCCAACCACTGCGCCAAGACAAAAATCAAGCAAGCAATCAAACTCTAAATTAGCAAGGTAAATTATTTTCTAAAGCTGCCTTCCTTCCCGGTGTAAATGCTTGGACCACCTCTTGTAAATCCCATCCCCGCTGCTGAGGGTGTTGGGAGCAGGCTTTCAAACTCTACTGGGCTCCAACCTCCCCCCACCATCTTTATGTGTGTACACAGCTCTGGGCTGCAGCGAGCTCAGTTTGCCTTTGGTTGGGTATCAACAACCTCAACGGGTCTTGACCGTTCATTTTCTTCACATTTTGGTACTTTCAAGCTTGAGCTGAAGCACCACTGACGCATATTCTTCCATTTGTGATGATGCTTACCCTCAGCACCGCTGCCACTGCTCCATTTTAGCAAAGAAACACAGGAAAGAAAACAACATCGAAGGGTACCTTCTGAGCAGAACAGTCTAAAGCATAATTTAATACTGCAGCCAAACTCTCGCATTCAACAACCAACTCCCAGAACCAACGGAGCAGCAAATGCAGAACTCTGCCTCCACGTGCAGCACAGCTCCTCCACCACCCAGAAGCCGTGCTGAGTCCACAGGATCGTTGCTTCCCACTGCACAGCAAGCAATTCACCCAGCAGCCCCTACGTCCACCTACATGTTACCTTCTAAGCTGGATATTCCCTCTTTTGGAGGATGAGTTCAGTTAAGGCATTGCACCCCTGTACCCTGCAGAGGTAACTTCATGGCTTGCATCGTCAGGGATGCGCTGACCGCCTAAGTTGGCTCCGAGGATTTCTTTTTTACTCTTAGTTCAGTTCACAATGGTGCTAAGTGTGCTCCTCTGTTTGTTTGAGGACGCACGTCGCTACAGATTTTCCACCACAGCTACTTGAATAAATCGTTTCACCCAGAAAAAAAATATATATACGTTTTTAAATCCTACTTTCTATTTCTACTCCCCGCCAGCTGAGGGCTTTGTTCACAATTCCCGGTACTGAAGTTTCCTTCTCCCTCTGTGTTTGTACAGAAGGCTTCTACACGCAGCTAGAACTAATGGAGTGCAGCCAATTAACCATCTCAATCCACAGGGATCAACCCACCATCCTACCTCACAGGGATGTTGTGAGGCTTAACGGTTCTTGCTAACGCCTAGAGGAGTATTTCCTATATCCAAGATGTTGACACAGAGGAGAGGTTTTCAGCCTGCTGGAAGTTGGAAAAGTCCATTTTGTTCTCAAGATGCAGGACAGTGCAGCTAAAGCAGAGCCTGGGGGATGCTCTATTGCTGCTGCTGCAACTCAAGGTGTCTCTCGGAGCATCCCTTGCCATTGGGCTCTGTGCAAGTTGAGCTACTGTTGAGTTCTGGTTTGCTTCTCCTAATGAACAAATAACTGCTTTCTAACGGAACAACACAGGCAGGCTTCTATTTCAATGAGGAAAAAGCCCTGAACCTCAATGCCTGTCGCTACTGGGGGATATCTGAACAACAATATGACAACAGAGTAAACACTGAACAGAGCTTTTGACTCCTACAGATGCTCTGCTCCGACTGAATGCTGGCCAGTGAGATGCCCTTCCCTCACCCTGGTGCACTCTTAACAATTCCTGGTGGGCTTTAACACGAAGTAACACTTCCTTACATGCTGCAGAGAGTGCAGATGCTTTGGAGCAGAGCAGGGCACGGTGTTCTCCAGCACAAAGAGCAACCTGCAGGGCTCTGGAGCTCGACATCTCATTCAACTTTTCCCCTTCTCAACTCAGAAAGCAAAGAGAACATCCCCATGGCAACTCACTGTTCTGCATGCAGTTTAATATCACAGCCACGCTCATCTACACATGGTTGTTGGTTTTTTTTTGAGTGGAGATGGTTCACTCCTCCTGGTCCAAACCTTCTGGCAGGAGCCCTTCAGGGCCGGAGCTGCACTGCTGCTGGTGCTTCAGCCCCAGGGCTCGGGTCACCAACCTTCTTGCCACCACCGTGTCAGTCTGGGGTCTCTCTTTGGCAAGCTGAAGGAGTTCTGGGTGAAAAAAGGTAAAAATGGTGAAGCTGGAGGTTACTCAGGAGCAGTATTGGCTTACGTGCAGGACACAAGAGCAGGTGTCTATTTTCTGAGTTCCTTTGGGATGAGCGTTGCTATGAGCAAACCATCCTACCCCTACAACAACAAGTTGTTGTTCTTTTGGAAAGGCTTTCCTTCAGATTTTGTACAACAGCTTTTGTGCAACAGTGACGACATTTGGACATGAAGAAGCTCTGGTCCTCTAGTGGTCCATGATGGTTGGACCTGATGGTCTCTTCCAACCTCAATGACTCTATGGGGATGGGTTGGCTGATGTGACCTTGGAGGTCATTTCCAACCCTAATGTGTGTTTAAGGCTCTGTGGCTGTGCAATGTTCCCCATTTCAGGCTTTCAGGAACACTGCAGCTCCATTCCCTCCTCTGAGAACAAAGCGAAGGCACAGTCCAACCCACGGGGCCACACAGAGAGAGATTTCATCTCAGCATCAGCTCACCAAAACCAACAGCCTCCAGCCTCAAAAAGCACCAAGGGAAAAACGCCTGGTTTTGTTGTTTTTTTCTTTTAATCTGTTAAATCTATCGGATGCTTTAGGAAAAAACTGGCCAGGAGGGAGCAGCGAGCTCCAGTTCCTAGCACACGTCTGGCTTGCTGCAGTTTCATCCTCAATAAAGCAATGCACCAGAACCTTACCAAGTCCAAACTAACCTGGATTTGGCTGCTATCTGATCATTTATCAGCAACTGTTTGCAATTTATTATCCAGTTAGCCAAGTGGGCTTTTGCTTGCTTTTTCAGAAGCGTTATTCCTAAAGGCAGCCTAGCAGCAGCTTAAGGGAAAAGGGGGGGCAGGCTCAGAGCATCACAGCTTGGATGGTGGAACTGCCAACCTTTCTTTTAAAAAGCTGTTAAAAAATAATAATTAAAAAAAAAAAAAGAAAAAAAAGAGACACTGTCAGCTAATTGAGATCCAAACCTGCATTTGGAAATAAATGGCACTTGAAGTGAGTGCAGGGTTTGTATGCTTATAAGCTGATCCCACTCCTGCCAGCAGGGTAGAGATGGAGAATTTGAATGACAACAGGTGAGAAGTGTGAAAGCAAACCACTTCTTTCACATTTAATCGAGCTCAGGAACTTCTAACTGTGACAGTGTCCCTTGGAATCAGTCATGCTGACATCTGTTTAGTGCAGTGACTGCAGCTGTGCCTCCGTCAGCCTCTCTGCTACAAGATTCATGGCATTTCTTTACAGTGGCAAGTGTACCTGATTACAGTATGATTTTAAAAGGCAATCAACTAAATAAACCAATGTTAATGGCTGAGCTTAACCATTTCCTCTTCACTGATACTGAATAAAATTATGCCAACCAGAAAACAACTGCTCTGGGGTTTGTCTTTAATTGTGCAGAGCAGGGCAGAGCTTTTTGTGCAAACGTTTTGACATATCCACGTTCACCTGCGCCCCCATTTGCAGCTATTTTGGCTGTCAGAGCAACAAGCAGCATTACTGGCATTGGAAGATGTGAGGTAACAGGTTGGGGGCAAATACTGCCCTGCCACAGCCAACAAAGCTGTTAAAAGGAATGCTGGTATCCAATAAGTAGTTCCCCATTAAAGTGTCACCGTGAGACTGACCAGCCAGGACACAGAACAGGCAACTAAAAAAATGGTAGCATAGATATACATACACACGTTTATCATCTTACTTGGTCGCTGAAGTGCCTTAATTTTAGACTGCTTCGTCGCATGGATCAGCGGTCGGATCTTCAGTGAAGGGTAACGCCGCCCCAGGGCTTGAGATGCTTCAAAGAACAGAGCACAAAGTCAGCAGCAGGGGAATGGTGGCAGCTTTCATCACACAAAACCCAGCCCATGGTACCACAGCGCTGCACGACCCATGGGCTGCCAAGGCCGACTGATCCCAGGGCTCCCCTCCACCTCACATCAGTCGTTCCTTGGGCAGGAGGAGCTCTAAGGAAACACAAATTCCAAGGACCACACTGATAACTAGGAGCAAATCCCAAGAGCAGAGTGTGGGCGCTCAGGCTGTGCATGGCGACAGGTTGGTGGTTGGACGTGAGGATGGGGGAAGTCTTTTCCAATCTTAACGATTCTATGGGCACGGGGCTGACAGCTGACTCGGGGATCTTAGAGGTCATTTATGACCCTAAAGATCTGTTCTGTAGAGCACTGCCATGGGTTGCCCCATGCACGGTGGGTGCCCTGTCCCTGGGGACACCCAAGGTCAGGCTGGATGGGGCTCTGAGCACTTGGAGCTGTAGGTGCCCCTGTTCATTGCATGGTAGTCGGACCGGATGGCCTGGACAGGTCCTCCCAAACTCAAGCCACTCCACCAGATAAAAACTGAAATGACAAAACCATTCCGTGCAATGCGTAGCTCACCATACAACAGGTACCCCGGTAATTACCCAAGCCAATTAAAAACCAGTTCATCTTGCAAAGCAGAGCTCCCACGCTACACGCCTTACAGATACTCAAGTTTGATGTGCAAAGAAGCAAGGTGTGAGGAAGCAGAACTCGTGCCCAGGAGCCCCACAGCTCCCCACCTGCAGACAGGCTGGAGAAGATCCCCAGGGCGTGCGTGTCGTCCACCCACTGGATTTTGAAGCCACTCTCACTACAATGAAGAAAACAATACAAGAGTTTTGGTTCATAGGAAGAAAAAGCCACGTGAGTGAAGCCCACAGCCACGTTGAGTTTCCAAGCATTCAGTGTTGCCATCCGAGCACTGCGCCCATTTCACAAAGAGGGGAAAGGATCAGAACTACATCCAGTCCCAGTCTGTGATTCCCCCAAGGACTCTTCTTCCCCTAAAGAAGCTCTTGGCCAACAAGCAGCCTCTATTTCATGGGCTGTCTTGCAATACTGCCATGCACACAGTGCCCTATAAGCACCACCTGAGTGCTCAGCCACTTGCAATGAAAAGCAGAACTCGTTTGCGGAGTGGTTTGCAAAGCTTTGGATGAAGAGACCAAAGCAGAAATCTATTTAATAAAGTGTCGGTGGAAAATGCGAGCTGGGGAGTGAGGAGATCAAAGATTTTTCCCTGCAGCAGGGGAAATAAAAACCACAATCGAGCGCTCAAATTAGATCTGTCAATTTGCAGCTCAGTTCCACTCTCACAGCAGAGGGAAGGGAACACGTAGAAGAGGAAACACTGACAACAGACAGCAGCACATTTAGAATGCAAACAGTGCTTTTCAGCACAGGGGATGAGCGCTGCCAATGAATCCAACCCCCATGGAGAGCTGTACGAGCCCGCTGACCGCCCTATGGGGCAGAACCTTGCTCTGACCCCCCTGCTAATCCAATGTCACCCCTCCTGCACAGTGCTGCCTGCTCCCCGTGTTTACATAATACATCTTATCTCATGCAGCAGGATTGGACTCTTAATTTTCTTTCTGCAAGCATTTAGGTAAGCGTGCAATCCCAACACAGGCACTGGGACCTGAGAGCAAAGAGGCTCCTATGGAGCAGGTAGAAGCTCGCAATGAAGCCAAAGCAGCACAAATAACTCTGCAAGTAGGCAGCACTGTGCAGAAGAGAGACTCAAAGAACACTTCTAGTCACAAACTGCAGGAAAACGTCCTTCAAAGCACGGCGCATAAGGAGTCAGAGCACGGGGGTGAGGGTAAAATCCAGCACAGCATCATCACAGCCTGTGGTGCGCTCAGCTCTGAATACTGCTCGTTTTATGCCTCTCAAAAAGGCACTCACTGGAAATCTGAGAACACTTCCATCAGGTGCTCCGTTTTCAGTGATGGGGAGAAGTCGTAGATTTCGGTTATGTGCCCAAAATCCGCCTCGTGGACCTGTGTGTCACCATAGCTGGAATAATCCACCGTGATCCTCTCGACGCTGATGTCCTTCACGGTGAGATGACCCACGATCTGGGAACGGCACAGGAAAACAAATAATGAGTTACCATCACAGCAAAGACTCAAAGACCAAGAGGATGGTGGTGGAACCACCAGGACGTTCCTATCAGGTGCTCCCAGCGCTGAGCATCCTGACCCAATGCAACACCCAAATACGGGCAACAAGCTGCATGGACTGAGAGCTCACACTGGGCACCCACCAGATGGGACTTCGTGGCCAACAGCCATCCTGCAGGGTCCCACCTCGGTCCCTCCAACCCACGGAGGGTGCAAGAGGGTGAGCAGCCAACCGCAGAGCCTGGCACCAATGTCTCCCTTTGAGGACAACCCCTGAACACCCTCTTAACCCCAAAGTAACCCAAAGGCAGTGCCCACGGGATGCATTACCTCCTGTAGGAGCTCTGCAGTGCAGTCATCCTCAAAGGCGAGCTCCCGGCTCTGGGTGGCCACATTCTCCTCTTGGTCCCCTTTGGACAACCGCAGCTCATGCTGTAAAGCATCAGCCAAGCCTACAGGCTCCTTGGCCTCATCCTTGACCACGGGCTCGTCCACCCTGTGCTCCTCCTGCTCACTGGGACCCAATGGACCAGCCCCACCGATGGGCTCTGACACAAGCACGGCCTCACCACGTGCTTCCAATGGGGTCTGGTGTTGGGTGGGCTCTTCTTGGGCACCGCTGAAGTTCTCCTGATCTTCACCTTCTGGTCCAGAGGGACCCTCGCCCAGCTCCAACTCTGGCCTTACCACATCCTCGCCTTGCAGTGAGATGTTCCCACTGCCCTCCAGGCTCACGGCACAGCTCTTCTCCTGGTTCTCCAGCACCAACGTGGCATCAGAGCAGTGCTCCCCCAATAGGTGGGAGCTCTTGCTGGACCCCAGAACGTCATTATCGTGGCTCTTTTGGTCTTGGCACGGAGTCTCGCTGCCTTCTGGTCCAACGGCGTTGTCACAGCTCTTGCTCTGCTCTTCTGGCTCAGCTGGGTTTTCATTGGGTATAGAAGAGAGGGCATCTGAACAGTCCTTATCCTGACTGTGCTGCCCGGAGGAACTGCTGCTGCTCTCTAAGAAGGGGACATCGGTGCAGCGTGGACGACGGTCGCCATTTGTGCCATCATTGCTTTTTCCCGACTCCTCCCCAGCCTTGTGCTGCTCATCAAGCACCAAACAGACTCCACTGATGGCAGCGTTGGGTTCGGGGCTGCCTTCAGCCTCCCCCTCAAGTGCAGCTTTGGAGCAGATCTCCCTTTCTCGCGCCCCATCGGCGCCCGCCTCCTGTTCCCCCCATTCCGCCTTCTTACGCATCGCCTTGGGGACATACAGGGCTTTATCAGGCTTCTTCCGGGGCGGCCTCCTGATCCTGCCTGACCCCACACAGGTTCTGGATGTGTCCCCATGCCCATCCCCGCCGTGCCTCAGCCGGGCCCCCCGTGCCCCACGGCCCCACGGCTGTGTGGGTCGGGACGGTCGCGGTGCGGAGGCGGCTGGGTTTTGCTCACTGGTCTCACTGGGAATCCTGGGGACAGAAAACAGCGAGGTGTGAGCAGGAGAAGCACAGCGTGTGCAGAACAGAGAGGGAAATGCAGGAGCTGTGTGCTGGCCAAAGCACTGAGGCTTTGTTTTTCATTATGTTTAATAGGTCAACACGAGTTCATGCCTGAATTCTGCTGGGATCTTCTGTGTTCTGGTCTCCTATTAGGACACCTACAGCCTACTCTGTGATACATTAACATTCCAACCTTCCCCATTCAGAATAAGGACTAGAAACGCCCCACGTGGCAACTCACCCAACCAAAGGACACAATTATTCCCTCAGCTCATCTCTGTCCTTACACAAAAGTAAAAGGTTAAGCAGAAATTATTTTTTTCCATCATTAGTGATGCTGCGTCCCATCATTTCTAGAGCTCCTCAGGGCTGTAAGTATTGCTACTCTCAATTCTAACAAGTTCTTTACTATGAGAGCGGTGAGGTGCTGGAACAGCTGCCCAGAGAGGCTGTGATGCCCCGTCCATCCCTGGAGGTGTTCAAGGCCAGGTTGGATGGGGCCCTGGGCAGCCTGGGCTGCTATGAAATGCAGAGCTTGGTGGCCCTGCCTGCAGTGGGGTTGGAGCTTCGTGATCCTTGAGGTCCCTTCCAATCTCAGCCATTCCATGCTCCCTGCTCCTCTAATGCTATGAATAACAGAGGCTGTGCTTCAAAGGTGGAACAACAACCCACAGAGCCCCACAGAGCATCACAAACCTCACAGCTGAGTGGCAGATGACCGTCCTCCTCCTCCATCCTTCCCCAACAGAAAAGCTGCTCAGCAAATCCACGTTCTCCACAGTCCTGTGGATCAAGTAGCGGAGGCGGCTGGACAGAGGGGGGAACAGGAGCACCCTGCGAAGGCAGAGGATGGAAAAGGAGAAAGTCTTTATTGGCTCTTAATCCCCAACTCACTCCAGGTGTAGGGCTTTAGATCTGTGCCTTAAAGCCTTTCTGGTCTTAAGGAGCCCAAAGGTCTTCTCACATGCATCCTGCCCACAGCCAGGACTCTCATTTCTGCCCTCATCCCATGAAGCTGTAACTTCTTCTCCCAGTCTGAACGCACTGCAGCAGCCAGCAGTTAAAATATGAATGGTTGAACCAACCCTGTGCTGGATGCATGGCACTCGGATGGGTTTTCTGTTATGGTTTATTCCATTCCACAGCTGCCTCGGTGCCACCTCTGGCAAACGTTCAAAAGAAGCAATCAAACAAATGCTGAAGGTCACTGTCAGCTGATGGGATCTCTGACCAAAGCAACCCCATCCCAGCTGAACCCCCCCCCCATTTTGGGCCATGTCAGGGCTGTCAGGGATCAGGAATGGGATCCAACTCAAAGTCTGGACAAAGCAAAACGACGCAGCAAACGCATGGCCAGGGAGGATGGGAGCATGGCAGCACAGCGCCCAATTCCACAGCCGGGCTGGAAAAGCTGCCAAGGCTCCCAGCAGTGCCATGCAAACCCCATAGGGCCGATGCAGAGCAGAGTCCTGACATTTTGGTGCCCCTACCTGTGGTGCTGCCCCTGCAGCATGAATTGCTCCAGCTCCTCCGCGATCCTCCCCACGAACTCATCTTCGTTGGGAGAGAGAAAAACGCCGTCCATAGGGCGCAGCGCCAGGGTGGCACCGGGTGGAGGGGGGGGCCTGGGGAGGGACGGGGACATTGAGGACGGCCGCACGCACCCCCTGCAAACCTGCGCCCCTGCAAACCCCAACCCCGTGCAGCCGAGGCCTCTGCAAACCCAGCTGCAGCTCCACGCCACGTGCAAAGCCGCTGCACGCCGCTCCGCTCCCCAGCGCTCTGCGCACCCAAGCCTGCGGCTGCACCCCGTTCCCCCGACACCCCTATGGGGGAAGGCGAGGTTATGCGCGCCCCTATAACCCGTCACCCCCCCAAATACCTCCGGCCCCTCCGATCTCTCCCCACAGCCGCCCCCTCCGCAGCGCCCGCTCCCGTCCCGGCCCCTTCCGTCGGGCACCGCCCCCCCTCTTCCCCCCGACCCCCCCCCCGTCCTCCCCTTCGCCCCGCAGGAAGCGGCGGCCACGTGTGCGGAAACCGCGGGGACGCGCAGCCGTGCACGTGGGCGGGGGGAGGGGTTGCACCGCCTGGGGGTCCTTTGCGCCAATTCGACTCTTCCTTCTTCATCGCAGCGATTTGCGATAGGATCCAAGCGAACGGCGGCGATTTGCCGCGACACCCGACGAATCGCGGTGATTTCCCACGTCGCGCGCGTTTCCTCTCGCTGGGGCTTTTTGGACATCTTTTCCTCGGGGAAATCCCGCAGCCTGAGTTTGGGGCCAACCGAACCGAGCCAGGCAGCCCCGCAGGCGCTCACCGTGGCCCTGGTTCCACCTGTAGGAGCAGAGGAGATCCATGCCGTGGCAGCTTGGCTTGCTCTATGCAGCGCATGGTTGGCGCTGCCCGGAGCTCCTGTTGCTCACAATTATCTCTTAGATTGGCTGTGATTTCTTAAGAGATCCTTCCAGGCTCCTTTGAGCCCCCCCAGACCTTCGTATCCCCCGCCTGGAGCCTCTGCCCAACGAGAGGAGCAGCTGACGTTGGATGCAGAGGCAGAATCACGCAGCCTGCACCACTCAGCCCCTTCTGTGCTCCGTGCATTCACTTAAACACAGGAAAAAAATAGATATCTATATTAAATAAAACCAATTTGGGGGCAACAAACAGCCCCTGCCCCACGCTGTTTTGTGATTGCACAGAGCAGGACAGCCCTTTTCTTGGTCTCAGAGCATCCTTTCTTGCCTTTAAGCACCCTTTGCAGCCACGTTGGAAAGGTGGAAGCTCTGCTCCTTTTCCCCTGGTTGCAAGGTGTCCACGCTGGGGGAGCAGCTTTTGAGCCCAAAGGGACCTGGGTGCCTCTCTTGGTATAACTGGAGGTGTAATGAGATCCCAGTGAGATCCCACAACACCTCCAGTAGCACAGAATGGCTCTCAGAGCACTGGGGCTCTGTTATCCTGGGGGCAGGAGGAGGAGGATTTGGGATGGGAGGAGGAGGCTCCCAGTGAAGCTGTAGGGGAACGGAGAGAAGCAGCGAGCAGCCGAGCATTCGAGTGGGACTGAAAGCTCTTCAGTGCAAATCAGGATGGAAACGTAGCCTGCAAGAATCTGTTGGTTCGGTCTCTGAATAAGAGAGATGTGGTCATGGCTCAGATGTGCGACCCTAAAGCAGTCGCTGCCTCCTGTCCTGAGCTGCCTGGCCACGATGCTGCACAGTTGGTGTTTTGTAGAATCACACAACATCCCAAGTTGGAGCAGCTGCGTAAACAGGGACCTGCTTTAGAGAAGTGCTGGAAACTGGCTGAGCCACAGAAGGGCAGCGAAAGCCCTTGCGGATTGAAGTAACAAAGCCAGCAGGCAGCTCAGCATAACGCCCTTACCACACCGGTAGCATTTCTGTGACCTCTGCCTTTGCCATACACACTTCAGAAGAAAGCAGCAGCCAATCTATAGAGCATCAGCTCAGCTATGCTGTGATTTAATTAAGCTGAGCCAGTGAGTCAGGCTCTGCACGATCCCAGCTGCCCAAGATCAAATGGAAACGAGAGCATCATTCTTCTTCCCACAAAGCAGCAGCTCACTCCAAAACCAAACAGTGCACTCACTCCGTGACAGCTGAAAGAAGCTGCTCCACGTTCCGCTGTTTATTTCGTGAGGGTTTGTTTAATTGAACAGCTAATTAAGCCTTTAATAAGTTCCACTGGGCTCGTGCCTATGCCAGGGACAGCAGCTAGATGGCACCAAGCGGCGGCGCGCGGTGGTAACGCTGCTCCTTTCCTTCTTCCCAGGGCTGCACCGGAGGGAAAGATCCCATCCAACTGCGCCGACAACACGGGCCAGGGCTGGATGAGGCCCCGATGGAGCTGTGGTGTCTCAGTGCAGTTGGATTAGATGGCCTTCAATGGTCCCTTCTAACTCTAAGGGTTCTATGACAGCGGCGCGCTCCCTGGAGACGCATTATGCCATGCAAGGATGCATGCATGCGTGCTTCCCAGAGTGATTTATTCCTATTCCCTGTACAGGACACAGAGATGACTAAGATGTGGGATGCTTCTGTTAGCCTTAAAGGGAGCAGTGATAGTGGTGATCTGCCCTGCAGCATTTAATGCACCCGAGGTTGGCACTGAGCGCTCACCCCGTGCTCAGGTCCCACGGCCTGAAGGCGTCCCAGGAAACCCATGGTCTGAGGAAGCCCCCCCTCTTAGGAGCTTAGAAACACCTGGACCTGATCCTTGCACTGAAAGATGTTCAGAGCTGGGTCAGCAAGGGGAAGCAGTGGTGGGGCCCAGAACATCACCTGCGCTGCCACACACCTCGCAGAGGAAGGGCTGACAGCTCTTCTGCTGTAGGAAAGCAAAGCACAGATTTCAGTCTCCTGCTGCTGCATTGCACTGCACAGCTGCTACGTTTCCTCACTTCAGAGCTGCCATTTTTTCTGGGAACCAAGCGAGGTATTGCTGGATGCAGCACTCGAGTGTGATAAGATTGCAGTTCAGTGGCAATCCAGCTCTTGTTTCTTGTATTTCATTTTCTCACCCAGCGTCTCCACCACATTCCCCTCTTTGCATCAAAGGAAGAAAACAACAAGCCACTTAAATGAAGCAGCAGCTGCTTGGGCATTTACTCTTCCCCAGCTCTGTCTCTGATGCCTTACAGGAGACTTTGCTCCTCCAGCAGTCATTCTATGCTCTGTTCCCCACTAAGTTCCTACAGGAGGAGCACAAGCACTACTCGTGTCGTTTAGAAACTTCCAGAGATGCTACAGACAGCACAGAGCGAGCACAGGAGGAAGAGGCTCCTTTCTTCCTTCACCCCCCTGCAAAAATACTCTCTAGAGATCAGCAGCTCGCTCAGCTCTGACCTCTGGCTGCAGGAAACACGCTTGACTTGGTGAATTCAAAGCTTGGTTCACTGAGCAGGAAGGAGGGCTGGTTTGGGCAGTGCTGATATGGCCGGTGTTCCATTCAGTCATTGTCTTGAGGCAAAAACAAAATCCACCGACTTGCTGCTTGTCAGACAATAGGAACTGCTTTGAGACATCGGGTGGGAGGCAGCGTCTCACCCAGGAACCTCTGCAGTCACAGGACAGTCCTGGCAACGAGCTGCAAAGCGAAACAGAAGCACAAGGGACTCTGGTTCTTCCTCTCCCCTTTATTACATGTAGGCAGAAAACAGTGGGTTTTTTTCCTCCCCTTGGCTTACAAAAGAAAGGAATACAGAGAATGCTTTCAGGTGCAGCCTGGGCGCACTGCTGGCTGACTGCAGGGCCTGCACCGCTCAGCAGGAGCGACAAGGACACCAAAGCAGCACCTGATGCTGCCCAGGATTTCTCTCCCAGCACTCTGGGGCTGAAGCTGCTTTGGCAGCAGCACAGCAACTGCAGGCCCAGGGCGCTGCTCAGCCGAGCACACAGCTCGAGCTCTGCAACTCAGGGCCAGGAGAGAGCTGAGAAACAGACACTGATGATAGCGAATACATTCCGAGTCAGGGAGAGGTGCAGAGAGGACTGCAGCTCAACAGAGCTCCGGGCTGCCCTGCCATACACAGGGCATGCAGGAAGCCCACGCTCCTTCTCTTCTCCTCCTGAAGGAATTCATTTATTGGGGTGCAGTACCAGGCTTTCTGCTTTTCCAAGTGCATACATAGCATAAAAAAGTGACCTGCAAAAAATAAAAATAAAATAAAATAAAGCAATGATTTCACTTCCCAGCCTCCAAAACCATCTTCACATACTGTGCTTGGTTTTGTTTGTTTGGGGATTTTTTTTTTGCAATAGAAACACAGGGTTTTATTTTGGGGCTTTCTGGTAACCCATCATCTTGTGGAATTGCAACACCAAGACCACAAGCCGTTGAAACTGTTACACCAAACTCCAAACGAGAAAACGATGCAGCTTCTCCCCTCCCACCCCAAATCATTCCACAGGAGAGCTGGAAGCAGGTCGCCCTGCTGCCGCCTTGCCACCAAGGAAGATGCAAAGGCAGCAGGCAGCACAGATTTCAAGTAAGAGAAAGCAGGAAGCCGCATCGCAGCGACTGCAAGGCTTTGTCACTGACCTCAGCACCAGCAACTCCCTCAACTTCACATATTTTGCAGGTCTCCCTTTTAAGGCCTTAGTGTCATTACAGAAAGAGGAATTTTTTTGTCTTGTGCTTGCAATTGCTGCCCTCTAGCACGGCAGCAACACCTCCTACAATTGTTACAGTGTCTAGTTGTCCACAACCGTGCAGCACACAGAGGGGAGGGATGGAACTACGGACAGGTGGTGAAGCTGAAGCTCGTTGCAGGTAACTTATGTCAAGGGCAGTACCTACGTGCCAAGTGTTCTAAACAACCACACAGCCAAACGTTGAGCAACTGCAATGCTGCTGCAACTCAGGTTCTCAACGTGAGCCACAGCAAAGAGAAAGAAAACCAAAAGAAATCAACAACAAGCACTGTTATGGACAGAGAGAGTTTATCTCCACTGGGCAGAGGAGTGAACTGCGTTCCTGGATGTCACAGGTGACTGGAGATGACAGCAAGTCAAATTCAGACCAGTGCAGATGTTGGCACAGAGATGACAAACACCAGCTGGGGCCAGTTCCAGAGTGGATTGTCACGGCAGGAGATCCTGTTGCTTAGCAAAGTGATTTCATGAAGAAGAGGGGACCAGGACCCCCCCGTCCCAAAGTTTTAGTCAATAATTAAAGAGCCTGAAGACAACTTGTCAAACTGCAGCAACAGGATGCGGTTGGGTCTTTAGAGCTCCAGTCCCAGAGCTGTTTGGGGTTCAGAGGAAGCCGATGGAGCATCTTGTGCCAGATCTATAAAGGAAATTGCAACACAACGCCATCAGTTTCCACCAGGACAAAGGATCGGATAATAAAACACAACAGCAACGAAAATCCTAACCCTGCAACTGATCCTAGCCATGGTAATTAGCACAGCCTGCTGACACCCATACCTTCGTCACAAACAGAGAGCTTTTCCAACTCAGCTTCAAGCTCAGCATCCAAAATGGCTCCTACAAATCCAGAATCCGGCTCCTTTGGGGGCACGGGGTGAAGGTGGACAGGCTCCTTAGCAGAGTCCTGGAGGAGGCTGTCCAGCTCCTTCTCCAGATCCTCCGAGTCCATCTCTGCCAATGAAAGAAAACATTTAGCTTCTAATGAAGTATCACCTTCACAGATGGATTGAAGTTTAATGGAGTTGTTATTTCTCCCCACCACCACTTCATTGTGAGTAATAGGGAACTCCTGGTGAGCCACAGCTCCCTCTAACAGCAGTGGCAAAGACACAAGCAGAAGCTGAGAGCCCCAGAACTTACCCAAACCATTGACCCCTGCTCCAGCCAGAGTCTGGGCTACTTCATCTTGAGTATCACAAAGCTAGGGAGTAAAAAAGAAAAAGACAGTTTGTATGAAATTGAAGTCACTCTTGCCTTACTGTAATCCAGCTATGCCAAAAGTAGAAACAGCACTAATAAATGAACCAGCAGTGGACCTCTTTTGCACTAGCTGCTGCTTCCACAAGTCCAACATGCCTGACTGTTCAGCAGTAACAACAGTAATGTGGGAGACGATTGAGTAAGTGCTGCAAGGGGAAATAAACCTGAAAAGGGAAGACATCCCTCCAGCTGTTGCTATTTCACATAAGCAACAAGCTTCCATCGAGGCTCGTGCTAACAAAGGAAGGGGCAGATGAAAGCAGTTCAGCTAGGAGATTTTAACAGCCTTCCAGCTCAGCAGCTGAAGTCACTACACTTAAGCACGTGGAGCTGAAGAAACAATCCTCCTCTGTTTTCTCCATCAGCTCATGCTGATTGCTCCCTTTGCTGCCATTAATTCAGAATACACTCTTAGCATTTCCAGGAGAGAAACATTTTCTGAGAGCTGCATGCTTGCACAACGCTGCTAACTGAAGAGCCAACGTGAGGTTTGCTGTGGCCAGCAACAAATGCAATTACATAAAACCAGACACAGACAGTTATTGGAATACCTCTGCTTGCTGGTCTGAGAAGACCAGGAATAACTCCATTCATTCTGATGACACACAAGGCAGAAACCAAGCAACAGCAGATGCTTCAAATCTGCTGGGCAAATGTGCTTATTGTGCATTAAGTGCTTAGTTATACATGCTCCTATTTCAGTACCTCCTGTATCTGATCTACCAGGTTCTCTGCCTTCTCCACAGTAACATCCTTCATAGAGAGTTTCAAAGCACCCACACCAGCCTGATAGGCATTAAACACCTGGAAGAAAAAGAAACAGAAGCACAACGTTAACTACAAGCAAACACTGTCAGCACCTCTCAAGGCTCACTGCTCAAGCAGGGCGCTCATGGAGAAGTGAGCACACAAAATAAGAGCCAGAAGCATTTCTCTCAGAGCAATGCTCTGATATCAGAGCTGCTGCTTCCTCGAGCAGAGCATAAAGCCTCACCAGCTGGCTTGCAGGTAGAGGAACAGGTAAAGCAACACAAAAGGAAAGAGTGGGGCTAGGCTGAGAAGTCAGGAAGAACAGCTACCATCTGGTCGGTCTGGGAAGCGTAGATCCGATCCAAGATCCCCTGCACTGCATCCAGCTTGGAATGAAGCTCCTCAATGCGCCTTTCTGTCCTTCGTTTGGACTTCAGACATCTCAGAGCCTGCAGACATGGGACAACAAACAGACCTGGCTCACCGACCAGGCAGAGCTCAAAGGGAACAGAATCCCCCCTGCACAACAAGGCACACAAAGCTGCTGGTTTTAGGAGCTACATGTTCCCATTCTCTTCACCACGTCAGCAGGTCTGACAAAGCCATGCCTTCACCTTAAGGAGACCTCTGACAACAGAGACACTCTTCACACTCCTGAGATAAACCTTACCACACCAAACCTGGTCATTAGCTGTAGTAACCAACCAGCCCCAAGGCATTTAACCTGTCCTACTCCTCCTAAACAGACCATCACTTACCAGTTGCTTTTTCCCAGCTCTACAAGCATTCCGGGCATCTTCTTTACATCTGTACAGATGCAATAAGAAAAAAAAAGAGAGATTAGTCCTTTGCAAGCAGCAGTAGTTTGTGTTTCTTTCTTAGAAACAAACTTTAGAATTGCAGCCACCTTCACCACCTTGCTCTGACACACAGCAAGCGACCAAGTACCCAGGAATTTCAGATTCAGCAGCCCTCAAGCCATCCTGCTTTTCACAAGTAACCCTCGGAAGTATTTCAGATCATTGCAAAGCTTCTGACATCCACTCACTGCATACAGTTTTCATAGGGGCAAGAAACAAGACCAGAAAGCCTGCCTTACAGCATTGCTGAAGATATTATGTGTACTTTCCTGGGATAGAACAAGAAGGCAGCTTTGCTCTTAACTACCTAACAGGGGTACAGAGTTCTGCATCACACGAAGTTCTTCCCACCACCCATCCCCAAATTACTTCTCTGCTTCCTGGGAAAGGGACTCCACCTTCTGTGACAGCAGCTGCTCGCTCTGCATCAGCTGATAGACTCCGATGTCCACGTCATTCATTGGAGAGACTTTGGCATGAAGTCCTCTGGCAAACTTCACTATCTAAAGGAAAAGCAGCAGCACACACTGGATTCACTCATCTCCACCATTTGTGGCTGCACTGGAAATATTTTCATTCTAACAGAAAGATGCTTTTACACCCGTGGTTTTCTTTGAGTCTTGTAACAGAGTTGAGGAGCCATGCCAGTATAATTTGGTATTAAATCAGATGGAATCCTGCCTTAATGAGCACCCTGATCACTAAAGCTGTCCCAGTACTTCGAACAGCGTGGGGCAGCATCAGGCTTCTAGGTTCTTCAGCACAGAGCCACAGCACCCAGCACTGCCAGCACACAGGGAGAGCAGAGCCTGCTCAGTGCTGCTGACAGACAGGGGGGCCTGGGCATGAGGAGAGAAACCCCCATCCCAGCAGCATGAACCCATTTCAGTTTGGGCAGCTGGAAGAGCTGCCAGCTGCAATATCTGCCAGTCTGTAAGCTACGTGGCTGATGCTCCAGATGTTGGATGGCAGCACACAAAACTGAATCTCATCTGTTATCAGGCTGTGGTGTTGGAACGCATAGAATCGCTTTCCTCAAGTACAGAACGCACACCTTTGGCCAACAAAGTCCCTTCCAGCCAGATGAAACGTAAGACAGGGTTACACCTCCCCAAAGCAGTCACCTTGACCCTGTACCTTCTCTCCATTCTGTTCCAGGATTGTGACTTTCTTTTCCTTTTGCAGCTGGAGCAGCAGCAAGTAGAACGTTCTTTCATCTGGACAAACACCAGCGCAGAGGGAACGCAGCTCAGAGAGGGCAACGACGGGGTGAGATGAAAGCACAGAGTTCTGGTACAGGCGATAAACCTCCTCTGCTTTCTCCTGGAAGGACACAGGACAGCGGTCAGTTTCCTCTCAGCTATTTTTCAGCTCACGATGCCAAGCTGCACCTACTTCCTCTCACACACCAAAGGTAAAAAGCCAGGCCCAGCTTGGGTCAGGCTGACCTGCAGAACGAGGCAGAAACAACACCTGAAAACAACTATAATGCTGCTCCAATCCAAGCAGCAAGGTGGGCGCTTCTACATTTCTCCTCCCCAGGAGTTTAAACCCCACATGAACTTTTCTTCAATCCACACAATGAGCTGAACTCACTGAGTCATTTTCCTGCGTAAACAAGGGAAAAGCTTTCCCCATTCAAAGAGAGGAACTACAGAAACAACTCCTCCCATCGACTCCTGAGCTCTGCATCGAGGCACGTGATGTTCCAGACACCTTTTGAAGTTTCCTCTTCCACATTGAAAGGAGTGTGCAATGCCCACCGCTGAGGAAAGGCACGGTGTGCTATCAGATCAACTACAAATAAAGGCACACACCCACAGAGCTCTTGCATTTCTTCTAGCCCCAGTCATCCAGAGGCCATCTGCACACAGCAGCACTAAATCTGGTGCTCGTTTTAACAGCCACCAACAGAAAGGATCCCAGGATCCTGACTGCCAGCACAGCACTCTTCAATTCAGACTGTACATTCCTCTTGTATACCACACTCTCATCAACTCAAACCCAAGATGTACAGAGGTCTCACAGCAGACTTCTTGTCTTCCTGGGCAAGGCAGCAAGCCTGCCCTCTCATTTCTTAGATGTTAGCAAGAAGTCAACACATCAGCTTAGAGGAACATCCGTAGATCTGTTTCTGTACTCCTCAGGTGTAGGAAAGCCTGAAGGCAGTCCTTTCTCAACCCCAAACCTTCCTTGCTAGCACCTAAAACCGCTCTTGTATTTTTCTGAAGGCTCTCGGCAGCGCTTACCTGAAGTAGCTCCACATAAATCAGAACTTCCTCCTCCTCAGGTACTTTGCTGTCACCCAGCACACTTGAGAGCGTCCACTTCAGAGGCTTCAGGATGAAGACTCCCACACCCCAAGAGATCCAACTGCTGTCCACACTGGCCATGAAGTCCGACTCCCTCTGCATCTTGCCACGTCTAGAGAAAAGCCATGCAAGCAGAAACGAATACAGTCAGCTCTTCCACCAGCAGCACAGAAAACAAAACAAAACAACTTCTTCCAGGCTCACAGTTTCTGTGCTTTGTTACTTGAAACCAGTGAGGCACTGAACGAAGAAACTGATGAGGAAGTTCAGCTGCAAATTTCATGTCTGCTTCATTTGTGCATTAAATTGCAACAACAAAAAAAGGAAGGAACTCTCTGTATCTGAGAAATGTTATGTTGCACATGGATTCTGCTAAGCACTGCTGTCCTTGAATCATTTCAGGCTATCAGACTCAGGCTAGTTTCACAAGACAAAACACTTCATTGCAAGCACAATGCATGCAGAACATCCCCACGTGCCCACACAACCCCACACACCATCAGAGCCTCTCATCACAGCAACCATCTGACAGAATGTAACCCCACTTAACACCCAGCTCCTTCCTGCACCTATGGGTTCTCCCAGCGCAGCGCTTCCCTTGGTACTGCCCTCCCACAGCTCCTGCTAGCCCCAGTGCACTTCCTTTGGGAAACCCCAAGCTCCTGACTGTACTGCTTTACTTCGTACAGAGCTCCCTCCTACGCAGCCCCACATTGACCTTTCTGTGCTCTCCCCTACTTTGCATGGTGCAAAACCTCTTCATACTCTTACATAACCCCTGTGCTTGATCAGCACTCGAGGGCACAGCCACCCCCCCCTCCAGGGGCAGCACCCTTAGGTCCCCCTGCACCCACTGCTTCTCCAGCACCTCAATGCACTCCCCCTGCCATGGATACAGCTGACATTCTCTCAAGCCCCTCTCGGTGCCTGGCACAACACAGCTCTCCTTGCCTGCACACACAAAGCTCCCCATATCACAGCCCACCTACACAACAGGGGCCCCCCATACAGCCCTGCTGTGGGGTGGGCCCCCAATTCCAGACACAGCCCCCTCCTACCCTCCAGAAGCAGCCCCTTAGCCATGCCCTGCATTTCACCCCAAGCCCCTCTCTGTCTGTGTACCCCACTTAGGGCTCCTGGCTGCACCTGTCCATAGAATCACAGAACGGGCTGGGTTGCAAAGGAGCACGATGCTCATCCAGTTCCAACCCACTGCTATATGCAGGGCCGCCAACCAGCTGCCCAGGCTGCCCAGAGCCACATCTAGCCTGGCCGTGAATGCCTCCAGGGATGGGGCATCCACAGCCTCTTTGGGCAACCTGCTCCATGCCTCAAGCCCCCATCGCACAGAGCTCCCCAGCTGCATCCCCTCCCTTACACAGACCCCCGCCACTCTCCCCAGCTCAATAATCGGACACAGGGAGGTAATTCCAGGCACAGGATCTCCCCAGTGACTGCTTCACTCCTGAGTTCTCACCCCCATCCCCAGCTCCATCGCCTCGCAGCCCCTCAGCCCATCACACCGCACCCCCAGCCCCACAGCCCCGCACTCCCATCGATCCCATCGTGCCCCCCCCCACCTCGATCCAGGCTGCTGTCCACCGCCCGGCCCTCAGGCCCAGCCCGCAGCCCCCGCTACCTGAGCAGCTCCCGCAGCACGGTGCCGAGGCCCAGCGGCACGCTGCCCCGCCGCTCGAAGCCGTTCTGCAGCTCTCGCAGACAGGTACGAACGGCACCGCGGCGGCGGCCCCGGCCCAGCACCAGCCCGACCCAGAAGGCCATCTTGCTGTCCCACTCGGTGCTGTTCACTTCACGGCTCTGCTTAAAAGCCGAGAACAGAAAAGCCATACGCTCGTCGTCCGTCTCCCACTCGGGCGGCAGGTCCCCCGCCGGGGCCGGCCCAGGGGGCGCCCTCCCCGGGCTGCACATCTACGCGAGCCCCCGGCTTCGCCGCGGCCTCCGCCCGGCCGGGACCCGCCTGGCTGCCAGGGACGCGCAAAGCGCATGCGCGCTGCTCCCCCCACCGCTGTCCTTTGTGTGGGCCGCTCCGCGCCGCCTCCCCCCCCACCGCCCGTCGTGGTACGGCCCTACGCATGCGCTGTAAGCGCGGCCGCCATTTTGGGCAGTGGGGCGGTGGAGGGGAGTATGAATCGGAGCGCTTCGTTCTCCTCCACGTGGCTGCATGGAACTTCGGGGGTGTGGGGCTCGCAGCGTGCTCTGGGCTGCCGGTCACAGCTCTGAGGGGCTGCTCTGAGCGAGCAGCGTGTGGGGGGCACGGCAGTGCCTTGCAGCAGGGCTGGCGGTGTGAGAGCACCGTGCTGCGCACGTGGAAACCCCGAAAACCTCAGGGTTGGGTCAGCGATCCCCTCCAGCCGCCGAAAAACACCGCATAAATGCCGTGTAAACAGCGCACGGTGTGTGCTGAGCGTGGCCCCCAGCGCTGGCAGTTCTCGCTGTTTTTTGCATAGCAGATCATCTCACATTCTCCAAAAATACTTTCCGTGGCCCTCTCGGTGACGATGCTTTAAGATCGACCCTCCTTATGGTTCTGAGTCTGGGTGGGTCGTGTAGGGCCCAGGGATCCCAATAAATAGCGATAGGACGAGGAGAAATGACCTGTAGGGGGGGAAGGAGAGGCTGACATTGGATATTTAGGGAATAAATCTCGTAAAGAGGGTTAATGCTTCAGCACGGGCGGCCCGGGCGGGTGGCGCTGCCTCTGGGGCTGTGGTGGAACCGCGGGATGTGGCACACGGTCAGTGAGGATGGGTTGGGGTTGGATTTGGGGTCTGGAGGTCTTTTCTATGCACGGTGACTGTGAATACCAGCATGCCATCACTGCCAGGGGTTTCTTCCTGTGGAGAGTTTTCAGACTGAGAAAAAAAGGGGAGGCAAAGGCTGTTCCTCAAGCAGAGCTGCCAAGGTTTTGCTATTTCTATATCTCTGCACCCGCCATATGTGCTGTTTCTTGCCCTGCAGAGAGAAGGACAGCTCTGCATTTCAGCAGAAGGCTCCAGGAGCCGTCCTGCTGCTGCACAGCTCCTTGGAACTGCACTCTTTGCACTGAATCCCTGCATCTTGCGTGCAGTTCTCCTTTAAGGTTTATGGCTGTGGGTAAGCACGAAGGCTCATCCTCAGTTGCCATATCTCAGCGTGTGGAGTTTGGAAAACTGTGTTTTGCTTTATGGCTTGCTTGTGCCCTACCCGACCCATGGCCATGGTGAATGAAAACCATTGCTGACCCTTTCGCAGGGCTCGGTGTGGCCTCTTTGGCTCTCTTGGATGCTGCAGGGTCCCGGAGCAGCCTTTAAACATGCTCTGATCTGTGCTTTAAATTAGCAGATGACTCAGCAGAGCCAAGAGACTATTTTTATCTCCTTTCAGCCAAGCTGAGATTTCAAATTAGTCATTTTGGTGTTGCCCTCAAAATTACACTGCCTTGTAACTGTGAAGCCATTGATACAGGAACCAAAGCTGTTCTGCACAAGGGAGGGTGCAAAGCAAAGCAAACACCGCGGGCAGGAAGCTGAACCACGAGGTCTGACCACGAGGCCTCATCACAGGAACCGCACAGGGCTGTGTTTAAACACCTGGGAAAATCAGCCTTGAACCTTTGGCTGCTGGAGGGAGGCATCACGTGTTCACCCGTGAAAGGAGCCAAGTGATGATCCTCGTCCTGCACAAGAAATCCCCTCCTGACCTGTGGGAAAACAATACAAAGTGGACATGGGGTGATATTTGACAGGAGAACGTATCTGGGTGTGCTTTTTTGGAGGAAAGGTTCAAGACGTCGGTGGCTAATTTGTTTTGCATTGGCACAGCAGCAGCTTGGTCCCTTTGCAGGGTCTCAGGTTTATGGGGTGAGCCTGGGGGGGGGGCAGCAGGGGGCTGCAGGCTGCTCTGGGGCACTGTGTGGGCTTTGTAACCCCCTGGGAAGGAACTCGATGAGGTTTTATGCAGTGCTGATCATTTCAAACCCAGAGCCGGAGCTCTGCAGTGGTGTCGAAGCATACAGATGCTCAGCTGGGATAAGGAACCTGCAGCAGTGCAGCCCTCATCCCACTGGGGCTCTCCCTCATTCCAAGGCCCCTTTTAAGTCTGTTTTCAAGGGCACAGAAAAGGGGAGGGATGGGAAGAGCAGGAAAAGGGGTTGGTCTGAGTTCAGCAGTCCAAGCATCCCGCTGTGCAGAAGGGAATGGGGAACCCAGGGCTCTGCGGCTTGCCCAGGGGGAAACCAAGGTCTGTTCTCATGGAGTTCACAGCCAGGCTGCCCATGAGTCCCTCATTCCACTTATAAAGAGGAACCTGGTATTTATGAGACAAATCTGTTTTTATCCAGAGGGGGAAGTTCAGAATTATCAGATGGATTCCCAAGGCATCCTGTGGTTCTGTGATACAGCTTGGAATTGATGGGAGGGGAGGGGAGGGGAGGGGAGGGGAGGGCAGGGCAGGGCAGGGCAGGGCAGGGCAGGGCAGGGAAGGGAAGGGAAGGGAAGGGAAGGGAAGGGAAGGGAAGGGAAGGGAAGGGAAGGGAAGGGAAGGGAAGGGAAGCTGCCCTCACCCCATATGATGAAACCAATGTTCATTAGCCAGGAGAACAAGAAGGGCTGATAAGAGTGAGCATCCCTTGCAGCCCTTTACAGCAGGCATCATCTGTGAGTCATTAATTCCCACTTTGCTCCCACACCTTCCCTGCTCCCTGGAGGCAAGCTGTGCTCCTTGCACTCGTTTTATTTACCACCTGCAGCAGAGCCGTGGAAGAGTGAATTTGGTGATGTGTAAGCATGGAGGTGCCCCATTGCAGTGCACTGAACTCACACCCAGTGCTTCTGCTCTGCAGCCTCCCTGGGTTTGCAAGGAGCCGGGCTGCAGGCGATAAGCACGCAGAGCAGCCTGTCCTGGGCTGATAAATCCTCTCCTGCCTGAATTCGGTGCAAATCAACCTTACATAGAAACGTTCTGCACGTCTGGCTGGAAATTCTGGCCAGGTGGGTGGGTGGGTGATGTGAGTGTGTGTGTGTGTGTGTGTGTGTGTGTGTGTGTGTGTGTGTACCCCTGCCTGCAAAGCACTGCTGCCCCGATGTGCTGTGAGCACCCACGTGCCGAGCATAAAGCTGCCTTTGTTCAGAGCTGTGCAAAAACACGACGTCTGCGGTTGTTGGCACGGATCATTCCTGGTCCAAGCTTTATAAATAAGAGGTTTGTGGCTGCGGCTTCCTAGCGAGGATGAGGAGTCTGGGTCCTGAGTGCTGGCGTGGATAAGAGTTCTTATTTCCAGCACTAAATTAAGCAAGTGCTGCTCAGAATGGGAACCGAAGTGCCTGCTGTTAACTGGAAGAATGTGGAGAAAAGGAACAAACAGCCTAAAGCTGGGGGAATGTCTGCATGCTGTGCGTGTGCAGGGCATCCCATCAACAGCAGCAGGTCAGGATGTCGATCCTTCCAGTCCTGCTGAACATGCAGGGCTGGGGAGCAATGTTTGCTGTGAGCTAACTGGGAAAATCAGCTGCCTGCAAAGTGCTGCATGACCTGAGCTGGGTGAAGTCATTGGGTTTGGTTAAGCAAAGGGCGCTGCGTGCTTCTGGGGTTGCTAATGCCCCAGGAAACAACCACTGGTTCATCTTTCTGCTTTAAATCGCACTTGAGTTGAATTGCACTCGGCGTGGACGAGCCCTGCTGTCTGCAGGATGGATTTCCAATTCATTGCCACACCGAGGGGATGCTGCCAGCTGCCCCAAGCTGTCACCTGCAGCCCCGCCGGCCCCATTGCAGCTGCTGAGCATCACTGCTTTCCCCTCCATCCCAAGCTGCCAACCGTGCCCTGTTCTCACCCAATGCGTGGAGCCGCACCATTTATCGCTACCCAGAGCTTTCTGCCTCCGCTCTCACCTGCAATTTCTCTGCCTCGGGCGATGCTTAAAAAGGACCCGGCGCTGAAGGGTTATTTAACAGCCTGGTGAGTCACCTCTAGGGAGGGAGCCCGGAATTCTTGCAAGCTCCGAGCGCTCGGCATGAGTTACACTAGCCCAGAGTTCAAGGTTAGAGAAAGATTAACAAGGGACTGCATTTCTCTGCTCTGCTTTTGGGGTAGTTTTAATTCCACCCCATCCACAAAACCCCGCTGCAGAGACCCGTTGTGTAACAGCAGAAAATCCGGAGGTTTTCCTGCTGATTTTGTGTGTTTTTTTTCTTTTCCCCCTTCATTGAATTTTTCTCCCCAAAACGATCCGGAATTCCCCGTTTTCCGGCTCAGTGGCGATGATGGGTTCATTCTGCACTGCTCTGCTCTGTTCTCCCTACAACCCCATCCTCCATATCAAAGAACCTCAGTGAGAAGATGCTGAGCAAAGCCCTCATCTCTCCCGAGAGCTTCAAGAACAGAAGTTTGGGCACGAAAATCCTTTATATATGTATTAAAAAAAAAGTCTAACAAATCAATAATAAAAGCGTGTGAAACGCGAGCCAGGTTCAACTTTCCCTCTCTTAGTGATTCTGCAGCGAAACTTGCTGCGGTTTCTCGATACGTGAATTTGTGGCGGTGCCTGGAGGTCGTGGCCAGCCCTCTTCTTCCTCCTCCTCCTCCTCCTCCTCCTCCTCGTCCTCCTCCTCCTCCCTACGTCACCAACGATCCCGGCAGTTGCTCACATTGCTTCACTTCGCTCCGCTCGGCGAAGCTGTCAGCTCGTGGAATTCACTGGTGGTTCGGACCAGGTCCCGTTTCGGACCAAACCCCGTCTTCACTCGATCCGAATCCGGATCCCAGCCCGGGAGCGGCGCGCCTCTCACCGCGCACGATGCGCTCAGCTGCGCTCCGCTTGTGCCCCGTCCTGCTGCTACTGTTGGCGGTGCGTGGATGGGGGTGGGGGGCTGAGGGGGGGTGGGGGGGGGGCTGGGGGACACCGGGGGGATGTTTTGGGGTCTCGGGATTCCCGGAGGTGCTGCCCGATATCGGCGCGGCATGTCCGGGCTTGTCGCACCGTCGAGGGGGTATGGAGAGGTGGGGATGGGGGCGGCTTTTGTATGGGAAGTGGTGGGGTGGGAGGCAAGGGGGGTGTTTTTACGGGGGATGGGGATAAGGGGGGGGTGGAACAGGTGGGAGTCTGTGGGAATGGGGGTGTAGGGGTTCACGTGGAGTGGGGGGGGTGATGGGGGAGTGTAGAGGATTGGAGTTCTCCTTTAGCGGGAATTTCTGGACGGGGGGGGAGGGGGGGAGTTCGGGAGTTGCGGTCACCCAGATCGGAAGCTATGGGGGGAGCCGAGGGCATGGAGGGGCTTCCCGGATCTATGGGCTATGGAAGGGGCAGGGGCTGTGGGGGGCTCCCCTGGTCTAAGGGCTCTGCGGGGCTCCCATGATCCCGGGGGCTGTGGGGGGGTCACCTGGCCCCCAAACAGGGGGTGGTGAGGCTATGGGGCCGCTTAGCTGGCCTGGGGGCTGTAGGGAATGCTGGGGCTCCGGGGGCTCAGCCATCAGCAGTACTTTGGTGATGCCCATGGGATGGGAGCGGTGGGCTCTCCTGGGTGGGTTTGTAGGGGACAGGGGTGTGTGGGGCCGAGGCTGTGGGGCACGGAGGGGGGATGGGATGGGCTATCGGCCCTATGGGCGTGTGGGGCTCGGGAACAGCAAGCCTGGCCCTATGGGGGATGGATTCCTACTGCGCTGCCTGGCTGGGAGGGAATTCCCCGCTTTTTGCTTGAGAGCCATTTTGTTGTCGGTGACCATCGGGAACATTCGGCAGCGTTGAGGTCTGGAGGTGCAGTGTAGGAATGCATCACATCAGCCCATAAGATGGGTGCCCAGACCTCAGCGCTGATGGCAGCCGGGGCCAAAACTCCACTGCGCACCATTCGTGTTCCTGCGTGGATGGGTGGTGCCCAAAGTGTGACATACCTACAGCCTCACCTCACCTGGCCCCACAGAAATGCACCCCCGAGGCTGGGGGAGCTGGATTGTGATTTGTGCCATCGCAGAGGCACTCAGACCCTGGTGGGGTGCCCACCGTCCAACCCTAAAAGAGCATCAGCTTCTCGTCCGGTTCCTACCATGTGCAGCTTATAGGAATTCAGTGATTGAGGTGCTGTTTTCCAGCATCTTAAAGCCTCGCTGATGCCAGCACCTGTGGAGGCATTCAGAGCAGCCCCTTATTTGACTGCTTAACTCGGTGCTGCACATGGCTGTCACCCAATGCTGCGCCGCTGCCCCTTGCATCATGCCTGGAGTTGGGCCACCAGCACATGAGGGTTGTGTGCAATGGCTCTGGATCTGCCAGAGCTCAAACTCCAACTGCGTAAAGTCCGGTGGGAAAACCCCTTTGGTGTGGCTGGAAATGGTTCAGGGCTTACTTACAGCCTCTTCCCAAAATGGAGAGCTGGCGTTGTGTTAATGCCATCAGGACGGTGTGAGGTTCCATGTGGGATCGGTGCTGCCATGGTCCAGTGCCTCCCTTGGGTAAAAAAAGGCAGAAAAGAAGGAAAATGCACGGAGTTCTGCTTTGAGCAGATGAGGATATTGGATTCCTCTGCCTGGCGGTTCCTCCAGTGTGGTGCTGGGGGTTTTCCTGCGCACGTGGGTTCTGGCCCTGGCTGCTTTGCAGGGCTGCCATACGGGCTGGGAAGGCTGGTAACTTTATCGTGCACAGTTCTGTTTTGTGACAGTGATGAAATCCCACACACGAGGGGCCCTTCCGAACGGCAGGCGGGGTTGTGTTGTTGGTGAGATCAACTGTGCAGGGTTTGAATGGGGAAGAGCTTTTTCTCCCCATGAGGACAGGCAGTGCGATCTCCGTCCATGAAAACTCCCAGGTCTCGGTTTGGTGAAGCCCTAAAAACTGCAGAGGTGGTGGAAGGCAAAGGGTTTACATCACACAGAAAAAGGCTTTTTGTCCTTCATAAACACCCAAACGGCTCAGGCAGGCGTTTTGACCCGGACCTGAGTTGCTCTCATTTCTCTTCTTGCTCCCTGCCCCAACGCAGAGGAGGTGAGGAGGTGAGGAGCTCCAGCAATGCTTTCTCAGAGCAATGCTGATGGTGAGCGCGGGGCTCGGTCCTCCATTATGGAGGTGTCCCCTCCATGTCATTGTTTCCCTGTGCCCACACCCTTCCTTGCGGGAAGTGATGAAGAGGAAGAGGGGGGGCCAATATTGCTCCTGCAGTGCCTTGGAGGTGCTGCTTCAGCGTTTCTGACTCAGGGAAGAAATATGTGCTCTACGAGGCGGGCTATGGGAAGGGCACAGCGCGGGTACGGAGCCTCTGCCACGTGTCCCTGCGCCCTGTCCTGGGGCCCCAGTGGTGTGGAAATGGTGGGAGCAGCTCAGCCTTCCTCCCCACCGCCTCCCTTGCTGCTCTGCATTATCCCTGCACGGCACCGTGCTGCTTTCTTCCGTTCTGTTGGTTCACGTGCTCAGAAACTGGGGAAGGAAAGCAGGCATAATCGGGTCCAGCAGCTGCGGGTTGTCCCGGTGCGATGCTTCTCCTCTGCACCAAGGGTTTGGGGTGTTTCTAACCCATTTTTCCTGTGCTTTTAACAGAAGGTTCATTTGGGATCTGCTGCGGCAGTGAAGAAGCGGGCAGGCGAGTCAGATGTCCTGGAACCAGACCTCTACAGCAAAAAGTGTCCTATGGGTAAGGCAGCCACAAGCATCACTCCGTGCAACTCAGTGACAGCAGAAGCAGCTCTTGCTGCAAAGACATCTCCACGTCTTGGCAGCGCCGTGTCTCCAGTGTGCTGCATTAACTCGTACTTCTTTCCGTTTCACCCCTTCTTGCAGGCACCTATTTGGCAAATGACTCCTCCAAGTGCCTCCCATGTAAGAAAGATGAGTACACCGAGTATCCAAACGACTTCCCCAAGTGCCTGGGCTGCCGGACGTGTAGGGAAGGTATGAGGTGGTGTGAGGGAGGGTTGCTATCAGAGCTTCTGCATAAGGAGTGAGGACATCTGCAGCAACCCTGAGGAGCAGCTCGTGCTGGGTGTGCTTGGGATGGAGGGAGCAGGCTGCATCCTGACCTGGCGCACTGGATACTTCCAGATCTGTATCTCCAAGCAGCACAGCATCCCTTGTGCAAAGCAGGGATGTGAGTCCTCCAGCAAGGACTGCTGGGGGTTGGGCGCATGGCGGTGCTTGCAGGCTGCTGCAGGAGCTTTAATGCAATCATTGCTTTGGCATGCAGGCATGGCAAAACTCCACCCTGGGGAGCAAGCTGGGCTTCCCTGGGCTTGTGGGTTGTTGGCTGCATGGGGGAGCGGATGGGAGAGCCTGAGCAGAGCTGTGTTGCTTCTTGCCCACAGACCAGGTGGAGGTGAGTCCCTGCATCCCCACCAGGAACACGCAGTGCGCCTGCAAGAACGGCACCTTCTGCTTACCTGACCACCCCTGTGAGATGTGCCAAAAGTGCCAAACCCGGTGAGTTGGGAGCTGGGGAGCTCTTGGGCTGCTGGGGGGATCCCCGGGTGCTGAACCTGCCCCATATCCCCCATTCCAGGTGCCCCAAAGGACAAATGAGGATAGCTCCATGCACGCAGCACAGCGACCTGCAGTGCGGTCCTCCCTTGGACATCTCCTTCAGCTTCTCCAGTGAGTTTGGGATGGGGAGAGGGATGGAGGATTGGGGGCTGCTGTTGTGGCAGCAGCTCCCCACACCCCCGTTTTGTCTGCTTTAGCAGGCATCATTACCATCATCGTGCTGGTTGTGGGCCTGGTGTTCCTGCTGGTGTTCTTATGCTTGTGCTGCAGACACTACGGTGCAGGTGAGGGGGATCGCGGGCCGTAGACGTGGGGTCCTCACCCCACAGGGTGTGGGCAGGAAGGGGACGTCCTGTGGAGAGGAAGGGTGACAGCGCTGCTTTTTCTTCCAGGGGGTGGCGGAGATCTGTGCAGGAAGCCCAGCGCCGTGGTGGTGAGTTGTGCTGGGCTTTGCTCTGCTTGCTCCCTGCATTGCTTGCATGGGAATGCTGTAGTGAGGGGGGGGTGGTTCACCTGCAGCCCCCGCTGCCAGGATGGGGGGCTCCAGCTTGGCTGCTCTGCGTTTCTCTTCCAGCAGAACAGACTGTTGCAGAGGATGGGGATTCAGGACAACAACTGCAATGAGCAGATCTACCTGAACCAGCAGCAGCAGCAGCAGCTGCTCGCCGCAGCGCAGGGCTCAGAGGTTCCCCGTGGTGTGGAGATGGAGGTACGGCACTGCATGGCTGAGCTCTGCTGCTTTCCTCCGCCTTGAGCTGATTAACTCAAGGCCTTCCAGAGCTGAACCAGGGTGTCTGCATGAAGATGGGGGGAAGGTGGAGATGGGAATGGAGATGGAGATGGGCATGGAGATGTTCTATGCCCATAATCTTCGTTCTACACTCAGTAGTGAGCAAATCTCCCCCTGCCCAGCACCCATGAGCCATCGGGATCCTGGTGTTAGGAACCCATCACCCCCATTGAGGAGCATCCCAGGGCTGCATGGCAATCTCCTGCCCCAGCAGTGCCCAGAGATGTTCCCTGACCCCACTGTTAGCAGGGTGCGGGGATGGTGCTCATGCCAGAGCTCTCTGGGTGCTGTAATACGCTTCTTTTTCAGGAGGTGGCACCAAGAACTTCAGATCCCAACGTGGAAACCCAGAAGAAGCTGGTTCCAGTGCCAGGAAAGGACCCCCTAAGCGGTAAGTGTTGGGATGTGCTGGTGGGCAGGGATGGGCTGAGCCTGAGGGCTCTGAGAAAGCTCTTCCAGTCCAGATATCCGCATTCGCTGAGCTTCTCCCTTCTCATTCCAGTTTTGTCTTCCTCTTTCAACACCTTTGTCGAGTTTGTGCCCTTCCCTGAATGGAGGAGATTCGGCCGAACCCTCGGTCTGCGGGAAAACAACCTTTATCAGGCAGAGCAGAACGACAGAGGCTCAGGGGAGCCCTTATATCAGATGCTCAACATGTGGCTCAACAAAGAAGGCAGCAAAGCCTCCGTGAATACACTGCTGGAGACCCTGTCCCAGATCAACCTCAGCGGCGTGGCAGACCTAATTGCCTCCGAACTGGTTAGGAATGGATATTTCCAGTATGAAGTGAGCTGAGGAGCGCAGCCAGCCCTGCGCCTCTCCAGCTGGAGCTGAAGATGCGGATTCCTCTGAGAACCCTTATCTTGATCTTTGTGATAGTATTCTCATGGCTCCTTCCTCCCGGAGCCGTCGCACTGCTCAGCTGAGCCTGGAGGAGTCGATCCCAGCTGGGTTCTTCTCCGCCACACTCAGCGTTGGTGCTGCCTTATGGAAGCCACGCGAGTGCCTTGATTTCATTTGGCCAACGCAACGAGCCAAAAGGTCTTCCAAGCTGCCTTTGAGATCATCTCATTTACCAGCACTGATTTTATACAGACCTCGGTGCAGAACTGCATCTTTGCTTGGTGCGGGCACTCACTGATTCTTAACTGGATCAACGTTTTTAATTTTTTAATTTTTTTAGTGATATTCTGCTTGTAGAACATCTCCGAGCCGACCGTTACGCTTCGTACTGCACGCGTGGTGGGCGAGCATCCCTGGGGCTCTTGGGTTACCCTCTACGATCCATTTAGAGTTGCATTTGTAGCTAGTTCTGCTTGCCCTTAGCAGTAGACACAAGGCTGTAGCAGTGGGGTTGGAACTGGATGATCCTCAAGGCCCCTTCCAACCCAAGTCCACGATTCTATGACTGCAGGCGACGTGGGCGCGATTCATCGGCGCTGAGGTGGCTGAAATACGGGCGGCTCGGCTCATTCCCATTGCCAGGGCCGTGGGGGCCCCCAGCTGGCTGGGTTGCTCCTCCACCTGCAGGGACGACGCACAGCTCAGGGATGAGGAGCTGCAGAGCGATGGAGCTGCAGCCCAACCTGGAGCTCCCCCTGCGCAGGCGCAGGTTTGTGAGCAGCCCCCCCTGCGCCCCTTTCCGTCCTCTCCAGCCCTGTGCCAAATACCAGCAGAACTTTTGTATTTATGTATTTATTAATTGCAAACACGTACATACGTTAACTTATAATATAAAAATAGCTGGTTGTTTTGTTTTTTTACTATGTGTGATGGTGTGTTTTTATACAGAGCTCTGGCCCAGCCAGTTAGTTTTATCCAGGATTTTTTTTTTTACACGTGTCTTTATGAAGGAAGAATAAACTTAAAAACAACAACAATCCTGATTCCTCATCCCTTTTTCCCCTTTGCTTTGCCGTTACGTTTTGGCTTCGCATGCCCTGGACATTGCAGAGCTCTGCATCCCCACCAGCAATGCTGCTGCAGGTCCTCAGCAGCAAACTTCTGCTGCTTTTCCTCGGGTCCCATGCTCTTTAGCTGCCTGTAGAAGCAGGAGGCTGCAAGCTCGGTCCCTGGTGCAAACAGGCTGTGTGCTGCTGGAGCTGCAATGCAAATCCATGCGGTGCTTGCAAAAACCCCAGAGCTGCCCCCAGCCATCCTGCTGGATCACATGCAGGGCATTTCTCATCGCAAGCACCCAAAGCAGGAGCTGCCAGCACGGGGAGGGGGGACAACAGCCTGGTGCTGTGCTCTGCATGCAAACCCAGCAGGGGCAGCTCCTGCAGGACATGCACGGTGGGAATGCTTTCCAAAGGGAACAAAACCTCATCCTACCTGCTGCAAAGCATTGCACCCGCTGCATCTGCTCCTGTGCTCCCGCATCCACGGCTGAGCATCCAAAAAGAGCGGTGACACAGAGCATCACCCAGGAGCATCGCTGCCACGGGATCTGGGTTGTTAAGGGCTGCATCCTTGCTTCTCCGCTCCTCCCAAACACACAGGGACTACGCTGGGCTTTTCAAATAGCATTTATTACAACGGAGCCTTTCAGGCTCGGCTCCCAGGCTGGGAGCGTGGGGTTGGGTGTTGGGGGTGGGGGGTTGGTGGTTTCTTTTGGCTTTTTTGGTGGTCTTATATATATATATATGTATATATATATAATTTTTTTTTTTTTTTTGCTTCAAATTTCTTTCTGGTGAAACGTGTGCACCCTGGGCTCTTGCACTGCTGAGGCCCAAACTTTCCACGGGGAGAGGTGGAGGAGAGGGGCTCCTGTTCCCAGCAGTTGCCCAAACTGGGACGGCCCTCCATGGAAGCGGATGGAGCTGCGGTGCGTGGCTCCTGCAGCCAAGTAGGATCCTCTGCTTGGTCCTCTGGGGACCGGGCTCCCTCCTCACCCTACTGCAAGTCCAAGGGGCAGCAGGATGGCATCCCACAAAACCCAACCCTACCCTGCAGCTCCTGGTTACAACTGAAAGGTGGAAGCAGGACGCTTCTCTTCTTCTTCCTCATGCGGTTGATGTTGGAAAGAAAGAATGAATGAAAACAAAACCAGACAGCCCTCGCGCTCCTGTCACCTCTTCTCCTGCTGCTTTGTGCCAGTCCCGGCGCTGGCACGTGGACAGCAGAGCCCTCGCTGTGGGGATGCACTCCCTCCATCTCCTGGGGGCACCCATTGGTGGCACCCAACGGGCGCCGGGCGGCCTTCCTCCTCCTCATCTCCTGGAGCCGCAGCAAGGATCAAACCACAGCCGAGGAGGAGGAGGAGGAGGAAGAGGAGGAGGCTGTGGCCGCCGACGATGAAGGAGAGGAGGAAGGGGAGTTCCAGAAGAGCCACCGCCTCTTGGGCTGCCGTTTGAGGTGGAGGTAGTCTTCCTTCTCCCGCTCCTTCTTGGCCCGCTGGTAGTGGTCCTCCTCCTTCAGGTACCACACCGGCGGCCAGCGGTGCTTCTCGAAGTACTCCTGGTTCTCTGCGGGGACATCGGGGGTGAGCACAGTGCTGGGTGTCCCCAGCGTCCCCACCGCCCCACGCCGACCGCGCTCACCTCCCGACATGGCCTTCATGTCGCGGGGAAACTTGCGGCAGACGTTGTTGTAGTTGGTGCAGATGTGGTGGAGGCACCAGTCGGCGAGCTGGTAGGCGCAGTGGAACTGCGGGAGATGGAGCACGCGTCAGAGGCACCGTGGGGACCTCATCCATCCCAAGGTCCCCAATCCCCGCGGGCATCAAGGACCCGATCTTGCCGTCCTCTCCGCAGCGGCGGTGTCACCCCCCACCTCGTTCATCCCATCCCACCTACCTGTGCCAGCTCCAGGAACACCAGCACGTCCCCATCGATGTCCACCATCATCTGCGCAGCTTCCATCAGCCCGGTGACGGTGTACTGCTCTGTGGGTGACACAGGGGCTTAGGGGGGCAGTTGGGATGGGTGATTAGAGAGCTGCCACCAAGTTTTGGGGGCACCAACTCACCGGTAAGAGCCACCAAGTGGGGCAGGCAGAGGCGGTTGGCCAAGATGATGAGCTTCATGTCATCGAGGTCAGGGCTGGAGCTGAACTGCCCCGTGTAAAGATACTCCAGCACGGCCCGCATGCAGCTCTTGCTGGTGTAAGGAAGTGCCACCTGCAAGAGTCACACCCATGGTGGTGATGGGTCAACAGCTGGACTTGATCTTGGAGGCTTTTTCCAAGCTTTATGACTCTATGATTCTATGGGCACGGTGGGGACGGGTTGATAGTTGGACTTGATGATCACGGAGGTCTTTTCCAACCTAAATGCTTCTATGATTCCAGCGGTCACCCCATGGCTGTCCCACACCCTCCCTGAGCGCATCCTCACCTCATTAGTGGAGCTCTCCACGAAGGGACCGCCGAACATTGCGGCCATCCAGTCGCAGCTGGAGATGAGCAGGGGCTTGTGGGCACTGATAGCACCGTCATCCAGCACGAAGGTGACATCTGCAAATGAGCAGAGGGACGGCCCTGTCACACAGGGCTCAGCCATCCCCACCACAGGACACCAAAGGCAAGGAGACAGAAGGACAAACGCACGGCCCTGTACTCTGCCCTAAGGATGTGTTTGTTTTCCAGCATTCTCTTAGGAACTCAGTGAAGGGCTACGTCACCCACGGCACCGTGCACAGCCCTGCCTGAGGGCATTCCCAAGGTGAACAGTGTTAGAAAGCAAAGGGCCAAACTCGGGGAGAAAAGCCTCACCCACACACTGCTGAGCATGTCCCCATCCTCCTCCCTGCTCCTCACAAGGACGAGCATCACCTGTTCTGCTCTACCCTGGGCTGTTCCAGGGCTCCCACAGCCCCCCTTGGGATGCCCATGTGAACCAATTCAACTAGAGGGAGAACGTGGTGCTGCATGGCCTAGGATGGCGCTTGGAGGTGAAAACCCCAGAAACGCAACGCCTGTAAGTGAGCACCACCAAAATCCCAAGGAAGGCAGAGCACACGGCGTTTCAGAGCGTTGGTACGGGCAAGAGAGAAGGGGACGGGGTCGTACCCGAGAAAGTCCCCTTGGCCAGGCATTCCTTCACCCGGTTCGTCCTCCGGACGTGGAAGGCTTTGGTGATCTCCTGGTTCATGAACGCCTCGTTGTTGAGGATGTTGGCCACCATCATGCGGAGGTCGAACACCTCCAGCAGCTCCGCGATGTGAGCGATGTGCATGAGGTCCCGCTCCTTCTCATCCAGCTCCCCGGTGTACAAATACTTCAGCACGGCCCGGAAAGGGCCCGGTTGGATGGAAGCATCCATCTTCACCACCACCATCAGCTTGGATTTGTAGGTCAACGGGTCTTCGGCCATCTCCTCCTGGATGCTGATGAAGGCCCGGCTCCAAGAGGAGAGGTCCCGTCCCCGTCGCAGCCCGCGCTCCCCGTTCTCGTAGCGGTTCCCCCGTAGGATCCCATCACTGGTGGAGGCTCTAAGGCACGGTTTTCGCTGGCCGGAGCCGCCCTCCTCGGTGCTTTCACAGATATCAAAGCTCGCAGCTCGGAGGAGGAAATCCCGTCCGTGATGCCTCTCCTCTTGGTGCAGCATCCTCTCGGCCGCTGCGGTGACGGCAACCCCAAAACCATGCCCTGCACTGCTCTGCTGGTCCTCCTCGCTCAGGTCCATGAGGAACAGGTCGTAAAACTTGGAGGAGGAGGTGGAGAGGTAGATCTTGTGAGCGTAGATTTTGATCTTCTCTTGCAGCACCAGGATGACGTCCGCGCACAGGGGGTCCTCCAAGAGGTGGGCCGGGTGCTCCTCGTTGTTGGACGGGGGATCCGGCACCACGATGATGGGCGGAGGGGGCCTGGGGGGCAGGAAGGGGGCTTGGAGGAGGGGCCGCTGCACGTTGCGTAGATGGGACTTCCAGAACTGCAGGTGACGGCGGGAGATGAGGGCAGCACGGATGGCGTTGTCGAAGACGTCCTTGATGCCAAACTGAGCCACCACGCTCGTCTCGTAATAGGGGATCCCCAGTTCTTTGGCCACCTCCCTTCCCTTCTCTGGGGGAAGGATCTCGTTGGGTTTGATTGGCCTGGAGAAGAGGAAATCATGAAGGTGATGAAGAAACCTCGTATAATAAAGAAGATAACGTCCCATCCCTGGAGACACCCAAGGTCAGGCTGGATGGGGCTCTGAGCACCTGACCGAGCTGCAGGTTTCCCCGTTCATTGGAGTTGGACCAGACGGCCCCTTCCAGCTCTATGATTCTACGGCCTCTTTGCATGCATGGCAAGGAGAAAGGATTTGGGGGCACGGATGTCTCCCACCTGGCCAAGGGACGCCGTGCCCGGTTGACGGCCTCCAGGTCGGCGTAGCGCAGGTCCAGCTGGCAGCCCACCAGGATGACGGGCGCGCGGGGACAGAAGTGTTTGATCTCCGGGTACCACATGGTCTTCACATGGTGCAGGGAGTTGGGGTTGGCGATGGAGAAGCACAGAACCACGACGTCGGATCTGAGAGGGGAAAAAAGGGTCAAGATCCACCCGGGTGACGGAACCTCCCACCTCAGCACGGGGTTCTCCTCTCCCCTACCTGCCATACGCAAAGCGCCGGTCTTTGTGGTGGTCTCCAAAGGTGTCCCAGAGCCGCAGGGACACGCTAACATCATCTACCACATCCCGCGAGCGCTCCAGCACCTGTGGCAACGAAAACGCTGTGAATCCTGCAGCTCTGCGTGAAGAAAGTCCCCAAACCCTCCCAATGGTGCAGTCCCACCGAGGGGACCAGCCCACCAAAGGGACGACATGAGTCTTCCCCGAGGAATTTACCCCTCCAACTCCATCCCGATCCCCACGGGGTTGGTCCCTCACCTCCTTACCATCCGAGCAAAGGGACCATTGCCATCAAGATGACCATCCCACCAAGGGGCCACTGCCACCAAGGGGAGGACACAGAGGAACGAATCCCATGGGGAAGCCCCATCCCCATAGGGTTGGTCCCAGACCTCCTGACCATCCCACCAAGGGGACCACTGCCCCCAAACTCATGACAAAGGAGTAAACCCCACGGGGAAGCCCCAGCTCCATCCCCATCCCCATGGGGCCGGTCCCTCACCTCTTTACCATCCCAGCAAAGGGACCATTGCCACCAAGGGGACCACTGCCACTGAACTCAAGACACAGAGGAGGAAACCCCACAGGGAAGCCCCAGCTCCATCCCCACCCCACGGGGTCGGTCCCTCACCTCCTGGCACACACGGTACTGGTCGATGGCCCACACCGTGGGCACGTGGGTGGCGAGGAGCTGGTACTGGGTGAGCGTGGCGTTGCAGGCGCGGGCGCAGATGAGCCGGGTCTTGCCCACCGCGTTGTCCCCGACCACGACGCACTTGATAGTTTCTACGTTTGGCCTCTCATAATCCATGTCAGAATCCATTAATTGGGACCTGGGGGGGGAAGAAGCGACGAGAGGATGCTCACAGCCACCAGCAAGCACGGCTGCCTCCTTCCTCCCTGCACGCATCCCAGCCCGTCCCCTTTAAAATTTAATATCCTCGTGGCTGCATGCGTTGCTGTGCCGCGTCAGACACATGCCCTCCCTCCCTCCCTCTCCCTCTCTCATGCTTGTTCATGTGAGATGAGGCTTTTATTTATTTCTTTATTTTTATTTCCCCTTTCTCCCTTCCCAGCATTTGCAAGCGAAGCTTCCAGATGGGAGCACGCACAGCAGCACCGCCAACCCCTATCGCTTCTATGCACAGTGAGCACAGGGCTCTGCGCCCCCAGCACCGACCTCCCCCCAGTTTCCCACCCTGTTTGCTCCTGCTTCTGACCCACAGCAGCAAAGACGCTCATTGCATTTCCTCCCAGCACCAGGTGCAACATGAAACCTCCCCCGAGGAGCACGGAGCTGTGAGCCCGATGCAAAGCGCGCGCATCCTGCAGGCCCATGTGCACAGCAGCAGCACCATTCAGAGCTCAAATCTGCAAGAATTAACTCCTTGCAGCAGGGAACGGATGTGGGGCATTGCAACAGGGCCAAGGGGCGCTCCATGCACTGCAGTGGGGATGGGGAGCACTGGGCCTGAGGGTGGGGGCATTGCAATAGGGGAAGGAGCGTTGGGAATGGGGGTGGGACAACGCAGTAGGGCCGGGCAGTGCTTTAAGCATCTGGAGGAGCATTGCAATAAGGCTAAGGATATTGGGAGCACTGGGGCTGGGGGCGTTGCAACAGGGCCAAGGAGTGCTCTGTGCATCCTAATGGGCATTGCAATAGGGCTGGGGATGCCTGGAGCACACGGGCTGGGATGAAGGAGATGCTCACAGAGGAAACTGATGGATGAGGATGAGAAAAATAAATAAAAAGATCCCAGTTTCTTCGAACTTTGCAAAGCAGCACATCTCTTCCCCCCTTGTCACCCCCTCCTGAGATGCTATAATAAACCACCAGCACAAAACCTTGGAGCAAAAATACCCCGTAACGATGGCAACCAGCGCTGCACGCGGGGAGCTCCGAATGGAGGCAAGGACTTTGCAATGTGAGCAGCTCCCTCCTGCACACACCTGGCCGTGCAGGGATGCAGCACGAACCCAAAGCATCACAGCCGGGTGGCTCTGGGCCGACCTCAAAGCAAAACTTCCCCATCTGCCACCATCAGCCCCATTCCTTCCTGCTTTTAGGGAGCTGAGATGCTCCTTGGTGGCATGGCAAAAAGGGGGCAGGATGCAGGGCATGCTGCTTGCTGCCCCAGTAGCTCCTGGAGATTGGTTCCCATTTTGTTCCCTTGGAGCAGAGCTTTGTTCTATGGGGTCAGGAGGTCCCCAGGGGGGGTGTCAGGACTCACAGAGCTTTGCAGCAGTTATTTATAGGGTTTCCAAATTCAGCCACCAGCACACGCAGCTGCCCCCTGCAAACTCCTTCCCCAATGCTCCATCTGCCCCATATCCAAACCGTGGGCCCCCAGTACACCCCCTCCTAAAAAACAAGACACCCCAAACTGCTTTTTCCATGCTGCCCAACCTGCGGTTGCCACAGCAACTGCACCATCACCCCCGGGAGCCGTTGCCTAGCAACAAAAAAAATCCTCCATCCCACCCAGCGAGGGGAGGAGAGCCCCTAAAACAGAGTGGGGGCATTGCAAGAGGGCTGGGGGCGCTCAGAGCATCGGGACCGGGGACACTGAACGGGGCTGGGGATGCTCAAAGCATTAGGATTGGGGCTTTGCAATAGGGCTGGGATGCTTGGAGCAGTGGAACTGGGGCACTGCAATAGGGCCAGGGGTGCTCAGGGCACGCAGATTAGCGGGTATGGGGCATTGCAAAAGGGGAAGGGTTATTGGGAACGGGTGTAATAAGCACTGCAATAGGGCCAGGACATCCGGATAAGCACTGCAAGAGGGCCGGGGAGCAGCAGGCCTGGGGCGCTGCAATGAGGCCGGGGCTGCTCAGAGCAACCAGGCTGGGGATGCAAGAAATTGCAAAGGGGGAACGAGTGCAGGGCATTGCAATAGGGACAAGGCGTGCTCCGAGCGTCCGGATGGGCACCGCAATAGGGCCGGGGAGCAGCGGGCCCGGAGCGCTGTTATGGGGCCGGGGGTGCGCGGAGGACTCAACCCGGGAGCACCGCAATAGGGCCGAAAGTGCAGGGAGCACCGGGGCCGATCGCAAAGGGGACCGGAGGACGGGGCGGGGGGGGACTCGGAGCAGCCGGACCGGGGGCACCGCAATAGGGCCGGGCCACGGCTGTGCCCCCCCCCCCTCTCCTTCCCCCCCCCCACGGAAGGATGCGCGGAGGCGGACGGGGAGGTCTGTACTTACACCAACACAGACGAAGCGGCGGCTCCCAGGGGCCGGGGCCGGGCGCAGCCCCCCTGACATGATCACGGCGTAATTTGCGCGGATCGGAGCTGCGCGGCCCCGCGCTGAGCTGCGCGTTTTAAGGCCCATGGCGGCGCCGAGGCCGCTCCGAACTCCGCATCCGCGGTGCGCAGCGCTGCGCGGAGCCCTTTGCGCCGAGCGGCGGCGTTGCGCGGAGCGCTGCGCGGAGCCGCGCGCTGCAGTCGGGGCCGCTCCGCCTCTCATTCACAAAAAACAAGCGGCCCCGCGAAGCCCCGCCCCCCCCGCTCCCCCCGCGACCGCTCATTGGCTGAGAGCGAGCCCCGAGGGGGGGGCGACCGGAGGTTTCTGGGGGTGGGGTCCCATCCTGACCCTCACCCCCCCCCCGCAGAGCCGTGTGCCCCCGTGACCCCCATAGGATGCCCACCTGCACCCACCTGCATAGGATGCTACCCCTGCACAGACCCCCCCCCCCGCCCCCCAAATCCTCTCCGTGGTTCTATCGTACCCTCACCCTTTCACAGGGGTCTGGCACCCACACTCTATGGGGTCCCGTCTGACCCCGAACCCTCCATGCGACCCCATCCTACCCCTAAACCTCCTTCTATGGCCCCCTCCCCACCAATAGCCCCTCCATAGAGCCCCATCGTGCCCACAACCCCCCTCCGTCGGACCCCACCTTGCCACCCGTTATTGCACAGCAGGAACAGAACTGGGGGGTAACCACACACTACGAGGACCACAGAGGTGACCCCTTCCCAGCAGCGAGGGGGAGCAGAGCCGGGGGGGGGGGGGCGCACCCCCATCTCCCCCCCTAAAACGCTGCAACGACGCCTTCACGTCCTCAAATCCCCTCATCGCCACCCCCTCCTCACCCCAATCCCTATAAACCCAGAGCGGAAAAACTCAAGAGTCATCATCACAGCTGCGCGGCTGCTGCGAAAGCGCCCGGCCCCGCGCTCTGACCCCGTACATCCGCATCATGTGATGCCCTCCATCCTCCCCCCGCATCCCCCCCTTCCTCCTCCTCTTCCTCCTCCTCGTCCCCTTTTTTCTGCACGGAGCAGCGCTCTGCTCAGGGTCCTGCTCCTTTTGCATAGGGTTGGGGGTCACACATAGGGTTAGGGTCACCCAGTGGGTTGGGGTCACCCACGGGGTTGGCACTGATGTCGCATCACCAGCACCCAAACCCCAGTGCCCACCTTCACCCCCCCCTGCTCACCTAACTTGCAGCTCAGGGGTCTCTTTCTCCATAGCAGAAGAAGATGGGATCTCTTATCTGAGGGAAGGGGGGGGGGTCCCCTTTGGGGGATTTTTGGGGGGCTGTGGGTTTGTCCCTGGTAATGGGATCTGTGGAGCTGCAGCCTTTTGCTTTTCTTCTCCTTTCGAGCGGGTCATAGGGGGAGGAGGGGGGGGGGGGGGGAAGGAAGCGTGCAGCCCGGTTTCCAGCCGCATGATTTGGCTTTATTTGCTGTAGCAGGTGCTTAATTGTGGCATAAAAAGTTCCTGGCGGCGTTATGGTCAGAAATTCCTAAACGACCCCCCGCCCCTTCACTCCCCCTTCCCCCCCCCCAACAAGATTCCGTGCAAAAACAAAAGCACAATTGTGACTTCCAGGCAAAACAGGCAGCCGTGCTCCCAACCTCCGCCCCGGCAGGAGGCACCGAGTGGGGCCAGCGGGGCTGGGGGGGCCCATGGATGGAGCCCCATGGAGATCACGGGGCTGTGGGGTGTGGGGAGGAGCCCATCTCGCCTCTCTCTGCATCCCCTCCAGCTGTAATTAAAGCTGCTCCCATTTAAGCCTCTCGAACTGATCCCAGTCTGCTCCTCCGTCATCGCGGCTGCTCCCCTGCAGACTGCTCTGACCCCACAAGCAGTAGGGCTGACATCACTCCTCTTTCTTTCCCCTATTTCCTCTCCCAGAAGGGACTGAAGAACCCCTCTGGGTTTTTGGGATGTGTGCAGATGCTGCTCCAGCATTGCCTTTCCCCAGAACCCTATGGGCTCTGTAGGGCTGCAGATCAGCACCGCTACAACCCCACAGAGTCCTAGTGCTCCCCAATGGGGCTCAGTTCCCCTGTAGCCCTATGGGCTCTGTAGGGCTGCAGATCAGCATCCCTAAGATGCTATGGGATCTGTAGGGCTGAAAAGCAACACCCCCGTGACCCTATAGGCTCTGTAGGGTTGCAGATCAGCACCCAGGTAACCCTATGGGCTCTGTAGGGCTGAGGAGCAGCACTCCTAGAACCCTGTGGGCTCTGTACGACTGGGGATCATCATCTGCACAGCGTTGCCAAAGGGCCCAACCACTTCCCTTTGCTGCAGGCAGCACCCAGCCCAGCTCTGCCCTCCTGCAGCACGGTGGCACGCGTTGCACGGGAGCAAAGAGCAAAGCACAGCAGTGGTGCAGGGGGGGGGGGGGGGGGGCGCAGTACTTACAGGCTGCGTGCCAACGCTGTCATTGTCACCGTGGGGCTGCCCTTCCCTTTGGGGTCCATCTCGTGCTCTCGGCGGCGCCTGCAAGGAGAGGAGAGGAGGGCTGAGTGAAGGCATTCACCTCCTGCACGCTGCCACCCCCCACACCGAGGTTGGAAACCACGGCGTGGTGACATGGCCAAGGGGGGGGATGCTGTGGGGAGGGGGGTCTCTCACCCAAAGCATCTCCGCTGCCTCCCCTACATCCCAACACCCCGAGCAAAGCCGAGCCGTGGCCAAGGAGTGCAGGGCTGAGCTTCCCCTGGGCAGAGGTGGGGTGAGGCTGAGCTTTGCTCCTGGCACATGGAGCAGGAAACGCTGCTGTGCTGCCAGATTGGAATCGCTGTTGGAATCAGCCCTGCTCACAGAGCCTCAGCCCTGCAGCTTGTGGCTACAGGGCTCTGCTTATCCAAAGGGAATGCCCCAAGGATTTCCAGCCCTGTGCACACCCCTCGTTGGCCAGGGGAAAGGCCTAAAATGAGCAAAAAGAGCATTTCTGCAAACTGCATCCCCTGTCCCACCAAGCTGGGGCTTCCCCAGAATTAATTCCCTATGTCCACACCGTGGGGCCCATCTGCATCCCATCTCCCAGCCACACCATACTCCGTGCCTTGGGGCTCATCCCACCTCGATACTGCAGGATTTCAGGGCTTCACCACGTGGTTTATAAATATTTAAGCCCAGAAGGATTGCTGCCCTCCAGGGAAAGCCTTACACAACCCCCACATCTCCCCCTTCACCCCAGCCTGGAGCTGGCAGGGCTCTCTGGAGGCATCTTTTGCAACCAGGAAGCAAAGCAAGGCAACACGCAAGGTCCTTCTGCAGGATTTTTGCACCCCGTAGTGGTGAGGCGTTGTCTGATGGGTTTGGTGCTGCTGCACGGATTTTGCATCCCGTAGCTGGGAGGTTTTGTTGATGCGCACGTCCTGCTGCCTCCCCCTGCCCCAAATTTGTGGGCATTTATAGGCACAGCTTTTTGTGCAGCACTCACTTCCCCCCCCCCCCCCCCAGCATTAGGAGTCACTGACGCCTCGTGCAGAAGCTGTTAAGAGCTTCTATTTGGGGAAAGCTCCCCTTCTCACAACACGTCCTGTGGCTTCTCTGCTTCCCATTCCTCCTCACAATGCAAAATAAATCGGCGACGTCGCCAGCAAAACACCCCCAGCAAACAGCCTTGGGGAGTCCATTCTTGGGGTGCATTTGGGGGTGTTGCTGCGGTTGGCAGGGGTTGAAACCCTGCAAGAAGGGTTCCCATGTCCCGTCCCAAATCTGCTGCATCAACTCATGTTGGTTACATCCCAAACGCACCCCCAGGAGCGTGGCTCAGGGCCTGGGGGGGCTGCAGATTTCCATATTAAAAACAAATAGAAGAAAATCAGAAAGGAAGGAGCCTGTTCCTAAGCAACAGCCTCCGGTAGAGATGGAGACCATGAGGTGGAGACCGTGAGATGGAGACTGTGAGATGGAGACTGTGAGATGGAGATTGTGAGATGGAGACCGTGAGATGGAGACCATGGAATGGAGATCGTGAGGAGGAGATGATAGGATGGAGACATAAAATTGAGACCATGAGATGGAGATCATGAGATGGAGACCATAGGATGCAGATTATGAGATGGGGATCATGAGATGGAGTCCAGAGAATGGAAACCATGTGATGGAGAGAGATGGAGACCATAGGATGGAGAGCATAAAATGGAGACCCTCAGATGGACACCGAAAGGTGGAGGCCATAAAAAGGAGACCGTGAGATGGGGGCCATAAAATGGAGACCATAGGATGAGGAGCAGAGGTGCCACAAAGCACCAGTGGAGCAAACTCCTGGGGTCACAGAGCCCCACAGCAGGGATGCAGGAGAGTGGGGAGACTCCAATCCCACCCCTCACCTCCACCGCTCGCCCCAGCCCACCCACCCATCTCCAACCCCGCTGTGCCGACCCCAAAGAATGGAGGAAACCCATTGGGTCGGCCGAGACTCGTCGCCTCTATTGGAGCCAAGCTTGGATGGACAGGCAGATGGATGGGTGGGTGGGCAGATAGTTGGAAGGACAGACGGACGGGCGGCAGTTACCTGTGTGTATCCAGGCGCTGGTGGCTGTGCCCCGGCTCTCCCAGCAGCGCGCTGCCCCGTCGCGATAGGGATCATTTTTATAGGCTCACCCATGTGATCCCAACGAATGCCCCAGGGATGAGGTTTTTTTTTTTGCACTGACACAACCGGAGGGGCCGGCGCTCAAACAAACCTGTTGGACCGCAATCCGCGCTCGGCACCGGGCAGGAATTTTCCACTCTCTGGGTGCGCCGATGCACGATGCACGCCGGGGCCTGCGCTTGCACGGCTCCCTGAAAGAAAAAGCAGGGAGAAAAATGCAAACTTTCCCATTCCCCAACACTCCTAATGGTTGCTCGACCTCATTCCTAAGTTTCTGTGTTGAGGTTGGAGCAAGTAGGGAGAGAAATGCATGGAGGAATGCATTAGAGGCATGGAGCAGACACAAGTTTTGCACTGCGTGCCTTCTCTGCACAGCGCAGAATGCTCCTTCTGCAAAGTGCATGCTGCTTCTGCAAACACAGCACAGCAGATGGTGCTCAGGGTGAGAGATGTGAGCAACCCTTTGCCCCCCCAAGCTCTCCCTGCAGCCTCTGTGCCCAAATCCAAGGGTGTGGATGGGGGCGATGGTGGGGACGCTCTCGGTGGTGTTGATGGTGCGGCGCTGGGCAGAAGGGAGGCATGGACCTGGCTGGGCTGTGATAAGTGCCCAAGGGTGACAGGATGGGAATGGAAAGGGTGAGCCTGGGAGAAGTGCTGGTGAGTCAATGGGAACCACAGGAGCGGGGAAATGACCGCAGTCAGCAGGGCTGAGTCAGTGGGACCAACTGGTGAGTCAATGGGAAAGCAGGGAGCTCATGGAGCGATGGGCTGCAGGTTGTGTGGGGCACACAGAGGGGCACGAGGAGGGGATAGGGGTGACCCGCCGTGGAGTTTTGCACTCCTGGAGCACTGCTGGGTCGCTGAGCCCTGCGTGGGGCTGGATAATGTGCCATCTGTAGGGTTTGCTCGTGTTCCAGCTGTTCTGGGGTTGGTTCTGTGGGGTTCCAGCCTCTGCAGGCTGCCCCAGGTGGTGCTGTGCTGGCACAGCCCTGGGGTCGCTGCTGCCAAGGGGCCGGGCAGCGGGGCTGGGGCTGCGCCAGGCTCTGGGAGCAGACACACAGCGGGACACAGAGCGGTAGGTGGGAGGGCAGGGGGGTTTGGGAGGCTTTCCCTGGTGTGTTGGGGGGCAGCTGCAGGGGTTCTGTGCACCCTGATAGCAGTACATTGGGGTCACCGTGTGGTCATGGTGCTGAGTGCCTGGTGCTGTGCTGGAAGGGGTTGGGGTGGGCTCACAGCAGCACCCGTCGGGTCCAGCAGCGTGGATTTGGGTGGGGGTGGCAGCAGGTTTGGGGGCTGTCTGCCGAGAAGGGAGCAAACGGCTGGGAAGGGGGGAGCCGGGAAGAGCAGGGGGGGCTCTCAGCAGGACTGTGGGTACCCAGCACTGGTTTTGGGGACGTCCTGGAGCATTTCCCTAAGGAAGACTCATAGCTGTGCCCATCAAACCAGCGTGAACCCCACTGGCAGCCAGGTTAAAGCTGCCAGGGGAAGGGTTGAGCCAATTTGGTGCAGTTTGAGTCTATTGGTGCAAGGGTTAATGGTGTCTCCGCTGGGGGTTGGGACCCCTGTGACTTATCTGCTCGCAGACAAGGAGGGGACGGCTCACACCCCACATCCGGGCTGTGCTCCCCTTCTCTTTGGGTGGCAGAGAGCAAACGAGCTGGGGGGCTGAAGAGCTGCACACAGCTGAATCTGAAATGGGGATATTTATAGCCGTCCCTGCCTGGCTGCCCTAAATTCCATGCAGGTCCCTGTGCATGGGGAGCAGAGGGGGCCCCCCAGCCCTGAGACATTTGTAGGGTTCCCCCCCCACCCTGGCTGAATCAGGGCTGCTCCTTCCTCACCCCGTCACCCCTCAGCCTCAGGGCTTTCCCACGAGCGTCACCCGGCAGCGCTGCGTGTTTGGGTTCACTGTCATCCCTTCAGGGCTGTAATCAGCATTAGGGCACCCACGAGGCATCAGGACACACCTCCCCCTTCCTGCAAAGGTGCAGCAGCAAAGAGAAGCGCGGGGAGGGCAGAGGGGTGAAAACACTCAGCTGGGGACAGGTGACACCTCGGTGGCCCACGCAAAGTCCCATAGGAGTGTGGGTGGGAGCCACACCTGAGGCTTGCACAATGCATATATATATATCGTGCTGGCGTGCTGCTTAAAGCAGCAATTTTCCCTTCATCCTGAGTGCAAAAGGCTGAGCCTGGAGCCGTGGGTGGGTTGCAGCAGAACGGAGCGTGCAAGCAGTGGTGCAAGCTGGTTGCACGAGGATCCACGCTGCTGGTGCAGCTGCAGAGCTGCTGGTGCAGGGGAACGAGCTCCTGCCTTGCGACTGCCAAATGCATGCACTTAATATAGGTCAAATGCAAACGTTCTTCCCGAAATAGAAGCTCTCTTCCCTGCGAAGAGCTGCAGCTCAGTGCAGTCACAAGGGCTCTGCCAGGTGCTGCAAAGGGAGCTGGTGTGCAAGCGTGGGGCTGCTGCCACCAAGGTCACCTCCTCCTGCAAACATGGCTGTGCGTGGTGCATCCTCCCCAAAATGTGCTTTGGCTACTGGAGAGGAGCCTGGGGATGGGGTGAGGGATGGTGTGAGCACACTTGTGCTCTGGATGAGGTGGAGAGATGAGTGACCCCCTCCTCAAGCCACGCATCTTGCTTGCAAAACCCACTGTGAAAGCAGTGCTGGCTTGTGCATCACACAAGTGGGCCGGGATGAGCGGCCCTGCATGGGCTTGGAGCAGCGTGGGGAGCTGCAGGGGTGCAATGTGCTCCTGCTGCAGAGCTGAGGCCCCCACAGGGCTGCTTCTCCATGGGCTGATGCCAGGCTGGGGGCTGCACCCCCCCCGGCTGTGCTCCTGTGCTGCTCTGCTGAAGCAGAAGTGCTGCTGTGGGTGTGAGCTGCTGCTCGGTTCGCACTGCGCTGTGCCCTCTTGGGATGCACAGAGCGCAGCAAAACTGCTTCAGAGCACAGAAAGCGACCTCACAGCGTTGTGTGTCCACCCTGTGATCCCAGAAAGGTTCCTGTGAAGCCTGCAGTGACCCAAACTGTGGGTTCGGCTGTTGAACTCGCTCAGGGGAGGTGTTCTACCACCAGAAACCTTAAACCCTCCCAACCCCTACATGGAGCCTTTGTGCTGCACACAAAGCACTGCAAGTGGGTTGGTGGCAGCAAAGTGGGGCAGGAAATGGGGCTGGAAATGGGGTGTTGGCTGTGGGTAGGCCTTAGGAAGAGAGAGAAAACCTGCAGTGTGGGCAAGGCACAGCAGAGGTGCTCTGGGGGCCAGGATGTGGCTTTCTGCTTCCTGTGATTGCCATGAAAAGGGCTGAGAAAGGATCTTCCTGCACAGTGGAGGGGATTTCCCCAGTTTTCCCTAGCACTGCCACCTCCATGCAGTCCCACTGAGCAGCAGAACCAATGCATTTCTGACTGTAGGAATTGGAGCTGCTCCCAGGGCAGCGCTAAATGAGCGTCAGCAACGTCCTCCGTGGGGAAACCGAGGCAGAAATCCAGCCCAGCTCTTCCTGCAGCAGCTGAGTTGCATTTGGTGAAGTGCTGAAAAGCTTGCTGCATGTGCAAGGAGCACCACTCACTGCGCACCACACAGCACCCTTGGCACAAGCATCAGAGCAAACCTCAGGGAGAAAGGGCTTCCATCAGCGCCACTGCATGGGACGGAGCGGCCGCGGGGTGCGGGCAGTGGGTGCAGCGCGGGGAGCCTCGTGCCGGCAGCTTCCCAGCAGCAGGAAGGACGGCATTCCTGGCACCCTGCGCTGCTGAGTCAGGAGCTGCAACGTGCCGCACGCACGCATCCTGCTGCTGTGCTCGGGGCCCGGCCCGGCGCATGCTTTCCCACGGAGGAGGATGTTCTGAGGGGTGGCAGAGTGGTACGAACTGCCGGCACGTGTTTGGCTCCTCGCTGCCGGGGCCCGGAGGCTCTGCAAGCCCTCTGCTGGCCCTGAGGTCTCGAGGGAGATGCTCTGACACCGTGGTGTCCCCGTGTGTTTTATTGCCTGCTGACATCGGGCTGTTCCGTGGGGGCTTCCTGCTGGCTCTGCAGCTCCCGAGCTGGAGAAATAGGATCTCTGTAATTACTCTGCAAATAGCTTTGGAGAGGGAGAGCCGCGTTTATCTGCTGTGAGAGGTTGCTGCTCCCTGGGGTGTTCTTGCAGAGCGTCCCTGGAGAGCGCTTTGCTCCTCAGCGATCAGCAAACCCTTTTCTGCTGATGCTGCTCTGCTTTGAGACTCCAGGCTGGGCTCTCTGCCCCCCGGCTGATGAGTGCCCTTATGGATGCCCCTATCCGGGCTGCTCAGGGTGCATCCTGCCCGCCTTGTGTTGGGTTTCCCCATGGAACTGCTGCAGGACCGACCAGGTTGCGATGAAGCAGCACTGCTCCTCATGCCCTGAGTGCTGATTTTATGGTTCTCCAGATGAAATACCAAAATCTGATGCTTTCCCATCGTGAATCTTCCTTCCAAGCGAACTCTTTGTAACCCATGTCTGTGCCTGCAGCAATCCAGGACAGAGCTGCAGAGCAGATGTTTTTTCTGCTTTCCTCTTACAGCTATTAGCCCCCAAAGCTCCGGGTCGTTCCCCATCCATTACAGCTTCTAATTAGTTGAGCCCGGTGCTTTTTATCTGTCCATAATGATGGTGGTGCTGTACTTGTGCTCGCTCTGCATGCAGCCGCTCCGTTGTGTAACGACTGTGCTGTAATCCCTGCTCCCAACTGACAGTGGGTTCGTATTTGTTTTGCCTCATCCTAAATGATTTGGGTGATGGGGAAAGTTGGGTCACATCCTTTTCATTGGGTTGGGGAGAGCTTGGGGATTTGGGGCCAGGTGAGGTGATGTGGGTACAGCCGTCGTGGGTTTGGGGGGATGGAACCCACTGCTGGTTCCTGTGATGCTTTGGGGGTCTTTATGGGATGAGCTGCTCCTTCCTATGCTGTCACACCCCCAGTTCCAACCCCAGCATCCCTCCCATCTCCACGGTAACCACGGAGCTGCTGCTCCAACCTCCGTGCCCACGGGTGAGTGCTGAGCTGTGGGGTCTTTGGGGACGCTATGGGGTTATGGGGAGGGCTGTGGGGTACAGACCCTCTAACCTGGCCCTCCCCAGGCTCAGGGCTGGGCCACGGCCAAGCCTCTTTGTAGGAAGGGCACCGGGGCTCTGTTCCTTCCCTGTGACACAGTGGTGGCAGCCTCCAGGTGAAGGTGACAGTGGGTTCCTGAGCACGGGGTCCCCAGCGGCGCAATCTGTGCTGGGCATCACTGATGTGGAATTGGTAGAAATCAGGAAAATAGCTCAGAGGGGAGCAAGGGGGGACTGAGCTGAGCCACAGCATGGTGCCACGTCCTGGTGGGACCTGCTGACCAGGTCCTTTGTTTGCTCAGGGCAGCATGGGGCTGCTGGCTGCGGTGCTGCTGGCTGCTCTCCTGCCGGGGTTCTCTGCCCCCCAGATGCTGTGGCCGGATGAACCCTCACACATCTGCTCCTTCCAGAGCCTCAGCGGCAAGGACAGCGAGTTCTGCAGGTGAGCAATCCCCTTCCGAAGCTCCTCCCCCAGCCCATGGGGCGGCCATTTCCAGCATCCTCCCCCCCAGGGCTACCAATACCCATTGCTGTCCTCCCCACTGGCAGGAATCTGCTTGCACGAGATGTGCAATCCCTTGCTTTGGGGGTTTCTGAGTTATGTACCTCCTTATTGCTGCCTTCAAAACGCTTCTGGGATGGGATGTGACTGATATAGAAGGTTGTGGATGAGTGCAAGCAGAGTGGAAGCACCTTGCTTTGAATTCCTGGCCTCTGTAGGGTCAGCCCCAAGCTGCTTGGCAGCCCTTGGGGTTGCAGATTCCAGAGCCCCTCCTGCCAGGGCCTCAAGGCACTCTGTTCCTGTGCTGTGTGGGAAGGGGAAATTGTTCCAAGTCTAAGCTGGGGGTATCTGACCCGTTATTGCGCTGTCTGTACCCAAAATCCACCCGAAGCTCAGCTCTGCTTATGTATCACGGGAAGGAGAAGCAGCTCAGAGCCCAATGGGGAGCAGGGATGGCTTTGCTCCCTGCCTTCAGTCTTTGAGTTCAGCCATATGGGCCACGATTTTAAGGCTTTGGAAGCTCTTGGAAACAACCTGAGCCATCCTGAGTGTTCAAAGCTCAATTATTGCTGCTTGGGGGGGATGAGGAAAGGAGGCAAACCCCTCACTTAGAGCATGGGAGGCTGCACATCAAGCTGTCCATGGTGACAGGTTGCAACCCAGACCTCCTGCCTCTTGCTGACCCAAACCCACCCCCTGCACAGCGTGGTGCCACCCGACCCATTCTTTCCCCCTTTTCTCTCCCCAGAGGCAACTTAGAAGTCATCTACCCAGAGCTGGGCGATGTGGGCTGCACCTACATCCCCACTTGCCACCAGTCCCGTTGGCGCATCAGCAGGGAGTGGGGCAGCCCCCAGGTCCTCTACCCTCAGGCCAAAAAGGTGAGTGCTGCGTGGGTCCTGCCACTGCTCCCCTGTAATGCTATCATTGCTCAGGTTGTGCTTGCTGCTTCTTATTACTAATATTTTTCATGAAATCGGGATGATTCGATGCTTATTCCCACTTTTCTACATTGCTTTGGGGTGGCAAACCCGCTCTGTTCTATTGATGGCAGCAGAGAAAAAGCAGTAAATATACAAACATTTTCGAGCTTTTTGAACGCAGAGGCAGCTCTGGTTGGGTGTTTCCATCCCCGCACAGCCGGGTTGAGGAGCGCAGCTCGAGCTGGGGCCGATGCTGGCGGCGGCGCGTCCCGACGGGGCTGAGGGAGCGCTGCCGTTGCGTTCGAGCGATGCCAGCAGATGGCAGCATTGAACTTCGAGCTGAGCGCCGTTGGGGTGGGCAGCCCTGGGCGCTGCACCCCGCGCCGGGAGGGGAGCGCTGCCCGACTCTGCGTGCTACGATAGGACTGCCTGCTTGGGGTCGCCCCCTTGGGGTGGCAGCCTGAGGGTTGGTGGCGCCGTCTTGCTGAGGTTCGTCCCCGAGTTGGTGTCCCAGCGCGCTCTGTTGGCACCCCGACAGCTGCTCCGACAGCTGCAGGGGATACGGAACTCGCTGAGCATCTCAAAGTGACAGGAATCAGTTCTTCCATCTGCTTCGTCGGCATCCAAGGAGTCCCTTCCCAAAGTCGATCGCATGGAATGGAGCGTAACTTTGTCTTAAGGATGTCTGCCTATTCAAAGAAAATAAAAATGGAAAGAAAGGAAGAAAGAAAGGAAGGAAGAAAGAGGCCCAGAGCTGGCAGAGGATGCTGTGCACAGAGCCACCCACTGCTGTGTGCTGCCGTGCGAGAGCTGGGAGCTCGATCCCTTCCAAGCGCATTGCATTTGGGTGTCATCTGAGGACACAGCCCCTGCTTCTTGCTTGGCTTTCCTTTCATTCTGCCTCCCCCCAGCCCAACGCAGCCCCAGCTCGGTGTGTTTCACGCTGTGGGGATGCAATTAACAGGGTGCTAATTTGGAGTGAGGGGTTGGGTGGCGTTGCATCGTCTCCCACACATCGATGCTGAAAAGCTTTGGGTGAAATGCTTTGGTGTTTCTCTATGAGAACACAAATATTGACCACCAAAATGTTTTCCCTGCTCCTGGAGCTGTGAAGGCACCCCTTCCCTCAAACCACCTCCAGCATTTATCTTTTCCCCCCAAAATTCCACCCAGAAATGGGCAGAACTGAGGCACGACTCCACCACGCTGAATCCAAGGCACGCGCAGGAGCGTTTTGCTTTTTGTGCCTATGGTGGGATTTCTAAGGCCAGCAAACTCGATTGATTTATTCATTTATTAAAGTTGCAAGGAAGGGAAACCTCGCTTTGCGCGTGGTGTCGCTCAGCACTGCGGGTCCTGATGGGCACTGGATGGTGTAACGGGATGGCTGCGCTCGTTTGCTCGTTCCATCAAAATTAGCAGCAGAAAAGCTGGGTTTGGGGTATGAGAACTCGCGTAGGAAGTGTCTGCTTCCCTCGGAACGCTTTGTTTTGTCAAGAAAAACAACCACAAGAATGATCCCCCTGCAGAGCGTGTTTGTGTTTTCTGATGGGGACGGCAGGACGTGGCCCATCCTTACTCTGGGTCGCCCCTCGCCGCGCTCATCTCTGTGCTCAGAGGCTGAACCGCTCTGCATCTGGCCTGCAGTGGGTGCTGAGGGCGCTCACCTGGTGCAATGAGCAAAGCAGTGAGCATCAGCCTTGTTGCTCCGTCCCACGCAGCTGGGGCTGAGTGCCGGCCGTGGTTACGAAGCGCCTGCTGGCTGGGGGGCGGCGCGTCCCAAAGCCCAACATCTGGAGAGATGGGAAACGCGCCCTCGTCGTCCAGCCTCAATATTGCTTCGCTCAACCAAAAAGTAAATTGGAAAAGAAAATTGGACGTCGCACCAATTTGGGGGCAGGTTTATAAATTCTGCAGCTAAGCAATCCCGATAGAAAATGATAGATGGCCGCGGAGCGCGCGGCCCCGGCCGTGATGTATGGCCGCATTAACCAGAACGCCGCCTTACATGATGCTCTTTTATTACCACTCTTGGTGGCAGACAGAAAAACAGATTACACTTGAGATCAAATCGATAGGAACTTTATTTACCGGCCTTTTAAAAACATATTTCTGCACTTTATAAAAACATACGGTAGCTGCTATTGATAGAAGTTGTCTGCTTGTTAAAAAGCAATTTTCCCGCGGCGATGCTCGCAGGTTGCCTTTTTACTGCGCTACCTGTTACCTGCTCGTCCTGATCTGCGCTCGCTGCCGTGGTTGATGACTTCCTCAGGGTTATTTGGGGCTCGGTGTGGGGAAGGGCAGGGCAGCATCCTGCAGGAAGAGCGGTGATGGAAATGGAGTTGGGCACAACTTCACGGTTGGGAGCGATGGTTTGGGTTCGCTCAGGTTGGATATTAGGATGGTGTCCTGTGGAAGAGTGGTGGGACTTTGGCACGGGGTGTCCAGAGAGGTGGTGGGGTCACCATTGGGAGCTGTGGGACGTGGCACTGAGGGTCGTGGTGAATGGGGATGGCTTGGGCTTGGGATCTCTGAGGTCTTTTCCAACCCTAATGATCCTATGAACTCTTCCCCCATCGGTCAAACAAATCCACTTTGCTGGATTACGAAGGCTCTCAGCATCATTGCTTTTGGCCATCTTAGCTTTCCTCGTGGTTCCTACTCCAACAGAGCTTCTGAAACTTGACTTTTTTGCAACAACCCTCTTCCCCCCCAGCCTGTCCCATCAGCCTTGCACGTCTGCAAACTTTCTGCAGGCAAAGCTGCGACCCAAGAGACCTCCTGTGCACTTCCATTGTACCCTATGTGTTCAAAACCCCTTCCATAGCAGGACGAGTTGGAAGCCGTGCAAAGGGCGATGTGCACACAGCAGAACTCCTTGCACAGAGCTGTGCTGCTCTGGGACCGGAGCTGCAGCCACGTCCCTTTCTGCCCCCCTCCTCCTTTTGTGAACATCTGGAGACAGCTCTGCTTTTTAAAGATTTCTGTGCTCTAGGGTCCGCAGCCCATTATTTGGAAAATTACTTCTATGGGTCAATTCATTAGCGTCTAACAAAGGGAGGAGAGGATCTGCTCAATCTCTTGGTGGGGCCGTGCTCCAGTTGTGTCAAGCAGTGATTTGCAGCTGGCCGGGCGAGGGGCTGCGGAGCGGCACTCAGGTTCCGTTCAACTCTCATTAAAGAAGACGTTTTTAAGCAGAATTTTTCTTGACAGTCTGTGCATCCTCGCTGGCTCGTGGCACCATCTGGGGTTGAGGAGCCACCAGCGTTTTTCTCTCCATCCTGTCCTGGCTACTTAAAAAACAACAAACAATGGGCTCGCATTCCTTCCCCACGCTGTCAGCCAGATATTATGGGATTGCCCAAGCCCTCGGTGCCAAACCCTCCCTCCTGCCCTGCTTTGGGTTCCCATGCCCCGCGACGGCGCCTGAGCATCCCATCACCCCAACTTCAGAGGGCTGTGCTGCGGTGGGGCAAAGCCCGCAAGCAAGCAGAGTGCCTCTCGGAGCTGGAGGAAAAGCAGAACCGTGTGTTGCTCCACGCTGTCCTCCGCTGACCCAAGCTGCAGATTGCAGGTTGAGGATGCAAGCCCTGCTGTGCCTCCCCGAGCAAAACGCGGCTCTCCTTCCTCTGTGTTCTGTAGGGTTCTTCAATGGGGCACCTTGGTGTAAAGGATGGGTCGGTGCTCAGCACCCGGCTCCACCGTGGGGGACAGCTGGTGCCGTGCCACGAGTGTCTCCCCATGAGTGATCCTGGCAGAAACGTCGCTTTGCATCTGGTTCATTACCTACACGTTTGCTGGACGTTCATCCGCCCCGGCCAAACAGAGATGGCAACAACCTCCAGGTCATCACATCCACGTTCCTCATTGCTTATGTGTTGGCATCCCTGCGTGTCCAGGACGGACGCTTGTGCCTGTTTCAGCTGCAAAATGTTTGAAGCAGCCGATGATTTTACTTTGATCCCCGTAAACACTATACAGTAATCAAAGTTTAAGCCGCTTTGGATGAAATAATTGCTTAACAATCATATAAGACAAAGTGATTCAACAAATGACAATTAGGACTTGTGATATACAGAACAGATGCATTCAGTGTACCATATTATAATGTGCTAATACAAGATTGACAGCACAATAATAGGAGAGAACAGCCACTCAGCCTATAATTCTAAACCAAATGTGAGGCTGTCCACAGAGCTCAAATCCTAGCAGGCTGTACAATTAGAGGTAAGAAGGCACAAGGTTCACAAAGACTCATTAGCAGGTTGGCTGCGAAATTTCCAAGGGGGGAAGCTCCCAGGGCAGCGTCGCGCTGAGGGCTGCAGGGAGGAGGGGGCTCGAGGTGATGGGGCAGGGGCTGGGTGCATCCTGTGGGGCTGCGATGCGTCCCTGGAGGTCTCTGCTCTGATTTTGGTGGTGTTGAGTCCGGTTGGGGACCCGGCTCCATCAGATGCTGTCACAGCACAGTGTGGGTGCATGAAGGAGACAACGGCGTTGGGGACTGGATGAAATGAAGGCTGATATGAGCACGGAGCGCTGATTGGCATCCCCTATAGGAGTTGGGTGCTTCCCAAGCCCTAAATGATACTGATGGGTGACAGGGGCACCCTTTGGCCCTGTCTCTGGTGATTAAGGCGCCCGCTCTTCTCTTTGGGCGAACGGAGCGATGGGGACACGTGCGTGTCAATCTGCACAGGGGGGAAATGCCACTGCAGCCCATGGCCAAGCGACACGGAGCCACAGAGATCAGCGCGCGTGTTTTCAGCGCCGGTGACAAAACCCACCTCATCTCCTCGTGTGCTTTCCACACGCCGTGCGCGCTTATCCTGCTAAACACACAATTTTGTCATATTTTATTATTAAATAAACATGCCAGAAAATAGACTTTTTGCATACATGGGGGAGGATGGAAAGGTTTGGTAATTAAAACTTCCATCCATCCGTGCTCAGCTCCGGGAGAGAATTGTGTTTTGCTCCCGCAGATGAGAGCTTTGTGCTGTTGGTGTCGAAGTTGGAGGCTGTGCGTTGCACTGGGACACGCAGTGGGGTTGGGATGGGTGCATCCCAAACTGTGCTGCTACCGAGGAGTCAGGAATTTGTTGGTTGCATGGCCACGACCCCGCTGTTGCAGGGAAGCTTTGTTTCCCCAGCTCACTAATCCAAAAGCTGCAGGGATGCGTTGGGCGCACAGAAGTGTTTTTGGGGATCGCAAAGTCAACGTGTTGAAAGGAGAAGAACCCAGGTCAAATAACATCTTCTGCTTTTCCCTTCGCTGTGTGGGCAGCGGGGTGACACGAGCAAAGGGGAAGCAAAGCTCTCCCCTCCCTTCATCTTCCCACCCGTTTAATTTTTGAGGTGCCCCTCGGGAAGCGCCGCCCCAAACTGTGCCAAAGCCCATCTGGGGCTGCACGTCGCCCCCATCGATGACAGATCGATGAGCCCCGAGGAGTGGTGTCACTTTTATTGAGCCTTCTGCCACCCAGAGGATCCGCCTTGGCTTTTTCAAAAGAAATTAGCGGTGCTTTGGGTGGGCGGGAGGGTTTATAGCATGAGGCAGGCTCCTGTGGACACTCACGCCTTGGAAATGGGATTTATAGGGGCCTGAAGTGATGCTTGACCAAGGGCTGATCTCTGGCTGCCTTGGGTAACTGGGCACAAATGTGTACGTCTGCACCGTGCCTTCTCTTGGTGCAGTTTTGGCACCTGAGACTCTGGGTGCCTTGGTGCAGCCGTTGGGATGCCCCACTGTGCAGGGACGTCTGCTCTTTGTTGCTGTGCCACTCTGCATGCACTGAGCATCATCTCCACCATGGGACGGCATCCTGGGACGTGCTGCCTTCCCGTGGGACTCTGAGCATCAGCGTCCTCCTCAGAATGTGGGGCTTCTCCTCCCCATTCCCTGAGCACCTTCTCCCCATCCATGGAGCATCCCATCCACATTCCCCAGAGCATCTCCTCTCCAATTCCCAGAACATCCCCTCCCCAATCCCAAAGCATCTCCTCCCAATCCCTGGAACATCTCCTCCCCATCCTCCCCTGCACAACTTCCCCGGTGCCTCCCTGCCAGCACAGGAACCATCCTCACGGATGAGTAATTCTTCCCAATTTGGGGGCTCTTCCTGCAGCATCCCCGAGCTGCCCGCCTGTATCCAGCTGCCAATCGGCAGCGATGTCCCCCTCGTCCCCGCAGAGGGGATGGGCTGCAGGATCTGGGTTATACAAGCTGGAGTTGGGGAGACTATTTTGGATTGTTCCTTCCTGCCTCCAAATTGCAGCTTCGAATGTGACAAGTTACAAAACACTTGAGTCATTTCTCTCGCGCGCTGCCGTTCCCCCACAAGGAGCCGTTCGGGTTTGGTTTGTTTTAGAGGGGGAAAAAAAAAAGGGGAGGGGGGGGGAAGAAGAGGGGGGGAAGCCGGCTTCCTGCGCCCCCTCCTCCCCACCTCCCTCAGTGTGCAGCCCACACGCAGGGTAACTCTGAGGCTGTTTATGTAAGCTGCTCATGTTCTGCTGAGCTGCAGCGAGAGCTGTTGTCGATTCAGAGGAAAGCCCACGTCTGCCCACGTAGGATCTCCCGAGCAGGGTTGTGTAACGCAGCCAGCGCCACGCTGGGAGGGATCGGGGCCCCCGAACCTGGGGGTGAAGGAGGGAAAAGGTGCTTGGGGTGGTGGGAGGCGAGGTGGATTCCTATGGGGAGGGGATGCGGCCGTGCCCTGCTCTCTGCTGCCTTTCCTGAGCTGTGGTTGGAGATTGTGGGACAGACCCATCTCAATGGCAAGTTTGGGGCAGTCGAGTCAGAAGGAGGCTTAAAGCGTGTCTGATTCGTGTGGTTTTCAAAGCCAAGAGGGCTTTCCTGGTAGGTCGTGCTGGACTTGAGGCAGCAAGGTCTGTGCAGGTCGGACGGGGATGGCTGCAGCATCCCAAAGCAATCTGCAGTGTGTGCTCTGACAAAAAGCCCTGGCAGGTCTTTCCCAACCCTGTGTGGCCATTCCCAGTCCTGTGTGTCCATCCCAACCCTACATGTCCATCCCAACCTTATGTGTCCATCCCAACCTTGTGTTTCCATCCCAACCTTATGTGTCCATCCCAACCCCACACATCCATCCCAACCTTATGTGTCCATCCCAACCCCACATGTCCATCCCAACCCTACACGTCCATCCCAACCTCATGTGTCCATCCCAAACCTACACGTCCATCCCAACCTTATGTGTCCATCCCAACCTTATGTGTCCATCCCAACCTTGTGTGTCCATCCCAACCTTGTGTGTCCATCCCAACCTTGTGTGTCCATCCCAACCCTACATGTCCATCCCAACCTTATGTGTCCATCCCAACCCCACACGTCCATCCCAACCTTATGTGTCCATCCCAACCTTGTGTGTCCATCCCAACCTTGTGTGTCCATCCCAACCTTATGTGTCCATCCCAACCTTATGTGTCCATCCCAACCTTGTGTGTCCATCCCAACCCTACATGTCCATCCCAACCTTATGTGTCCATCCCAACCCTACTCATCCATCCCAACCCCACACATCCATCCCAACCCTACTCATCCATCCCAATCCTACATGTCAGGACGCTTGTGCCCCAAGCAACGCCGTGTTCTGAGTTCATTGGGATGAGCCCCTCGTCCCAACGCTGGCTGGCTGCACGCCATGCCACGGTGCCCTACTTCATGCCCTTTCTGCCCCAAATCCAACAAGCCAACACCACCCCATCTGGTTCCAGTGCCTGGTTCCACTGGACGCCGCCGTGCCCACCGATGCCCCCTCCCACAGCTGTGCCACCAACGCCGTTAAAATCCCAATTCCTTGCGGCACCGAAAGACCCACCGTCCTCCTGCGCGGGGCGGGGAACGCCGCATTATCATTTCAATGCTTCTTTACATAAACAGTGAAAAAGAAGAAAAGCCGGTGGCTCGCGTTTGCTCGCAGCCTCTGAGAAATGCTATCTCAGTGATCAGGTTTGAGTCCTTCGCAGCATTCCATTTTTATACATATTTATTCATGCAGAACAGAGACGCCGAGCGCGTCGCCCTGCCGCGGGGCTGAGGGATGCGCTGCTATACATAAGAATGCACCTTCATTTACATCCTCCCCACTTCCCCACCACTGAACTGTGTGCAGCTGGGTTATTTTTATTCCTTATGTGTGTTTTCTTAAAGGTGGGGGAAGAAGAGGGGAAAAAAAAAAAAAGAAAGGAAGAAACCACCTCTAAATGCACTTTTTTTAAAGAAAAAAAAGAAACTTCCATTAAAAATTCCCTCCTGAACGTTTCTGAGCCATAGAAATGAGGCGAATCGGTGAGGGGAGAGGGGGAGGAAGGCGTTCTGGGGCAAGGAGTAAGTTTATAACAATTTTTCTCTTAACTGGAGCAGTTAGCTGCGGCGCGAGCCATTCATCTCCTGATTTAATAACTCACTCTCCTGCACGGAGACGGGGCATTACAGCCCTGGATATTGCTTTTCTTGGTATCAAGTATCAAAGATGAATCCGCATTTTCTAATAAAATACATTTTCATTGTAATTGAAATAACAATTTTCTGCTCCTTCTTTCTTCCCTTCCTTTTGGGTTCTAGAGCTCTCCTTCCCCCATGCTCCCATTCCTGCCATGGCAATCGTATTTTTCCCCCTAAAGAAGTGCAGGTTTTGGTGCTGGCTGCGGGGTGAAGTGAGGCTGATTCCCTCTTCACCCGAATTATTGATCAAACATTACATGCATACCATATTTTGTGGGGTTCATGTCCTTAAAAACTTCTCTGCATCTGTCCATCCTTGACTTGTGCTACAGGGACCCAGCTGCTGTTTTTAGGACACATAGGGGTGAAGGAGACCCTTATATGGTGATGGGCACCCATATAGTGGTACCCATATGGTGATGGGGACCCATATGACATTAGGGACCCATATGGCAGAGTGGGTTCATGTGGTTATAGGGTCCATATGGTGGTGGGGACCTGCATGATGATGGGAATCCATCCAGTGTCAGGCATCCGGATGGCAATGGGGACCCACGTGGTGACAGACAACCATGGAGTGATGGAGATCTATATGGCGATGGAGACCCATGTGGTCATGGGGATGCATTCAGTGATGGAGACCCACGTGGCGATGAGGACCTGAGTGGTTGTAGGCACCCAGGTGGTTGTGGGGACCCATACAGCAATGGGGACCCATGGGGCGAAGGGGACCCATACAGTGATGGAGGCCCTTGTGGTGACGGGGCCTCGTGGGGTTATAGGGGACCCTGTGGTGATGATTGCTTTCCTGTGGCAGCGAAGGTCTGGAGTTTGGAAGAGCAATGCTGGGATATTTCCTGGTGCAACGCACTGCTGCTGTGCTCTGCACGTCCATCTCAGCCCTGGGACACACCAGGAGGGAAGGGCGCAATTAAAACCCCACCGACACGTGCGAAAAGCGACAGCCTCCAAACAGCACAAGGAATCGGGATGAAAGGCGAGCTCCAGCTCTGGCACAACCCTAGGAAAGGATCCATCAGCACGCCGCGTCGTCCTGGGATTTCAAACCACGCCAATGAAATTTGGCCGCTTCATTTCATTCGCTGTCAATCAGCCTCGCTGCTACCGACGGCTTCCTCCCCGTTTCAGATCCCGCGTTTCTGTTGGCGCTGCCCGAAGCTCGCTGCATCCCAGCCAGGCAGCCCTCATCGCCGAGCGATTAAATCATCATCAGAGCGGAGAGACGGCGCTTCTCAGACATAATAGTGAAAAAAGAGGGGGGTGGCTCCGGCTCCGCTTCCATCCCAGCTCCGGCAGCGCGTTCCTGAGATCTTCTCCAGCTTCACACAGCGCTTTGGGTTTCCTATGGCATTTGTTGGGGTTTTGGTGCTGCCTCCCCGCCGGTAAAATCTAGTGCTTCAATAACAGAGCTGCAAAGAGGGACGGGGAGGGATCGTGGTGCCACTGGGGGTTGCGATGTGCGGCGTTTCCTGCCCTGGATTTGGCCCTTTGTAGATTAGAAGTGTGCCAGCACTGCGTCCCCAGCTCAAGTGAGCCCACGTTGGGTTCAGGTCCCGATTCGGGGTGCGAAGGTGAACCTGGGGGCCACGGGGTGATGGGGACAGGGTTGTTTGTATGGGAAAACGGCATAAAAAAGAAGTTGTTGGTTCTCACACGGCAGCCAAGTGGGGCAGCAAAGGGCCGGGCGAGCGAAGGCTTTTTAATTTCAGAAATGTCACTGAGTCACGAATGAGTCATAATTATAATGGGAGACATTTCCAACCCGGTGCCTGACTCGGAGACGTCTTCCAGGGATGTGAAGCTGTTTGTAACGGCCTGGCCGTGCCTGGAGAGGTGATAGGGGTTGCGTTAATGCCCCCATTGGGTGGCAGGTGTGTGCGAGTGGGGCTCCTGCCCCTGTCTGCGGTGCGGGGCAGAGCGCCATGGGGGTGGCAGGGGGAGCTCCGAGCATCACCGCTCCTCCTCCTCCTCCTCCTCCTCCTCCTCCAACGCATTTCCACCACTCACATCAGCGCGCAGCCCCAGTTCATTAAGCAGAATGGGTAGGAGCTAAATTAAAGAGCCAGTCTGACCAGTTTGGGGCTCCCGTGCCAAGTGGGTCCTCAGCGTCAGGGAGAAATCCGCCCTCGCCTGGTCGGCGTGAAATATTCCTGAGCCGCGAACACCTTGGGCTGATCTGCTTTTCCATAAATAAACTTGTCGGGAGATATTTGGAGATGGGCCCTGAGCCTGGAGCAGCTCCCAAAAATGCGCCGCTGTTTGGGCTCGAGGGGCGGCTTTGGGAATGCTCTGAGCTCACTGTTGGTGTGAGGGGGGGGTTCTCCCCCTGCTGGGCTCCCCAAGCCCCCATGTATCCCAAGGGCTGCTCCAGTGGGGTGGCACAGCTTGGGCACAGGTTGTAGGGTCATATAGGGGCTGATGCAGAGGTACTGGCTGTGGGGTCATATAGGGGCTGATATAGGGGCATTGGCTGTGGGGTCATATAGGGGCTGATGTAGGGGTATTGGCTGTGGGGTCATATAGGGGCTGATATAGGGGCATTGGCTGTGGGGTCACATAGGGGCTGATGTAGGGGTATTGGCTATGGGGTCATATAGGGGCTGATGTAGGGGCATTGGCTATGGGGCCATATAGAGGCTGATGTAGGGGCATTGGCTATGGGGCCATATAGAGGCTGATGTAGGGGCATTGGCTATGGGGTCATATAGGGGCTGATGTAGGGGTACTGGCTGTGGGGTCATATAGGGGCTGACACAAGGGCATTTTTGGAAGTGACTGCTTTGGGCTGTTTCCAAAGGTGGTGGTCTACTTTGTTGCTTGGGTTGGTACCATGCATGCTTGGTGTTTGAGATGCTTGCAAGAAGCAGAGTGAAGCCTTTGCTGTTGGAACCCTATGGGGCACTATGGGGCCCTATAGAACCCTATGGGGCGCTGTGGGGTGCAGGCATGGAGTACGCAGAGGCAGCAGTGCTGATCCTCACCTACTCCTTGAACCCTTTGCATGCATGGTGCCCCTCGCCCAACCTCAGCAAGACGAGTTGCTCCCCATTAGGAAAAAAGGAACAGAAAGTGGTAGAATCATAGGAAATGGTATTTCTTTATTTCCAGCTGGGGAAATGGAGCAGGAGAGCCGTGAGGCTGTTTGCAGCTCCGCAGGGAGGTGAGGATCCATCCCCTCTCCTCCCGCAGGGACCGAGCGCTCCGTGCTCGTCCGCCGCACGCTGATGGCTTGTGACAAGGACAGGATTGCTCCTTTGGTGAGCGCACACACTCCCAAAAACCCTCACAGTCCCTCACCCTCTGCTTCCCCTTCTTCTCCATCAATTTCCAACCTCGCGCCGAGCGCGGACACGGGAGAGGAGCCTAATCCGACCCGTAAACTCTGTCACATCCTCATTAATTTGCCCATGTCTCCCGCTGTAGCCTGAGGGCACCGTCACTTTCGCAGCGCCACAACGGCTTCATTTTGACAGCTGCAGGAAAGGTGAGCAGCACGGAGCTGCACCACCCTGCACCCCGCTGGGCGGCTCTGGGACGGCGCCACCCCTCTCGGGGACCCTGAGCCCTGAGATGCTTTTCATCTCGGCGCTGCTTTTCTTTTCTCATTTTCTTTCCGCCCCTATTTCTGCTGATTTTGCACGTTTCGTAGCTCAAACTCCCAGAGTGGATCCTGCTCTATCCCAGGAGCTCCGCTGGCCTATTCTAATGCAAATGCACGCTGGTTGATAATCTAATGTTGAGTGGATTATTTCTCCCCCAGATGAGCTGCTTTAAGGCAGAATTTTTCTTTCAGCATGTTGAGCTGAAGGAAAAAAAGCAGCACCACAAAGAAGCCCACCTTGAACGGGGGCTTTGTTGCCTGAGATCTGTGCTCTCCTCCCCTTCCCTCACACGATGAAATCCAACCTTCCGCCGCCTTCATTGCATCACCAAGTGTTTGTATTGCAATTAAAGCCAGGGGGCAACGCGGAGGAATCAATCAGAAGGGTCCTGGCTTTGCGGTAGCACTCTGCATCCCACCCAAAAATCGGTGTCTGCTGTGCTGCAAAGCCAGCATCCCGCTGGGCAGTGTTTTGGGTGCCGGCTCCTCCATGCGCACCACGTCTTTCCTGCTTTACTCTCACCTCCAGCGTCCATTCCTGGCTGAAATGCACTCAGCCCCGAACTGTCCTGCTTCGCTCTGTCCCCCTTTCTCCTACAAACATCCCCGCTGAGTTGCAGCATCGCTGCTGGATTCCCGACCTCATCATCCCCACCCGGTGTCGAAATCCGCGCTGAGCGTTGCCAGGAATGGGAGCAGCCCCGCCACGCCTGCACCGGCTCTGTGCTGGAATTTGGGGCTGTTTTTGGGGCTCAGATCAGGCTGGGCCACACTTGGCCATCAGCTGTTGCTCAACGGCAGCAGGGTGGAGAGGGCATGGATGGAAACGTGCGGAGCCGCTGGGGAGGGAGGAATAAGGGTTCGGCTGCAGGGTGCCGGCACCCGTCCCCATCCCCATACTGGGGCGCTTTGCACGTGGGGTGAATCCTCAGCCCCGCACCACGCTCCTGAAAAGAATCCTAGAGCAACCCCACCAAAACAAACCCTTCCTCGGCACGTGCGGCTCTTTCCCCTGGGAGAGACTGATATAGAGAGTGGAGCACACGTGACAGATGTTAATCGCATCGTTTAATGCTTCTCCTGGAAGGCATTCGTGTGCAGGGATGGGTACCGACCCAGGGCTTTTGTTTCTGCTCCTGCAACGCGCCCTCGGTGCCGCGCACAGCGCTGGGATGTGCCCCAGGATTTGCACAGAGGTGTTAATTGCAGCGTGATCAATCACTGATCGATTAACTGAGGTTCCTGATGCTGGCGGCGTGGATCTGCCCGTTGCTAGAATGCGCACCAGAAACATAAAGGAAGCAGGGAGAGGGGAGGGCCCTGAGCCTCCTGGTGTGTAAAGAGGGGGAAACTGCACCCAAAGCTTTCCCTCCTGCATGCAGGATGGCAGAGGGGAGAAGTGCGACGTGGGCACCGAGCCTTAGGGGCGAGCGCCTTCACTCCTGGGAAATAAGGGGGAGGAACAGAGAAAGCTGTTTGCTCTGGGTTTGGAAAAATGCCGTTTTCCACGCTCCCCCCTCGCTGACCGGGGTGGCAGCAGGCCGCACAGCGAGGCTGCAGCTCCCTAAAAGTCACCGACTTATTGCCTAATAGATTTCCCAGTCATGAAGTCCCCGCGCTCCATATGTACCCAAATCAAAGCAATTACAGATTTAAATGAAGCTGGAATCCGCCGTGCAGAAAATGCTTGTTTTAGCGTGAGATTGGGCAGAGGTGAGCGACCTGCAGCACCCCTGGTAATGAAAGCTCTTCACAGCTTGCAGTGTTTCACCGGCCGGTAATTGCTGCAGGCTGCGATATGGATCTGGCTGCGTTAATGATGCACTGTTCCTTTTCCTAGGATTCATTTAAGCTTCCCGGTTTTTTTTTTGCTTTTTTTTTTTTCGGGGATTTGAAAGCAACGAGGCAGCGTGGAAATTAACGCATTAAGGAGGACGTTTTTATCACTTAAAATATTATTTGAAGCTTTGGGGTATTGATTAACAAAGCGATCGGGGCTGGTGTCGGCGTGCTGGAGATGGATGCGCTGTGACACGGGCACCCGTCGCTCCCGGCCAGGCTGCATCCATAGGGTTTGTGTTTGATTTGGCGTGACAAGATGGAGATATTAGGACAAAACATACATTAGATGGGGAAAAAAAAAAAAAAGAGTTTGTATGGGAGTGAAAATCCTATTAACTTCCATGTGAAAACCACATCCAAGAGACAGTTGGCTTCTGTTGTGAGTTTATTATTAAATATTTTACTAGGGAGGGAAGTTCTGAGCTGAGCAGCTCTCCTCTCCTGTTTCTGGCATGGAGTTGTTTCCAAACCCTTTTTGCCAAAGCTGCTCATTGCGTTGGATCAGCGGGGGGTGGTGGAACGTCGGGGTGGGATTTCGGAGAACCACGGGAGCACTGAGGTTGGAAAAGAGCGCTGAGATCATTGGGTCCAAGCGTCAACCCATCACCACCTCACCCGCACAATCCAGAACCATTAAGGATGGAAAAGAGCTCCTAAGAGCGCCGCGTCCAACCCCAACATCCCATCCGTACCCGTAGGATCACTGAGGTTGGAAAGACCTCAAAGGTCACCACATCCAGCCACCAACCCATCCCCACCGTGCCACCAAACCGGGTCGCTTTGGGGCGCCTGCAGCGCTTTGGGACACCACGAGCGCGTTCCCAAAGAAGCTCCCGCGCTGGATGCTCTGCTCTCATCCTTCATCCTCCTGCAATCTCCCGTCGCTCCCCAGGGGCTCCGGCATTAATTTCTTCCCTTGACCCCGGGGCCGGCGGCGAGGCGAGGTCAGGCAGTGGGGAGCAGAGAGGACGGCAGCAAATGATAAGGAGCCGCGGGCGCATCGGTGCTGCGACGCCTCGGAAATGGCATTTCCAGCTCGCTTAATCGCCCGGTCGCAGAGAAAAGCTGAGATTCAATTACCGGCCCCCGCGGCCCCCAGCACCCCCGTCCTCCCTCACGGCCCCGGGGGCGGTGGGGGTCCGTGGGGGTCAGAGCCGGGGGTCAAGGTGTGCAGGGGAATGAGAAGCGAGGAGCCGGCGGAGCACCAGGCACTTTCCATTTAGAAGAGTCAGAATTCAATCCGGAAAATAACGCAGCACTCCTTGTTTAATTTCCCCCCGGTACTTTGTGTGCTCGTGGGATTTTAATGCTATTAATTATTGTTGAATTTGTGCTAGTTTTTTTTTCCAATTCCTTTGCACCATCGTGTTATTTTATTGGGGAAGGCAGCAATGCTTTGCATCTCATCACATCCCCTCCTATCCCATCCTCTCCCATCCCATCCCGTCCCACCCCATCCCATCCCATCCCATCCCATCCCATCCCATCCCATCTCATCCCATCCCATCCCATCCCATCCCATCTCCATCTCCATCTCCATCTCCATCCCATCCCATCCCATCCCCTCCCATCCCATCCCATCCCATCCCATCCCATCCCATCCCATCCCATCCCATCCCATCCCATCTCATCCCATCTCCATCTCCATCCCATCCCATCCCATCCCATCCCATCCCATCCCATCCCATCCCATCCCCTCCCCTCCCATCCCATCCCATCCCATCCCATCCCATCCCATCCTATCTCCATCTCCATCCCATCTCCATCTCCATCTCCATCCCATCCCATCCCATCCCATCCCCTCCCATCCCATCCTCATCCTCCTTCATCCTTTATTTTGTTTCTTTTTCAAATCTCTGGTTTCCCAGCACCAGAACCCAATCTGTCACTTTAGTCACCAAGTTCTCTTTGCCCGGTGAAGGGCTCTCCTCACTGTCATCTCAGAGCCTCTGTGGGATGCTCGTGTGCCCGTGCCAGCATCCCAGTGCGCTCCCCCCAGCTGCACTTTGCCAGATAATGAGAGCGAGTTTAGAAACTTAAAGCCTCTTCCTTGCACGCTGGTGAGTGACACAAATGGAGTTCATATTTAATCATCTGTTAACTCGTTGTCTATTATAGCTCTTTAATAGCACCATAGATATTCTTAATGAAGCATGATTTAAGGTATTTACAGCTCCAGGACCGACAGACATCACTCACAGTGTGCAGGTAATGAGGCGTAAAACAGCTCTGGAAACCGTAAAAATGGGAGAGAGAGAGGGAGAGAGAGAGAAAGCGGGCGAGGAGCTGGAGCTGAATTGTTCCGGGGTTTGTTTTAAAATGTTTAGGCATTTAAAGTCATTTCAGCTTCCCGAGGTGTCTGATGGCAGCGGGTGCAGCGGCTCCCAGATCCGCGACCCCGACCTCGATGCTGGCGGTGGGGGCGGCAGCGCTTCGGCTCTGTCCCACCGCACAAAAAACGCAGCGGGAAAGGGGAAAACGCCGCTGTGGGGTCTGCCGAGATGCGGCTGTTTGCTTTTTGGCCGACCCAATGGCAGGCGTGCAGCAGCGAGGCGCTGGACCTTCCTTTTGCTCGTCAGATGTCACCCCGTGCAATGCTCCCCGGCAAAACAATCCTCACACACACGGAGCGCATAAAAACCCACCCGGACCCGAGCCAAGGTTTGCAAAATAATTTGTGACGGAGGTGCCATTTTGCATCAAAATATTGTGCAGCAAATGTCAAACGCCACCAGCCCATGTGTCCCCACGTGTGACGGTAATTGGGGTGGACAGCTGAGCTCTGCCACCTCCTCCTTGCGTGGTGATCCCGGCGCGGCCGGTCCCGAGCAATGGCCAGCGTCCCGGCTCCGAGATGGGGATGCTCGTTAGCAAAGAGCTCATTAGCTTGCTTCCCATCACGGTGTGAATAAATAGATATGGGAGAAGTGGGGACGGAGCACGCAGGGAATGGGTGGCACGGCGTGCTTCAGTTTGTGCTTTTAGTTTGGGCGGTGGATTTATCCCCCGGATGGAGAAGGGGCAGCGGTGGGGTTGCAGTGCTCCCACTGCTGACTCCTCGCTTTGCGACTGCGTCCCGCGCTGATGGCGATGTGGATGGAGCTCGGTTTTGGGGAAGCCATTGCTCTGGGGTCTGTGAACAAGGGGGGACGGCACGCTGCTCCGCTCCCTCCCAGAAATGTGCACCAGCTGCACGAGCATCTCCCAGCTCTGCTGCGAACGGATCTGTTCCTATGGAGCGTGCGCCCCGTGGAAGTTCACCCTTTTTTTTGCATTGCTGCACCACGAGTGCAGGACGTCTCCACAGGAAACAAGCTGCTCTCCTTTTGGAGCAAATCACCCATTTCCCAACCCATCCCAAGGGCCTCCATTGGGGAATAAGCCTTACAAATCGACGCGCTCACCATAACGACCCCGCATTAATCCCTTATTATCCGGACATCGGGCTGCATAAATATTTGGCTGCCTCAGCTCCCCGGGGAGCTGGGGGGGCAAAGCCTGTTAGAAAGTCAATGAAGTTCCCTTGGGCAGTGCGGGGCGGGGGGGGGGGGATGAGATGCTTTGGGTCAAGCGCTGAGATTGTGCCACATGTCCCCTTGGGCAAGTCCTGCTGAGGAGGGTTAATATTGCTGACCTATTTTGCACGGGGAAAGCAGAGAGGCTCTGGTTTCAATTAGAAAGGTAAAAACCACCTCGAAACGCTGCTCCCACAGCACCCAACTCGGCTGCAAACAGTTTTTTCGCCTTCCTCACCCCCCCGTTAGCCACGGGAGAAGGAGCTAGAATCTCTCCTTGGCGAAGCATCAGCAGCAGAATTGCTAACTACGTGCCCGTTATAGAAACTTTTTAGTACTGGGGACGAGCCAAGAAAAAAGCCCAGATTGACTCTGAGCTCTCAGCTGGCGCTCGTGGAGCTTCCACTGCGCAGGGGGAGCGGCAGCTCCGGCTCCTGCATGGCGTGCAGGCAGCATCCTGCACCCCGCATCCCATATCCTGCACCCCACATCCCATATCCTGCACCCTGCACCCCACATCCCATATCCTGCACCCCGCATCCCATATCCTGCACCCCACATCCCATATCCTGCACCCTGCACCCCACATCCCGAATTCCAAACTCTGCACCCCGCACCTCTCATCCCACGCCCTGCTTCCTGCACCCCGCACCTTGCAGCCCCTCACCCTGCGCCCCGCACCGATGCAGCTCCCTTCCCATCTGTGAGCTGCCGTGGGATGCATTTCCCCTCCCGTGCTGCAGTTGCATGCAGGGAGCTCTGCGCTGCTCGCTGTGCCACGGTCTGCATCCCGTGTGCTGTAAGCTGCTCAAAGTCAACCCAGCTGGGATGCTCCCAAGCCCAGCAAACCCCTTATTTGTGCCGAGCAGCACACATTGCACCATGACTTTGCTCATCACTTGCCTTGCTCCCTTGGAGACTGGCTTACCGAGGCCATCCAGGCCGGCACAGCCTGGATCCCATTGCAGCACACACTGCATCCTGCATCCCCATCCCCAAAACTCCACTTTGGCTGCTGGGGAAACGCCATCGCCAGCCCGGATCCGCATGTGTGCTGCTTCCATGCGTGCTCGTTTCCAAGGAAACTGCTCTCTCTACATGTGTGTGGCTTAGCACCCTGCGTGCTCTCCTTCGGATAAATCCTTAATTCCTGCACGGTTCCCTGTAATCCCGCTGCACAAATCCCCCTCTCCCACTCACATCCCACTCCCTGTGTTTCCCAACCTGTGGATGGTGGCAGAGGATCGGCTGCAGTGGGAGCTGCACGCTTTGCTGCAGTGATGCACGGCGCTGCTCTCTGCTCCCTTTGGGATGCACTGTAGGGTTTTGGGATGGCACCACGCTTTGGGTTTTTGGCCAGCCCCGTGCTGCAGGGCCGGGAGGGGCAGTTGAATAGAGAGCGCTTTGCAAGGAGTTATTTCTAATGTTGGAACCCCAAACAGCTTTTGGTTGCCTTGGCAAAATTAGCAAAGTGTGGCATTTTCTAAAAGCGGATTTTGGGGTGGAGATCTCCTTCCCTCCTCCCCAAAACCCCCGGAGCAGTGACACCGCTCAGCGTCACCCAGCGCCAGCAGCCAAAGCGGTGAGCCCACGGTGGGGAGGATTGCAGGGTTGGGAAACCAACCCCAGCACTGCTGTGCCGTGGGGCTGCAGCAGCAAAACCCCATCTCTGTGCACAGCGCAGCCCTGGCGCTCAGTGGGGCCGCACAGGGCGCTGCTCCCTGCGCCCAGCAGGGCAAGAAAACCCCCCTCATCCTCACGGCTCCGCTGCTCCCAGTGGGATCCACGCTTGGGGCCGACCCGGCGCCCATCCCCGCGGGGCTCTGCCCTGCTCCGCGTGCACAGCACCTTTCTAGGCCACAATCTGTACCCAATCGCGAGCCTGCTGCTAACTCCGCTTGCACTCTATTCTCGTGTTTGCTGTTATTTTTTAACACTTGTTTTATTTTTTTTTCCTCCTTTTTTTTTTTTAATTTTTTAATTTTTTTTTTAATTTTTTTTTTTTTTTTTTGCATAAAAGCGCTACCCTCTCCCCAGAGCCTGCCTGCAGCGAAGGCATGGTCTGTACAACTGCAATTATTTCGAAGAACAGATGGAGCGAGGAGCAGAAAGTCTGTTAATAGTAATAGAAATGCTACATGTTAACCTGGACAGCACACGATGACAGTCCCATGACTACACGTTCTGTTCCCACCAGCTGGGCTCCGAAGGAGAAACGAGAGCTTCAGAAGCGCCGCGCTCAGCGCTGCACCCTCCCTAAAGTTAGAGCTCAAATTCCTTCACACTTGCCGAGCGGGGTTTTGGGGTTGTTGGGCTTTTTTTCTCTCCCCCTTCTCCCTCCCCAATCCCTCCTCCTTCCCGTTTTCGGCACCGACACGAAAATATTTCCGCTCCTCCGCGATGCTCCAGGCGCCGCTGCAGCTGTGAGCGCCGTGTCCCCGTCTCCATCCCACAGTGACCCATTTTTTGGGGGGCGCGCATCTGCACGCTTGGCGTGAACCCGTTGCAAAGCGATTGCGGTGAACCGAGCTGGGATTAAGGCACGGCGCTTTGCTCTGGGGCAGGTTGCATCAGCGCAGGATTGCAAGCTCTTGGCTCAGTGGGTCTAAATCCACGATTTGCTGTTGGAATGGCTCCTTTGGTGGCGACGGCGCTTTGTGTTTTGCACCGAGGGCCGAGCCGTGCGGGGCTTTGGGGGCACGGTGAGTGGGGGGCACCAGGAGCGTGGTTTGGGAACGGAGCGGAGGTGCTGTGTGCAGGGCTGCGATCCCACTGTGCAATCCCTGCCCGTTTCCCAAGGCACTGGGGGATTTAGATAGGGAGCTCTGGCTCCATGGATGAGAACTTGTGACTCAATCCTGCGGCGGTTCCCTGAAATCTCAGCCCCTAGAGGTTGCACCTGGAGGTCTCGTTAGGAGAGGCCTCTTCATCTGTCTGCTTGCAGGATAATCCCTCTCCTGAGGTCCTGCCAAATCCTTACAGATCAGATTTTCCTCCCACAAACCTCCAGAGGTCACTTCAAACCTGCAGGGCCCCAAATCCCTGCACTGGTGGCACCCCGGTGCTCTGGGTGCCCTCCTACAGGGACCAGCACACCCAAGGGTGCCCACAGCCGGGCATTGCTTTCAGGAAATGCGCTGGCATCCTATTACAGGAGAGCAGAAAGCCCTGTGCTGTGTTACAGGGCCGGGGGGAAATCCTGAGCGCATTTATTTGGATGCACACCCAAACACCCTTCTCCTTCCACAGAGCCCCTTTTGGAGACTTTGGGGCCATCGGGGTCCTGTGGGTCTGCGTGCCTCGCGTTCCCCTCCTTGTTGCTCCCCATGCCCCTCATTCTCCTGGCTCATGCATGCAGAGGAAAGGGTGACAAGCAGCCGTGCAGGGCAGGCTGCTCCTCGCTCACTCAACCCCATGCCCCCCATTTCTCTCCTCTCTCGCAGGGCAAGAAGTACGTGGTGATGCTGGTGGACCCCGACGCCCCCAGCAGAGCCGACCCCCGGCGCCGCTTCTGGAGGCATTGGCTGCTCACCGACGTCCCTGTGAGTGTCTGAGTGCCCCCAGGTGGGAGGGCGGCGACGGCCCCACGGCTGCACCCAGTGGGGCGCCGTTCATTGCAGGGGTGAAGCCCCAAGGGGGAGAAACGCAAACGGCGCTCGGTGCGCGGGGAGGGCAGCGCTTCCTGACACCGAACGCAGTGAGGCTGGGATTAAAATACTGCTGCTTTTTTTTTCCCCCCCTCTTTTCCTTTTCTTTTCCCACTCTTTCCTAAAGACACGCAGAAAAAAGATGCAGCATGCAGACTCCGCACCCACAGCTCTCCCTGCGCTCCATCTCGCGAGAGCTCTCGTCGTCAGCTTATTTTGGGAGAGGAAGGGGGGGAAAAAAAAAACACATCAGTTTTGGTGAAAATCTTGAAGGGGGGGGAAAAACCATCAGCTTTGGTGCAAAATCTCTCCTTTTCCCCAATCTTTGGTGCAGAATCCTCTATTTTCCCTTTGCGCCCAGCACCACGCAGCGGATGGGGGCCTTTCTGTCGCCACTTTGCTTCCTGAGGGCTTTGGGTGAATCCGTGCTCCCACTCCTCCTCTTATCTCCTAGAAGATGCGGCGTTTCAGCTCTGAATCAATCTAACTCGTAATCTGAAGTCTAATTAAGATATCAATTAATTTGCGGCGCGCATTTAGCAAGAAATATCTCGTCATTCTCTGCTATTATTCTCCAAAATTACTGCTGAGGGCTTTTTGTACAGATACCTTAATTAGGCTTTTTTTTATGGTTAATGGGAATATTGAGCAAATTAAAATTAGATATTAATATTTTCTGCGAATTTCATAATTGGCTGAAAAAAAAAAAAAAAAGAAAAAAAAAACAAGAAAAAAAACCCTGAACCGTAAAGCATGGGGAATAATTGCAGGGATTTATGCACAAGGCCTTTCTTTCCGTGATTTTTTTCTTATTTTTTTTATATGTAATCCTTCACAGAAGCCCTTCTGCATTTCTAACAACAGGGTCTTGGAAGTCTCTCATTAATTTTAATATTTACTAAACGCAAAAGAGAAAAAAAAGCTGGAGCTCTTGTTTTCCCTTCTGCACGCGGCTCCTTCCGAGGCGTTCGTTATTGCTAATTATTGTGGTTTTCTTGTCTTTTTTTCTTTTTTTTTGTCCCTTTTTTTTTCCATTTTTTTGAGCGCTCGATCGTTGGAGCAGAGATGGGGGGATTTACGGGTGGAAGGCGCTGCGTTTCTCTCGAGCAAATCAGGGCTGAGGTTGGAAATCTCCTCGGCAGGATGGGAGGAGGCAGCTCTGATAGCAGCACAGCGGGTCTGGGGGAGAAAAGGTGAATTTGGGGAATGGTTTCGCCGTCGCCCAGGGCTGCGTCTCCATCGGCCCCAGCTGCAGTTGTTCAGCTCCACTGCTGTGCTGTGGATGCAGGGACACAACGCCTTACATGCATTGTGCACACGTGCATAGAAGGACACCACGCTCATAGGGCATCTCTGCACCCACATCCATGGGCTCGCCATTGGGCATCCCTCCCTGGAGGCATCTTCCTCCCGTAGGCACGGAGCGGCCTTCCTGACACCCAGATTTGGGAGCCCTCCACTCAAACTACAACACCCCAACTCTCCACTGAGGCTGGGGGTCTGTTCTGATGTGGAACACCAACAAATAAAGAACAAAAAACCACAGCACTGGTTTGGGGTCGGTGTCCCGAAAGGCAGCGTTGGGGTTGGAGCTCCCCATCCCGCCGGCTCCCATCCGCTGCTCCCGGTCGCCAACGGCGGCGCCGCTCCGCTCGTCAGGCGCTGCGGAGATGCTTTCACTCCCATTCAAAATAATTTAAATAAAAACGTTGCTACAAAGTGGAATAATATCTTTTGATGAATGTTTTTAAAGCCCTTTAGGTTTTCATGGTAATTTGCAGTGTAAAATTATTTAGAGATAAGAGCCAAATTAGCTCTTATAGGCGGAGGTCGATATGTCCCGTTATCCGTGCAAGCAGTGTTTAAATATAATCAGCCTTTACTCTAATGCAGCATAATTGTTCATTTGAAATCGCCTTTTTTTTTTCTCTCTCTCTCTCTCTTTCTCTTTTTTTTTAAACTCCATTCAATGAGTCATTAAAATATTCAAAGGAGAATGCAGCGAGTTGGAAATGAATTTATCGCATCATCCCGCGTGCAACGCGGAGCATCAGGTAGCGATGCAGAGCCAGGGCCGGGCAGCAGAGCCACCCAGTAAACATGGATTGCCATTCCATGAGCAGCAAAGGAAGGCAGAAAATCCTGCCCAGGGGAAGGAGAGCGTTCCGGCTTTCCCCCCTCCTCGGGAGCTGCAGATTTGTGCTCCGCCGCAGCGTCGCCGCTTGAACTTTATTTTTATCCAAATATGTTTGTAGCAGAAAAGTCGTTATGGAAACGGGTGCTGGCAGCCACCAGACCCTGCGTTGAGATGGGGCGGAGCGGGGCTGGGCGCTGCCCCGGCCGTATCCTGATGGGGGGATCGTGGGGAAACTGAGGCACGGAGCAGAGTGGAGGTGGGCGCAGCGGTCGGGGCTGCGACGTCAGCCAGCGGGTTGGGAAAGGGCGATGGGAGCCGTTGGCCCCGCGCTTGGAGTTGGTTCCTGCCTCTGGGGAAGGTTGGGTTGGGTTGGTAGGGTGAGATGAGGGTCAGCACTGGGGTCACTGCGCCGCCATCGGTGCTGAACGTCCCAGTGCCACCACGGCCCCCTCCCGTGCCTGCGTTTGTCACCGCTCTGATAAACAGGTTCTGGGTTGCAAGTGTCACCATAGAAACAGGTGCTATCTTAAGCAAACAAGGGCTTTATTAACCTTAAAATTTGAGGGTTGTTTTTTTTCCCATATGACAACAGGCTGGGGAGGAGCCGCCGCGGGTTCTCACATCCCTGCACCCCAACAGGGTTCCCAGCCCTGTCCCCAACCCTGTCCCCAACCTGGAGGAAGAACCCAGAAGGAAACTTTTGTCCTTGCGCAGTGCCAGAACTGAGCTGATCCAGAGCGCCGTGGATGGAACCACGGCTGTGCTGGGGAACCAAGGGCTGTGGTGACTGGGGAGCACTGGGCAGAGCGGGGCGCAGTCGGCGTGGAGGCGAATTTGGGAGTGGGACTCAATGATCCTTAGGGGCCCTTTCCAACTGAGGGTGTTCTATGAGATGATTCTAAATAGAATAGTGGAAGGAGAAGCTTTTTGGTTGGGTTCTAGCAAAAAAAAAGTCTGCATATATATATATATATATAAACTAAATCAGGTTTTGGGTATGCGAGCTCTGCCTGCGGGAAGAGGTGGGTGTGGGAAAGCTGCCCCAGGGAGCTGCCAGCAGAGGAATGCTCCTCTGGGGAGAGGCAGAGCATCAGGGCTTGGAGCTGCGGGGACCGGCAGGATCCAATCCCAACCCCGACGCCGTCGCCGTTCCTGCCCCCATCGGCAGCAATGGGGATTTGATGGGCAGCGATGCAGTTGTTGGAGGAACAGCCAAATCTTTTGGCCCTCGTGGTGGTGATGGGGAATTTCAGGGCGGCGGCGCCGTTTCTGGGGCCTCGGCGTTGCTCCCCATTGGTTCCCATTGCAGCGATGGGGAATTGCAGAGCAGCAATCGCTGAGGTGCTGCTCCGCCTCTCCCAGGCTCATTCCACTCTACTTTTTGGTTATTAAACCCAGCAATTGAAAGGGGAAGAACAGAGAGAAATGCTGATTTAATGGATGACTTGGAATATTTGGTTCCCCAGTGCGAGTTTGCGTCACTGCCCTTTTAATGAAAGCCTTATTAATAATTATTAAAAAGGAAAAGAGCGACGAAAGCGGAAGGAAAAGAAAACCACGCAGAGGGTTTGCTGCTGGAGCTTGGTTTCTCTGTTGGGTTTTCTCCCTGGAGCCTCATTTTGGGGATGAGGTCAGGTGTTCACCAGCTCCAAAGTTGGGTGTCAACCTCTACTCACTGTCGCTCTGCAAGCAGATGGGCTTTAATTACTGCCACCATCAGCAAATATCGCAGGGAAAACGGCTTTGGGGCTCACTGTTGGAAAATCCAGCTTCGGCAGAGCCATGTAGGAATGGTGGATCTGGCTTATTTTAAAGCTTGAACTGTTTATATTACCTTTAAACATAGGCTTTAGTCAACAGCGGGAGTGACTGCAAGGCACAGTGCTGCCCAAAGGTCTGCCGGAACAAAGCGACAGCAGCCACTGCGTGCTGATGGAAAAACAGCACCGGAACACGATTGGCCCGAACCGCCAAAGAATGGAGCTGCTAATCTGTGTAATTTCCTGGGCACCGTGAGGGCAAAGTGCCGCCTTCCCGTTGCTGTGGGAAAAAGCAGAGCCTGCAGAGCTGCCTGCGGGGGAAAGCGTGTTTGCACAAGTGCCTGCGCTTGCACAAATGCACGCAGCTTTGCACAAGAACGCTGCTTTGCACGGGCTGCTGTTTGCACAAGCATGCACCTTTGCACGGGCGCGTTTTCCCTCGCATGTCTTTGCACAAGGACGTGTTTGCACAGATGGGTCTTTGCACAAGGATGCGTGTTTGCCCGCAGCCTCCTTGCGTGCACCAGGTTTCTCCCAGAGCGAGCGGTTGCTGGACGTTCCCAGAGGTGCAGCTCAGGCTCCTGCCCTCCTGCCTTGTAATTAACGCTCTCAGGTAATTGCACTTCCAGCCTCTCCACTGAGCCACCGCCAGGCGACTCTGGCTGGGAAGCTGCAGAATGAGGAAGTGCAAAGGGTGGCTCTGATGCACCCTGGGGAGCAGCAACCCTGGGATGGGGCGTCTGTAGGGCTGCGAACATTTTGGGGCTGGGACAAGGGGGAAAACATGGGGGCACGTCTGCTCCCAGCCCCACGCATCAGCCCCAACCCCACATTTCTGCTCCCAGCCCTACGTATCATTTCCCAGCCCCACACATCAGCTCTCAGCCATACAAATCTCCCCCCAGCCCTGTGTATCAGCTCCCAGCCCTACACATCAGGTCATGGCCGTACACATCAGATCCCAACCCTACACATCAGATCCCAACCCTACACATCAGGTCATGGCCGTACACATCGGCTCCCAACCCTACGCATCGGCTCCCAACCCTACACATCAGCTCCCAACCCTACACATCAGCTCCCAACCCTACACACCTTCCCCCAGCCCTACCTATCAGCTCTCAGCCCCACACACCCTCTCCCAGCCCCTGCTTTCAGGCAGGCAGACACGCGCTCTGTGATTACAATCATTAAATTGCCAAGGATCTGCAGAGGGGGAGACAATTATGACGGTGACAAAGAGGTTTCTGTCATCCGGGCTGCGCCCCGCGGCTTTGCTCTTGCTCAGGTTGAATTTAGTGGTTGGGAACTTTCCTTCCTTCCACGGGTTGTTGGTCTGGTGCTGCCCCAGAGCAGAGATCTGGAGTTGTTTGGGGTGTCCTGAGCAATCTGCAGGTTCCAGGTGCTCCTGGAGGACGTGGTTCATTGGGATGCGATCCCGGAGCGGAGATGTGGGGTTGGTTGGGGTGTTGGGGGTGAGCTTGGTGTGCTGGGTGCTCCTGGTGGAGCTGCACGGCTCGGGGGCGTCCCAGGGAACCCCAACATGTGGCCCCATCTCCTGCTTTGCCACCAGGTAGAAGTGGATTTAGGGATTTCCTGGTTGCTTCTTCTTCCATTTAGCACGCGGAGGCCGATGATTCGTCGCCATCCAATAACGCACGGCTGCAAACACTCTCACTGCTGTTTATTCAAATGGCTGTTTGTTAATTAGCTACTCTTAACGAGGAGAGAATAAATCAGGTAAAACACACCTGAATGGCACGGGGACGGTTTGCAGATTGGTTTTGTTTTCCAGCAGAGATGCAGCCATGAAGCTTCTGTGGAGATCCCATGTGCATAGGCAACAAAATGTATGGAGACCCTGTGTGTGCAGGGGTGGGTGGTGCATAGAGATGTGTGTAACAGGGGGTGGGAGGTGTGGGGACACCCTATATGTGTGCAGGCTATGAGTTGTATATGGACATCGAGCTCTATAGGGGATGAAATGTACACGGAAGCTTCGTATGGAGCCCACGGGACGCACATGGGCACCCTTTGCATTGGATGCATAGGATGTGCATGGAGATGTGTAGGATGTGCATGGCAACATGTAGGATTCATATGGAGGTGTATGGGATGCGCATGGAGATGTGTAGGATGCCTGTGGAGGTGCTTGGGGTGTATGGAGATGTATGGGATGCACGTGGAGATCGATGGGATGCATGTGGAGATGTGCAGGATGGATGTGGGGGTATATAGGATGCAGGTGGAGATCTATAGGATGGACATGGAGGTATATAGGATGCAGGTGGAGATCTATAGGATGGATGTGGAGGTATATAGGATGCAGGTGGAGATCTATAGGATGGATGTGGAGGTATATAGGATGCAGGTGGAGATCTATAGGATGGAAGTGGAGGTATATAGGATGCAGGTGGAGATCTATAGGATGGACATGGAGGTATATAGGATGCAGGTGGAGATCTATAGGATGGACATGGAGGTATATAGGATGCAGGTGGAGATCTATAGGATGGAAGTGGAGGTATATAGGATGCAGGTGGAGATCTATAGGATGGACATGGAGGTATATAGGATGCAAGTGGAGATCTATAGGATGGACATGGAGGTATATAGGATGCAGGTGGAGATCTATAGGATGGAAGTGGAGGTATATAGGATGCAGGTGGAGATCTATAGGATGGTCATGGAGGTATATAGGATGCAGGTGGAGATCTATAGGATGGACATGGAGGTATATAGGATGCAGGTGGAGATCTATAGGATGGACGTGGAGGTATATAGGATGCAGGTGGAGATCTATAGGATGGACGTGGAGGTACATAGGATGTGCATGGAGATCTATAGGATGGAAGTAGAGGTATATAGGATGCAGGTGGAGATCTATAGGATGGATGTGGAGGTATATAGGATGCAGGTGGAGATCTATAGGATGGAAGTGGAGGTATATAGGATGCAGGTGGAGATCTATAGGATGGACATGGAGGTATATAGGATGCAGGTGGAGATCTATAGGATGGAAGTAGAGGTATATAGGATGCAGGTGGAGGTGTATGGGATGCAGATGGAGATCTATAGGATGGACGTGGAGGTATATAGGATGCAGGTGGAGATCTATAGGATGGACATGGAGGTATATAGGATGCAGGTGGAGATCTATAGGATGGACATGGAGGTATATAGGATGCAGGTGGAGATCTATAGGATGGACATGGAGGTATATAGGATGCAGGTGGAGATCTATAGGATGGACATGGAGGTATATAGGATGCAGGTGGAGATCTATAGGATGGAAGTGGAGGTATATAGGATGCAGGTGGAGATCTATAGGATGGACATGGAGGTATATAGGATGCAAGTGGAGATCTATAGGATGGACATGGAGGTATATAGGATGCAGGTGGAGATCTATAGGATGGAAGTGGAGGTATATAGGATGCAGGTGGAGATCTATAGGATGGTCATGGAGGTATATAGGATGCAGGTGGAGATCTATAGGATGGACATGGAGGTATATAGGATGCAGGTGGAGATCTATAGGATGGACGTGGAGGTATATAGGATGCAGGTGGAGATCTATAGGATGGACGTGGAGGTACATAGGATGTGCATGGAGATCTATAGGATGGAAGTAGAGGTATATAGGATGCAGGTGGAGATCTATAGGATGGATGTGGAGGTATATAGGATGCAGGTGGAGATCTATAGGATGGAAGTGGAGGTATATAGGATGCAGGTGGAGATCTATAGGATGGACATGGAGGTATATAGGATGCAGGTGGAGATCTATAGGATGGAAGTAGAGGTATATAGGATGCAGGTGGAGGTGTATGGGATGCAGATGGAGATCTATAGGATGGACGTGGAGGTATATAGGATGCAGGTGGAGATCTATAGGATGGACATGGAGGTATATAGGATGCAGGTGGAGATCTATAGGATGGACATGGAGGTATATAGGATGCAGGTGGAGATCTATAGGATGGACATGGAGGTATATAGGATGCAGGTGGAGATCTATAGGATGGACATGGAGGTATATAGGATGCAGGTGGAGATCTATAGGATGGAAGTGGAGGTATATAGGATGCAGGTGGAGATCTATAGGATGGACATGGAGGTATATAGGATGCAAGTGGAGATCTATAGGATGGACATGGAGGTATATAGGATGCAGGTGGAGATCTATAGGATGGAAGTGGAGGTATATAGGATGCAGGTGGAGATCTATAGGATGGTCATGGAGGTATATAGGATGCAGGTGGAGATCTATAGGATGGAAGTGGAGGTATATAGGATGCAGGTGGAGATCTATAGGATGGACATGGAGGTATATAGGATGCAGGTGGAGATCTATAGGATGGAAGTAGAGGTATATAGGATGCAGGTGGAGGTGTATGGGATGCAGATGGAGATCTATAGGATGGACGTGGAGGTATATAGGATGCAGGTGGAGATCTATAGGATGGACATGGAGGTATATAGGATGCAGGTGGAGATCTATAGGATGGACATGGAGGTATATAGGATGCAGGTGGAGATCTATAGGATGGACATGGAGGTATATAGGATGCAGGTGGAGATCTATAGGATGGACATGGAGGTATATAGGATGCAGGTGGAGATCTATAGGATGGATGTGGAGGTATATAGGATGTGCATGGAGATCTATAGGATGGAAGTGGAGGTATATAGGATGCAGGTGGAGATCTATATGATGGACGTGGAGGCACATAGGATGTGCGTGGGGATCTATGGGATGCACATAGAGATCTATAGGACGCACACAGAGCTGTATGGGATGTGCACAGTGGGATTCCCGTGGTCCCGTCCCCCATCCACGGTGCAGAGCAGTGATTAATGGGGCTGTGTGTGGGAGCACGGGGATGGAGGAGGGAACTCCTACTGCACCCCGCCATGAATCACCGGGAAGGCGAATCGGTGCCGTTACCACGGGAACAGAGAGAGGAAGGGACTTCCCTGCCGAAATGATGCGGCGGAGAAAATCGCTCCAAAAAAAAAAGAAGAAGGAGGAAAAAAGAGGCGAAGCTGTGACTAAGCAGCAGAAGTTATGTAAAGCACCGTGGGGAAGCGCAGGGGAGGGACGGCACGTCCTGCGCTGCCCACGGCCGTAGCCCACACCGCCTCCCCTGCACTGGGGGTGCTGGCAATAGGAGATGCCCTCACCGAAGGCAGTGGGGTTTGGGGTGGATTATGGGGCGGTTCTGCGTCTGTGGGGCCGGATCCCCGCGTGGATGGGGCTGGAGAGGAGTGGTGGTGGAAAGGATTCGGGGAGAGGGGCTGGGTGTTGGTGCTTAGCGATGCGCGTCTGCCTTGAGTGGTGCTGGTTGGGATTTAGGGGGGCTTGGACAAAGTTGTCAGTGATCATCTGAATTTGGGATGGTCATCCAAAGTCGGGGTCATTCATCCAAAATTAGGGATGCTCATCCAAATTTGGGGTCACTCATCCAAAATTAGGGATGCTCATCCATATTTGGGGTCATTCATCCAAAATTAGGGATGCTTGTCTGAATTTGGAGAAGCTCATGCAAAGTCAGGGCCACTCATCCAAAATTAGGGATGCTCATCCAAATTCGGGGCCACTCATCCAAAATTAGGGATGCTCGCCTGAACTTGGGGAAGCTCATGCAAAGTCAGAGTTGCTTGTGCACATTTGAGATGTTCATCCAGAGCTGGACCCCTAAAGTTAGGATTGCTGGTCAGAATTCAGGGATGTTTGTTCAAATTTAGGGAAATGCGTTTTGAATTTGGTGCTGCCATCCAAATTCGGGGATGCTCATCCAAATTTAGGGATGCTCATCCAAAGTCAGGGCTGCTTGTGCACATTTGGGATGCTCATGCAGAGCTTCATCCAAAGTTAGGGCTGCTGGTCAGAATTTAGAGCTGATCACCCAAATCTGGGGATGCTCACCCAAAGCCAGTGATGCCTGTCTGTCTTTAGGGATGCCCAATCAAATCTGGGGATGCTCATCCAATATTTGGGTTCTTTTTTCATATTTGTGATGCTCATCCAGAACTGGGAGCGCTCATTGAAATTTAGGATTGCTGGTCAGAATTCAGGGATGCTCGTTCAAATTTAGGGAAACGTGTCTGAATTTGGGGCTGCCATCCACATTTGGGGATGCTCATCCAAAGTTGGTGATGCTTGTCTGAGTTTGGTGAAACAAGCCTGAATTTGGGGCCCCTCATCCAAATTTGGAGCTGCTCATGCGAAGTTAGGGCTGCTTATCAGAGTCTGGGGATTCCCAATCAACTTTGGGTCAGCACGTCAAAATTTAGAGACGTTCATCCAAATTTGGGGCTGCTCAGCCAAAGGTAGGGAAACAAGTCAGCATTTAGGGCTGCTCAGCCAAACTCAGGGCTGCTCATCCGCATTCAGGGATGTCCATCCAAATTTGGGGCTGCTTGTCCAAGCCTGGGGGAGTTCCCCCCCAAAACAGGGCTGCTCTCCCCAGGGGTGACACGATGCGCACAGCGCAGACCCCCATTGCTGCCCTGCCATGAAGGGATCCCAACACCCCATGAAGCAGCACACGAAGCCATCCCAAACCTCCCGAATCTGCTTCCTCTTTGCAGCAGCATCCGTCCGCAGGAGGATCCCGGCCGTGCCGGGAGATGCTTGGGATCGTTCCAGCTTCCGCCTGGAAGCCCCGCAGCCCGGAGGGAGCCGCGCATCTCCCGAAAAGGGAATGCAGAGGCAGCTGCACGGCGGAGGAAAACCCTCTGCCTGCCCTCCCCTGGTGCCACAGACGCGGTGTCTGAGCGATTAGTCACCGAGGCTTCCCTCCTCCACTGCAGAGCCTGTCCCCCACACGGCAAGCCAGCGGAATGCTTAATTGGAGTTCCTCACACCTACAGGGGTATCGCCTTAAACGAAGCGACAGCGCGATCAAAGCGCTGCAGTCAGACCCTGGGAGCTGTGGGGTTGCTATGGAGTCGTTGGCTTCGGGTTTTGAAAGAAAGGAAGGGAGAAAAAAAACGTGTATAGAGAGAGAGAAAAAACCAAACCCAATCCCAAATCTGCAGGTGCTGCCCCAGAGGCCGAAATCGTTGGGTCCGAGCACGCAGAGCGCGATGGGGATGCTCGAACCCAACAGAGGGGCGGCTGCCCCATCAGGCATCAGCAAAGCCAAAGGGCGCCCCAAAAAGAGGAAGGGGGGACCCTCTGCACCCCGCTGGAGGTGGGGCAGCGGGCAGGGAGCGTCCTCTGCTCCTGTTGGAGGTGACGCATCCAGAGAGCCAGCGCCAACTGTCCCCATGGGGGTGGCCATCTCTGCAGTGGCATGGGAGGAGTTGACAGAAGGGATTAATTTCTCACCTGGAATTTACAGCGGGGATTTGGGGCTGATTAAAGGCAGCTCTCAGCAGCTCCCAACTGGAATCCCTTCTCCGAGCGATGCCCGTCACTCAGAGAGTGAAATGACAGCTTGGTTCCCATTGCAAACAACTTTTCTTCCACGAAACGCAGGCGCTGTGCGCGAGGGAAGCAGGACATCGCTTGTGGCTTTGTGAAAAAAGTTGTCCTTTTTTTATTGTTATTATTCCTGCTGTTTCCTTGGGATCTATTTAAAATGCGGATATTCTGAGTCGGAAAATCGTTTCGCGCGGGCGGCAGGTTCCAGCAAATGATGAAATCGGTGGCTCCTGCCGCGTCGGGTTGGAGTTTTGTTTGGAAACAGCCCCAAAACCAACCTGGTGGGGCACTGGAGGCCAGGGGACGATGCCAGGCGCGCAGCACTGGGGGCTCTGAGCCCATCGCCGGGTGGCCGCGCGTGGGCAGGCGCTGCCCCATCGATCCCCTGTGCGAATCCCAAAAGGGCCCTCGATCAATAACACCTGAACTTTTACAGGGCCGGCTTCAAAAGATCATCCCGAGGCAAAGGCTTTTGGTTGGAGGCGATTAATTAGCACCTTGCAAACGACTCATTAAGGAGGTGGCCGGTAAATGTGAGAGCAATTAAAACCATCGAGCACCATGCCCCCCGCCCCCCCCAACCCCTCTCCCAATGCATCGATCGCTCATTGGGACGAGCTGGGGATGCAGCCTAAAAAAGGACTTTTTTTTCTCCTCCTGCAAACCGCAGCCTTGTTTTTCCCCTTCTGCTTCCAAACGAAAGCTGGAACAAGGTAGGAGAGCGAGGAAAACCCTCCGCTGGCTTCCCTTGATGAACTGAGCTAATTTCTCTCTTAATGGTTCACTACGGAGCTGAATGTGAGGCTTTCCTCCTGCACAGCAAACCCTCTCCCACACACAGACAAATAGGCTGAATATTTAATTGGAATTCCTCACACCTACAGGGTAAAGCCTTGTCAGTAGAAATACAGCCCATCGCCAGCTGGCATCCCCGCACGCCTCCCACCTGATCTCCCAAAAAGAAATCCCTCCCTGTCCTCCCCCTATCGCTCCGCACCCTGGTGCTCAGGGCTCTGGGAGCTTGGAGGTACCCAGCTGCAGTGGTGGCCCCAGGGGTGCCACACAAAGTCCCTTTTGTGGCCCCATAGGGATGTTGGCACTGAGGGCAGATCCTTCACCAAATCCCATTGGTGGGATGATGGTGGCACTGAGGGCAGATCCTTCACCAAATCCCATTGGTGGCCCCATAGGGATGGTGGCACTGAGGGCAGATCCTTCACCAAATCCCATTGGTGACCCCATAGGGATGGTGGTGGCACTGAGGGCAGATCCTTCACCAAATCCCATTGGTGGCCCCATAGGGATGGTGGTGGCACTGAGGGCAGATCCTTCACCAAATCCCATTGGTGACCCCATAGGGATGGTGGTGGCACTGAGGGCAGATCCTTCACCAAATCCCATTGGTGGCCCCATAGGGATGGTGGTGGCACTGAGGGCAGATCCTTCACCAAATCCCATTGGTGGCCCCATAGGGATGATGGTGGCACTGAGGGCAGATCCTTCACCAAATCCCATTGGTGGGATGGTGGTGGCACCAAGGCACCAACCTTGCCCAAATCCTATGGGAGCACTACAGGATCTTGGATCTGAGCGTCCATCCAACACTCGGGGAGCTGTGGGGTGAGCTGTGGGGTCCTGTGTGTTGTCCCCTGTGGTGTCCCCAGGTGGGTGGCAGCAGAGGGCACTGCTGGGCCGCCCGCACCTCACCCTACCCAGGTAATGAAATGGGTGCCAATCGTTACCCAACTCCCCGCTCTTTGGGGGAAGCATCAGCCCCCGATTCTGAGCCCTGCAGCCCCATTTTCTTTCCTTTTTCTTTTTTTTCCCCCCAAGTTTCCCCAAGTCTTTGTCTTAATGAGCCAGGTTAAATATTCAGTAATCAGTGTAATAATACACCTGGACTTGTTCGCGAGATATCTGCCTTTTGTACTGCGACAGGACATTAATAGTAATTATTCTGCTTTGTAATTGGAGCTTTAAATACTAATTCAAACAGCCAGAGGAAAACCAATTAGTGCTAATTTATCTCTATGTGTTTTGGAGAGCCTGTGTCTGTCATACTGTGAAGAAATAGGTTGGTAATTAGTACAGTTGGGTGGTAGATAGAAGTAATTATCAGATTCTTTCATGTTCTTTAAAGGAAAAAAAAAAAGATATCTAAGGGCTGCCTGGCTCCTCCTTTGCAAAGAAGTTTGCACCTCCAAGGAAGGCAGCGCCTGGTCTCGGCCTCACTGTGCCAACCTGTGGGCTCTGGGAGGTGCTGAGCCAAATTCGGGGGCTTGGGGCTGTTCTCAATGGGTTCAGTTCCCAAACCTTGTGCTCCACGCTCTGTAAAGATGACTCTTGTGTCTCTGAGCCATGCTCCGTGTCTCTGAGTCGTACCCCACGTCTCTGAGTCGTACCCCACGTCTTTGAGCCACACTCCATGTCTCTGAGCCATATTCTGTGTCTCTGAGACATACCTCAAATCTTTGAGCCATACCCCAAAACTTTGGGCCATATTCCGTGTCTCTGATACATATCCCAAATCTTTGAGCCATACCCCAAATCTTTGAGCCGTATTTCATGTCTCTGAGCCATGCTCTGTGTCTCTGAGCCATATTCCATGTCTTTGAGCCATATTCCATGTCTCTGATATATATCCCAAATCTTTGAGCCATACCCCATGTCTCTGAGCCATATTCCATGTCTTTGAGCCATACCCCAAAACTTTGGGCCATATTCCATGTCTCTGAGCCATATTCCGTGTCTCTGATATATATCCCAAATCTTTGAGCTGTATTTCATGTCTCTGAGCCATGCTCTGTGTCTCTGAGCCATATTCCATGTCTTTGAGCCATACTCCATGTCTCTGAGACGTACTCCAAATCTTTGAGCCACATTCCGTATCTCTGAGCCATATTCCGTGTCTATGAGCCATACCCCAAAACTTTGAGCCATACCCCATGTCTCTGAGCCACATCCCATGTCTCTGAGCCACATTCCATGCCTTTGAGCCATACCCCAAATCTCTGAGCCATATTCCATGTCTTTGAGCCATGCTCCATGTCTCTTAGCCATATTCCATATCTCTGAGCCACATTCCGTGTCTTTGAGATATACCCCAAATCTTTGAGCCATACTCCCTGTCTCTGAGCCACATTCCATGCCTTTGAGCAGTACCCCAAATCTTTGAGCCATATTCCATTTCTCTGAGCCATGCTCTTGTGTCTCTGAGCCAAACCCCAAATCTTTGAGCCAAACCCCAAATCTTTGAGCCACACCACAGGTGTCTGAACCCAAACCCGTGCATTCAAGCCGTATCTCACTGCTCACATCCTGCTCCATCCAGCTGACCACGCGCCCTGCATTTGAGACAAAACCCTCGTGCTCAGCAGTGCTGAGATGCACCCCGTGCACCAGACCAAAGCCTGCTGGTCTGAGCCACACTCTGTGCATTGGGTTTACAAGCAAAGGGTTTGATTTGTAGCTTCCTATGTATTTATTTGTATCCCGTGTGTGTGGTTGGTACCCCGTGCATCTGAGCATCCCTGCCGTGCCCTGAGCCTAGCAATCCCACCCTGCCCTGCCTCTGCTCCATTCCCGCTGTGCATGGCCCGTATTCCACGATCCGCTCGCTACCCTCAGCACCAAAGCCACGGATGGGGCTGGTGGCCCCCATCGTCCCTCTGTGGGACAACCTGGACCAGGGCTGCTGCAGGATCTGCAGGAATTCCTGCCTGCCCCATCCTGCGCTTCCTTTCCTCTCCAACACCCGGCCGGGTTACCTTGGCAATAACAAAGTGCGCCGTTCCACGAGGGAGGGAACAGATTCCTATTCTGATGAAGCGGATTTCTCCTCCTCCCCTCTTTGCCCCTTTTATTGCTGCCAATTTTGTTTAGGGGAAAAGAAAAATAAAAAATCATAAGCAAATGCTAATGATGGGAGAAAAAAAAGCACTTTTTTTTTTATTTTCCACGGGTGGGGAGTAAATGCCATTGGAAGACTTCTGTGCGAAGAGATGCCAGGGGGCACAATATATCAAAGGGAATATAATGCACCCAGGTTAAAACTAATGATTGCCATATAATTAGACGTGAACCATTGTGCTATAAATGTGTATTCTTCAGCGTGCTGCGATTGTACAGTAAAAGGGAGAGAGAGAGCGAGCGCGCGGAGAAAGAAAGACAGAAAAACACCGAACCCAGCAACGTACTATAAAAAGCACTGTTGACTTTTCTGCTGTTTAGTATTCCTTGCCCGTACTCCCCCAGGAGTATGTAATTAGTGCTTTATGAAGAGCGCATTTAAAGCAGTTTAATATTCACCTCATTCAGTCTGAAACAATGTGATCACTGCTTAGACAAATCACTGCTCCTCACTGACATCCTCTGTCAGTACATTACCTCTGAAAAGACCTTTCAAGAGGCTTGGATGTTAATTAGTTGTCTATCATGTATAAACAGAGCAGCGAGCAGAAGGGCTGCGCCAGGCCAAAGGCACACAGGGAAATACTGGAAATACTGTTTTCATTTTTTTTTTTCCTTTTTTTCTTTTTTTTTTTCCTTCCCTTTTCATGAAAATCTCTGGCTTTTTCGTCCCCCCTCTCCCCAGCCTGTTGGCTCTTTGCAGAGTTTTGCATGGCCTGGAGTGGAGTCTGGGCTTCCCTTCTGCTCCCCAGGATGCTGAGCCGCTCGGCGCCGAGCTCTGCAGTGGGCAAGGCGTTCCTGAAGCTGCTGTGTGGGGTGGGAGCTGCTGAGCTGCCTCTGCTCTGCTGGTGTGAGCATCCCAGCCTGCATCCCAACCTGCATCCCAACTGCATCCCAGCCTGCATCCCAGCCTGCATCCCAATCTGCATCCCAACATGAATCCCAGCCTGCATCCCAACCTGCATCCCAACCTGCATCCCATTCTGCATCCCAATCTGCATCCCAACCTGCATCCCAACCTGCATCCCAGCCTGCATCCCAACCTGCATCCCAGCCTGCATCCCAGCCTGCATCCCAACCTGCATCCCAGCCTGCATCCCAGCCTGCATCCCATTCTGCATCCCAATCTGCATCCCAGCCTGCATCCCAGCCTGCATCCCAGCCTGCATCCCAACCTGCATCCCATTCTGCATCCCAATCTGCATCCCAATCTGCATCCCAGCCTGCATCCCAGCCTGCATCCCAACCTGCATCCCATTCTGCATCCCAATCTGCATCCCAGCCTGCATCCCAGCCTGCATCCCAACCTGCATCCCAATCTGCATCCCAGCCTGCATCCCAACCTGCATCCCAATCTGCATCCCAGCCTGCATCCCAGCCTGCATCCCAACCTGCATCCCAGCCTGCATCCCAACCTGCATCCCAACCTGCATCCCAGCCTGCATCCCAGCCTGCATCCCATCCTGCATCCCAATCCTGCATCCCAATCTGCATCCCAACCTGCATCCCAACCTGCATCCCAATCTGCATCCCATTCTGCATCCCAGCCTGCATCCCAACCTGCATCCCAACCTGCATCCCAACCTGCATCCCAATCTGCATCCCAGCCTGCATCCCAGCCTGCATCCCAACCTACATCCCAACCTGCATCCCAGCCTGCATCCCAACCTGCATCCCAGCCTGCATCCCAGCCTGCATCCCAACCTGCATCCCAACCTGCATCCCAGCCTGCATCCCAACCTGCATCCCATTCTGCATCCCATTCTGCATCCCAACCTGCATCCCAATCTGCATCCCAACCTGCATCCCATTCTGCATCCCAACCTGCATCCCAACCTGCATCCCATTCTGCATCCCAGCCTGCATCCCAACCTGCATCCCAGCCTGCATCCCAACCTGCATCCCAGCCTGCATCCCAACCTGCATCCCAGCCTGCATCCCATTCTGCATCCCATTCTGCATCCCAACCTGCATCCCAACCTGCATCCCATTCTGCATCCCATTCTGCATCCCATTCTGCATCCCAACCTGCATCCCAATCTGCATCCCAACCTGCATCCCAACCTGCATCCCAACCTGCATCCCAGCCTGCATCCCAACCTGCATCCCAACCTGCATCCCAGCCTGCATCCCAACCTGCATCCTATTCTGCATCCCAACCTGCATCCCAACCTGCATCCCAACCTGCATCCCAGCCTGCATCCCAACCTGCATCCCAGCCTGCATCCCAGTCTGCATCCCAGTCTGCATCCCAACCTGCATCCCAGCCTGCATCCCAGCCTGCATCCCAACCTGCATCCCAACCTGCATCCCAGCCTGCATCCCAGCCTGCATCCCATTCTGCATCCTATTCTGCATCCCAACTTGCATCTCAACCCTGCATCCCTTCCTGCTTCCCAATCCTGCTTCCCAACCCTGCATCCCATCTTGCTTCCCAATCCTGCATCCCAACCCTGCATCCCAACCTGCATCCCATCCTGAATCCCAGCCCTGCATCCCAACCCTGATCCCAACCCGCATCCCAGGCATCATCCCAGCCCTGAACCCCAGATAACGTCTTGTGCTGTAGCCTAGGCATCATCCCATCCTTCATCCCAAGCCTGCCCCTCAACTCTTTGTCCCACTGTGCATCCTATCCTGCAGGCCAGCATTACTTCCCAATCCTGCATCCCAGCCTTCATCTCATCCTGCACCCCAACTGTTTACCCCAAACCCGCATCCCAACCCTATAGCTTAACCCTGCATCCAGGCATCGTCCCATCCTGACTCCCAGTCCCAGGGTTACATCCAAATCCTTCATTCCAGGCATCATCCCAGCTCAGATCCCAATCCTGCATCCCAACTTTTCATCCTAACCCTGCAACCCATCCTGCATCCCAACCCTGCACCCCGGTGCTACACCCCAACATCACAACCCAGCCATCGTCTCGTTCTGCATCCCGGTCATACATCCCAGACAACTTCCTGTCCTGCATCCCAGCTCTGCATCCCAACCCTGTACCCTAATTCTGCATGCTGCCCCCACCTCCCAGTGCTACGTCCTCACCTTTCATCCTGGCCCTGTCGCCCAGCTCTGCATCCCGTTGCTCCTTCCTATCTTTGTACCCTGGTCCCACATCCTGGCCTCTCCTGAATCCCAGTGCTACATCCCAACTCTGCGTTCCTGGCATCATCCCATCCCACGTCCCAATTCTGCATCCCAAAACCGCACCGCCGTGCTGCATCCCAACCTTGCAACTCAGGCATCACCCCATCCTGAAGCTCAGCCTTGCATCCCAGTGCTACACCCCAATCCTGGACCCCATCCCTACCTCCTAACCTTGCACCCTGGCCTTGCCTCGCAGCTCTGCATCCCATTGCTCCCAGTCCCTTGCCATGCACGAGGACAGTGACACGGGCAGGGTGTTGCCATGGGGCTGGGGACAAGACCTGGTCCCCACCAGCGCAGTGAGGTCCCTCATCTCCAGCCCTGACACCACCTCAGTGCCTGAACACACAGAACGAGCACTTTGCACCTTTATGATGTGGGTACTGACAGCCACCCACTTTGCCAGCACACCTCACAATGCGATAGGGATGGAAACGGATGGAAAATACGATAGGAGAGGGGAGGCATCGCTATTTGCAGTGGGGTGGCGCTTAGCTGAGCAAAGAGGTTTCAGTGGAAGGGATGCACTGGTCCATCCCTTATCGGTTTGTGCCCTGCTTGGTGTGCCCATAGTGCAAAGGGCACCGCTGGTGTCCCCATAGGTGCCCCTTGGCCTCACCTCCCCCTCCCCCAGCTCAGGGTTTTTCCCCTTTTCTCTCCCTTTTTCCCTGGCTCTCTTAGTCACGAAGGTGAGGCACTGGTGGAGACACAGACATCAAAAACAAGAGGTGATGAAACGCTGGGAATAATTAAGTTGCACTAAATCACCGGGCCCAGGTGGCACACTGCCAGCGCGCTGGGAAACTGGAGCATGGAGAGCTGCATTATTATTAATAATCACTGGCCCCATCACGAACAACAACTTATTTTGCACCTCCTTGTACCAAAGGAGTGGGAAGCAGCTGGGACAGGGGGTGGGCAGTCACAGAGCGGGGGGACGGAGCAGGGGACGTGGCCTGAAACGCTCCACGCTTGGTGATGCGTTGCAAAGGGGGAGAAGTGTGCAAACCGGGGCTAAAGCCAGCAGTGGAGGTCTGTGGGGATGCTGCATCCCACAGCAGTGAGGACTCTGAATGATTTGAGGAGCGGTTTCTGTCTGCCCTCCGTTTCATCTGGGGCCAGCAATGATTTTGCATGACCACATTTGTGGGGCAGGATCGATTGTTTTCCCCGCTCCGCACGCCGGGCACAGGCGTGAACTCAGCGCTGATTGAGATCATGGAAACCACTCAGCCTGTGCAGACAGGCGCCTGGCTCCGTCTGTCCGTCCAAGCAGCCCCTATAGGGCTGTGCATCCATCCCCGTGTCGCCGGCAGCCCCGATCCCAAGCAAGTCTGCTCCCGCCGCGCATCCTCTGCGCACCCATCGCCTTGCGCAAGGGCTTATCCGCCCGCATCGCTGCAAGAGGAGCTGCCTGCTCCCAGGGCGTGGGTGAGCCTGCTGCCCCGGGCTGGGCATTGCACAGCTCCTCTGCCCGGCCCCGCTGCTGCAGAGAGTTTTGCAGCAGGGTGCGTTCCCCCTCCACGCGTTGCCGGGGTGACGGCGGGCCAAGAGCGATGTTGGCTTTATGAAGCTTTGGGATGCGTTTTTCTTGCATCCTGGTGGGCTTTCACCCTTGAAAGCTTTGGGGAAAGCGTGCTTTGACCTAAGGCTCGTGCTGGGGTTGGATTGTGCTCCTTGGCAGCCCCAGTGGGCCCTCTCCATGGACAAAGGTCTCTCCCCATGGCTCGGGGTTGGTTGGAGACACGGCCACAGCACGAGTGGGACTCGGTCCTCGCCACTGTTCCCACCTGCACGCATTTCATCAGGGTGACCACAGCCAAAATCCTCCTTGCCGGGGGCAAACCAACCTGTGTCGAAATTTCTGCAAGCTGTAAATCTACAGCGGTTGTAAAACCTCTAAGCCTCCATCTGCAACGTGCAGGTAAACCTTTAATTCCTCAACAATACGCAGCTAACTCCCAGCTAAATCCCTGATTCCTGCGCGCCGGGGCCCCGCGCGTTGGGCACCGTGCAGCCCGGTGGCTGCAGAGCTGAGGCAGCCCCACGATAGAGGGGACGCCGACGGGTTTCAGGGCTCATCAGCGCAGTGATGACAGTGGTGGCGATTGCTCCACGCGTTGTACAACGCGGGTCCCCGCCGCTGGCACAACGCTTGCCCAAGCCGGTGAAACCTGTAGGGAAAGACCACCCTCTCTTGGGCAACTTCCCTGACTCAAGATCCCACCCCAAGTCTCCGGGAGATGGATCTCTGCTGCCTCTTACAACACATCGCCATCCAAACTGGTTTCCCCACAGATCTCTCCTCCATGGATCGTTTTCCCTTTTTCTTTTTTCCCTTCTGTTTTTTTCTTTTTTAATTTTTCTGTGCCTGCAGGAGCTCAGACCACGGCGCTGCGTTGCTGCCAACTGCTTTTGTAGAAGCACTGAGGTTGGGGAAAGCCTCCAAGGCCGCCAGCCACCGACCCATCACCACCATTTGCACAGAATCATTCAATCACTGAGGTTAGAAAAGACCACCAAGGTCATCAAGCCAACCGCTGACCCACCCCCATGGAGTCCATAGGATCAGAATTGGGGAAGACCTCCAAGATTATCGAGTCCAACCCCAACCCATCACCAGCCCAGCACTGCAGAACCCCACGGCCCTGCATCCCTGGGGAGCAGAGGATGCTCAGCATCAAAAAGTTGGAGCCAAACCTGCCCTTAGGATCACACAACCGCTGAAGCTGGAAGTGGCATCTGAGCCCATCAGGCCAACCGTTGTCCCCTCCCCACTGCGCACCAAGCCACGACCCCAAGTGCCACATTTCTTCTTCCTTGCACCGCACAAAGCTCAACCAAAGACACCTTTTATAGAAAAGAGGCTCCCAGCGCCGCTTCCCTGGGCAGAACCCGCCGAGACGCCGGGATTTTCCTTCAGTTATCACCCCAAATCTTCCCCAGAGGAAGATTCTGGCAGCAGAAGGGTTACGGGCACCCATCTGTGCAGCCGCGTTTCACAACGCGCTCCGAGTTTTACTACAAGTTTCAGACAATGAAGGTGTGTCTGCGCTCGCTGCCTGGCTTGCCCATGGTGTAGGCGTCGGGTTCAGCGCCGTCTTGTCAACACTTGAATATGTTGAGCATCACTCACGGGGCATTCTGTAAGAAACCTATTAAGTTAATTACCCAGGCTCGCTCGCTCCGTGTGTGTGTGCGCACCTCTACTGTAAAAATTTGGCTTTTTGCATTGCAAGATGCTTCTGATGCAAGCCTCGCTGTGATGACATCTCATCTCTGCTGTAACTGATACAGCTGCGAGCTCGGAGCCAGCAGCGAGGATCTGAGTTGGGCTGCACAGACATAAGGATTGTGGGGTCGGGGTCGTCCCCGTGCCGCCCCTCCCTCCGTCCCTGCTGAAGGCCCATCCGACCCACCGCCTCAAGGCACCACCCCGCGTCCCCCAGCCCCACCTGTGGGTGTTTTTCGGGTGTTTTTTTGGGTGGGGGAGGAGCGCAGGGCGTTGCACAAACATCGCATGCGCCCCAGGTGGGGCGGCCGCCCCCCCTCCTTCCGCGCCCCGTGCGCCCCGTGGGATCTGGGATCCGGTGGACTTTTATGGACAAAAGGGAAGTCTGTGGCACGGCGGCTTGGCAGCCTCCCTGCAGCTGTAACCGCGGTGCTGTTAACCCCTCATCCTCGGGATGGGGCGGCCCCAGCACTGCAGAACCCCACGGCCCTGCATCCCTGGGGAGCAGAGGATGCTCGGCGTCAGAAAGTTGGAGCCAAACGCGCGCGTGGCTTTTTCTCAGCGCCCGAACCAAGGCGAAAACTCGCCGAGCAACGCCCCAAGCCTCCCCTCCTGCGAGGAGCCCCCCCTCCTCGCAAAACACAGAAGAACGAGCAGAGGGAAGCGCTCCAATTTGAGGCGTTTCCTGTCCAAATTCGCTGCATCCCCAGGGCCGGGCCGGACTCTCCCTCCGCCCGCTGCCAAGAGTTGTTGTCAGGAAGCGGCCGCAAGGCTGAGCCCGCGGCACCCGGATGCACTGCGGGGGCCGGGCAGCTCCTCATCCCCAGATGTGCAGGGGAGAGCTTTTGGCCAGCAAGAAGAAGATGAAATAATAGAAAGAATAACAGAAAGAAAAAGCAAAACCCCACCCCCGTGCTCTTCCCTCATCATTCTCGTCTGATTCCCCATTGATTCTGTTCAGCTCCCCACCGCTCCCCTCCAGTTCCCCAAAGATTCCGTCTGATTTCCCACTGCTCCTCTCCAATTCCCTGCTGCCCCCATCAATTCCCCACTGATTCTGTCCACTTTCCCACTGCTCCCATCCAATTCCCCATTGCTCCCATCAGATTCCCCCTTGCTTCTGTTCGATTCCCCACCATTCCCATCTGGCTCCCCGCTGATTCCATTCAATTCCCCATTTCTCCCATCCCATTGCTCCCATCAGATTCTCAGTTTCTCCTATCTGAATCCCCACTGCTCCCCTACAATTCTCCAGCGCTCCCATCTGAACCCCCTTTGCTCCCACACAACTCCCCACTGCTCCCGTCTGAATCCCCATTTCTCCCATCCCATTTCTCCCATCAGATTCTCCATTTCTCCCATCACATTCCCCATTGCTTCCATCAGATTCCCCACTGCTCCCATCAGATTAGGGATTCCAAAATAGCCAAGTTGGCCCAGAGCAGTCGTAGTGTTGGCACGCGCGGGCTTTGATCCGCCCCCGTGCCCAGGAAGGTGCTGGGATGGGGATCAGACAGAAGGAAAACGTGTAGGAGAGGTTTTGGGGCACGCGGGGCCGCATTCCCCCCCTGCCCCAGGGTTGGGACGGGGTGCAGCATCCCTGCACCTCAAAAAGAGCAACGTTGAGGTCATCACCCTAAAAATCTGCAGCAGAATGGGGTTCTGCGTGGCCCCAGAGCCCGGATCTGCCGTGGGGATGGAGCACGGCACGCGGGTGGCATTCTGGTACACGTGCCTGCAGCTGGGCTCCGTGCTGTGCCCCACGGCCAGGGACGTGCTGGTGCTGTGCACACCGAGCAGACGTCCCCGTGTCCCCAAACCCGCCGTGTCCCCACGGCTGCGTCCTCCCCCCGTCCCACCGCAGGGCAGGGTGTCGGTGTGGGTTCCGCACAAAATCGGGCTCCGGTCCTTTAAGTGCCTGAATTAGGCAGAATTTGGTGTTTCTCCAACAATCCTCCGGAAATGTGCTGCTGGAAAAGCCAGCTGATCTTAAAGCCGCACGGACGCGGAGCCGATGAGTTTTCCACTCCTGAGATCCGCTCCCCAGCCCTTTTCGTGGCCGCTCTGAGCTCATTCCCCGCACTGGAATCTCAGGGCTCTGATCGTGGCTCTTCCCCCCACAGCTCCGTTCCTGGGGGCCGGCAGAGCTCTGCCCTCTCCCCAGCCCTGCAGAGCAGCCGTCCCTGAGGAGCAGAGCTGGGGCAGTGCAGTGCTTTCTCCCCACTCCAAGATAAAGCATTTTGCAAAGAGCCCAACACCGGGGTGATTTGTGTTTATTTTGCTTGCTTAATTACCCCACAGCCCGTCCCTCCCCGGGGCATTAGGGCGTATCAGACGAGCATTCATTTGAATTACACCCATGCCTGATGTTTATTTTTTAATATATTTTTATGGTGGCTTTCCCCATTTTCTTCTTTTCTAGAAGAAAACAGCAGCAGTCAGCGCCTCATGGTCCTAAAAGCAACTGGGACAAATCCTTTGGGTGCTGATCCCATAAACCCAAAGAGATGCTGGCTGGAGCCAAGTCCCAGCCCTGTGGCTCTGCTGGGGACACGAGGTGGGCACTGGGACCCCTTGATCCACCGGGGATCCATGAGGATATTCCTGGGGGGCCCAACGAGCGCCGGCTCATTTTTGTGGTGAGGGTGGGCAGCCACGGCGGCGGCATCTTTTTGGTGGCCCCACTGAGAAATGATGGTGGCCCCACTGAGAGGTGGTGTCCCAGGGAGGAATTAGGGAGCCCCACTGAGGAGCGGCGCTGGTGCCATCGCAAAATGAAATCCCATCGAGAAATGGAGGCTCTGCTGAGGAATGGTGGTGGTGCCGCTGGGAAGCGACATGGAACAGCACTGGGGTAACAGCAGTCGGTTTTGGTGCTTGAGCTGAGCTGGAAGCACTGGGGTTTGGGGCGCTGGGGGATATCTGCGTCCATCCCTCTCCCCAAAGGATTTCTCCATGCAGGAGTAATGGGATGGAGAGTTTCCCTTGCTCTCCTCCGTGCTCTCCTTGGCCATCTCAGGGCTGAACGAGGCTGGGGGTTGAGGTGAGCGCGATCCCATTCTGCTGGTGGGTTTTTTTTTCCACCAGGAAAACCTCCGAGCGGGGGCATTTCCACACAGGGCCGCGGTCAAACGGACCCACAACAAAAATCACCGCTGTGTTTGAGCCCCCTCCGCTCGCAGGGGGTCCCCAGGGCAGCACCGCAGCCCCACAGCTGTGGTCCCATCCGCCGCCTGTTTGTCCTGGATCCCCTCCAGCTGCGGCGCCGATTCCCACACCCACTTTCCATCCCGTCCTCACCCGGACGAAGCGCTGCGCTCACCACCCTGCCCTTCCCCCTGCTCTCCATGGGATCGTTCAGAGGGGGAGCAGAGGGAGCAGATATGTGCGTATAGATACAGATAGGAGACCAAGAGGAAAACAAAACGTGACTCACCGCCGTCTTAATTTATTTGTATTTATTTCTCCTCCCCGCCCCAGCACAGGCGGCACAGGGGGGAATCAGGGCACGGCCACAGAACGGCGTTGGGAAGGGGGGAATCATTTTCTCCACTCTTTGCGGTGAGGGAATGGGGGCACGGAGGTTTGTGGCACCGCATCTGAGGGCAGTCTGTGCACATCAGCGCTGTTTGACACGGCTGTGGATGGAGGATGGAAACGCGCGTCCTCGGCGGGGGGAAGAGAGAGGGAAAAGGCACAAATGGTGTCATTAGGGACTGCTAATGCTCTCGTAAAAGGGCATTAATAAATGCAGCAGCTCAGCAGCATCCATTAGCTGGGCTCGTGGTGGGGGGATGAGGTGAGGGCGCTTTGCGCTGACCCCACAATCCCCTCCTATGGCTCAGGGCATCTCCCCCCTCCCAGCTTGCTCCCTTCCCTTCACAGGAGCTGTTTACCACCTATGAAAAAAAGGCAGCTCTCATCGTGCCAGTCCCTACTCTTCCTGCCGCCCTCTTCCTGCTCTCTCCTCTTAAGACGAGCTTTATCCTTTGACTCTCCCATCCCCGGGGCGAACGGGAACGCGCTGTGTTTGGGGTGAGCAGAACCCACAGTGTGAGCAGGTGGGGGAGCAGGGAGGAGCGCGGCCGCTCCCCAGGAGCCCACGGCAAAGCCAGGAATAGCAGCTCAGTGCCGCACGGAGCGGCGCGGCCCAGGGATCCGGGCCGGATGGGATGGGAGAAGTGGAGGCGGTGCTGGGGTTGGAGAGCTCTGGGGGGCGGCGGCACAGCTGGGAGGGATGGGGGGCGTGCAGATGGACAGGGTGGGAGAATACGTGCTGGTGCACATCTGGACGGAGCAGGAACATCTGTTGGTGCACAGCTGGGTGGAGCAGCGCCGTGCATTGCTGCGCACCCGGACGGAGCTGCTGCACACGAGTGGCTGCACACCTGGCTGCAGTGGGGACACGGGTTGGTGCAGGTCTGCATGCAGCACAGACACAGCGGGGCGGAGTGGGGCCACGCGCCTTGGTGCACATCTGGATGGAGCGGGGGCACGCATCTGGACGGGCCGTCGCACATCTGGATGCGCTGCGTCGCACATCTGGGCACGGAGAGCAGCCGCGGGATCCCCTGCGGACCCCTGGCAGCCCCTCCCTCAACCCCCGTAAGCCCAGGCGCCCCAAGCCGCCCCAGATCTCCCTGCTGATGGGATCCCTTTGGTTCTGGCTGCTGGGACGTGGGGACCAGCGGCCTTTGGCACCCAGGTGAACCGCTGTGCCGCACACCTCGGCGCCATGACTCAGTGCGCAGCGTTTTCCTTCCCTCCCGCAGCAGGGCGAAGCTTTGATCCCCAAGCGCCCGCCATGCTCCCCACGTGCACTTCTGCTCGCAGTTATTCGGTGCCTCTGGTTCAGGGTTGGTTGTTGGGGGTTGGATTTTTTGGGTAATAACTCCCAGGGCAGGTCAGGACGGAGCAGAGCTGGCAGCAGCTTTTGTGTGGGCAGGACTGGAATAACGGGTGCCGTCAGGGAGGATTTATGAGAGCTGGAAGCGGCGGTGGGAAGTGGGGGTCGAGGGGGGGGGGGGGGGAATCAACAGGACCAGAGTGCAGTGATGTCCCCATAACCCCACCCCCATGGCAGGGGGCATCACCCCCTGCCCAAATGCTGAGGGTGTTACATAGGAGATGTTGATGTTGGCTCGCTGGTGGATTTGGTGAGAAAAATGCTGAAAATGGCACCTCACCCCCCAGAAATAAAACACAATCGGGTTGAAATTCGGGTGGCTCCGTCCCACTGTGGGCTCAGCAGCATCTCACCTCCTCTCTGTGTGGTTTCAGGGCACAGAGCTGAGGACAGGGGAGCTCAGAGGGCGCGTGCTGACAGGTGAGTGCCAACCCCAGCTGGGGGGATGCGCTGGGGGGGCTGTGGGGTGATATGGTGCCCTATGGAAACAACGGGTTGGCTGAGACGCTGCTTTGGTGTTGTTCTTTTTCTAGAGGTAAACGTGGCTCCTGTAAGAGCAAAGAAAAGGGGGAGGTGGGGGTTCTGGGTGGGGGGGAGGGAACAGTCAGAAGGAAAAACTGAAGATAAAAGTGGGTGAATCCCAACCGCCTCTGTGATGTGGCACGAACAAAGAGTTTGGGTTCAAGTCAGGCTGAGAGGCAGCCGCGCAGCTTAGAGCCCAGAGGGACGCGTCCCTGGGGGGGTCACAGCGAGGGGGGAGAGGGGGAGAGCGGGGGTGGGGAGCCCCCGGCCTGCCTGCATCACACCCCTGTGTGCCACCCATGCGGAGCCCAGCAGTGCGGCTGGTGGCACGCAGCCACATCTGGGCAGACGTGCAGGGCTCCCATGGGGTGCAGTGGGGACATGAAAAGGGAGGAAACGACCCCAACACCGCGGGCATCCGCCCCAGCCCTCCCAAACGGGAGCCTGAGTGGGGCAGAGGGCGATGCTTGCAGCGGGGCGCCGCTCATCCCCCCGTCTCCCTTTGCACCCACAGAATACGCCCGCCCCACGCCGCCGCCCCGCAGTGGGTACCACCGCTACCAGCTGCGCCTGTATGAGCAGCCCGAGGGCGAACGCATCACCCTGGGTCCTGAGGAGCGCATCTCTGCGGGTGAGGAGCAGCCGTGCCCCGGGGCATCGCTTTGGGTGCCGCATCCGTCCGTCCATCCTGAGTTTGCAGCGTGGGGAGGCCCATGCAGGGCTGCTCTCGGGATGAGCTTGGGGCGATGGGGTGGGACGGCCCTGAGCTGGGTGGGGGTCACCAAATAGCGGATGGGGACAAAGGGGGGCGGCTCAGCGGCCGTGGAATTGGGCTCAGACCTCACCCGCACGTCCCCAACCAACCGACAGTGGGAGTTTCGTCACTCCGATAGGGATCAGAGCTGGAGATGTGGCACAGGGATTGCTCCAAGGGCTGTGACACAACGCCGGCCAACTCCCAGCCGGAGCAGGGACACGAGGTGGGGATGGGCTCACAGGGAAAAGCTCCCATGCGCGGCTCTCTGCGGGTCGTTCTGCCCCTCAGTTCGCTTTCCTGGCTCATTAGCTCTGAGTCTGAAGGGCTGAAGGCTGGATTTGACCTTTTGGCTGCTGTGTCACAGCCTTATGTATTCCCAGCGGGTAGGGAGAGGGTCCTAAAAGAGCCGGGAAGGGCTGCTGGTGCCTGCAGGGTTTGATGAGGATGGATGAGGCAGAGACTCATCCAGCACAGCACTCAGCCCCCAGCAATGAGGAGGGGAAGGTCTGATCCTGGCAGAGCTGCTCTGCGTCCATCCGTCCTGCGGCCTCTCACAAGCTGGGATGCTCAGGCCGTCCCACAAAGCCCTCTTCAGGCTTCCCATCCCCAAATGAATCCCCTCTCGTCACCCTGTTTGCAGCACCGCTCCCTCCATCAGAGCTGGCATCACCCGCTGTCACCCCAGCATCACCCCTAACCCTGAGCCCACCCAGCCCCCCGTCCTGGCCAGCCTGGTGCCGTCCGTCTGTCCTCTGTCGCTTTATGCTCGAATCCACTCCGGGAAAAAGCAGAAGCCCCCCCCCCTCCCCCCCTCTCCGAAAGAGCGTCACCTCCATCAGCCCTTCCTCCCCACCAACTCCACGTGCACCCATTGGGGCGGTGGGACCCGCCGTTGCGGGAGATGCGGTGGGGCCGCAGCTTCCAGAAGAGGGCACTGCGCCCCGAGCTGACCTCCCCGAGCCGCGCTCCGAGCGCCGGGACGCGGAGAGCGACGGGGGAACAGCGCGGGGTGGGCGGGTGGGAAGGCGGGGGGGTCCGTCGGTTCTTCTCCGCTGGGGCTCGAAGGAGGGCTGGGGGGCTGAGGGGCCGTGACCCGCTGCGGGCCGAAGGGGTTGGCGCTGTGCGGAGGGGCGTTTCGGTGCCGGGTTGGGGGTGGGGGCCGCGGGTAGAGCCGGGGGAGCGGCGGCGTCCCCGCACCGCCCCTTTGGGAGCGGTTTTTCCAGGGATGCTCTGAAGCAAAACGGTTTCTATTGCGTGGGGGGAAGCTGGGAATGGATCCTGCCGTGTCTCCCCCCCAGCCCCAGATCCCTCCGGGCGCCCCCATCCCTCCCTGCCGACGGAGCCCCGCAGCGCTGCGACCCCAAAGCGTCTCCTCCTTCCCCAGGCCTCAGTTTCCCCCTTTTAGAGTCCGCTCCCACCGAACTCCGCTTCTTGAAGCGGCTCCGTCCCCCCCCCCCCCCACCCCTCTCCCCCTCCGGGCCCAGCGGTGCAGCGGCGGTTCCGCACCCGGCAGCGCTCAGCTGCGGCCCCGCGGGGTGGCGGCCGCCTCTGCGCTGCGAGCGGATGGCAGATAACAGTTCTGTGGGCTGCAGAACCTCCGAGCCGCCCGTCGGAGCGGCAGAGCCCGCAGCTCTCCGTCCGCAGCGCTGCCCGACCTTAGGAAATCCCCCGCGTCCCGTTGGGGAATTCAGCATCCAGCCCGGCCGGGGGAGGAAAACCCACCCGACTGCAGCCTCAGAGCTGATTTGGGGCACTTCTCCCCGTTTCCCCCCCACTCCCTTGGGCAGCGCTTTGCACAGAGACCCCTCGCACGTCCCACGAGGGATGGAGGCGCCGCTTTTGCCCGTCGCGCTGCGCCCGCGGGTCGCTGCCTCCCGCAGGTGTCACCGATGAAGGTGGCGCGGTTTGGGGTTGGGGCACTGACACGCTGTGCCGCCTTCCTCCCCTTACGGGTCCGGATTCACATCGGGCAATGATTCATGAGCCGACCTCGATCCGCCCAGCCAGAAATTCGGGTCGGACCGGTGCTGGAAGGGAGAGGGAGCAGGCGAGGAAAGCAGGAGCTGAGCGCAGCGGGGCGATGCCGGGCTGGGCTTCGGGGCTGGGAAGCGAGGAAGGCTGCTGTGAGGATGATGATGGCGAGCGTGCGGCCCCGGCCGAAGTCTCCGAGTGTTGGTTAATGGGGATAAAAGCGGGCAGCGGCCGCACGCCCACCTCCGTTGGGCCATCATTAATCTCAGCAGAGCTGTGCGATGGGGCTGATTAATGACGGCCCCCACGTGCTGCGGGGTGGGGGTCCGACGTAGGGCAGAGGGGTACGGAGGGCGGACAGAAAACAGCCCCATATGTCCCCCTACCCTCAGGCTGTGGGTCTGGAGGGGTTGGCAGAGCCGTGCCCGCTCCCCGTGCCTCAGTTTCCCCTGTGTGCACTCCTCCTCCTCCTCCTCCTCTCCTCCTCCTCCTCCAGCGATGATATAATCCTGCAGGAAACGAGTTTGAAAGTGGACCAAAGTGTGGATGAAACGCCTCATTGTTCAGGCATGGGGGGGGGAGACGGTGACCCCACAACCTCCTCTCCCAGCCCCACTGACTCACGGAGCCGTTGGGGCCCATGGGCACAGAGGTGCCCTTTGTGGACGCCCCATAGCCGCGGGAGGGGTGGCTGCGCTGCCCCGCGGTTTGGGGCTGCCCCACATCGCCGTGTTTGGGGGGGGGGGGGGGGGGGGGGGGGGGATGCGGGGCTGGGAGCCACCTGGGGAAGCCCCCGACACATCCGCGTTTGCCTGGGGGTTTCCTTCGGGACGGAGCCACAGGGAGAGGTGAGAGCAGCACGAGCGCAGGTAGGAAAGTAGGTCAGGAAAAACCCTCAGCCCGCTGTGCGGGGCCGCTGCGCGCAGCCCTGTAATAACGCAGCCTCGTCCCGGCCGCTTTCATCCGCGCCTCTCGGGAGGATCCATAAACATTAATTAGGGCTGCCGGCACTCCGGGGAGGGGGGAGCAGCCGTGTCTCGCTCTCGCCCCGTCCCGCGGGGCCCCGCCGCGCTCCGCTTGGGCTTTGTGGGGGCTTTCATCCCGTGGATGAAAGGCACCCACAGAGTTGGGGACAGGAGGATCGGCTCCGGGACCCCTGGGAGACCCCGAGCCCGTGCTCAGGGGGATGAGCGGGGGGACGGATTCAGATCCTGACGTGAGAGGTTCCCATCCTTTCTCCATCCTTTCTAAGGGAGATCTTTAGGGGTTGGAGGCGCTTGTCTCCATCCTGGGCACAGCAGCAGCTCCACATCCGGTCCCACGAGGGGCACAGAGCACGGCAGGAGGTGGGGGCACATGGGAGGGGTCATCAGAACATCAGTGGGGCTGTTCCCGCACCGTGACACCACGGCTGGGTCCCTTGGGTGTCCCTTTAGGTGCCTCTTTGGGTGTCCCTTTGGTTTCCCTTTGGTGTCCCTTTGGTGTCCCTTTGGGTGTCACTTTGGATGCCCCCCTGGGTGCCCCCTTGGTGATCCTTTGGGTGTCTTTTTTGGATGTCCCTTTGGTGCCCCCTTTGGTGTCCCTTTGGTGTCTCTTTGGTGACCCTTTGGGTGTCACTTTGGATGCCCCCCTGGGTGCCCCCTTGGTGACCCTTTGGGTGTCTTTTTTGGATGTCCCTTTGGTGCCCCCTTTGGTGTCCCTTTGGTGTCTCTTTGGTGACCCTTTGGGTGTCCTTTTGGATGCCCCCTTGGGTGTCCTTTGGCGTCCCCTTGGATGCCCACGCTGGGGATTTCCAGGGTGGGCTCAGAGGAAGCCGTGGGCAGCTCTGCCCCAAAGGTCAGCAGGAAGCAGTGGGGGTGGAGGGGGGTCCCCATCCTCTGCCCCCCCCCGCCCAGGGGCGGCTCGCAGCAGGGTGCAGCGCTGCCCGGCCCCTGCAGGCGGTGCAGAGCCGTTTGCAGGATGCGGTCGCGCTGCACTCAGCTGCAGGATGCCGCCCCGCTCACCCTTCTGCTCTCTCCCCCAGGCTCCTGGTCGCTGCACAACTTCGTGGAGCGTTTTCGGCTCGGTTCCCCCGTGGCCTCGACGCAATTCCTCACCAAACACCACGAGGATTAGAGGGGCTCAGACCCCACAGCGCTCCCAGCCTCCTCCGAGCCCCAAATCCCGCTGCGCAGCTCCGCTGTGGGGCTCTCAGTGCACCCCAAAGGTGCCCCCCCTCGAAGCTTTGCTGTTTGCTGAATTGAACCCACGGACGTTTGTCGGGTTTTTGCATCCAGCCCCGGTGTCACCTGGCGGTGGCACTGGGATGCAGTGCGGGAGCTGCTGCGGCTCCATCCCTGCTCTTCTCTTGGAAAGCAAAACCGAAATTAAAGCTGTAAATCAGAAGAGCTCTGCCTGCCGGCCGCGCAGCCGGACCTCCCCTGTAATTAGCTCTTTAATTAGGCTTTCATCCCGAGAGTCGGGTTTTCTCCTCGCAGACTGCCCTCGCTGATTTCATGCCCCCATGGCACAGAGCTTGGAGCAAACCCAGCGTGGGAGCGTGAGCCTGAGTGGGGAAACTGAGGCACTGGGCAGCAGTCAGAGGACGCAGCCGAGCTCCAGGTGCTGCATCTCACCCCAAACCCGTCCCAAACCCATCGAGAGCAGCGAGAGCAGCTTCCACCCCACAGGGCTCCGATGCGGCCGGGACTTTCCCTGCAGCAGGAAGAGGCTGTTTACCCAGTGGGGCTGAATCATGTGCTGCAGGCCATGCAGCGCTGCAGGGGGGGATGCACGCTGCTCACTGCAACTCCACGGCTGTTCCTGGTGGTGGAGGGGAGAGGAAATGTGATGGGAAATGGTCACCGTCCTTCTGGGCCCTTGGGGAGGTGGAAATGGGGTGGGAAATCAGTGGGTCTGCAGTCTGTGCGTGTGGGGGTGGGGAGCCCTGAGGGGGGCGGCCACACAGTGGGGTGGAAGACATTGGGATGGGGATGGGGATGGGATGGGGGGGGGATTGGAGGGGGAATGGGAAGGGTGGGATGGGATGGGATGGGATGGGATGGGATGGGATGGGATGGGATGGGATGGGGATGGGATGGGATGGCCCCATTGTGGTGGGTCGGGGGTGGGAAAGTCATTGGGGATGGGGATGGAGTGGAGATGGATGGGGGTGGGGATGAGGTGAAGATGGGGATGGATGGGGATGAGGATGGCATATTTGTGTGGACGGGATGGAGATGGGATGGGTTGGGATTGGGATGGGGATGGAGCAGGGATGGAGATGGGGTGGAGATAAGGGTGGGACGAGGATGGGATGGGGATGGAGTGGGGAAGGAGGTGGGATGGGGATAAGGTTGGGATGGAGGTGGATGAGGATGGGGATGGGGATGAGAACAAGAATGAGGACGGGATGAGAATGGAATGCAAGGGAGATGGAAACACGGATGGGGCTGGGATGGGATAAGAGTGGAATGCGATGGGGATAGGAATGAATGAGGATGGGGGCACGGATGGAAGCGGAAGGAATGAGGACACGAGTGAGGGCGACCCACGGTGACACCGCAGCGCCATGGGCCAGCAGCACTGCCTGCCTCTGACCACAGACTCTCGCTGGGTCGCTCACGAGGCGTCGCAGCGTGGAAAATATGAACGGCGATTTGTTTGCTCACTTTGGGGCTCAATTAGAAAGAAAGAAAGAAAAAAAAAAGGAAGCTGCATGCAGTCACCCTGCGTTGGCCGCACCCCTTCGTCCCCCCTTCCATTCACTCACCGCTGGTGCAAGAGAGAGAAAAGAGAAGCTGAGCCTCTCGCCGCCTAAATGTAGAAAGTTTTGCTTCTAAATCAGTTTGCGATGGAAAGGAAATACGTCACATCCCTGGGGAAGTGGCAGCCACAACCCCAGCGCTGCAATGGAACAGCCGGCCCCGAAATAGCTGCGCTCCGCTATTGCCACCGATAGCGCCTTTTTTTTTCTCTCCTTTCTGTCTCTGCTGTCATTTTTAGCATCCAGAGGAAGTTTTGTTTGTGTTTGTCAGCCCAACTTTCCACTGCTGCGGCTTTTCTCTTGTTCCCCTTCTGATGGGGGGGGAGAAAGCGGCGCTGGGGCAGCGAGATCCCATGGCAGAGCCAAAAGGAGGCGGCGGTGCTGCGGTGCCACGGGACCCCTGTTGGGGTGGGGGGGGGAGGTGGCACTCGAGGAGCCCTTGGTGACGCTGTGGGCACAGCTGGGGCTCCTCCACCAGCCCCGTCCCAGAGCGAATGGGGGCTCGCTGGGGATGGGTTGGGGTCAGGCTTGGGGGCCTTGGAGGCCTTTTGTGAGCTTCATGATTCTCCCAGCTGAGGGAGGGCTTCCATCCCACGAAGGAGGGCAGGAAGGAGCCGCTCTCCATCCCACATCTGATGGGTGAAAACGCAGATTTAGGGGCAATGGACACAGGGGAGCAGTGGGATGCACACACACACAGCCCGCAATGGGGCAGAGGGGCAGGACGGGTGCAGCCCGCATTTGTGGGAGCAGAGCAGGGCTCCCCCAGCGCCAGCACTTGCACAAGGGATCAGCATCAGCTGACAGTGATCTCAGTGCACAACTGTATCAACCTGCCAATTAATTAGCGCTATCTCGCGCTACATAATGGCCCAACCTGCGGCTCCGGGCCGCTCCTCAAGCACGCTGCGCAGCCAGGCTCGCCGCTCCCCCAGGGATGTGGGTCAGGACAGGGGCGCCCCATTGGGGGAAGATGTGACGTGGGGACACCCAGTACTGCCTGCATCGAGGGCTGCTGGAAGCCCCCATCCTGCAGGGCCTCACGTGGGGCGGCGTGGGGAGGATGGCAGCGCTGCCACTGCAGAGCCGCGCTGGGGCTGGGAGAGGCAGGAGGAGCCGTGCAGGAATGTTGGGCTTCTGGAGCCGTGGGGGAAAGTGTGCGTGGGGCCGCCTCCCCCCCGTGTGCCGCTGCCAGGAGGAGCACGTGGATCAGATCCGGCACGAGGCTTTTATTAATTAGCAATAATGAGGGATATTTACACAACGTGTGTCCCCAGGGAGCTCTGTGGGCCCGCTCCTCCGGTCTCGGATGGAGAGAAGCGATGCTGGGGGCCGTGGCCACAAATCCAAGCTCTCTGCTCGCCCCACGGCGTCAGGACCGAAGCTCTGCGGCCCCACAAGTGCGACCCACAGCCCCTCAGCCCCGGCCCCTCGGTGCTGCTCCGCACTCCGGACCCACAGCTCGTTTTTTTGTCCATCTTCTTATTGTTCCCCTGCTGATCTCTGCATGACAACAGCAAAGTCCTCCAGGCTCTGGGGATGGCCCAGAGGTTCGGGCCGCCCTCAGCTGTGCGCTGCCAGTGGTCCCACTTGGATCCCTGCTGCACGAAGCCGCTGCTCCCCATCGCCACGGGGAAACCGAGGCACAGAAGGGCTCCCACAGATCCCCCCCATCCCGCAGTGCCCCATCCCTCCGTCCTCCCCCACTGCTCAGCACATGGGGAGGAGCTGAGCCCAATGGGCCATCGGAGCATCCCGAGGGAGCAGCCCCGTCCCGGTGCCACCACCCCACGTCCCGAGGGGAGGAGTGAGGGAACGTGGGCCTCACTTCCACATCAGCGTGTTTGCGGGCATTGCTGGAGGAGGAGGGCGTGCGGCTGACAAAGGCAGAGCAGGAAAACCCTCGTGCTGGGAGGGACGCGGCTGTGCCCCGAGGTGCTGTGGGTCAGGGGCAGAGTTTGGCCCCAGAGGAAGATTTCCCACACCCAACAGCAGCAGAGAAAGTCTCTCCTCCTCCTCCCGAAATGACAGCAGGGCTGAAATCACCCGGCGCCCATCTGGGCTCTGAGTGTCCCTGACAGCCAGGAGGACTCTGCAAACTGCAGCACCTCATCCTGCCCGTGAGACCTCACTGCTCACAAACAAAACCCGAGAAATCTGATGAGCCCTTCACCAAACACCCCCCCGACACCCACCCGTCTGCGGTGATTTGTTGCCCTTCTCCACACCACGAGAAGAGCAGGCGTTGCGGCCCCGGTACAGTCATGCCCGGGGGTAGGAGCAGGGTAGGTGACATTTCCCCATCAGCCACAATGTTTACTACTCTGTGACCTACAGATCGACATCTGCAGCACATCCCAAGGGTTGTGGGGAGGAGAGCCTGCAAGTTTCTGCCCCACTCTTGGCATCCGGGCAGAACCCATAGCGCCGGAGCTGAGGCAGCGCCGCTCCGCCTCCCCAACCCGAGGGCTGCGGGGTGGATTCAGCACCTCGGAGAGCTCCCGGGACCCCCGCCATTGGGGGGAATTGGGGGGGGGTTGGGTGGGGGGGTTGAGGAGGGGGCAGGGGGGAGGTTGGGGGGGTCCCATTGTGCCCCAGCTTCTGGTGAGACCCCAGGTTGGGTGCGATTTGGGGCGAGATTCCAATGGGAGCCCAGGTTGGGTGCGATATGGGGCAGGATTCCAATGGGAGCCCAGGTTGGGTGCGATATGGGGCAGGATTCCAATGGGAGCCCAGGTTGGGTGCGATATGGGGCAGGATTCCAATGGGAGCCCAGGTTGGGTGCGATATGGGGTGGGATTCCAATGGGACCCCCAGGTTGGGTGCGATATGGGGCAGGATTCCAATGGGAGCCCAGGTTGGGTGCGATATGGGGCAGGATTCCAATGGGACCCCAGGTTGGGTGAGATGTGGGGCTGGATTCCAGTGGGACCCCAGGTTGGGTGCGATTTGGGCTGGATTCCAGTGGGACCCTTCAGATTTGCTGTGACCTGGAATTACGATTCCAATGGGGAAGCTCCCGTTTGGGTGTGATTTGGGTGCCACCATTAATTAATGACCAGAAATTAGCAGTTCCCCTTTTGAATGCCCTGGAGAAACCCAGCAGGGCCACCCCCATGAATCACGGGGGGTCACGGGACCAAGGATCACCCATCAGGTGGCATTGCTGTCCCAGCCCCACAGGGGCGGCCCCACAGATGGGTTCCTGGCTGCGTTGGCCGCCCCAAGGCAGCTCCGCTGTCAGTTTATGGGATGTCGGTGACATCCCATATTTGGTGATAGCGACTATGGGATGTCCCCCATCTGGGAGATGGGATCCATGCATTGCAGCCGCCGGCCGGGCAGCGGATTTTTGGCGATCCCGATCCGCCCCGATCAGAACGGCTTTGTGTGGGATGATCAAACCAGGATCAAACCGATCTCCCCATCCAACCCACAGCCGTAACTCAAAACCCCGTGGGGAACCGGGGCTGAGAGCGCTGGGGGAAGGGACGGCCACCCTACAGCTCAGAGATGCCCCATAGCCAACACAGCCCCATAGCGAAGGGCCACCAGTGGTCGCTGCCCCCCAAACAGAGGTGCTGGGTGGGGTTGTCCCATGGGATGGGGCCGATCCCAAGGATGACATTGATCCCATTGGATGGGGTTGATCCCAAGGGATGATGTTGATCCCATGGAATGGGGTTGATCCCATTGGATGGGGCCGATCCCAAGGATGATGTTGATCCCATGGAATGGGGCTGTCCTGTTGGATGGGGTCGATCCCATGGGATGGGGTTGATCCCAAGGATGACATTGATCCCATTGGATGGGGCCAATCCCATTGGATGGGGTCGATCCCATGGGATGGGTCAATCCACTGGATGATGTTGATCCCATGGGATGGGGTCGATCCCAAGGATGAGGTTGATCCCATGGAATGGGGCTGTCCTGTTGGATGGGGTCGCCCCATGGGATGAGCTCAGCCTTTGAGATGCTCTCCAACCCCACTGCGAGGGTTTGGGGTCGCCCTCAGTGAGGCTGTCCAACGGGGAAGGGGGGAATCCCAAACTCTGTGGGTTCCATGTGGGTTTGTGCCCCATAGGGTGCAGCCAATTGTGGGGCTGGGCAGGGGCGTGCAGCGAGTGCTGCAGTTATGGGGTGATGGAGCAGCAGGGGCTGCCAGCGAAACAGAGCGGTGCTCCCCCCATACAAAGTGTGGGGTGAACGGGGGGGGGGGGGGGGGGGGGGCTCTGCGGCTGAGGTTGGGGGGTGGAGGAGGGGGGAGATGTGGTCTGCACTCAGATGCAGGGGGTGGGGGGAGGTGGGGATGGGGGGGAGGGAATGGGAACTGGTTGGGGGGTGGATGGGAACACATTGGGGGGGGGATGGGAGCACGGGGGGAGAGTATGGGGGCAATATAGGGGCAATGGGAACACATGGGAGGGGATGGGGATGGGTGAGGAGATCCAGGCACCCATGGCGGGGGGGGGAGCCGGGCACCCACAGAGGGGAATCAGATTCCTCTTGTTGGGAGGGGGGCAGATGGGCGCATCTGGGGGCGAATTGAGGGGGAGGAACGGGCCCCTATAGCGGGGGAGAAGGGGGGATCTATGGAGGGAGAATGGAGCACCTACTGTTGGGGGGGGGGGGGGATGTTTGGCTCCGAGCGTGGGAACGCTCTGCGGGGATGCTCCGATGGGGGGGGATGCGCTCCCCCCCCCCCCCATCCACCCCCCCCCTCCCCGTAGGGCTGCCCCCCGCCCACCCCGCGGAGTTGCGGCGCTGCTCGGCGCTCCGTTCCCGGGGGGGGGTGGGGATCCCGCTCCGCTCCTCCCAGCGTCGCTCCGCGCCGGGGGGGTTGGAGGGGGGGGCCGGAACCGACGGCCCAAAGAAGGCAGTGGGGGCGGGGCCGGATCCGGCCCTTGTATGGCGCTTCCCCTCCGCCCCGCGGCCTCACCCCCCCCCCCCCCCCGCAGCCACCGGCGCTGCGCCTCCCCCCGCACCGCGCTGGGCCGTGGGAGGGGGCGGGGGGGCGGCTGGGGAAGAGGGCGGGGGGCGAAGGGGGTGGGGAGAGAGAAAGGGGTGAAGGGGTGACCTGCAAATGGGGGGTGGGGGATGTAAAGGGGAGGGGGGGGGCTGCAGGCTGCGCAAAGGTTGGGGGGGTTCTACCGATGTCGGGGGGCGGTGAGGAGGTTGGGGGGTGCACGAATGGGGGGGGGATCTGCAGAGGTTGGGGGGTGAGAGGGATATTGGGGGTTCTAAAGCTATTGGGGTTCTACAAAGGGAAGGGGGCTGCAAAGGGTGGGGGGGGGGCTGCAAAGAGTGGGGGGCTGTGCGGGTGGGGGGGGGCTGTGCAGATGATTTTGGGGGGGCTGTGCGGATGGATGGGGTCCTGCAAAGGAGGGGGGGCCATATGGAGGGTGGGGGCTCTGCGAGGACTGGGGCCTGGAAAGGGGGTCTGCATGAGACAGGGCTCCTGCAGGAGAGGGGCATCACTGCGCTGCATGGGGGGGCTCCACCGGGTGGGGGGGGTCCCGCGGATGGGGCCCCCCGTGATGAGTGGGGCCCTGTAACAGAAGGGACGCCCCCAGACCCCTGTTCACTGCAACCCACATCTCCATCACGTAACCCCTCTGCCCCCAAACTATGGGGCTGCCCCCCTCCCTTTTGCCCCCCCCCCCCCCCCCGGGTTGTTCCCGCTGCACAGCCGGCCCTGCAGGAATTGGGTAAGCTCGGCTCAGCTCTTGCGACAGCGCATTTTTCCATCCGTGTGCCATTTAACTCGGAGGGGTTTTGCAGATAAGCATCAGTTGGCGCAGGGAGCACTGAAACCTCCTAATTGCCGACGCCTGGGAAGTGCCAAACTTTTATGGAAGGGGGGGGGGGGGGGGGAATGGAGTGCGACCTGTTTGCAGGTGTTCACAGCGCGGCCCCAAAGGGACACAGGGAAAAGTAATGGGGGCGGCTCAGGGCTTTCGCCCCATTGGGATTTGAGGTTCTGTCGGCCCACACTGCGCCCACAGACCCCACGTGCTGCGTTTCCCCCTTCACACCCCGCTCCCTCCTCCCTTCGTAGGGCGGCTTTTAGGGTTGGCCTCCCCTTTCCTGGGCACCGAGCGAAGGGTCGGAGCCCTCATGTAGGATGGCAGCGCAGCTTTGGGGCAGGGCTGGAGCAGCAGCACAGCATTGGTGGGGCATGGAGGCAGAAGGCCGCATGCATGGTGCACGGCTTTGTTGGAGTGCGGGGCGCTCAGTTCTGGGTGCTGGGTGCTCAGTTCTGGGTGCTGGGTGCTCAGTTCTGGGTGCAGGGTCTCAATTCTGGGTGCTGGGCTCTCAGTTCTGGGTGCTGGGCACTCAGTTCTGGATGCAGGGCACTCAGTTCTGGGTGCTGGGTGCTCAGTTCTGGATGCAGGGCGCTCAGTTCTGGGTGCTGGGCGCTCAGTTCTGGGTGCAGGGTGCTCAGATCTGGGTGCAGGGCACTCAGTTCTGGGTGCTGGGTGCTCAGTTCTGGGTGCTGGGCTCTCAGTTCTGGGTGCTGGGTGCTCAATTCTGGGTGCTGGGCTCTCAGTTCTGGGTGCAGGGCTCTCAGTTCTGGGTGCTGGGTGCTGCCTGCACGGTGCCCAGTTGCAGGATGCACGTTGCGCGTTGCACAGCGCGTGGTGCTGGGCGTAGGATGGCAGCTGCACAGCGCAGGTTGCAGGATGCACATCGCATGGTGCTGGGTGTTTGCTTCTGGGTGTAGGGTGCAGCTTGCAGGGCACCACTGCAGGATGCACCGTGCTCACTGCAGGGTGCTGTGCGCCCAGTTCTGGGTGCAGGGTGCTGCTTGTTCCACTGCTGGTACTCAATGTTGGGCTGCGTGCAGCCCAGTTGCAGGATGCACTGCGTGCTGCCCGGATACCGACTGCGTGGTACTGGAACCCAATGCGTGGTGCTGGCTGCAGGATGCATGGAGCCCGGTGCACGGTGCTCAATGCAAATGATGCCCAGAGCCTGGTACCACCTACAGGGTGCCGGCACCGGTGATGTGGGCCCGGTTCTGGGTGCATGGTGCCAATTGCATGGTGCCAGTACTTGGTACCGGCCATAGGATGCCCTATAAGTTGTAGGGTGCCCAGTACCAGCTGCAGAGGGCCTGATATCAGCTGTAGGGTGCCCGGTTCTGGCTGCAGGGTGCCAGCTGCATGGTGCCCAGTGCTCGGTTCTGACTGCAGGGTGCCCGGTTTCAGCTGTAGGGTGACGTGTAGCACCCTAAGGTGCCCGGTTCCAGCCATAGGGTGCCCGGTTCCGGCTGTAGGGTGACCCATAGCACCCTAGGGTGCCTGGTTCTGGCGATAGGGTGCCCAGTTCCGGCTATAGGGTGACCCGTACCATTCTAAGGTGCCTGGTTCTGGCCATAGGGTGCCTGGTTCCGGCCATAGGGTGCCCGGTTCTGGCCATAGGGTGCCCGGTTCCAGCCATAGGGTGCCTGGTTCCGGCTATAGGGTGCCCGGTTCCGGCCATAGGGTGCCCGGTTCCAGCTGTAGGGTGACCCATAGCACCCTAAGGTGCCCGGTTCCGGCCATAGGGTGCCCGGTTCCAGCCATAGGGTGCCTGGTTCCGGCTATAGGGTGCCCGGTTCCAGCCATAGGGTGCCCGGTTCCGGCTATAGGGTGACCCGTACCATTCTAAGGTGCCTGGTTCCGGCCATAGGGTGCCTGGTTCCAGCCATAGGGTGCCTGGTTCCGGCTATAGGGTGCCTGGTTCCAGCCATAGGGTGCCCGGTTCCGGCTATAGGGTGACCCGTACCATTCTAAGGTGCCTGGTTCTGGCCATAGGGTGCCCGGTTCCGGCCATAGGGTGCCCGGTTCCGGCTCAGGGTGCCTTTGCACGGTTCCCGGTGCCCGGTTCCGGCCGCGGCGTGCCGGCTGCCCGTCTCCCAGCGCGCAGTGCCGCCCATAGGATGCCCGGTTCGGGCGGTCCGGTCCCGGTGCGCTGCCCGGTGCGCTGCAGGCCCGCTCCCCGCCGCTCGGCGCGCCGCTTCCTGCTTTCTAATGTTCCATTGTGCGGAGCTTCCATTGTGACGCGCGGGGCTCGGCGCGGCTTTGTCTGTCCATATATGGGCAGCTACGTCACGGAGCGCTCCCGCCGCCCGCATAAATGGGCCGCGGAGTCCCCGGCGGAGCAGTCGGGAACCCGGAGCGGAGCGGGAGCGGCGGCGGAGCGATCGGGAGGGGTTAAAATCCTCCCCCCCCCCCCTCCCCCCCCCAACATCCAACCCCTCGCTCCGCTACGGGCGCAGCTGCCGGGCGGCCCTCCCCCCCCCGCGCCCCCCCCCCCCCGAGGAAACACCATCGCCGCCGCCACCGCCGCGTGGGGGGGGGACCCACGCGAGACCTCCCCCCGCACCCCCACGCAGGACCCCCCCCCCGCACGCCCCAACTTTATTTATATTCCCCCCCCCCACCCCCATATTTTTTTTTTCCTTTTTTTTTCTTTTTTTTTTTTTTTTTTTTTTTTTTTTCCGTGCATGATTTCCCCGGCGCGGCTCCGCCGCTCGGATGTCGTTCGCTGGGGAGCGGAGCTGATCCGACCTTTTCCTCCGATGCTATGACCGGGAAACTGCTGGAGAAGCTGCCGGGGACGATGAGCACTTTGCTGAACCAACTGCCCGACTCTCTGTACCCGGAGGAGATCCCCAACTCTTTGAATCTCTTCTCCGGCGGCGGCGGAGGAGGCGATCCGGTGCCTCACTACAACCAGATGGCTGCAGGTGACGGGGGTTTGGGGGGGGGGGATGCGGGAAAAGGGGCCGGGGGGCGGCGTGTGTGTGCGCTGGGGGGGAAGGGAAGAGCCGGGGATGGGGAGCGGCCCCCCCCCCCCCGCCCCCACGCGTGACCGCCCACCCACCCGCTTTGCTCGCTGTGTCTCCTCCGCGCTGCGGGAGCGCCGCGCTCAGCCCGAACCTCCGCCGCAGGTACCGGGGAGGGGGGCACGCACGCATGCCGAGGGCAGCCCCTCAACCCCCCCACGCCCCCCGGAGCGGGGGGTCCGCGCCTCCTCGGACGCGCGTGGCCGTGGGCTCCCACCCTCCTTTCGGCTCCCGCCCTCCTTTCGGCGGCGATGCGGGGGGTTTTGGACACGCGGGCTGCCGGCCGCCCCCCACCCCCCCCCTCCCCAACAACCGCCCCCTCCGAGCGGGGATCCGCGTGGGCGCGGGGCGCCGCGGACACTCGCGGCCGTGGGCTCCCACCCACCCGGCGGCGGCGGCTCGGGGGCCCCGCGGGAGCTTCCCCCGGAGCTCGGGACTGCGGGAGGGGATGGGGGGGGGGGGCACAAAGCCTCTCTCGTTTCTCGCCTCCGGCGCTCGGGGCCGCGGGTTTGACGCGCGCAGGGCTCCAACCCGCCGGTCGGGGTCGGCGAAGCGCAGTTGGGGACGCGGAGCTCCGCTGCGCACCCCCCCGGCACGGAGCCCACCTGGACCGCGGGGCTCCCCACCCCTGTGGGGCCGCGGGGGCGGCAGCGCCGCTCTGTGTGCCGGCACCGGCACCGCGCACGGCCGCGAGCGGAGCCCCACGGAGGCGGCCGAGGGGAGAGAGGGGGGATTTAGCGAGAGCGCGGAGGGTGGGGGCCCGCGCAGCGCCGTCCCCGCCCGGCTCACCCTGCCCCGCTTCTCCCCGCAGACAATGTGATGGACATTGGCATCGGGAACGAAAAGCCCAACCAGGAATTGTCGTCCTATTCGGGGACGTTCCAGCCGGCCGCGGGCAACAAAACCGTCACCTACCTGGGGAAGTTCGCCTTCGATTCGCCCTCCAACTGGTGCCAGGATAACATCATCAGCCTGATGAGCGCCGGCATCCTGGGGGTGCCGCCGGCCGCGGGGACGCTGAGCGGGACGCAGAGTTCGGGGGGCGGAATGGGGGCACCTCCGCAGGGCGACGTGGACCAGATGTACCCCGCGCTGCCGCCCTACTCCTCCTGCAGCGACCTCTACCCGGAGCCCGTCTCCTTCCACGACCCGCAGAGCAACGCGGGCCTCACCTATTCCCCGCAGGATTACCAAGCGGCCAAACCCGCCCTGGACAGCAACCTGTTCCCCATGATCCCAGACTATAACCTCTACCACCACCCCAACGAGATGGGCGCCATCACGGAGCACAAACCCTTCCAGAGCTTGGACCCCATCCGCGTCAACCCGCCGCCCATCACCCCGCTGGAGACCATCAAGGCCTTCAAGGACAAGCAGATCCACCCGGGCTTCGGGGGGCTCCCGCAACCCCCCCTGACCCTAAAACCCATCCGGCCCCGCAAATACCCCAACCGGCCCAGCAAAACCCCGCTGCACGAGCGGCCCCACGCCTGCCCGGCCGAGGGCTGCGACCGCCGCTTCTCGCGTTCCGACGAGCTCACCCGGCACCTGCGCATCCACACGGGCCACAAACCCTTCCAGTGCCGCATCTGCATGCGCAGCTTCAGCCGCAGCGACCACCTCACCACCCACATCCGCACCCACACCGGCGAGAAGCCCTTCGCCTGCGAGTTCTGCGGCCGCAAATTCGCCCGCTCCGACGAGCGCAAGCGGCACGCCAAGATCCACCTCAAGCAGAAGGAGAAGAAGGCCGAGAAAGGCTCGGCCGGGCCGCCCCCCCCCCGCAGCTGCCCCCGTCGTCACCTCCTCGCCCCCTGTCGCCCTCACCCCCGCCGTCACCACGTGCGCCTGAGGGCAGCTGGGGGACGGAGCGGTGCAGCCCCGGAGCGCTGCGCGGGGCCGGGACCGGAGGAAGGACGCCGGCACGACCCCCCCCCACCCGCTCTGCCCCGGCCGTGTGGATCGGATCGGCCGCAGCTCGGTACCCGCAGCCCTGAGCCCGGGGCTGGGGGTCCGCGTCCCGCTGCGCGCATCCCGGTACCCGCGGCCCCGTCCCGGGCTCAGGTCGCGCTCATGCCGCTGCGTGCGTCGCGGTGCGGCGGGCCGGGCTGCGCGCGTCCCGGCGTCGGGGCCGAGGATGCGGGCGTCTCAGCGTGGGCAGCCCGGTACCGGGGGTCGGGCGGTGCGCATGCCGGTGCCGGCCCAAGCCGGGAGCGTTCCGGTACCGGGGGTCGGGCTGCGTGTGGGCCGGGAGCGGGGTCAGGATGGAGGCGTCCCGGCGCGTCGGGTGCATCGCGGCGAGCGGATCCCAGCGCTGGGGGCCGGGATGTGAGCGCGTCGGTGTGCGGGGCCCGGCGTCGGGGGCTGAGATCCGAGCATCGCGGTGTGGCCGACCCCGTGCTGGGGGTCGCGGTGCGGTCGGGATGCGGGCACTGCGCTGTGCGGATCCTGGTGCCGGGGGTCGATTGAGATTTGGGCACGGAGATTTGGGCGCACGGAGCCGCTGCTGGAGGTTGGCGTGTGGGCGCCTCTGCGTGCCGAGCCGCCGCCGGGGGTCGAGATTCGGGCACCCCGATGTGCGCGGAGCCGCTGCTGGGCTCGGGATTCGGGCTCCCTGGTGCCGGAACCGGGCCGGGTGCCCCCAGTAACCTGGGTACGGCGCCGTGCGCTACGAGGGATCCCGCGGGGGGTTTCACTCCTCCCGGCCCCCAGCGGTGCTGCGTCCCGACCCCCCCGGCCCTTCCGCACCCGCGGTGCCGCCCCCCCCCCCCGGTACCACGCGGTTGGGCCCCCAAAACCCACGGCTGCCCCGCGCCCCCCAGCTCTGCCCGGTGCCGTCGCCCCCTTTTGTTTCCCCCATCGGTTTCCTCCGTCGGAAGGGAAATTCTTTACAGAAACGCAGCAAAAAAAAAAAAAACCAACAAAAAACAAAAAAAAAAGAAACCAACCAAACATACATAGAAAAAAAAAAACAAAAAAAAAAGACAGAAAAGCAAAAAAAAAAACACAAAAAAAAGACAAAAAAGAAAGCAGTATTTTGCTGAATACTTTTTATAATGTGAGATATTTTTATTTTCTTTCCTTCGGTCACTTTACAAAACTGCGACTCCGACTCCGCGGGAGGAGGAGAAGAAACCGACGAGGCGCCGGGTTTCGGCGGGCGCCGCTTCCCTTCCCCGGCCGCTGGTTGTGTGCATGGCGCTGCATGGCCGCTGCCCGCTCCCCTCCGAGCGCCGGAACGGCACGAAATGAGCGAGCGACCCCCCGAAAGGCCGCTGTCAGCCGCGTCCGAGGCGGCGCGCGGGCGCTGGTGGCACTGAGAGCGATGCGCGGCTGCACGGCTGCACGACACAACACGACAACGACACAACGACACAACGACACAACGACACAACACAGCGACACAACGACACAACAACATAACACAGCACAGCTACACAACACAACTACACGACACAACTACACCACTGCACAACAACACAACAACACAACACAACAACACAACTACACAACAACGACACAACACAACGACACGACACAACAACACAACACAGCAACACAACTACACAACACGGCTGCACAACGACAACACAACAACACAACACAACGACACAACTACACAACTACAAAACAACACAGCAACACAACACAGCACAGCTACACAACACAGCAACACAACAACTACACAATAACACAGCAACACAGCAACACAACACAGCACAGCTACACAACACAGCAACTACGCAACAACGCAACACAGCAATACAGCTGCACAACTACACAGCTACACAGCTACACAAAACAGCAACACAGCAACACAACACAACAGCACAACTACACAGCTACACAACACAATACAACACAGCACAACACAACACGACACACAGCACAACATGCGCATGACACAACATGACAACACAACACCCAGCACAACGCAGCACACAACACGGCACCACAGTGCAATGCAACACACAACACGACACAGTGCAGAGTGTGTGCACAACACAGCGTGACATGGCACAGCACAGCGTGATGCAACACGTGCAGTGCAACACAACACAACAGAACACAATGCAACACAACACAACACAATGCAACACAACACAACACAACACAATGCAACACAACACAACACAACACAATGCAACACAACACAACGCACAACGTGGCCCCACACAACGTGCACAACACAACACAGCACACAGGGGGCAAAGGGTTGGGGCGAGTGGGCAGTGATGGATGGGAATGGATGGGATACAGGGTTGGGGTTGGGCAAATGGGTCCACACAGCACAACAACACAACAACACAACAACACAGCACAACAACACAGCACAGCACAACATGACACAACACAACACACAGCACAGCACAGCACAACAACACAACAAACACAACATACACAACACAACACACAGCACAGCACAACAAACACAACACAACACAACAACACAACACAGCACAGCACAACAACACAACAACACAACATGACACAAGAACAAAACACAGCACAACAACACAACAACACAACAACACAGCACAACAACACAGCACAACAACACAGCACAGCACAACATGACACAACACAACACACAGCACAGCACAGCACAACAACACAACAACACAACACAGCACAACAACACAACAACACAACAACACAGCACAACACAACACCACATGACACAAGAACACAACACAGCACAACACAGCAAAACAACACAGCACAACATGACACAACACAACACACAGCACAGCACAGCACAACAGCACAGCAAAACAACACAACAGCACAACAACACAACACTGCACAACAACTCAACACAACAACACAGCACAACAACACAACAAACACAACATACACAACACAACACACAGCACAGCACAACAAACACAACACAACAAACACAACACAGCATAACATGACACAACACGACACACAGCACAGCACAACAACACAACACAGCACAACAACACAACACAACAAACACAACACAACAAACACAACATACACAATGCAGCACAACTCACAACACAGCACAGCACAACAACACAACACACAATGGAACACCACAACACAACACCACACCACAACACCACAACACAACACAACACGACACAACACACAACGCAACAACACACAGCACAATGCAACACCACACAACAACACACAACAGAACACAACACCACAACACAACACCACAACACCACAACACAACACAACACAACACAACACCACACACCAACGCAACGCAACGTGCACGAAAAAGGCAAAAAAAAACAAGAGGCAAAAAAATGCCGAGGGGGGGATGCTATTTTTTGAGAGACTTTTGTACCCAAGTTGAGCCCTTAGAGAAAAACACAAAAAGAGGAAAAAAAAAGAGAAAAATCCACCAAAAAGAGAAAAAAAACCAAGGAAGAGGCCGCTGCAGATGTAATATATTTTGTGGACGTTTTTATTGCTGGATTTCTAGTACCTTATACTAAGGTTTGAGACATAAAACGTAAAGAAAAAGGGACAAAAAAAAAGTTTAAAAAGAAAAAAGATAAAAAAAAAAATTTGCCCCCAACCCCGCAGCCCGAAATGATGATGATAATAATAATAATAATAATGGTAATAATAATAATTAGTGCTACGGAAACCCGGCGCTCATCGTGGAAAGGTGACTTTCCCGCACATTTCGTCGCTCCCCGCTGTGCCATTGACTGCGACCGATGCCGTAAATATATTCAGTGTGTGGCTGAGAAAGCGCTGCGGACTCCCGGCCCTTCTTTGAGCGCAACGGGGGGGGAGCGGCGGGGGGACCCGAATTTGGGGGGAACCGCGGCTGTGGGTTGGGGCTGCGTTGCTTTTGGGGCGGATGGAGCCTGCGCCGTTGGGTTGGGTTGGGGCCGGAGCCTCTTTGGGGTGCGGGGGGTGGCGCGGCTCGGCCCCACAGCTCAGCCCCACAGCTCAGCCAGCAGCTCAGCCAGCAGCTCGGCCAGCATCTCGGCCCTCATCTTGACCAGCAGCTCAGCCCTACAGTTCAGCCCCACGGCTCAGCCAGCAGCTCGGCCTGCATCTCAGCCAGCATCTTGGCCCCACAGCTCGGCCCCACAGCTTGGCCAGCATCTTGGCCCTCATCTCGGCCAGCATCTCAGCCCCACAGCTCAGCCCCACAGCTTGGCCAGCATCTCGGCCCTCATCTCGGCCAGAAGCTCGGCCCCACATCTCAGCCCCACAACTTGGCCAGCATCTTGGCCAGCAGCTCGGCCAGCAGTTCAGCCTGCATCTCAGCTAGCATCTTGGCCCCACACCTCGGCCCCACACCTCAGCCAGCATCTCAGCCCTCATCTTGACCAGCAGCTCAGCCCCACAGTTCAGCCCCACAGCTCAGCCAGCATCTCGGCCCTCATCTTGGCCAGCAGCTCGGCCCCACAACTTGGCCAGCATCTTGGCCAGCAGCTCGGCCAGCAGTTCAGCCCGCAGCTCGGCCAGCAGCTCGGCCCCACGCCTCCGCCCCAACGCTGGGGGGTTTTTCCACCCTTGGCCCCGTGGAGGATTTGAGGCTCCGGTGGCGTCCGTTGGCTCAAAGCGGATCTGCTGCTTCAGCCCTTAATGCCGCAGGTGCGGAGCGCCGAGGGATTTCTGCTCGGGTTATAAATAACGTGGATTTCGGGGCCGCCGCTCGGAGGTGCGTCGGGGCGAGGAGGGGTGATGGGCAAATCCCGCAGCCACGCTTTTCCCTCGCACGGCCGCGGAGCCGCGACGCTGCGCTTCGCGCCCTCGGGGCGGCCCGTTCCGTCCACCCCGACGGGGAGCGGAGGTCGCGGCTGCCGAGCGACGGCGGGCAACGGGGCGCCGACGGGGCGGCGTCGGATGCGGCGCGACGGGGACGGGCGGCACGAGCGACGTGGGGTCGGGCGCCGCCTCCACCTGCGGGGCCGCAGCGGCGGCGGTGGGGCCGAGCCCCCGGCGCCCCGTGGGATCTGCTGGCGCCGCCGTTGGGATGGGAGCGCGCGGAGGGGCACCCATGGGTGGCGGAACGTGCGGAGCGCGAGCGGCACCGCGCACGAAAATGCTGGTTGCCACGGAAACGCGGCGCTTTCCGTCCCCGCTGTGCGCTCTGGGGGCAGGGAAGGGCTCGCAGCCGCTGTGTGGGTCCGGCCGGCGCTCCTCGCGGCCCGAAGCCCTTCGGCCACCCGTGGGACGGCGGCTGGGCTCGGAGGAGCGGCCGTTCCCGTCGGGTCGGCCCCGATGTCTTGTTTGGGAAGGGCGGTGGAAGGAGTCCCCAGATTGTTCCCTAATCCAGGGCACAGCCACTCGCACGATGCTCCCCCCGTGTCCCCCTGCCCGTCCCTCACCTCCACACCCCCACCCCACGTCCCTTCCCGGTGTCCCATGGGGGTCACTGGCCCCGACGGCACTCTGTCACCCTTTGTGGGGTCACCACCCCAGTGCCACCAACCCCACGGGGCTGTCGGCCTCTCCGGGGCTCCACCACCACCGCCTTCCATAGGGACGTTGCTCCAGTGCCATCGCCCTCCATGGTGACACCCAGTGCCACCACCCTCCATGGGCCGTCCCTCCCCATGGTGCCATCGCTCTCAGTGGCTCCATCTCCCCACCGCCTCCCTCCACGCTGACGTCACCCTTCCCAACCCCATTCACTGCAGGCCATTCAGACCAGACGTCCCCACTGATTCCCTTCCATCCCAGCGATGCTCTGCACCCCGAGGTCCCCCCCCATTCCAGGTCCCCTTTGTCCCCTCTCCCCTCATCCTCAGCACAGCCCCCCCTGCGCTCACCTCCCTCGATCCCTCAGCCCTAATCCCGTGTCCTGGCCGCTGTGTGTAACACCTTCCCAAATTAGCAGCATCAGCCGTGACGGTAATTAACGCTCTGTTTACCTGCGCCGCTAATTCATAAAGCCCCCCTGGCACCACTCTGACCCCAGCAGCCCCACATGGTGGCACACAGCTCTGAGCCACGGCTGCTGCCAACCCGTCCCCAATTTCGTGCCTTTGCTCCCCAAACCCAGCGCTCCCCATTCCATCCCCTCCCCAATTCCACACTTTTTCTCCCCAAAGCCCCCGCTCTCCCCCCTCCCTGTGCTCCCAGCCCCTCCATAGGCCCTGAGCAGCCTTCTTCCCTCCCCCTTCCTCCCTTCTCCTCCCTCCTCCTCCTCCCCAGCCCGGAGCACAGCTCTGTTTGTGGCCCCGACTCTCTCACGTCATTTTCTTTACAGAGATGTTTGCCATTTTAAATGCGGATTTGGGTTTTGTTTTTAATGATTCCTCCCCCCCCTCTGAACCCATTGGAGGCTCTTTTACCGAATTTCCCCTGTTTTGGATCAAAACGGAGCTTTTTTTTTTATTTTTTTTTATTTTTTTGCAGTTTCCTCTCTGAAAATAACTGCAAACTATAATTTCCTCCCACTTGCTTTTTCCCCTCTCCTTATTTTGAGGTGCGGAGTCGCCGGACCGGCGCAGCACTGCTTTTCTATGGGGAGCGGGGGCCCCAACCCCTGCAAAAGGACTGGGATGCACTGGGACAGACTGGGATGCACTGGGATGTACTGGGATGCACTGGGACGCACTGGGATGCACTGGGACAGACTGGGATGCACTGGGACGCACTGGGATGCACTGGGACAGACTGGGATGCACTGGGACGCACTGGGATGCACTGGGATGCATTGGGATGCACTGGGACAGACTGGGACGCACTGGGATGCACTGGGATGCACTGGGATGCATTGGGATGCACTGGGATGCACTGGGACAGACTGGGACGCACTGGGATGCACTGGGATGTACTGGGATGCACTGGGATGCACTGGGATGCATTGGGATGCACTGGGATGCACTGGGACAGACTGGGACGCACTGGGATGCACTGGGATGTACTGGGATGCACTGGGATGCACTGGGATGTACTGGGATGCACTGGGATGCACTGGGATGCACTGGGACAGACTGGGATGCACTGGGACGCACTGGGACGCACTGGGATGCACTGGGATGCACTGGGATGCACTGGGATGCACTGGGATGCACTGGGACAGACTGGGACGCACTGGGATGCACTGGGACAGACTGGGATGCACTGGGACAGACTGGGATGCACTGGGACGCACTGGGACGCACTGGGACGCACAGGGCCGTCCCCACCCCCATGTATAGGATTTGGGATTTGGTGACCCCATGTGTCCCCACTCCCAGCCCTAAGCCATTTTCCTATGGGAACGCGGCGCTGTGTCCCTCTGTCCGCTGTCTGTTTGTCCGTCCCCGAGAAGTTTGGGCTGCCATAGGGGTGCACGGTGTGGGGTCACCCCAGGCAGATGGGGGCACCGCATTTAGGGCTCCTGGGGCTCCCAAGGATGCTCAGGGCACCAAAGCGGGGCGCCATCGGGGTGTAATTCAGGATCCCACTGGGATGGGATCTGGGATCACGGCAGGATGGACTTCAGGAGCTCAACCAGGGTTTGGGATCCCATGGGATGGGATTCGGGATTTCACCGGGATGGGATTTGGGAGCCAGTTGGAACAGGATTTGGGATCTCATTGGATGGGATTTGGGGCTCGTTGGGATTTGGGGCTCGTTGGGATTTGGGGCTCATTAGGATTTGGGGCTCGTTGGGATTTGGGGCTCCTTGGGATCTGGGGCTCGTTGGGATTTGGGGCTCATTGGGATTTGGGGCTCGTTGGGATTTGGGGCTCATCGGGATTTGGGGCTCCTTGGATGGGATTTGGGGCTCCTTGGGATTTAGGGCTCATCGGGATTTGGGGTTCATTGGATGGGATTTGGGGCTCATTGGGATTTGGGGTTCATTGGGATTTGGGGTTCATTGGATGGGATTTGGGGCTCATTGGGATTTGGGGTTCATTGGGATTTGGGGCTCCTTGGGATTTGGGGCTCCTTGGGCACACCGGGGCGCCCATCACGCCATGACCCGATGCGGCTCTGGCTCCCAGCAGGACAGCTCTTGGGGTCCCGTCAGGAGGTCGCTCGGGGTCAGCAGGGCGCCGTTCAGCCGCTCACCAGCCCACGCCTCCGGCTCCCAAAGCGCCCCGTGACGCCACGCCCGTGCCGTCAGCCGACAGCACTGCAGCCCGGCACGCCAAGGGTTAACAGCGCTCGCTCCCGGTCGTGACGTCATGAAGGGACCGGAAGGGGCGGGGCCTGGCGGCAGCACTTCCGGGAGCGGCGCGGGCCGGCGGGCACCATGAGCTGGTGAGGGCGGCGGGGCCGGGCGGGCGTTGTGCGGATCGGTCCGGAGGTGCGGGCGGGGCTGAGCCCGGAACGGGATCGTGGAGCTGGGGGCTCCGGGGCGCTTGGGGCGGGAAGGGGGCTTCGAAATGGGCCTGCGGTGCTGCTGCGGCCTGAGCTGGGCGGGTGGGGGGTGTGGGGTGTATGAGGAAGTGTGGGGGGGTGTGGGGTACAAGGGGGGCATTGGGGTGTATGGGGGTGTGGGGTATGGAGGGGTATGGAGGGGTATTGGAGGGTATGGGGGGTGTGTGGGGTATGGGGTGTATGGGGGGGTATTGGGGTGTATGGGGGTGGGGTGTATGGGGGATGTATGGGGGCTATGGGGGGTGTGGGGTGTTTGGGGGTGTTGTGGTATATAGTGGGGGTGGTGTATGGGGGGCTGGGTGTGGAGTATGGGGGTGGAGAGCATATGGGGCGGTGTGGGTATGGGGGTTGTGGGGCATGAGGTGGGAGGTGGTGGGTGTGTGAGGGGTGGGGGGTGTTTGGAGGGCGCATGTGGGAGGCTGTGCAGGCAGAGACCATGTGGGGAGTGCGGGGGTTGGGCTGTGCATGGTTTATGGGGTGGGATGTGTGGGGCGGGCAGGGTAAGGCCGTGTGGGTCAGCAGCCGTGCAGCGTGTGGGGTGGGTGGGCAGGAGTAGGGCTGTCAGGGGCTGCAGATGGGTGAGATGTGGATGGGCGCTGCGGGCCGTGTGGGGTGGGCAGTTATAGAGCCCGGCGTGGGGCAGGTGGGTACTGAGGCTGGCGGCTGTGTGGGGTCGGCAGGCCGGGGCCGTGTGGCGCCCGCAGCTGCAGCACGGCGTGTGGAGGCCCCACGTCCTCCCCTGCAGCCACACAGCAGCGATGTGGGGCCGCTCCATGGCAGTGGGGCCGGGATTCCCACAGGTGCCAGCTGGGCTCGGGTCGATGCGACCCTTTGGGTTGAACTGCGCTGAGCTGCAGGTTGGCTCCTTTGGCTCTGTTGGCAGGGTTTGCCAGCAAAGCTCCGCGCTGCTGTGTGCCAGCACTGCTGTGTGCCCCCCTGCCATCACTGCCCCTCTGCCTTGGAGGAGCCCACGCGTGTTGCTGGGCCGCATGCTGCAGCACCAGCCGTCTGCTGGCCGGCATGCGAGGCAGCAGCCCTGCGCAGAGCTGTCTTGCTGTAGGGGAACAAAAGGCAGTTGTGTGAAGGAGGGTTTGTGGCTCGCTGCAAGCTGAGGTGCCCCGCTCTTTTAGCACCAAACCCCACGTCAGTTGCTGAGCGCATTGCGGCTCACGCGTCAGCGCGGGGCCTCGGGCCCTGCAGGCTTCAGCTGTGTGCGAGGGACACAATGGCGCTCAGTGCAGCCTCAATGGTTGGCCCCCAGCCTCGCCGATTCCCGCGGCTCTGAGCGCGGCCGCCCGCCCCGATGAATCGCCCCATTGATGTGGGGCCGGGCCGCGGGGTTCCGTGACGCGGCAGATGCGGCACCCCGGCTCTGCCTGCTGCCCTGTGGACGTCAGAGGGGGAAAGCGCCCGGCGTGGGCGCTGTGTGCAGAGGGCGAGCTCTGCTCCCCGTTGGAGCGGGGCTGTTTGCTTTGTGCGTGTGCCTCAGCCCCATGGGGGCGTCGCGGCCCTCAGCTGCGCCCTTTGGGGTCGGCCGTGGGGCTGGAGCTGCGTCCTCAGCTCAACCTCACACTTGATGTGATGAGAAACCTCCGCTTCCTTCCGTCGTCACCCTGACCACAAACCCCAACCTGCTGCCCTCCCCAGGACAGCTGGCTCAATTCTACCCGTCCTCCCCTCCACCCCAAACTATTTGGGAGAACAAGGCCGCGTCTCTACGGCTCCCAACTGATGGCTCCCTTCTGCAGGCCGGTGTCTGCCCCCATGTTGTGCCTTAATCCTCTGCTTTCCCTCCTCCTGTCCAGACAGAACCTGGCGTTGCGTCCCCTGTTCTGCTCCGCAGCTGGGAGAAGCTTCCTCCCGTTGCACAAAGGAGCTGTGAGGCTGCAGGCGGATCGAAGCCCCAACTCCTGCGCTGTGCAGCTCAGCGTGCTGCCTTATGGGCTGTGCTGTCAGAGCAGGACTCAGCCTGTTTTCAGGCAGCCTGCACGGCCAGCTGTTGGTTTTCTGAAGCCCGGTGGCTTCCTGCAGATCTGCGGGGCTGTGGTGCCCTCAGAGCTCTGCCCACCCCCCCGAGGAGCTGAGCTGCTCAGAAATGAAATCGTGGCTTCCGTCGCAGCGAGCGCCTCGCTCACAGCAATCTGAAGGGTTGTTTGAGGTTCTTGGAACCACATGAGACCAAATGCTTTGCAGCTCATCAACAGACTCCCGAATTCCTCCTCTTTTGGCTCCCGACTGTAGGGAAGGGGCTCAGAGCAGTGTGACAGCTCGAGATGCGAGCGCGGCGGCACCGCTGCAACAGCTGCTGTTTACTGGGAGAGAAAACACGCGAAGCAAATGTTGGTGGTGAGGCAGCACGAAGCGCGGCTCTGATGGCTGCGTCTCACTGCTGGGCTGCTGGCAGAACCCTGACCTGGGTGCTGGGTGCTGAGCTGCAGGCGGGGGTCTGAGAGCGCTGAGGGTGGGGGGTCCGTGGGGGGAAGGCAGCAGGGCTGCATGGTGAGCAGGGCTTCGTTCTCACACCTCTGTCAGCCAGGACACAGCTGTGTTCTCCCAAATAGTTTGGGGTGGGGGAGGATGGGTGGAGTGGGGCTGCCTGCCCTGGGGAGGGCGGTGGGTTGGGGTGGGGGGTCGTGGCAGGGAAGCGCTGGGGTCAGGAGCGGTGAGGTGTGCTGGGGTGGCAGCATGAGAGCAGCTGAGAGCTGTGCTGGGTGCTGGGCTGCACGGCTGCCGTGGCCTCCATGGATGTGGCTGCTGGGAGCCCAGACCTCAGGCCTGCTGTGCTCAGTGGATTGTGCTCCTGTGGGCCTCGGTCGGTGGTTTGTGGTCACCGACTCGTGGTTCCTTTATGATCAGCAGCTCGTGGTCCTTCTGTGCTCAGTGGGCTTTGGTCAATGGCTTGGGGTCCCTTTGTGGCCAATGGGCCTCGGTCTGTGGTTCAGGGTCGCTCCATGGTCCCTGACTCGTGGTTCCCATACGATCAGCAGCTCGTGGTCCTTCCACAACCAGTGGACTTTGCTCAGTGGCTCGTGGTTCTCCTGTGGGCTCTGGTCCATGGCTCCATGGCCACAAGGCCCTGCTCAGCAGCTCGCTGTCCTTCCACAATCAAGGCTCATGGTCCCCATGTTCCCTGGCCCTGCTCTGTGCCTCGCGCTCTGTCCGCAGCCTGCAGTCAATGCCCCGCACTCCATCCCCGCTCCACCCAACGCTCCCCTCCTCCCCAGCTCCCTGGAGGCTGCCTGGATTCCAGCTCTGGGTGTTGATGGTGGTCGATGGTTGGACCTGATGACCTCAGTGATCTTTTCCAGCCTTCGCAGCTCCATGACAGCGGATGGGACGAAGCCGACGGATGCCGGCGCTGGGTGGAAGCTTGGCGGTGGGGATTTCTTAATTATTATTTTTTCCATCTCCTTTGTGCAGGTAGCAAAAAAGCAGCGTTAGAGCTGAGCCCACAACCGCGTTTCACAACCATGCTTAAAATGGATATTTCTGTAGCATAGTCAGGGCCTAAAACAGCCTTGCAGAATGCTGCTCACCCACGCGCCTGGCGTGAGTAATTTGCTTTTGATGGGTGAGTAAAACATGGGTATTTTTTTTTCCACGCTCATCTCAGATCGGGTGGGAGAGCGGCTCGTGCTGGGATCTGCTGAGAGCAGGGATCTGCTGGGAGCAGGGATCTCTGAGAGCAGGGATCTCTGAGAGCAGGGATCTGCTGAGGGCAGGGATGTGCTGAGAGCAGGGATCGCTGAGAGCAGGGATCTGCTGGGAGCAGGGATCTCTGAGAGCAGGGATCTCTGAGAGCAGGGATCTGCTGAGGGCAGGGATCTGCTGAGGGCAGGGATCTGCTGAGGGCAGGGATCTCTGAGAGCAGGGCTGTGTGGACAGCAGTGCTGAGCCCAGCCAGCAGCGCCCTGCCAGGCGCCTCTCCATGCTGCAGGCCGGCCGTTCCCCATCGCTTTGCAGGGCCGTAAGGCAGCCAGCAGTGCACACTGTGGGGTCCCGGCCCCCAGCCCGCTGCCTCCCACACTGCAGGGCCCCAGGCCTGCGCCCAGCACCCAGCTGCTCCACCACGAGCTTTTTGCGATGCCTTGGAATCGTTTTTTTCCCCCTTTTTTTTTTTGGCTTCTCGGCGCTGCGTTTGGAGCCGTTGCTATGAGTTGAGCTGCGAGGAGGGGGCTGGGGGGGAGCGGGGTGGGATGGTGCATGCGGTTGCCATGGACACGGTGTAGCGCAGCAGCGCCCGGAGGGATGGAGCAGGGATGGAGCGATGGATCGCGGCGGTGTTGGTGGCTTTGTCACCTGTTGGTGGCTTTGTCACCTGCACGGGGCTGGAATTCCCTGCTCCAAGGGCACCCAGTGCTGCGTGCTTCAGCTTCGGGGCTCCTTGTGGGCTGTGGGGGGGTTTGGGCTCTGTTGGTGTTTGAGGAGCGCTGCACGGTGGGGTGGCTGCGAGCTCCTCCTGCTCCCCGTCCTCCTCGGCCAAAGCTCGCTGTGCTCTGAGCACAGTGACAACCCGGGGTGCTGCCCTGTGCTCCCAGGGACACCGCAGGGTTCTGTGGGCGCACCGCTGGGGGGGCAGAGCTTTGCTTGGGGAGCAGAGGGCTGAGCCCACCGTGGCTGCGCCGTGGGATGGAGGCAGAAGGAGCGCTGCCCCATGAGGGATTGCTGCCACTGCGCCACGTTCCCGGGGGGTGCAGCAGCGTGGGAGCTCCGTTCCGTCTCCGTTTCCCCACAGACCCCACGGAGCTGCACCCCTCTGCCCACGAGGCTCATTTGCAGCTCCCTGATGCGTCCCAGGGGGGAACTGAGATCCTTTGGTGCTCAGCCCTGGGTGCGCGCCTGGAGAAGCCGAGTGAATAAATGGCTGGGGAAACTTCAGAGGGAGCGAAGCGCAGCTTCTCCCACCTTCCCCTCCCTGGGGTCGCTGCTCAGCCCTCAGCAGAAGCTCACAGGGTTCTCTCCACCCACATTTCTTTCCCCGCTTTCAGCCCTTCCCACCCTGCTCTGAGCTCTGCCCCGACCCCACAGCAGCCCCCAACCCCACAGCAGCCCCCAACCCCACAGCAGCCCCTGACCCCACAGCAGCTCCCTGACCCCACAGCAACCCCCCGACCCCACAGCAACCCCCAACCCCACAGCAGCCCCCTGACCCCACAGCAGCCCCCAACCCCACAGCAGCCCCTGACCCCACAGCAGCCCCCCAACCCCCACAGCAGCCCCCCAACCCCACAGCAGCCCCCCAACCCCACAGCAGCCCCTCAACCCCACAGCAACCCCCTGACCCCACAGCAGCTCCCCAACCCCACAGCAGCCTCCAACCCCACAGAATCCCCCCTCAGCCCCCCAGCAGCCCCCTGACCCCCCAGCAGCCCGCAGTGCTGGGCTGACTCAGCGCGCTCTTCAGGAGCACGGTTTCAAAGCTTTTCACCCCCCAAACAACAGCCCTGTTGCTCTCTGGCTCAGCAGAAACGAGAAAGCAAAGGAAAAGAGAGGGGGGGAAAAAAGAAGAAAAAAAGCCCCAGTTCTGCTTTGCCCTCTTGAGGCGCCTCCTCTCACCCCAACCCCCCTCCACGCCTGGTCCCTGGGGCTCTGCTCTCTGCCCCCCTGTGATGCTCTGCTCCCTGCGCTGCCGTTCCTTTCCTGCTTTGCTTCCCTTCTTTTTTTATTGCTTTTTCTTTCTGCAGATCCGTATTCAGAAAGCAAAAAGAGTTGGCAGCAACCGGGAAGATTGTCTGCAATTGTAACAGAGCAACAACAGCAGCCACCCAAAAAATAACCCCGAGTGAACAGCCGTGGCTTTGCACAGGGTTCCGTGCAGCACCAGGTCGCACCAGGCAGACAATGAGCCAAGAGGCAGCACGGCGCTGATGGAGGCGTTCACTGCTCCGTGCTCCCGGAGCTCTGCTGCCTTGCTTTTGTGCTGGAGGAGAGCAGGGAGGGTTTGTGAGCCCCCAGCACAGAGCGCAGGGACCCCCGGCCCTGAGCTGCTCGTGGCGCTGCCCCCAGCCGCCTCCTCCTCCTCCCCATGGCTGCAGCTGGGCTGAGCTCCATCACTTCGCAGGATCACGGACTCACAGGGGTCAGAAGGGCCTGCAGAGGTCGTGGAGTCCGGCCCTCCTGCCAGAGCAGGTTCCTTACGCCGGGTCCTTACAGCTTAAGTGCATTAATTGCCGTTTAATTGCGCTTTGCCCCGGACGCAGCCTGCAGGGCCGGGTGTGGGGGGTCTCCAGCCCCACATCGTGACCTCTCTCTCCTTCCCCCAGCCCCACATCATGCTCTCTCTCTCCTTCCCCCAGCCCCACATCATGCTCTCTCTCTCCTTCCCCCCCCCTTGCAGCTCGCACTTTTGCCCTCAGTTGTGCCTTTTCCTCCCCATTTGTGCCGTGCCACCCTTTGCCCACCCACATCTCGCTGTGCCCCATCCTGGCACATCCTGATGCACAGCTCTGTGGGGCAGCAGGGCACCTCGGCTGCGTTTATATTTGACCCCACGCAGGAAAACATAGAGAAAAATCCGTGTTTTTTCTCTCGTTTTTGGCGCTCGTTTCCTGTAAGGCACCGCGCGGCCGGGCCGTAATGACACACCGCACAGCGTTTGTTTCTAAAGGAGGGCTGATTCACGGGGCTGCAGAGGGCTGACAGCCCAAAATGACATCGGTTGAAGGGGAGGACGATAAACAGGAAGCGGTGCCCAAAGCGTGCACTTATCGCGGTGACTCAGGTCGGCGCCCCGGCTTCGTTACCGGCGGCTTTAATTACACCGTTGGTTTGGAAACGGTGCCGGAGCTCGGCTGGGCGGAGGCGGGGAGGGCCGGGGTCGGCGGGCGGCCTCGTGCCGCGCCGTGCGCTCAGCTGGGGGCTCCTTCGTGCAGGCGGGGCGGCGGAGCAGCGCGGCTTTGCGAGGACGGCGGCGGCCCGGGGCGGCGGAGCAGCGCTGGGTTCGGGGCTGCTGGGCTGCGAGGCGCTGGCTGCCTTGTGGCAGGGCTGACCGTTGTTGCTGTGCGGGAGGCTCTGGGCGAGCGGCTGGGATGGAGCGTCGCCTCCGGGGCTCTGTTAACAGCCGGAGGATCCCGCTTTTCTTCTTGCTTATCGGTGGAATAAAAACCCGGCGGTTCTCAGGGCTGTAAGGAGCTGGCAGGGCTGCCCCGAGTGATTCCTGGGTGCCCCTCACCTCGGAGCAAACCTGCTGTGGGATCCATGTGGGTGACCCAGATTTCAGCGGGGATCTGGGCTGCGGTGCTGGCAGGTGCGGCAGCTCGCATCGCTCCTGCTTTTAATGCCCTCCTGCTGAATCCTTACCGGCTTTGCTCTCGTGTTGGGACGCAGCCCGCTGTGCAGCTGCGGGTTGTGCAGCACCCAGTGCCTTTGTTCCTGCGGCAGGAGGGCAGGGCGCCGCCTGGGGGGTTGGGGGGCTCAGTGGGTGCCACACCGTGCTGGGGGTCCCCACCCCACATCCCCACCCCACATCCACCCCCATGGATGCCTTCGCTGCGTCGCCTCTTGCTCACACTTTCCTCCCCTCTCCCTTCTCTCTTTCCCAGGATCCCGTTCAAGATCGGGCAGCCCAAGAAACAGATTGTACCCAAGACAGTGAGTAAAGCAATTCCCCGTTTTTAGCCGCAGCCTCTGATCATGTGGCTGTGAGTCAGGGCGGCACTTTGGCTCGCCCCACTTCACGAGGAGGCGGCGGGGAGCGAAGGGACCTGCAGCCCTGCAGCGCTGCGTTCTCGTGCCACGGAGCCCCGCGCTGCAGGGAGCGCTGCTCCGGCCCGGCTGCTGCCCAGGCAGGGGCTGGGATGGCTCTCCTTGCAGGCAGAGACGTGGCCTGCCTTCCTTCCCTCCTTCCTTCCCTCCTTCCTTCCCTCCTTCCTTCCTTCCCTCGCTCGGCGGTGCCTTGTTTGTTCATCCTCGCTGAGCAGATGGAGGAGGAGGAGTGGTTCGGAGCGCTGAATATAACTGTTTCCAAAGAAAGGCTCATAAGCTGAGATGCTCAGTGCTCGGGCGTGAATTAATTTGTGCTGTGCAGCATTTGCTTTAGAAGCAAATTAAAGCAGCGTTTTGTCTTGCCGTGGCTCCCATCCCCGGTGCTGCCGCGTGCAGCTGCCTGCGGTGCTTCCCCTTCTCCTGCAGACGCTCCTTGCCTTCGTCCTGCACGCCTCACCCCGAGCACCGGCCCGCGTTCCTCCTCCAAAGCGAGTGCTTGGCTGCTGGCCCCAAGCTGCCAGTGCAGAGCCGGGCAGCAGGGATGGAGCGGCCCCATCACGTCCCTCCATGGCATTCCTGCATCTCCCAGCCCTTGGCAACAGGTGGGCAGCACCGCAATGCTGTAACAGACCAAAGGGCCACAGCAGTTTGTCCCCATTTATTTCTGCTTTCCAGCAGCCCCTGCTGCCCCCAGGACTCGGAGATTTGCCTCCTGTTCTTCCCAGTGCTGGCTGCCAGAACTGCCTGCCCTGGGAGCTCCCTCCATCCCACCCGGCCCCACATTTGGGTCAGTTTTGCTTTTTGTCCTGCTGGTTTTGCCCTCTCCTGCTGGGGGTTGGGCTGGGGCAGCACAGCAGGCCGCACGCTGTGCACGAAGCCATGGGAGCCGTGGGGATGGGGGCAGAGGAGCCGGCAGGCGCTGCACACACAGACACACAGACAGACACAGACACACAGACACACAGACACACACAGACACACAGACAGACACAGACACACACACACACACACACACACAGACAACTCTCAGCATCCCGCAGCAGAGCTTCGTTCTGCGCTGCCATTCCCAGGCCTGTCCCCATCCGCCCTTCCTTCCCTACAGAAGAGAAGTTGGGTCAGTTGGCTGCCGACCTCTGGGCGCTGGGGAGGTTAAAAAGGGAAGGCATTTGCTGGAGCTGCCCCGCTGTGGCTCGCGGTGCGGTTTGTAACCGGAGCGCAGCGCTGTGCCAGGAGGCTCAGCTCCCCACAGCGCCTTTTGCTGCTCTCCAGTTCTTATTTTTCCTGGGCCGGCTGCAGTTTCGAGGCGCTGCGCTGAGGCTGGAGGGGGATTCGTCACAGCTCCCCATGGCTTCTGAGGCTCTGCAGCAGGGCAACGTGTCGGCCCTGCGGGAAGGGAACCCCATTGCGGAGCGCCGCCCGGTCAGCCGGGGTGAGCTGCTGCCCCCCAGACGGCCGCTGCTCCGTTTGCACCTTAACCTGGGCAAATCCTCTTGCAGACGGCGTAATCTCTCCCCTCCTCTCCCCTGCCGGGAGCAGCTGGCGCCAGCTGGGGGGGCGCCGTGCCGGGGTGCAGCCCTTGGAACTAATGCCCGCTGATGGGACTTAACCCTGCTCGAATCCCTCCGTGCCGAACGCTTCCTGCTCAAAGCCCGTGCGCAGATGAAGCCTCTTATGGCAGAGATGCTCCGCGGGGCCGAGCAGAGGTGATGCGGGAAGCAGAGCCGTGCTTATCCTCAGCTCCAGCGCTCGGTGAAGTTCACCGGCGTCCCCTCGAGGCCGTGCGGCACTCCTGGCCAGGGCTGGGTGATCCGAGATGGGGAGGAGGTGCCGCGTGTCCCCGTGGGGCTCAGAGCTGCACGGCACCGGCCGGCTCCCACCTGTTGGGATGGGAACAGGAGCGCGGCCCTTCGTTCCCCCAGCTTCCAGCCTGCCCTCCCTTGGCTCACGGGGAGCTGTGCTGCTCTGCTGACCTGGGCGAGTCGGCCTGGCGGGCCGGGGGCCGTGGGCTCATCCAACAGCCCTGTGCTCCCCGGGTCGGGCAGAGCAGCAGGATTCCATCCGCCCGCTGTTTCCATTGGGCTCCAGCAGAGAGCTGGAAATGTGCGAGTAACGACGGAGGAAATGGCGCAGAAGTTGTGGGGTGAAATCGGGGCAGGCGAGTCAAATCCTCACCATTTTCACGCTCTGCGGTGGGACGCGGCGTGGGCTGGAGGGGCTCCTTGGTGCCCTGTGCAGCTGCTGGCTGGGGAAACGCCATGCGGCCCCAAACCGTGCGCTGCTCATCGCTGCGGCTCAGGGCTCCATGGGCGCCGTGTGGCTGAGCATCCACCCATGGCAGCTCCATGGATGCCAGCCGTCCAATTCATCACCTTGGTGTCCTTTCTGACCCCGATGGTTCCCTGGTGTGGTGGGCTGTGCTGATGGCTGGTCGGTGGTCTTGGAGGTCCCTCCGGACCGTGATGTCCTTGCTTCTCCCTTGCCCACCCTTTCCTTTGGTCGTGGCACAGCGCGGTTCCCCCACATGGCAGAGTTTGACCTGATTACACGGCTCTGCTGCTGGGAGAGGAGGAAGAGTCCCTTCCTGCTTTTTCCCAGCGCCCGTGAGAAGCTCAGCCCGCAGGAACCGGCGCGTCCTCCTCTAGAAAGGAAATTCACCTCGGGGAGCGAGGAGCCCCAGCGCAGCCCCTTATTTCCATCTCTTTGTAGGGCAGCCTTTGGTTTCACCGCGGTGCAGTGATGGCGATGCTGCCCTGCGAGCACCGGGCTGCTGGCAGCAGAGGGAGCGGGGTTGGCAAACAGAAATACGTGGCTGAGAAAGGAGAGCACCGTTTCCTTAGGAGAACTCGGCCTCCTTGATGTGGGTTTATTAAAAAGCATTAAGCAGCACGGATGCCCTGAACGAGAGGCGGGTTGGATTCTGAGTTTGCAGGGGCTGTTGGGACTGCTGGGAACTTCCCTTGGGACGTGGCGGTTTTGGTTGAGGAGCTCCTGCTCCTCTTTGCTCTCAAGGAGCATGGATTCAGAATCCTATCGCAGCCTTCGCCCTCGGTCCTGGTGATGCCTGGCCATTGAGGATCGCCACCAGGAGCGGCGCGCCGTGCAAAATGTGCCTTGCAGGACGTGCTTGGCCTGCTCCCTGCTCGTCCTCCTCGCCGTCCCCCTGCCCTCCCACCCATGGGTGCTGCAGGGCCGGCTCCTCTCCGGGCCCCATGCGTGCGGCCATGAATAGAGCTGAGTGGGAGGCGGCTGCTGCTGTGGGCGTGAAAAAGGAGAGCAGGCTGTGGGCAGCTGTCTGCAGACGTGGCACGGAGTCAGGCGGGCAGCTGGGCGCTGTGCTGTCACCTGGTGCCATGGCAGGGCGCAGGGACGTGTTGTCCCCTCTGAGATGGGAGGCAGGGTGGCGGGGTCACCTTCCTCAGAGGTGCTCAGAACCGCGGGGCTGCGGCACGGGGGGCTGCGGTTCTGGGCATGGGGGGGGGGGTTGGGTGGGATGTGGGTTCTTGGTGGTCCTTCTTGGGCCTCCGTGGTTCTGGGGGCAGGGGGGTGCATTGGGGTTGGACTCATTGATCTGGGCTGTTCTTTTTGAGCTCTGTGGTTCTGTGGGCGCAGGTGGGGGCTGGAGCCGGTGATGTTGGTGGTCTGTTCCAACCCCGGTGGCTCTGTGGCACGGTGGCGGTGGGCTGGGGTTGCACTCAGTGACCTCAGTGGACTTTTCCACCCTCCGTGGTTCTGTGGGACGGGTCGGGGTTGGGGTTCTTGATGATCCCCTGCACCCTTCGTGGTTCCTTTGTGGTTGGGGTTGGATTTGGGCATCTTGGCAGCTTTCTGACCTCCGTCATCCTGCGCCGGGGGCAGCGTTGGAGTTTTTCCTCTCGAGGGCTGCAGGAGTTTCCCTGCCCTTCCATTGGGCGCCGCTGCCTCGCGTTCCTCGCCCTGCACGGCAGGAAGCCAACGGAGGAGGGAAGGGGCTGCAAACCCCTGCAGGCCGCTGCCTTTTGGAGGAGGCGTTTTGGAGGAGCGGAGCCAGCAGGACCCTCCCTGCTCTGCAGCTCCCTGCCAGGACCCGCCGCCCTCCGAAGGACACCGCTGTGAGTCAACGCCGACCCTTGGGTGTTTGCATCCCAAACAATTCACACATCAGACGTATAAATAGAGCGCGGCACTCGGCGGTTATTTTTGCAGCCATACAAACACAGGGTGCTGCTTCCCCGGCTGCTGCTGAGCTGACCTCCAGGCTCCGGCAGCTGCGTGGCTCCGTCTGCCCCCACACCGCTCCGTCCCTGTGCTGCACTGACCATTTTTAGCAGTGCAAAGGGCAGCCGGAGCTCGGCGGAGCTTTTTCATCCCTCTGCATCCCTGGGATGGTGGGAGCCGATGGTGCCGGCAGCTGGTCTGCAAGCAGCGCCGCGCTGGGGCTGCGCCAAACCCCGCGGCTCCTGACCCCACTGCGAGGCCTGAGCTGCGCCAGACCCACAGCGCTGTGGGGTCCCCGATGCTCCCAGCCCTGCAGGCTCTGAGCACCTCTCAGCTGTAGCGCTGTGGGCATCCGGCGATCGCAGCCCCCTGGTTCTGGGGGGGGGAGCTGGGGGAGCGCACAGCAGTGGAGCAGAGCAAGGGAGGCTGCTGAGCTCCGTGTTGGAGCATTGCTCCGCCAGCAGCAGCCTGGAAGGCGCCGTCCTGTGGGGTTTCATGCACTGAGCCCAGGTCTGAGGCTCTGCACTCAGGTTGGGCTCCTGGCAGCTCAGCACGAAGCGGCCCAGCTCCGGTCCCATGACAACAACAAGGCACAGATTTACTCTTGGCCCGGTCAGCTGGAATCCATTCGCTTATTTGGTTGACGAGGTGTGGAACAAATGTTTTAAATGTGCGTTAAAACAGCGTGGAAGGAAAGGCTCCTCAAAATCTCTCCTCTGCCAGATGCAAACAGGGGGGAGCTGGCGGTGCTGCGGTGGGGGCAGGCAGGGCTGGGGGGCTGCAGCCTGCAGCATTGCATGGAGCTGCTTTGGGAGCGCAGCTGTGGGCTCCCTTTGCCGCTGTGGGGCAGACAGATCGCTGCCCTCCGCCCCACAGCGCAGCTGATTTCTGTCTCTTCTTTCTGCAGGTGGAGAGAGACTTTGAGAGGGAATATGGGAAGCTGCAGCAGTGAGTATTGGCCGTGGGGCCGGGTTGGGAGCGGTGGCACGGCTCTGCTGGGCCCCTTGGCTGCCCCCATAACCCTGGAGCTCCTGAGGGCTGAGCTTTGGGGACCAGGAGCAAACATCCCCCACATCTCAGAGCATCGTGGTGGAGCTCAGCACTCTGAGTATTGCCCTGCAATGGGGGAAGGAGCGCCTGTTTGTGGGCAGGATTTGGGGGCTGTTGAATAAGGGAGCACCGAAGTGCAGGGCTGAGAGCCATGGAGCAGCAGGGCCGGCAGCTCTGTGCTTGCAGAGCCGCTCTGGGTGGTTTTGTCTCCGCAGCGCACAAAGATTCAGACTTCACCATCTCCTCCCATCTTTCAGGCTGGAAGAGCAGACCAAAAAGCTTCAGAAGGACATGAAGAAAAGCACAGACGCAGATTTGGGTACGTGAGCGCGGGAGGTGCAGGCTGCACTTGGCCATGGGGGGACGCAAGGAATCTGCGGCAGGGCTGAGCAGCAACCGGGGCTCCCAGCCGGGCAGCTCAATGCAGGCTGTGCCCCACTGCAGGGCCGGGGGCAGCGCTCACTGCTGTGCCCTCGGCTGCTGGAAGGGAAGAGCGGCGCTGAGCGGGGAGCGCGTCTGTGTGCCGCCATGGGGGCAGAGCAGAGCATTGCAGCAGGAGCCCCCCAGGCTGCAGCCGCCCTTTGAGGGACGCAGGGCGCCGTCGGGGATCCTGGGTCAGATTTTCCTCGCTCAGGATTCCCCTCCCATGCGGTGGGCGTTGTTTGCACGGAGCGTTTGGAGCCCCAGAGGAGCTGTGGGAGGACTTTCTTTTTCCGTTCCGTTCCGTGGCAGAGTCACAAACGAGCTGCGGCCAAACGCCGGCTGATTTCTCACTTAAAGGCGCAAAGCGGGGCTGCAGGGCAGGAGGGCAAAGCTGGTGCAGGGCAGGAGAGCAAACCTGGTGCAGGGCAGGAGGGCAAACCTGGTGCAGGGCAGGAGGACAAACCTGGTGCAGGGCAGGAGGGCAAACCCTGCTCAGGCCCTGGGCTCCTGTGTTCCTCCCGCACTGCAGCTCTGCCCTGCACTGCGGATCCTCAGCTCTGCGCACAGGGAAGTCGGGGTGCGAAGGTTTGGGCCTGGAGCTCCGTGCCGGGATGGAGCTGCGTTGTCACAGCGTCTGAGCCCTGCTGTAGCTGCACGCCACCTTCACCGCTGAGCGTTTGACCCCTCGGTTTGTGATCTGAGGAGATCATAAAGCCCAGCACTGGGGCTCTGCATCGAGTTGCTCCTCCCAGAGCTGCTCCATCGCTCCCAGTCGGCCTCAGCGGAGAGCGAGCAGCTCTGCTCACAGCCCCGGCCTTTTTGCTTTCTTCCTTTCTGCACACCGACCACAGCCTTTCCATTCCCGTTTTCCATTCACTGCCGTAGTTGTTTTGCTGATCTTTGCAGCAGTTGTGTCGTGGGGGTTTAATCTTCCATCCCAGGCCAGCTGCAGGGCTGGGAAGGCAGACGGGAGGCAGGAGGAGCCCATGGAGCGCCCAGCTCCGTCTTCCCCAAGTTCCAGTGGGCTCCAGGGGCAGAAGCAGCTCCCTGGGGGCAGCTTTCATCCTCCCGTGTGCATTGAGGAGGGCTGAGCGCTCCAGGCCTGCTGCTCCGCTGCTCCCAGCAGCTCAGAACCCCGCAGGCAGACGCCGTCCTCACGGAGGCGCAGAGATGCCATGGGCTGCGGTTGCCCTCGTTGGGACGGAGCTGCAGGAGCCCGGCGGTGGCAACTCTGTGCTCTGCGGGGAGGAGACGGGACGAGGAGCCGCCTGCACTCATTGCTTGAGAGCCGCGGTGCTGCGAGGGCTGCTGGGCTGCTGGGCTGCGTGGAGCCCAGTGTGGGAGCAACACAGACACGGCTCAGATCCAACGCAGGAGGAGGGATGGGGTCCCCTGCAGTGTCCTTGGGGACACCATGGCGGAGCCCCTCGGTGTTGTGCCGTCACCCTGCTGTGATACATGGCTCCGTGCTGCTCAAGGTGTCACAGAGCCGTCAGGGTGGCACGGAGCGCTGGAAGCGCCCTCATTTGGGGCCAGGAAGGAAGGACGACCCCCAGTGCCGCCCCGCCATGTCTGCTGCTGACCTGTGCCCTGAGATCCACCAGGCTGGGAGGGAGCAACGGGAGCCCCACTCTGACCCCAACCCCAACCCCAACCCCCCCGTGCTGCTGGGCTGCATCACTCACTGTCCCCCTATCACTCACTGTCCCCCTATCACTCTCTGTCCCCCTATCGCTCACTGTCCCCCCTATTGCTCACTGTCCCCCTATCGCTCACTGTCCCCCCTATCACTCACTGTCCCCCTATCACTCACTGTCCCCCTATCACTCTCTGTCCCCCCTATCACTCACTGTCCCCCTATCACTCACTGTCCCCCTATCGCTCACTGTCCCCCTATCACTCTCTGTCCCCCTATCGCTCTCTGTCCCCCTATCGCTCACTGTCCCCCTATCACTCACTGTCCCCCTATCACTCACTGTCCCCCTATCACTCTCTGTCCCCATATCGCTCACTGTCCCCCTATCGCTCACTGTCCCCCTATCGCTCACTGTCCCCCTATCACTCACTGTCCCCCTATCGCTCACTGTCCCCCTATCACTCTCTGTCCCCCTATCACTCACTGTCCCCCTATCACTCACTGTCCCCCCTATCGCTCACTGTCCCCCTATCACTCACTGTCCCCCTATCACTCACTGTCCCCCCTATCGCTCACTGTCCCCCTATCACTCACTGTCCCCATATCACTCACTGTCCCCCTATCGCTCACTGTCCCCATATCACTCACTGTCCCCCTATCACTCACTGTCCCCCTATCACTCTCTGTCCCCCTATCACTCACTGTCCCCCTATCGCTCACTGTCCCCCTATCACTCTCTGTCCCCCTATCACTCTCTGTCCCCCTATCGCTCACTGTCCCCATATCGCTCACTGTCCCCCTATCACTCACTGTCCCCCTATCACTCTCTGTCCCCCTATCACTCACTGTCCCCCTATCACTCACTGTCCCCCCTATCGCTCACTGTCCCCCTATCACTCACTGTCCCCATATCACTCACTGTCCCCCTATCGCTCACTGTCCCCATATCACTCACTGTCCCCCTATCGCTCACTGTCCCCATATCACTCACTGTCCCCCTATCACTCACTGTCCCCCTATCACTCTCTGTCCCCCTATCACTCACTGTCCCCCTATCGCTCACTGTCCCCCTATCACTCTCTGTCCCCCTATCGCTCACTGTCCCCCTATCACTCACTGTCCCCATATCGCTCACTGTCCCCCTATCACTCACTGTCCCCCCTATCGCTCACTGTCCCCCTATCACTCACTGTCCCCATATCACTCACTGTCCCCATATCACTCACTGTCCCCCTATCGCTCACTGTCCCCATATCACTCACTGTCCCCCTATCGCTCACTGTCCCCCTATCACTCACTGTCCCCCTATCACTCTCTGTCCCCCTATCGCTCACTGTCCCCCTGTCTCTCACTGTCCCCATATCACTCACTGTCCCCCTATCACTCTCTGTCCCCCTATCACTCACTGTCCCCCTGTCTCTCACTGTCCCCCTGTCTCTCACTGTCCCCCTATCACTCACTGTCCCCATATCACTCACTGTCCCCCTATCACTCTCTGTCCCCCTATCACTCACTGTCCCCCTGTCTCTCACTGTCCCCCTGTCTCTCACTGTCCCCCTATCGCTCACTGTCCCCCCTATCGCTCACTGTCCCCCTATCACTCACTGTCCCCATATCACTCACTGTCCCCCTATCACTCACTGTCCCCATATCACTCACTGTCCCCCTATCGCTCACTGTCCCCATATCACTCACTGTCCCCCTATCGCTCACTGTCCCCCTATCACTCACTGTCCCCATATCACTCACTGTCCCCATGTCACTCACTGTCCCCCTATCACTCACTGTCCCCCTATCACTCTCTGTCCCCATATCACTCACTGTCCCCATGTCACTCACTGTCCCCCTATCACTCACTGTCCCCCTGTTGCTCACTGTCCCCCTATCACCCACTGTCCCCCTATCGCTCACTGTCCCCCTATCACTCACTGTCCCCCCTATCACTCACTGTCCCCCTGTTGCTCACTGTCCCCCTATCACTCACTGTCCCCATATCACTCACTGTCCCCCTATCACTCACTGTCCCCCTGTTGCTCACTGTCCCCTGTTCCCCTGCTCTCCCCATTCCCACAGCCATGTCCAAAGCAGCAGTGAAGATCTCCTCCGACCTGCTGTCCAACCCGCTGTGTGAGCAGGACGCCGCCTTCCTGGAGGTGGTCACCGCCTTCGACACGGCCATGAGGAGGATGGATTCCTTCAACCAGGAGAAGGTGAGGGCGGCGTTGGCTGCGGCCGTCGCGTCGCCGTCCCAGGGCTCTTCCCACACCGGTGTCCCTTCGCCCGGCCCTGGGGACGGCGGCCCATCCTGAGCCCTCGGGGCTTTTGGTGGCGCTGGGGACGAAGGGCTGCAGGTGAGCGCTGTGCTCCCAACAGGTGAACCAGATCCAGAAGACGGTGATGGAGCCCTTGAAGAAGTGAGTGCTGGGGCCGCGTTCGTCAGCGCCGCGCTCCTTAGGGGGCACGGGGCGCTCGGGGTCTGCGGTGACCCTGGGGAGGGGACCTGGGGGGCGACCTGTGCAGAGGGGGACGTGGGGGGGGCCTGGGGGAGCTTCATGGAGCGGGACGGGGGGCAAACGGCAGAGATGGGGGTCCTGGGCTGCGACCCCGTGGAGGAGGACTGGCAGCCCTGTGCCGCTGCTGGGACGGCGGGGATGAAGGGGAGAAGGGAGCAGAAAGGGAAGGCGAGGAGCCGGCAGGCGGCGCTGCGAACGGCCGCGGGTTGCGCTGCGGGGTCCGTGGGGTTCCGGCGGTGGTTTTGCCTTCGAGTTTGTGCCCAAATGTGGGAGCGAAAGCGGTGGCGCTGCGGGGCTGCGGCGTCTGTGTGCTGCCAGCGGGGCCTCAGCCCTGGGGGGGGAAAAGGGACGGGAGGAACGAAAAGCAAAGCCGGAGCGGAGCTGGGAGCCGAGCTGCTGGTATCGCGTGGAACGCACGGACCTCGCCTCCAGCGCCGTGCCGAGCGTTTGTGCGCTGAGCTCCGCGGGTTCCAGCCAACGGAACGGGGAACCGCGGGCCCGCAGCGCGGCTCGGGTTGGCAGGGAGCCGCGGGGCCGTGGAGCCCCGAGCAGCGGCAGGAGGCAGCGCGGAGCCGGGAGCTGACAGCGTTCGGCCTCGGCTGCGGCTCTGCGGATGAGCGGCCGGAGCTGCGCCGCTGCTGCTGCACGGAGCCGCGTTGGTGCAGCGACGCACGGCGTCTGCGCTGCAGCTCTGCCCCACAGCGTGCAGAGCCCCCAGCTTCTGCACCGGCCGCAGCCGCACCGAACCCTGCAGCAGCCGCTGCTTCGGAGCCGCGGAGCAGAGCGGCTGTTAATGACGTTAATTGGCGCTGATGCGGGATCCCAGCGCGCTGCCCGGACGCTGAGGGTCGGGGCTGCGTTGGGAGCAGCGCGGGGCGGACGGCGTGGGTTGGGGGGCCGCGATGCGCTTTGCTCTGCAGCTCCCACTTGCAGCTCCGTCGCACCGCGGCTCTTTGCTCCCCGTTCTCCCGTTTCGCCGCTCTTTGGAGCCGCTTCCAGCCCTCCTGGGCTCGCGGTGCCGCCCGGCCGTTGCTGGAGCCGCTTCGCACCCCGTCGGTTCTGCCGCCACCCGGAGCCGCTGCCGTTTCCAGCCGTGCCCCCAGCGCTGCCCCGGCGCCCCGTGCCCTCGGTCGGCCGCCAGTTGTGCCCCGCAGGATCCCCATCTCCAAACGCCTCCGCGCAGCCCAGCGCTGAGCTCCCCCCCCCCGGCAGCCTCCCTCCTTTCCTTTCCTCATCCCCCCCATCTCCCCTCACCTGCCCCCCTTAAGCTTTAATCCCCTCTCAGCAGCGCTGCCTAAAAAGTGACGAGGAGCGGCCCGGCTTACGGCCCAAAGCTGCTTTATGGCCGCCGTAATGCGCTGCGCTGCTGCTGCCCCCTTGTGCAAAGGCCGCCAGCTGTGGGGCTGTGCTATGGGGCTGTGCCATGGGGCTGTGCTGTGGGGCTGTGCTGTGGGGCTGTGCTGCTATGGGGCTGTGCTGTGGGGCTGTGCTGTGGGGCTGTGCTGTGGGGCTGTGCTGTGGGGCTGTGCTATGGGCTGTGCTGTGGGGCTGTGCTGTGGGGCTGTGCCATGGGGCTGTGCTGCTGTGGGGCTGTGCTATGGGGCTGTGCTATGGGGCTGTGCCGTGGGGCTGTGCTGCTATGGGGTTCTGCTGCTTTGGGACCACATTTTGGGGCTGTGCTTTGGGGTAGAGCTGCTATGGGGCCGTTCCATTGGGTCGCACCATGGGGCTGTGCTATAGGGCTGTATTGCTATGGGGCTGTGCTGCCATGGGGCTGTGCTGCCATGGGGCTGTGCTGCCATGGGGCTGTGCTACAGGGCTATATTGCTGTAGGGCCATATTGCTATGGGGCTGTGCTATAGGGCTGTGCTGCTATGGGGCCATGCTATAGGGCCATATTGCTATAGGGCTGTGCTGCTATGGGGCCATGCTATAGGGCTATATTGCTATAGGGCGGTGCTGCTATGGGGCCGTGCTATAGGGTTATATTGCTATAGGGCGGTGCTGCTATGGGGCCGTGCTATAGGGTTATATTGCTATAGGGCTGTGCTGCTATGGGGCCATGCTATAGGGCTATATTGCTATGGGGCTGTGCTGCTATGGGGCCATGCTATAGGGCTATATTGCTATAGGGCTGTGCTGCTATGGGGCCGTGCTATAGGGCTATATTGCTATAGGGCTGTGCTGCTATGGGGCCATGCTATAGGGCTATATTGCTATGGGGCTGTGCTGCTATGGGGCCATGCTATAGGGCTATATTGCTATAGGGCTGTGCTGCTATGGGGCCGTGCTATAGGGTTATATTGCTATAGGGCTGTGCTGCTATGGGGCCATGCTATAGGGCTATATTGCTATAGGGCTGTGCTGCTATGGGGCCATGCTATAGGGCTATATTGCTATGGGGCTGTGCTGCTATGGGGCCATGCTATAGGGCTATATTGCTATGGGGCTGTGCTGCTATGGGGCCGTGCTATAGGGCTATATTGCTATAGGGCTGTGCTGCTATGGGGCCATGCTATAGGGCTATATTGCTACAGGGCTGTGCTGCCATGGGGCCATGCTATAGGGCTATATTGCTATAGGGCTGTGCTGCTATGGGGCCGTGCTATAGGGCTATATTGCTATAGGGCTGTGCTGCTATGGGGCCATGCTATAGGGCTATATTGCTATGGGGCTGTGCTGCTATGGGGCCATGCTATAGGGCTATATTGCTATGGGGCTGTGCTGCTATGGGGCCATGCTATAGGGCTATATTGCTATAGGGCTGTGCTGCTATGGGGCCGTGCTATAGGGTTATATTGCTATAGGGCTGTGCTGCTATGGGGCCATGCTATAGGGCTATATTGCTATAGGGCTGTGCTGCTATGGGGCCATGCTATAGGGCTATATTGCTATGGGGCTGTGCTGCTATGGGGCCATGCTATAGGGCTATATTGCTATGGGGCTGTGCTGCTATGGGGCCGTGCTATAGGGCTATATTGCTATAGGGCTGTGCTGCTATGGGGCCGTGCTATAGGGCTATATTGCTATAGGGCTGTGCTGCTATGGGGCCATGCTATAGGGCTATATTGCTACAGGGCTGTGCTGCCATGGGGCCATGCTATAGGGCTATATTGCTACAGGGCTGTGCTGCTATGGGGCCATGCTATAGGGCCATATTGCTATGGGGCTGTGCTGCTATGGGGCCGTGCTATAGGGCTATATTGCTATGGGGCTGTGCTGCTATGGGGCCATGCTATAGGGCTATATTGCTATAGGGCTGTGCTGCTATGGGGCCGTGCTATAGGGTTATATTGCTATAGGGCTGTGCTGCTATGGGGCCATGCTATAGGGCTATATTGCTATAGGGCTGTGCTGCTATGGGGCCATGCTATAGGGCTATATTGCTATGGGGCTGTGCTGCTATGGGGCCATGCTATAGGGCTATATTGCTATGGGGCTGTGCTGCTATGGGGCCGTGCTATAGGGCTATATTGCTATAGGGCTGTGCTGCTATGGGGCCGTGCTATAGGGCTATATTGCTATAGGGCTGTGCTGCTATGGGGCCATGCTATAGGGCTATATTGCTACAGGGCTGTGCTGCCATGGGGCCATGCTATAGGGCTATATTGCTACAGGGCTGTGCTGCTATGGGGCCATGCTATAGGGCCATATTGCTATGGGGCTGTGCTGCCATGAGGTTCTGCTGCTTTGGGGCCATGTTTCAGGGCCGTGCTTTATGGGGCCGTGCTGCTGTGGGGCCGTGCTTTATGGGGCCGTGCTGTATGGGGCCGTGCTTTATGGGGCTGTGCTTTATGGGGCCGTGCTTTATGGGGCCGTGCTGCTTTATGGGGCCGTGCTGCTGTGGGGCCGTGCTGCTGTGGGGCTGTGGGTCGGGGCGGCCTCGTGAGGCAGCGCTGCCCCCCCCCAGGTTCAGCAGCGTCTTCCCCAGCCTCAACATGGCGGTGAAGCGGCGCGAGCAGAGCCTGCAGGAATACCGGCGGCTGCAGGCCAGGGTGGAGAAGTACGAGGAGAAGGAGAGGAGCGGGCCGGCCATGGCAAAGCTGCACCAGGTGGGGGCGCTGCGGGGTCGTTATGGGGTCGTTATGATGGGGTCACTATGGGGGTCAGTATTAGGGGGCCACTATGGGGGTGACGTTATTATGGGGTCACTATAGGGGGTCACTGGGGGGGGGTCACTATGGGGGTCAGTGTTATGGGGTCGTTATGATGGGGTCGTTATGGAGGGTCGCTATGGGGGAGGTCACTGTGGTGAGGGTCGTTATGGGGGTCGTTATGGGGGTCACTGTGGGGGTCATTATGGAGGAGGTCACTGTGGTGGGGGGGTCACTATGGGGGGTCAGGCTGGGGGTTCACAATGGGGGTTGTTATTTATAGGGTCGTTATGGTGGGTCATTATTATGGGGTCATTATGGGGGGGACGTTATTATGGGGTTGTTATGGTGGGCCATTATTATGGGGTCACTATGGGGAAGGTCACTATAGGGGGGGGGCCACTATGGGGGGGATGTTATTGGGGGTCACAATGGGGGTCATTACTATGGGGTCCTTATGGAGGGTCATTATAGTGGGGGTCATTATAGGAGGTCGTTATGGGGGTCATGCTGGGGGGTTCACAATGGGGGTCATTATTATGGGGTCATTATGGGAGGTCACTATGGGGGTCATTATTATGGATTCATTATTATGGGGTCACTATGGGGAAGGTCACTATAGGGAGGGGTCACTATGGGGGTCATTGTTATGGGGTCTCTATGAGGGGGACGTTATTATGGGGTCAGTATGAGGGAGGTCACTATGGAGGGGTCATTATTATGGGCTCATTATGGTGGGTCACAATGGGGGGTCATTGTTATGGGGTCATTATTATGGGGTCACAATGGGGGGGGACATTATTATGGGGTCAGTATGGGGGAGGTCACTATGGGGGTCATTATTATGGGGTCCCTATGAGGGGGACGTTATTATGGGGTCATTATGGTGGGTCACAATGGGGGGTCATTGTTATGGGGTCACTATGGGGGGTCACTGAGGGGGTCAAATGTGGAGTTGTGGGGCACAGATGTGGGGTTGCAGACACAGATCTGGGGTTGTGGGGCAGAAATATGGGGTTGGGGCACAGATGTGGGGTTGTGGGGCAGTTGCTGTCCACGTCCCTCATTGCCCGCCGCCGGGGGTCCCCTTGCTGTGCTGTGGGGTCTCTGGCTGCGTCCCCAGCCCCCCATTTTCCCCACAGGCCCGGGAGGAGCTGCGCCCGGTGAAGGAGGATTTTGAAGCCAAGAACCGGCAGCTGCTGGAGGAGATGCCCAAATTCTACAGCAGCCGCATCGATTACTTCAAACCCAGCTTCGAGGCGCTGCTCCGGGCGCAGGTGGGACCCACAGCCCACAGCCCCACATCTCACAGCCCCACATCTCACAGCCCCACATCTCACAGCCCTGCATCCCACAGCCCCACATCCCACAGCCCTGCATCCCCACATCCCACAGCCCCACATCCCACAGCCCTGCATCCCACAGCCCTGCATCCTACAGCCCTGCATCCCATGGCCCCATATCCCCACATCCCACAGCCCCACATCCCACAGCCCTGCATCCCACAGCCCCACATCCTACAGCCCTGCATCCCCACATCCCACAGCCCCACATCTCACAGCCCCACATCCCACAGCCCTGCATCCTACAGCCCCACATCCCACATCCCACAGCCCCACATCCCACATCCCACAGCCCCACATCCCACAGCCCCATATCCCCACATCCCACATTCCCAGGCGCTGCCAGGCACCGCTGCGTTGCTGCTTTGGGGTCTCACTTTGGGGTCGTGCTGCTCTCAGCGCAGACCCATCCTGCGTCCCTTCCCATCCCCCATCTCCCCCCTGCGATTCACTGCATCCTTTGGGGCCGACCCCACATCTCTGGGGCCCGGTGAGCATCCTGTCGGGTCTCGTCTCCCCATAGGGCCGGGCAGCAGCTCCAGCTCTGTCCCAGCCCCGCTGCCATCCCCACCTGTGCCAACCCGCTGTTAATTGGCCGTGTTAATTAGTGAGTTATTAGAGCCTCCCCCTTCTGCCCACAGGGTGGCGCTGTGGAGGGCAGTGCTGCCTGTCCCTCTGCCCCATAGAGCACAGCGCCGCTATGGGGCCAGCAGCGCCCCATAGAGCACAGCGCCGTTATGGGGCCAGCAGCGCCCCATAGAGCACAGCGCCGCTATGGGGCCAGCAGCGCCGTTCCCACAGGTCGTGTTCTACTCAGAGATGAGGACCATTTTCGGGGACCTGACGGCGCAGATCGGCCGCCCGGCGCTGAGCGATGAGCAGCGGGAGCGCGAGAACGAGGGCCGCCTGGGGGAGCTGCGGGCGCTCAGCATCGTGGCTGATGACTGAGAGCCGGGGGGCAGCACTGAGCCCCATCCACACTGTGCCCCATACGCGCTGTGCCCCCCACACTCTGTGCCCCACTGAGGGTGGATGTGGGGCTGCAGCTCTGCCCTCCTGCAGAGGTTCCTCCTGGGGGTTGGGGGGCTGCAGGGTGGGCTGTGAGCCCCCCATCCCCAAGTGCCCCCTACGAGCAGTGACCCTCGATCTGCCCCCCAGGTGCCTCCCCCCAGGACCGGTGCCTCTACATCTGTGCACCCCCCCACCCCCAAAGCAGTGCCCCATAGCTGCCCTCCTTGGCCCCCCATCAGTAAATAACGGGGGGGGGGCAGTGACTCGAGGACCCCCAGCCCCACTGCTGAGCCTTGCCCCCCCCCACCCTCCCGTGCCCCCCCGGGCTCCTTCTGACTCCCGCTGTCTCTTCGGAGCTCACGGGGGTCCCTGCGATCCCCCCTCCCCCCCCCCCCAGCTGCGCATCATCGCCTGATTGACCGAGATGACGTTTATTAACGAAGGCTGTTAATTAAACCGAGCGGCGGGGCGCTGAGCCGCTGCTGCCCCCTGCTGGCACCGCGCGGAACTGCAGGGGGCACCGCTGTGATCAGCGCCCCCCCCCCCCCCCCCATGGGGCGTCTGACGGGGGGAAAGGGTGGAAATGTGTGTAAAAGGATGGGAAAGTGGGAAAAAAAGGCTTGGAGGCGTTTATTGGGGGATTGGGATCGGGGTTGGGGGGCTGGATTGGGGGTGAGGGTTGGGGGGGGGGTTGGGGATAAGAGTTGGGGGTTGGGGGTCAGGGGGAGGGTCGTGCGGTTGGGGTCAGAGTTGGGGGTCAAGGTTGGGAGGGTCAGGATTAGGGTTAAGGTCAGGGTTGTGGGGTTGAGGGTTAGGGCTGGGGGTCGGGGGTCAGGGTTGGGGGTCAGGCTGAGCTGCAAGGCAGCGTGGATCTGTGAGGCTGCCCGACCCCACACCGTGTGGGGCGCTGCGCTGTGGGGCGGCCGTGGGTCAGCGACCCCGCAGCGAGCGCCGGGTGAGGCGGGTGAGCAGCACCTTCACCCGACCCCAATGCGAGCGGCCGCCCTGTGGGGAGAGACAGCCGTCAGTGGGGCGGGGGGAACCCGCTGCCCCCAAGGTGTGCGCGCCCCACAAACCTTATGGGGTGCCGGGGGGGCATCGGTGGGCTCCAGGAGGCTGGGGGAGCTGATCGAGTGCCCCCACTGCGCCCTGCGCCGGGCCGGGCTGTGCGCTGCGGGGGGAGACAACGGTGGGGCGGAGCGGAGGCAATGGGGCGGAGGGGAGGCAATGGGGACGGGACCCCCGGCAATGGGCCCCCCCCCCCTCCCCGTTCACCCACCTGCCGCGTGGCTGTCGGAACACGAACGCGTCCGGAACGGCTCCGCTCTGCCCGTCCCCAAACCCCCACCTCCGTCGCTTGGGGGTCGCGGTGGGGCGCGCAGAGATCCGGGACCCCCGCCGCCCCGCGCCCCCCGGAGCTGCCTGTTGTCCTCCTGCAGCCGCGCCAGGCGCTCCAGCGTCCGGCAGAGCAGCTCCAGGTACCGCAGCCCCTGAGCCGGCGGCACCGCGCCGGGGGGGGCGGCGACCCCGGTGTCGCAGCACCTGGGATCCCCGTCGCCGTGAGCTTCAGGGCCCCCGGTGCCGCCTTCCTTGAGGCCCCCGGCGCCGCGCTCCTGCGGGATCCCGTCCTGATGCTCCTCGGGGCCCCCATCGCCACGCGGCTGGCAGAACTGGCAGCGCCCCGAGCCGCGGGCTTTGGGGTCCCCAACGGCGCAGGGTTTGGGGGCCCCGCGCTCCCTGGGGATCCAAACGCCGGAGGTTTGGGGGACCCCAACGCCGCGCTCCTCGGGGTGCCCAGAGCCGCGGTTTTTGGGGACCCCGTTGCCGCCATCTTTGGGGACCCAAACGCCGTGGTCCGTAGGGTCCCCGAAGGCGCAGTTTTTGGGGGCGCCGTCGCCGTTCTCCTTGGGGATCCCGATGCCGCGGGCTTTAGGATCCCCGCAGTCTTTGGGGTCTCCAACGCTCCGCCATCGCTGCCTGCGGATGCGGCTGCGGGGCTCCCGGGGGGGGTCGGCGCCGCGTCCCCTTTGGGGTCTCCCGGCCGCGTCCCCACAGACGCCGCTCCCGGCCCCCCCCGCGCTTCGGGGCCGGCTTTCGGTGCCGCCCGTCTCCAGGCCGGAGTCCCCAGGTTCGGATTTACCGGGGGGGGCGGCGGGGCTCCCGCGGGGGTCGTCGTGAAGCCGTCGGTAAACGCTGCGGGGGGGGGGGCGGCGTGCAGCCCTGCGCCTCGCGGGGGGCATCTGTGGGGCGGGACGGGGGGGGGCGCGTGGGGCCCGGTGCCGCCCTATGGGGCTCCAGTGACCCCACGCAGGGGCTGCGGGTGGCTCCGTTCAGTCACCTCATGTGGGGCCTCTGGGTGGCACCAAAGAGGGTCGCCAGGAGCCGCCACACGAGGTCCCCGGTGACGTGATGTGGGGTCCCCGGGTGGCTCTACATGGGGACGCCATATAGGGGTCTCTGGGTGGCACCACGTAGGGCCTCCAGGTGACGCTGTATGGGATCCCCGGGCAGCTCCATATAGGGTCTCTGGTGACACCTTATGGGGTCTCTGGTGGCACCTTATGGGGTCCCCAGGTGGCACCATGCAGAGTCTCCTGCTGGCTCTGCGTAGGGTCCCCAGGTGGCTCCATATGGGGTCTCCAGGTGACATTATATAGGGGTCCCAGCTGCCGCCATACAAGGCCTCTGGGTGGCTCCATATGGGGTCCCCGTGTGCCACCATGTAGGGGCCCCCAGGTTCTATAGGGTCCCCACGTGGCCCCACCCCACAACCACCGCCTCCCATCGCCCCCCAATCTGTGGGGCTGCACCTCTCAGGACCCCCCCCGCAACATCGCACGGCGCCCCTCCATGGGGCGGCCCTACAGCCGCACCCCCCGCCGCCCCACAGCGCCGCAGCCCTTCGCAGAACCCCCCCCCCCCCCTCCCGCCCCACCGCCCCCCACACTCACAGCAGCTGAATCTCCTCTTCCAGACGCCGCCGTTCGCACCCCACATCTCCGGCTGCGCCCTACAGCCGCCCCATCCCCTACAGCCGCCCCATCCCCTACAGCCGCCCCATCCCATCCCCTGCGGCCCCGCAGCGCCGTCGCCCGACTGGTTCTCGACTGGTTCCCGACTGCGTGTGGGAGGGGAGGAGGGCCGCTATGGGGCGGCGGCAGCCGTGGGGTTTGGGGGCGGGGAGGGGTTTTGGGGTGGGGGGGGGACGCGGCTCTAAGGGACAAAGGGCGCTTTGAGGGCGCGAATGCCAGCAATGCGGCGCCCACAGCGCGATGGGGGGGGGAGCAGAAAACCCCACGGATTTGGGGGGGGGAAGGGGGGGGCGCTTCCCAATGCAAACCTGCCGGGTTGGGGGAGGGAGGGGGAGCAGCCAGAAAACCCCACAGATGGGGGCATGGGGGTCTGAGCCGCTAAAATCCCCACAGACTGGGGGGCCGGGCCGGGAAAAAACCCCATAGATTGGGGTGGGGTGGGGGTCCCTCCCCACAAAAACCCCCCAGATTGAAGGGGGTCAGTTCCTTTTCTGTAAAGGCCCCACAGATTGGGGGGGGGATGGGGGTCTTTCCCCACCGAAACCCAACCAAGAGGGGCTCCTCACCCAGGAGAAACCCCACAGGTTGAGGGGGATGGGGGTCAAAGCCCCACAGCGCACAGCAGCTTCCCCAACACCCCCCCACTGCACCCCACAACCGCCCCCACCCCACACAGCCCCACGTGGGCGCCGACGCACGGGGCTGAGCTGCCTTTAATGGGGGACAGAAGCGGAGCTGGGACCCACAGCAGTGGGGCAGGGAGGCGGCATGGAAGCACAGGGGCACAGCGAGGTCCCAGGATCGGCCGCTGCTTGGGGCCCCACAGGGGTGGGAGGAACTGGAGGCCCTTTGGCCCCAGAGATGTGTGGGGGTGGCAGCGGCTCACAGTGGGGCCACGTAGTTCCCAGGGAACGTCCCCGAATTGCTGCGTCCTCTGGGAAACTCCTGGGGGCGGCGGGAGTGGGGCTGCATTGCGCCCATCCCACCCCATTGATCCCATCCCCATCCCATTGATCCCATCCCACCCCATTGACCCCATCCCACCCCATTGTCCCCATCCCACCCCATTGATCCCATCCCCACCCCATTGACCCCATCCCATCCCATCCCAGTGATCCCATCCCACCCCACTGATCCCATCCCACCCCATTGATCTCATCCGCATCCCATCCCATCCCACCCCATCCCCATCCCATTGATCCCATCCCACCCCATTCACCCCATCCCCATCCCACCCCATTGATCCCATCCCATCCCATCCCATTGATCCCATCCCACCCCATTGATCCCATCCCACGCCATTGACCCCATCCCACCCCATTGACCCCATCCCATCCCACCCCACTGATCCCATCCCACCCCATTGATCCCATCCCACCCCATTGATCCCATCCCATCCCACCCCATTGATCCCATCCCACCCCATTGATCCCATCCCATCCCATCCCATCCCATTGATCTCATCCCATCCCCACCCCATTGACCCCATCCCAATCCCATTGATCCCATCCCACCCCATTGTCCCCATCCCACCCCATTGATCCCATCCCACCCCATTGATCCCATCCCCATCCCATCCCACCCCCCCCCCTGCACCCCACACACCCACAAACCAGCCGTCATCGCAGCACTGCAGCACATCCACGCGCTCCCCCTCCCTCAGTTCCAACTCGTCGCCGTTTTGGGGTCGGTAGTCGTAGAGCACGCGATGCCTGCAGGGCAGCCACAGTGCGGGGGGGGTCCTGACCCACAGCGGGACGTCGGCACCCCCCAAACTTACGGGGTCCATCGGGTCTCGGAGCCGAGGTGGGGGAGGTGGGCTGGGGGTGCGGGGCTGGTCCTCCTGCGGATGGGGGCTGCGTGGGGAGAAGGGAGAGGTCACGTAGGGCTGCCCCTATAGGGCGATATGGGGCCGCTCCTACAGGGCGCTACGGGGCTGCCCTATAAGGGCAATGTGGGGCAGCCCCTATACAGCACAGGGACGGCTGATAGGGGGCATCATTGATGGGGTGATGTCGGGCCGCCCCTATAGGGCCGATGGCTCGGGGCCGCTCACCTGCTCGTGGGGGCCCCACAGAGGGGTTCGGTGCAGTGGGGCCGGCGGGGGGGGCGAGATCCTGGTGCCGAGGGGAGGGCGGGGCGCCCGGCGGGGTCAGCAGGGCCCTGCTTTGCACCCACCTGTGGGGCTGGGGGCTGCGGGGCTGTGGGGCCGCCCCCCGGCTCGCGGTGCACACACAGGTAGCAGCGGGGAGCCAGGCCACGGCGCCCAGTGCCCACAGGTTGTGCTTCGTACCAATGGGCGTCAATGCGGCGCAGCAGGGAGAGCTGCTCACCCTGCAGGGACAGCATGGCACGATATGGCATGATATGGCACGATTATGGAATGATATGGAGCGATATGGCACGATATGGCATGATATGGCACGATATGGAGCGATATGGCACGACATGGCATGATATGGCACGATATGGAGCGATATGGCACGATATGGAATGATTATGGCGTGGTATGGAATGATATGGAGCGATATGGAACGATATGGCACGATATGGCATGATATAACACGCCATAACACGCCATAACACGCTGTAACACTCCATTACATGCTGTAACATGCCATAACATGCCGTAACATCCTGTAACACTCAGTAAAATGCCGTAACACGCCATAACACGCCATAATACGCCGTAACACACCATAACATGCCGTAACATGCCATAACACGCCATAACACGCCATAACATGCCATAACACGCCATAACACGCCATAACAAGCCATAACACGCCATAACACGCCATAACACACCGTAACACACCGTAACACGCCATAACACGCCATAACACGCCATAACACGCCATAACACGCCGTAACACGCCATAACACGCCATAACACGCCGTAACACGCCATAACACGCCATAACACGCCATAACACGCCATAACACGCCGTAACACGCCATAACACGCCATAACACGCCATAACACGCCATAACACGCCGTAACACGCCATAACACGCCATAACACGCCATAACATGCCATAACACGCCATAACACGCCATAACACACCATAACACGCCATAACGCCCCGCCACGCTCACCCTGCGGAAGCTGAGCTCTACAGGCAGCTCCCCATGGAAGCTGAACACGGCTGTCGCACAGCCCTGCGCTGCCGCTGGGGTCCCAGGTTGCGGTGCTTCGCCGTGGGGCAGCACCTATGGGAGGGGGGGGGGGCAGGGGGTCGGCACCCCAACACGTGTGCGCCCCCCCCCCCAACACGCGTGTGACCCCCCGTCACCTCCACGTATGTGCGTGGAAAGATGCCCACACGGCCGCCATGCTCCCCGCGCAGCCAGTTGGCGTCAACAGCGCCGTGCAGCAGCACCACGTCGCCCCTGCGCAGCGACAGCTCCCTGCGGGCAGCAGCGCCGTGGGGCAGCGGGACACCGGCCCCACACGTCCCCAGCCCCACACATCCCCAGCCCCACACATCCCCAGCCCCACACGTCCCCGATCCCCGCTGGTCACCCCAATGCAATGTCCCCAAGTGTCCCCAACCCCCGAATGGCACCGGGTCACCCCAACCCAACATCCCCAGCTGTCCCCAGCCCCACACGTCCCCACGTGTCCCCAGCCCCCCACTCTCAGCTGCCCCCAACCCCAGGTGGCGCCCGCCGGTCCCAATCCCAGATGTCTCCAACCCCAGGTGACATCACGGGTCCCCAACCCCACATCCCCAGCCCCACGTGTCCCCAAATGTCCCCAACCCCAAACGGCACCGGGTCACCCCAACCCAACATCCCCAGGTGTCCCCTGCCCCATATTCTCAGATGCCCCCAACCCAATGTTCCGAGTGTCCCCAGCCCCACATGTCCCCAAGTGTCCCCAGCCCCATCTGGTTCTCAGTGTCCCCAGCCCCACATCCCCGGATGTCCCCAGCCCCCCACCACGGTGACACAGGGACAGACCTGGGGGACTCGGCACAGAAGTCAAACTTGAGGCGTGCGGCCGCCATCTGTGGGGCACAGAGGGGCTGCTGGTGGGGCGCAGCAATGGGGCGCTGCCCCCCCCCGGCCCCATAGAGGACATTTCCTCACCTGTGCTGCACCGCGGGTGGGCGCTGCGGGGGTCCCCAAATCCACTGCAATGGGGAGGGCGGGGGGGCGGGGGGGGCTCTGCAAAGGGACACCGAGGGGGGGGGGTCTGCAAAGCGGTGCCACGGGGGGGGGGTGACAGCAGGGGGGAGCTGGGGGGGGGGGGGCCTCACCTCTGCCGCTCTGCTCAATGGAGCCCCCCGGCCCCTCCTGCGCCGTGGGGACAGCAGGGCGGCCCTGCAGCCCATGGGGGGACAGCACGCTCCTGGGGGGGGGGACAACGGTGGGGGGGGTGATGTGCCACCCTGTGCCCCTCCCCCCCAACAGCTACTGCCCCATGGAATGAGCAATGGGGAGCCTTGTGGGGGGGGGGCACAGAGTGTGCAGGGAAAGACGTGTGGGGCAGAGCGGGACGTGTGGGGCGGGGGGGGGGAGGGGGCAGGCTGATGGGTGACTGCGCTCCTGTCCTTAAAGAGCCCCAGGGTGCCCCATAGCGCTGTGGGTTTGGGGCTGTTTGGGGTCAGTGATTCTTTGGGGTTTGGGGGCTTTGGGGTCGTGGCGCCGTACTCACAGCCGTGCCGTGGGGGTCGGCGATGCTCTGCGGGCGCTGCGGGCAGCGGGGCTCTGTGGGGGCAGCGGGGCTCTGTGGGGCAGCGGGGGGGGGAATCCCGTGTTGGACGGCACCGAACCGCCCCACGTGCCGCCCGGTGCTGGGCACAGCTGGGCACATCTGGGCGGCCACATCTGGCACACATCTGGATACCCCCTGCCCCCCACAATCCCACCCCCAGCCGCCCATAGCGCTGCCCCATAGCGCTGCCCCATAGCGCCGCCCCCAGCCCCAATACCCGCTGCAGCCGCTCCATGGCACGAATGTCCTCATCCAGTTCAGCGCTCAGCTGTTCCAATTCCCGCTGCAGCTGCACCTGGAAGAGCAGCGCACTGGGGTCACCCCATAGGGCAGCGCATTGGGGTCACCCCATAGGGCAGCACATTGGGGTCACCCCATAGAGCAGCGCATTGGGGGTCACCCCATAGGGCAGCACATTGGGGTCACCCCATAGAGCAGCGCATTGGGGTCACCCCATAGAGCAGCACATTGGGGCCACCTCATAGAGCAGCACACTGGGGTCACCCCACAGGGCAGCACATTGGGGTCACCCCATAGGGCAGCGCATTGGGGTCACCCCACAGGGCAGCACACTGGGGTCACCCCACAGGGCAGCACATTGGGGCCACCCCATAGGGCAGCACACTGGGGTCACCCCATAGGGCAGTGCATTGGGGTCACCCCATAGAGCAGCACATTGGGGTCACCCCACAGGGCAGCGCATTGGGGTCACCCCACAGGGCAGCACACTGGGGTCACCCCACAGGGCACAGCACCACAAAGCCACCCCATAGGACACAGCATCCCAGAGCCATCCCACACAGCGCCACCTCCCAGCGTCGCCCCATAGAGCAGCGCATCCCAGCACAGCCCCACAGGGCTCCACTTCCCAAGGTCACCCCACAGAGCACCGCGTCCTGGTGTCCCCCCGCAGGGCGCAGGGGGGCTGTGGGGCAGGGCAGCACCGTAACCCCTCCCGATGGGCTGCAGCGCAGGCGCAGCTCCGGGGGGCTGCAGAGGGGATGTGGGGTCACGGTGCGTGGATCCCACACTGCTGTGGGGCGCCCCACGGTGAGCTCCCATCTGCCCACGCCGTGCCGGCGCCGTGCCGGGCTCCATAGCTGAAGATGCTGCCCGGCTCCGCGGTGCCATCGGCGTCGCCCCACGGGGTCCTGGGGGGCAGCGGCCTCTGAGCCCCCCCTGTGTGTCACACAGAGCCCCCAAACCCACCCGGAGCTGAGCTCACCGCTCCGAGCCGTTGGGCAGCGCAGGAGGATCCAGGGGGGGGTTGAGATGTCTGCAGATCTGAGGGGGGGCGAGAAGTGGGATGTGGGGGGGGGGTGGGATCAATGGGGTGGGATAGGATGGGATGGGATGGGATGGGATGGGATGGGATGGGATGGGATGGGATGGGATGGGATGGAGGGGATGGGATGGGATGGGATGGGATGGGATGGGATGGGATGGGATGGGATGGGATGGGATGGGATGGGATGGGATGGGATGGAGGGGATGGGATGGGATGGGATGGGATGGGATGGGATGGGATGGGATGGGATGGGATGGGATGGGATGGGATGGGATGGGATGGGATGGGATGGAGGGGATGGGATGGGATGGGATGGGATGGGATGGGATGGGATGGGATGGGATGGGATGGGATGGGATGGGATGGGATGGGATGGAGGGGATGGGATGGGATGGGATGGAGGGGATGGGATGGGATGGGATGGGATGGGATGGAGATGGGATGGGATGGGATGGGATGGGATGGATGGGATGGGATGGGATGGGATGGGATGGGATGGGATGGGATGGAGGGGATGGGATGGGATGGGATGGGATGGGATGGGATGGGATGGGATGGGATGGGATGGGATGGGATGGGATGGGATGGGATGGAGGGGATGGGATGGGATGGGATGGGATGGGATGGGATGGGATGGAGATGGGATGGGATGGGATGGGATGGGATGGGATGGGATGGGATGGGATGGAGGGGATGGGATGGGATGGGATGGGATGGGATGGGATGGGATGGGATGGGATGGGATGGGATGGGATGGGATGGGATGGGATGGGATGGGATGGGATGGAGGGGATGGGATGGGATGGGGATGGGATGGGATGGGGATGATGGGATGGGATGGGATGGGATGGGATGGGATGGGATGGGATGGGATGGGATGGGATGGGATGGGATGGGATGGGATGGGATGGGATGGGATGGGATGGGATGGGATGGGATGGGATGGGATGGGATGGGATGGATGGGATGGGATGGAGGGATGGGATGGGATGGGATGGGATGGGATGGGATGGGATGGGATGGGATGGAGGGATGGGATGGGATGGGGATGGGATGGATGGGATGGGATCAGTGGGGTGGGATGGGATGGGAACAATGGGATGGGGATGGGATGGGATGGGATGGGATGGGATGGGATCAATGGGGTGGGATGGGATCCATGGGGTGGGATGGGATCAATGGGGTGGGATGCAGGCACTGTTGGGGTCCCACACAGCAGGATCTCACCTGCAGTGCAGCACGGTGTGTCCCACTCCGGTTCTGCAGAAGGAAGAAAAGGGGCTGAGCGGGGCCATGCAGCGCCATATTGTGCCATATTGTGCCATATTGTGCCATATTGTGCCATATTGTGCCATGCTGTGCCATATTGTGCCATGCTGTGCCATGCAGTGCCATATTGTGCCATATTGTGCCATATTGTGCCATGCTGTGCCATATTGTGCCATACTGTGCCATGCTGTGCCATGCTGTGCCATGCTGTGCCATATTGTGCCATATTGTGCCATATTGTGCCATGCTGTGCCATATTGTCCCATATTGTGCCATGCTGTGCCATATTGTGCCATGCTGTGCCATGCTGTGCCATATTGTGCCATATTGTGCCATATTGTGCCATGCTGTGCCATATTGTGCCATATTGTGCCATATTGTGCCATGCTGTGCCATATTGTACCATGCTGTGCCATGCTGTGCCATGCTGTGCCATATTGTGCCATATTGTGCCATATTGTGCCATGCAGCGCCATATTGTGCCATATTGTGCCATATTGTGCCATGCTGTGCCATATTGTGCCATATTGTGCCATGCTGTGCCATATTGTGCCATACTGTGCCATGCTGTGCCATATTGTGCCATACTGTGCCATATTGTCCCATGCTGTGCCATATTGTGCCATATTGTGCCATGCTGTGCCATATTGTGCCATATTGTGCCATGCTGTGCCATATTGTGCCATGCTGTGCCATATTGTGCCATATTGTGCCATGCTGTGCCATATTGTGCCATATTGTGCCATGCTGTGCCATGCTGTGCCATGCTGTGCCATATTGTGCCATATTGTGCCATGCTGTGCCATATTGTGCCATGCTGTGCCATGCTGTGCCATATTGTGCCATATTGTGCCATGCTGTGCCATATTGTGCCATGCAGTGCCATATTGTGCCATATTGTGCCATATTGTGCCATGCTGTGCCATATTGTGCCATGCTGTGCCATATTGTGCCATATTGTGCCATGCTGTGCCCCACAGCGCCCCACAGCCCCAGTCGCTGCCATCCTTGCTCACCCGGCAGCTTGCCGTGGATCTGCTGGAACATCCTGCGGGTACCAATCCCGGGGCCGATCCACGCTCTGTGGGGCGCGGTGGGGCGGTGAGGAGGGGTCCAGCGATGCCTCCCCCCCCCCCCATTGCTCTCACTCACAGAACGCGAGGCCAGCGGCAGCCCCGTCTCGTCCACCGGCCCGATGCCGTCGTACTTCACCCAGCGCCGCTCCCGACGCCGGCCGTCCTCCGTCCACGTGGCCGCGCAGCCCGGGGGGGGCACGGCGCCCTCCATGGGGCCTGGGGGGCGGGGGGGAGTCTGATGGGTGCCCGGGGGTCCCCGGGGTGGCCGGGTCCGGTGCTGCGCGTTGGCTGAAGGTGAGGAGGGAGAGGGGCTCCCGCGGGCGGCCCTGGGCGGCCCCGGTGGGCTCCAAACGGGGCCACCGAGCGACTCGAACCGGGGTCTCAAGGCGGCCCCGGCCGTCCCCCAATGGGCTCCCATGGGGGCCCGCGGTGCGAATCCCCCGGACGTCCCCATCGGGTTTCACGGGTGTCCCCGGCCACCCCCCAGCGGGGACCCTGGGCGCTCCGCAGCACCGTCACTCGGGTCCGGGGGGCGTCCCGCATCCCCGCGGTGCGGCGCGGCGCCCCGGCTGCGTTCTGCAGCGATAACGGAACCAACAGCGGCGGCTCCGCGCGGCCCTTCCGCAACCGACGGCTCGACTTCGAGGCGGGGGCCCAAAACCAAAAACCAGCCGGCGCTCCCCAAGGGAAAACCGAAAACCCCGCCCGGAGCGGAACGGGACGCGGCGCCTCCCCGCCCCGCAGAGCAAACAGGGCGGGCGGAGCGGGCAGAGTGCGGCGTGAGTCACGGCGGGGTGGGGGCACCCAGGGCCGGGACGCCCGGACCCCCCGGCCTCGGGCACCGCGGGCGGCTCCGGCGCCGTTTGGGGGCGGCTCTTTGGGGCCGGGGTCTCCCTTCTCCCCCCCCCCGCCCGACGTCGCCACGTCGCGCCCCGCTGGGACCCTCGGTGCGGGCTCCCCCCCCCCGCACGGTGCGGTCCGCGCCCTTCGCCCCGACGAACCCGCGCTCTGCCCGCACCGCCCCACGGCCCGCACTCCCCCCCCCGCGCCCCGCACCGAGCGGACGGCAGAAAGGCCGCGTTCCCAACCCCGCTCCGGAGGCCCCAAAACTCCGCACCCCCCCCCCCCCCCAACCCCCCCGGCTCCGGGTCCCCCCGCCCGCCCCGCGCCGCCCGCACACCCCGCACCTTTTGGGGTGACCCCCCCCGCACCCACCCCGCTCCGCAGCCGCCCCGTTCCGCGCTCGCAGCGACATTCCCGGCCCGGGATCCCGGAGCGGAGCCAAGCGCTGAGCTCAGCCCACGCCCCGCACACGCTGACGCCGCGGGGACAACCCGGCCCCGCCGCACCGCCCCGCACCGCCGCCGTCGGGACACAGCGGGGCAGCGACCCCCGGCCCCGTCGCTGGGCTGCGGGCGACGCGCTCCCGTCCTCGTCCCACCCCAACCCCCCCCCCCCCCCCGGCGGGGGTCTCCTGGCTGGGCGGGGGGCTCGGGGGGGTTGGTTGGGGCCGGGGTGGAGAAAGGGGGCTCCCAACTCCTGCATGGGGCCATGGCCCCGTCCCCATCCCATCCCATTCCTGTTCCACCCCCATCCCACCCCATCCCACCCCAAATCCCATCCCCATCCCATCCTGTCCCATCCCCCCCCTCGCTCCCCCTGGGCTCTGAGCTCTGTCCTCCCCCCCCCCCCCCCCCCATGGCTCATTTCCCATTTTTGCCGTCCCCCAAAAGCGCTGACGGCCCCAAAAGGCAGCAGCTCCATCCCACGTGAGCTCTGGCTGTGGGATTTCATCACCAGCACGGTGCTGTGGGACAGAAATGGGGA